>NC_050479.2:56157391-56782391 GCF_012460135.2 Molothrus ater | reverse complement strand
AACATGCTGATGGAAAATAACTGAAATGGAAAAGAAACACAATTTTGTCTTCTTTTACCAACCGTTGAGGAAAAACACAGTAGGAAGCCTCCTTCCTTTGGAAAATAAAACCCACAACAAATCCAAACAACAAAGTAAATCTTAAAGACTGACCTTATATTTATGAGATTCTTCTCACCGCAGTTCTAAATGTTATTGCTTCTGTTGACTATATACTATTTAGCATACACATGGGAAAAAAACCCAGACAAACAAGCAAAACCCACAAAACCCCACAAAAAACATGCCCCATTCCTGGAGAGGTTCAAGGCCAGGCTGGATTTGGTTCTGAGCAACCTGATCTAGTGGGTGGTGTCCATCCCCATGGTGTGGGTGTTGGAATTAGATGACCTTTAAGGCCAATTCTGACCCAAACCACTCTATGATTTTATGTCTTGTGATGCTTGTATCCCCAGTGGTCTGTTCTGTTTATGCTGGATATTAAGTTTTGCACCTTTAAGTTTGGTTCTGAGTGTGAAGGGGCAGAGAAGAAGCGTGCAGTTTGTTTTCAGACGCTGCACTCACTCCTCCACATTCCTGCTCCCAGACTGTGCTGTCTGCAGCATAAACAGAGGGACAGAGCTCTCCTTTGCTCATAGTTAGTTTTTTGCTAGCTGAGGCAGAGAAGTTCCCCAGACTGTGTTTTTTTTCTTTTTCTTAGAACTGTTCAAACCTGCTCTGGACTGAAAACCCAGAAAAACACTGGGAGCTCACACCTGTGTCCCACCAGGGCCCAGGATGTGGCATTTCCAGCACAGGAGGGACTGATAAAAGATGGAGTGAGCCAAGCTACAGCCCACGACAAGGACTTTCTAAATTTGCAATCTCTTCAGAACAGTGAGAGGTTTTATTGTTTCATTTTATTCATTTTTCTACATTTGTGAGAACTTTGCTTGTTAAAAAACAGTTTTTTTCCGCTTTTGTCGAAGGAGATTCATGTCTCCAAAACTGGTAGGGGGAGGGGTCACTTGAATTTGCTTTCTAAAGGGACCCCTTCAGAAGTTTCCTTCCAAATTTGCCTTAAACCAGGACATGTATCTATTGCTAGCAACTTCCTTAAAAGTTTGACACTATTAATATTTCTTATCCACTACTCTTGATATCAAATGTTTACAAGATATTCCCTAGCTATTCCAGTTGCTTCTACAAATCCATACAATTTTTACTTCTTATTTTTTATCCCAAACTTCCATTCCCAGGTTTATACCAGCAATGAGAGTACTGGTAGATTGAACTGATTTAAGTTTGACTACAAATACTTTGTTATATCAGATCAAACCAACGAGAAAAACCATCTTTCCGTCATCATCTGCTGCTCTTTTCTCCTAAGGAATCAAACTACTTCTGAGCTAAAGGGAGATAGATCTACAGAGTCCTGGAAATACTTTTGGGAACAGCATAAAGAGGAGAGGCTAGAGCTGAAAGTACATTAGGTGGGTATTAGTTTTAACAGTTGAATAGAAACACAGTCTCCTCACATTGCTGTAAGAGGCACAGGACCAACGTCCTGGGGTAGCTCTTGCCCACACAGGTCACAGTCACAGTGGGCTATCATTGACTATTATTCAAAAGATTGCAAGAATAGCATATGGCTCTCAGGCTGCTCTAACTTTAAATGTTTTCAAAAGAGGTCTCTGGAAGAAGAGCAACAGAGAGCACTACATGCTGTTAATGCTATGACAGGTTAGAGTGTAGTGATTTACTAACCTGGACAAGTATTTATGAGAACTCTGAATTCTAATCTGTGCTTCTTTATAGCATGGGTGCTTTTTAAGAGAACAGAAGCAGACCTGACTGTGAAGTTTAACTTGTGTAAACTAACATCCAAGATTGCCTTCATGAATACACTGGATGGAAATGAAATGAAGCTGAATCATCCTAGTTCATGTAACTTTCATATTATTATTATGGTCCTTACTTTCCTCTGACAAAGCTCTGCAGAAAATAATTGATAGCATGCTAATGAGCAGATTGTAACTGTGGAGCAGGAAATAGTACATATTCAAGAAGATTCCTGTGCAAAAGTAAATATTGGGAAATAAAGGCAGAGGTAAAGTTATTCATCTCTCTCTCACTCTACAAGGTTGCATAAATATATTCCTTTGATAATTCTCTCTCTCTTTATATGATGCTCTAATTAATTCTATGTGCTTTCACCTAATTATTCCCTCTCTTTGGGATGGACTAATTTGGCCTTGTTCATGTGTGGAGAGAGATGGAACAAAAAAAAATGTTTCTACTCTGCACATGATCCAGCCATATGTGTATTTGACACTAACAACTGTACTCTGCAAGTGTGACAAACTGCTCTGAAAAGGGACACTGATTTCAACAGTCTCTGAAAGAGGAATTATTATTTAAAAATGGCTTTTACCAACTCCTCCAAATACCACTGAATTATCACAAGACAAATTCAAGCTACATTATCATGGGTAATTAATCCGGTCATTGTGAATTCAAAATGCCGTGTTTAACATCACTAATGGTATGCACTTTTTATGCAATGAACATATTTACTGCCCTATATTTGACCAGTTAAACTCTTAGCAGCCACTTTGGTATGTTAAAAACAAAAGAAGTTAACTGTAGTAATTCCTCCTTCTATTCCTAATCAACTGCACTCAAATACTATTTAGTAATCACCAGCTAACAAAGGTTAATCTTACCACATAGGAGGAGTTTTTTTTTAAATTTTCAAAAATCTAAAATGCAACACACCTTTGCACATACAGAAAAAAAACCTCTTTCTCATGGAGGGACTTAAAATATTACATAGAATATGGAAAACTGAACTACTGAAACTCTGAAGCCCTTATATTCACTGAGAAAACAAGGCAGAAGGCAATAAGACCTCCCAAGCCACAGAAACAGAGATTTAACATAGACTTAAACATAGACTTGTTTTTCTTTTGTCTGTTTTGACTTATGATGCAGTCTTGCAAATGAGTTTAGCACAAAAGGTGATATTAAAAACAAATGGTTAGAGATCATCATGGTATATTAATTATGCAAAAGAACCCAAACCGAATTTAATCAGAAACAGGAGACTCCAAACAGGAAAAATTGTCTCTCTCTTTTTTTCTTTTTTTTTTTGACAGAGACGGTTAAGAAAACATTTATGGTAATGCTAGAGCATCTGCTGATTAAAGTCAAAGCTGCAGGACGCCAGCATTAAATCACTGAACCATCTTGACAGCTTCTGGGTACTTGAATTTCATTCTAATAATAAATTGCTGTGAAATTTACACAAATCGGAAAATTAGACAGAAAACGTTTACAAAGACCATAGGTAAGAACATATAAAGCAGATATCAAATTGATTTGCATCTGAAAGAAACAGAGCTAAAATAAATGTTTGGCACCCAGACATTTCAGAGCTGAATTTAATTGGTAAATCTCTAAAAGACTAAGTGCTTTAAGAACAAAATATAATTTTATCATTCATTTCCTAATGATTTTGACCTATCTCTTTTGTTCGGAATTGTTAGCATGCTTGTTTGTTTAGCATAAACACAGATGAGCCATTTGAACGCAGCCTGCAACATTTAAAATCAATTTTTAATTCCTGACACCTGAGGATTCCACACAGAACAATATACCTCATTGTAAAGCTTTAATTGGTGCATCTATGTGCTGCAGAGAGTGATTACTTGAATAATAAGTATGAGACTTGTGATCTGGTTGCTAAGCAAATGTGAGAAAGAGGAAAAAGTCCAAGAAACGATGTAACAATGAATCAAGGTGCAATGACAGGATAATTATTCTGTGAACTGTCATGTTGAAGGACTCTCAGAACATTGACCTGCACTTGATCACATATCAGAAGATTGCCTGAGGGGTAATTAAAATAATAATACACAAGCTCAGACACTCACAAAGAAAAAAACATATGCTTAACTTATTTCTCTGTAGCATGCATGGTCAAATACATTCTCATGTTAAATGTAAATGCTTGAACAGTGCAAGAATTCAGAGAACAACATATTATAGCAAAGACCACTGAAGTTTATCTGAACTATCATGAATGCTTTTCTTTCTTCAATTACTCTGGGCATTCAACTAAATATTATTCATACTATGACACACAAAAGCATAAAATCTGTGAAGGGGTTTTTTGAATGAGGTTGGGAAAAATGTAGTCCTTTTAAGATATGCTTCAGGTTGTAAGGGAACTTGTTCAAAAAGAACTTTTCCTCCTTTCCCTGAGATTTTATTGCTGAGCGTGACATCATATGGTAGAGCATCAGTTAGCCATGTCAGCTATCCCCTCCCAACCTCTTTCCCACCCTGAGCCTCCTGGCTCTGTGCTTTTGTGTGTGGACAGACAGAAAGCCATGACACCATGCAAGCACAGCTCAGCAACAGGCGAAACACTGGTCTGGTGGCATCACCAGTCACTAAGATAAAGCACAGCAGCTTATGGGCTGCCATGGAGAACAAAAAGGCCAACCCTGGCACCCCCAGTAAAACCAGAGATGGTGTAGCAACTCTATGCCATTGCATACATGAATTTGATGGAAGCTGTTCACACGACAGATTTCAGACTTTAAAGACAAACTTTTACACAATTCCAGTTTTTCCTGTTTAGGCTTTTGTTTAGTTGTTTACTGTATCAGTTTATATTGCCATGCACCCCACTGCAAACCTAGACAATTTATATTGCCATGCACCCCACTGCAAACCTAGACTTTAGTTCCAAGCTCATAAATGATCACATCTAAGCAATGACAATTTCTTCTCAAATGGTGATGTGCAGATGCTTCTGCTAGTAAACCAGCCATTGTTTAGGGGTGAGCTTTGCTAATTGTGTGGAATCACTAGTGTTTCCTACTTTGCAACTGTACTGACTACGGATGCCAACCTGGTGTAGACAAAAAAACCTCAACCCATTAAACAACTTATTTCCAGAACCAAATTAGTCTGTGATGGAAATCACTTGACTGTTCAGAAATCTCCTCAATTTCTCCCTCCATTATTCCATACATAGCTGAAGAAACTAGAAGACAGCCATGGGAAGTTCTGTGGATACTCTTCAAAGACTTAAGACCACTCAAAAAACTTGAAAACATTTTTTAGGACATAAGATGCACACACAGATTCACGTGTACATAAATTCATTCAGGCTAGAATGTCTATAGGTTATTCCTAGTTATACACAAGCACAATCGCCACACAGTTCTCATGAATAGAATTCTTTTTCTCCCACTGTGTTCTAAAGAGATGATAAAAACACCTTTTAGGAAACACAATATACATAATAACGATTAAAATGACACTTCTTTCTAGAACAACTATATTGTGTAAACTCATTGCTAGCTCATCAGTTAAATTAGTCAGTCATACTAAACACATTAGAGATATATTCTCAAGTCTTTTCTAGCACCTTCATTAGTGCTCCTTTCCAGAGAAAAGCTACACCTGAGTCGCTTTAAATGCTAAGGAAAAAAACAAATGCAATTGAAAAATATCACAGTGTTCAGCAGTTCACTTGCCTAAGGAAAATTTATTAAAATGCAAATTTCATGCATGTTACTATTAATTTTAAAGCAACATCCTATAGAAGAAATATAATTTTCCGTTTTGTGTAATAATATAATACCACATACAATTGGTATTATTATCTAGATTCTTAATGTTAGTCAGCAGTGTTAAGAATAACAATTCAGCCGGCTCCAAGGAGATTTGTAAAAATTTTGCAGCAAAAATAGTAGGCTAGATATTTATGTGTTTTTATTTCAGAAACATAACTGAGGAAAACTTTGTGGAAGGGAGTGTGAAGGGAGTCTTAGTCCTCTATGTCTAAGAATTCAGTTAAGGCACTCGATAATTTATCTTACATCTTTTAAAAACCTTTGCTTCTTCTGAGCTTACTAGCAAAACAAGTCTTATGTAACAGAATACGGCTTAAAACAAGACATCCAGTTACATTTGTGTAGATGCATTTCCTTTTTGTTTTTGTGTGGTAATGAATACTTTGAAATATTCTCAGTTAAATTTAAAACAATAAATTATTTTAAATTATAACTACAACTATGAGATAGATAAAACTCATTGACTATGGATACATATGTTTTGCAGGTACAGAAACAAACCTGACTCTTCAGTGTTATAAAAAATTGTTTGTAACAACAGCATGCAAAGTCCTGTGCGTCCTTGTGCCTGACCAAAGGCCCTTGATCCAGTGTGAGATTAAGTGGACCGAATGAATTTGTGCTGGTTGCCTCAGGCTCCCTTCACATTCAGTCAGGAGAAACAAGCACTTTCAAACTGTGCTTCATTTCACCCTAATGTAGATATGTTAAACAGGTAAAGAGAGCCTGCACTTCAGATATCTAAAAGAAACTTCTAGATCTGGAAGATTTAGACTTTTGACCACAGCAAAATCTGCATAAAAGGTGCATTTCCTAGTCTGGACCAAGACAAGGGATTGTTGAGATGACACCTCCCCTATGGGGGAGGACGGGGTGCAGATTTGGTGATTTTAAGGACTGATAGACTATTAAGTAAACATCTCATCACTTATTTAACAGAAGCTGTAAAATTTCACAAAGCTTTTTCTGGCTACATGAAGAATATAATTTAAAAAGTTACAGTTGCTACAGTGAACACTTTGGATATAAGCAGGGGAGCACTCTTTAGTATGCAATATGCTGACAAGAACTGTAGATGTGAGACACCATTACTAAGCACACTGCTCAGCCATTACCTATCACCATTTTTTCCTTTTTAAATATCCTTCATGTTCACTAACCTATACCTCCAGTAGACATAGCTCTTATAGTTGTTTAGGTACATTTCTCTGACAGATTTGGGATACCCAAACTTGTGTACAGCTTTGCAAGTTTCTGACAAGCTTGAAACATATTCTGGATTTAAAAATCAGCCTATAAAAGAAATGATTTCTACTTCTGCATTGGTACATGGAATCCTACCCTTGAGGTGAAAATCATCACTTCTTTAAACTGAAATTGGCTAAGATTTAGTCCTGGCCATGCAAAACTTAGAAAACTCTAGTTGTATATATCAAAAGTTAAGAATTTCACATCTACAGAGGACTAAGTGTTTAAGCTTAGTCTTTAGAGATGATACTTCAAAAGGGAAGGCAACCCTGTGATTATTAGATATTACCTCTGGAGTGTATGCATTTTTAAGTAAGATAGATTAGTAGGTGAAAGAATCAAAGTAACAGAGATTTGAGTTCCATGAAAATGTTTCATGAAGTCTCTCTAAAAAAACAAGATAACCCAAAAAAACCAAAACACCCATAGCACTGCTTGGGTATGCACCAAGTTAAAGACAAAGGGATAAAGGGATAAAACCTGGGCCTTATCATCAATATTTTATGCATATATTACAGAATATTTTTCTCTTACTTGTACAACATACTAAATATTATGCTAAATTTGAATTATTCCATAAAGCATAAAGCTAAAGAACTAGCAAAGAAAAGTATTAAGAGTTCAACATGGTAAAAAAAATAAAATGCCAACACACAAAGCTATTTTTGGTATGAAACAAAAACATGTTGTTACTTGAGACTCGATCATTTGAAAAGACTATTTTCAACAATCTTTTCATTGTTTAACAGACTTTGGTATATATTCCATCATTCATTCAGAAACTAATCCAAATTACCTATGCCCATCAGAATTAAAACAGAAATACCATTTTCCTCATCAGATTATGCACAGCTCTATAGTCACTGGTGCATACAGGAAGGACTGTGATACACAAAGATTCAGCTGAAAGGTATTTCAAATTTAGGAGACAACTCATTTATAGGAAAATCTATTTGTGGGTGGCCGAGGTTGTTTTGTACCATACTAATTACACAAAATACAGAATTTCTGAGAGCGATACAAAGTGTGGAATGTTATCTATGGATCCTACGTACCCACTAGTGCTGTATTTCACTATAATGAAATCATTGTAGAGTATGGTAGTCCTGGTGCAGAATCATTATGCCTGACTCTGCAGAACAATAATGGCAAAGAGATTGCACTGTCAAGGGACTAGTCAAGGGAAAAAGGCAATCTTCAGAGCACAATTAAAAGCACATACTTTAGGTATCTATTGGCTTCTTTCGATTAGAGACAGAGCCTAGCTCAGATTAGTTTTAAATAGATAGTGAAGGCAAGCAAAACAGATCCCATGTAATTAAGTGGAATATATATACACCTGAACATAAAGTTTATTTACCTGCTTTACATGTGTCTATACCTGTCTGAGAACTGCCAGCTTTGACAAGTAATTTCTCACCAATAGTATTTAAAAGATTTTTTTTTTCAAACAGAAGTGGTGTAACTTGGAAAGAGAAGTGGGTTGAAGTAGCTAAATAGAGTATATGAAACAGACACTTGTAAGAGCAGCACTGTGGGCAGCTGGAGGGCTGCAGAGGGTGCACTGATGTGACCTCCTGGCCAGAAAGACTGGTAACTCTTGGACTGGGAGTCCTCATCTGCCTTGGGAGGACAATTCTGCTGTTCAGAGAAAAGAGACTCTTGACTGCTTTAGGGGTGACATGACGTCATTCTTGTCTGAGTTCAGGAACAATGTCTGAGTTCAGTTTCAACTGCAATTCCTTCTTGAGGATTTCATTCCAAAGCAGGTCCTAATGAGATGACAGCTTGCTCTCTAGCCCTGGGACCTTCACTGGTCCTCGTTTCTACCAGCTTCTTTCCTTTGTACTTTCACTTGCTTTTAAGGGGCATTTAAGTCTTCTTTAAGAAGACAGATTAGTAAGCTAATGGTAATAAAATTACTGCAAGATACAGTTAATTTTATCTATTAATATAACACATTGGCTACATGTGAAACTGAATTAGATGAGAAAGCATCTTAGAAAGAACTGAGCACTTAGGATGGATGAGAGAGTTTTGGAAAAACATTTTCAGCTGCACCCAAGAGCGTGTAGGCAAATGAAGGATAGGGAAAGGCAAGATAATCAAATTTCTGATTGTGTAAGTCTAGGACACAGAACAGCACTTGAATTCTGTGCACTTATTTGACTTGGAATTTGAAATCCACTGAATAGGAACGCTTAACAACAGGAAGTTACATTAGAATGCTGGGTCCAATTTAAGAAACCACACATTCACCTGCACTTTCTGAAAAAAAAAGAGAAAAAAAAATTGAATACTTTTTTTAAAAAATATAAATCAAGAAATCACATAAGTATAAAATTAGCTCTTAGATGTTTCGTATTTTTTAGTGATGATTATATTTCTTTAAGTTTCATTAAACAACCTTTATTATTACCAAAGAATGATTTTTTTTATTGAATGAAATAATATAAATCCAGATATAGCACCGGTTAAACATTTCATTCTCAAAAAGATCAATTACATTTTCTTGTTATATTTACAAAAATATAAAAAATATCAAAAATAGCTATAACACAGTAAAGCAGAAAATTCACTAATGTGAAATCACCATTCCTGAAACTGTTTTTGCTTAAATGTACAAAGCTGAAGGATAAAAACTACAATTACAAATGGGTTATCAAAGAAATATACAGTCTCTATGGAGAAAACGTATTCGCTTTCTCAGCCAAAATTTAAAGACTTTTTAAATGAAGTCTTTGTGCAAAATGTTTCATTGAGTAATTGCCATAGTATTTCACAAAATAACAATGAAATGCAGCAGCTGAGAGAAGATATTGTCACATTTCATTCTTACAATTTGGAGAAAATTTTATTTTTACCTTTGTAGTTACTTTACTAACAGATTTTACTCCCATAAGTCTGAAACATTACATTTGTCCTCATTTGCAAATTTGGTCCTCAATGTTTAATATCCTGTGTGTGATAAATTGGAACTCAAATATACAGTATTGTTCCTTTTACTTCAGAGAAGCACTATTTTATAGCACAGTGCCCTAGCATTATGACTGTAGTACATTTATCACAATACCCTGGTAGCCAGAGTTTCCTAACAAAAGCAATTGAATAGCAGAATAGTAGACTTATTGAAGTCTGTAAGGAATAGCTAAATGGACAGCAACAATTAACAAGATATGCAGTGGAACACCTTTTAGAAACAGGTGTTAGGAAATATCTAGTGACCAGTGTTTGTTAGAGACATTAGACATCTTCTGGAGAAATGAAAAAATGCAAAAGACGCCTCACTCTGCCTGATGTTGTGTATGAAGAATCTTCAAGTCTTTCAAGATCAGCTTTCACCACACTGGCCATGAATCAGTTTATTGTAACTACCACTGTGCTACCTGATGATTAGAAAAAAAAAATAGTATTCTTTTCATTTTCACTGCATTTCTTGTTTTGAAGCAGTTAAAAGAAAGGCAATTCTCCAAAATTAACAAACCCATGCATAGCTACTTTCTTTCTCTGCACCTCAAAAAACACCACCAGTACTGTTGTTTAAATAACTGGTCATTTAAAAATAGTTGATTTAGGATTTTTTAATATCTATAACTTTCAGTTTATTCAGTTAAAAGAAATAGCAGACATTTATTAATGGTGCATTGCTAAAATATTAAAATAGGGGCAGTTTAAAAATCCATCACTTGGTGCAGTTACTGTTTCACAACAGGAGCAGTAATTTCTTGAAGAGTGACATGTTTCCTTATGCCACAGCTATTCATCCCTTACAAAAGCTGTTACTTTGAGGGGAGGGGACAAATTCTTGCCATCTATTACTATGCAGTCCATTACAATGGGTTCATTCATATTTATAATACAATCTGTGATGTTGATGCAATCACTTTAGACTTCACTGTTATTTCAAACAAATCCATAACTGAGAAAAAGGCAGGCTGCTGACAGGAGTTAATGTGGGTTTTACTCTGTTTACAATTGCTTTCTAATCTACTAAATGGCTGTGAAAATTGATGCACTGTTAGAAGTGCTTTTATACACTACTACAGATAAAGGGCTGTTATACTGCAGTAATCTCTCTAATGCTAAATTGAATTTTTGACAGTGTTTTTTTCGTTTTTCCAATTTGAATGTGACAAGGTTGGCTACTGCATTTACAGTAAGCTTAATTCCATCAATGCAAAGCATTTCCCCATTTTTATTGAGATGCCTATTATTGCTATGAAGAAAAGAAGTTATAGATAAAAACTTGTAACTATTGCAATATGTACTTTAGGGAAAATCTCTTAGTGGCCAAAGCATGGATCAGAGTCACTTAAGTTTTGCCATCAAATCTGTGACCTGTTGAAGCTGTGCAAGTGAATCCTTCGGAGGTAAAACACAGTAGTACTGCTTCCAGAACTGCTCAGCTTGCTATGAAGGTAAACAGATTCTCCTTAAACATCACAAAATAAAATTTAGGATTAGGTGATTTCCTAATAAGTAACTTTCCAGTGGGATTTTGGGGAGACATGCAAAGATAGTTTCTTAGTTACATGACCAATGGAAACACATTTATAAAGAAGTCCAAAGAATGTATACTTCAGTTTATCAGCCTAAAAACAAAACCACAAATAAAATAATACAGCCTTTTATCTCCCTGATAAAGAGAATGCAAAAATACGAAGGCTCTTGCTGACATGAAGCACAAGTACAGAAGATTTAGGTACTGTAGAATAGGTGCCCTAAAAATTCCTGACACTTATCTGAAATGGCTTGTGCCCCACTAAAACCTGAATATGAGGAATGCAAGACAAATGCCTTTTTATGTTAATCAAGGGGCTTCTTATTTTTTATATGGATGTGAAAATATTGCTGAAAATTAATGATCAGATCCTCTACATGGCACCTGATGGAAACAAGTCCTTTATATTCAAGACATTTGCATATGTCGTAACTTCAAAATGTACTTATATGTTTTAATTCACAAAATTTAATAAAGAGATAGAGCTCTCTCAAATAATGAAAAAGCTTAGGTTGGTGAAGACCTCTATAGAGGTCATCTGGTTCAAACCCAGCTTCAAAGCGAGATACAGTTGTTAAGTCGGATCATAAAATTTTTCAAAGGATAGACTGTTAAAGATTCAAACTTCATAATTTAACCTTGGTGACGTTTAATCACATCACCTGAATTAAGTAGTCAAAGATAACACCAAAAATGCCCATCCATTCCATGTAGGACAGCATGATTAGTCTATGCAGAGCAGTAAGTAAAGTTCACCTCAACAGCCTATTAACTAATGACCATAAATGTACAGTAACCAAGCTTCATGAACAATACAGCTCACAGAGCAAAATCTTTTGGGGCTTTTTTCCCTATATGACTTATTTCTTTTTTTGAGTGTGCAGTTTTTCTAGTGCCATCTTCAAAATAAAAAAAGGCTTAGGAATTAAATTCTAGAATTCTTACTGACTCAGTTGACGGAAACCTATTAAATTTAAGTGCTACTGAATATATTGAATAGATTCTGAAACATAAATGAAAGTTTGGGATGTAAAGACGATAATTTTAGAAGATTAGAGAGTCATAAGAAGTTACTTCTGGAGTTGCTTGAAAATGTGCTAGGTATGGTCATCTCTTATAAGCAATCTATCACTGATTGTTCAGAAGAATCATGTTGATTACAGGTCCAAATGTTATTTACTCCCCTATCAAATTTAAGAAAATATTATATAAATGATTTCTACAGAAAATTGATCATTTTGCTTGACTAGAGCTAAGAAAAAGGGAAATCTGCTGCATACCTGTCATTTTCTAAGATTAATTTCTTAATAGCTAATGCAACGCCTTAGGAACAAAAACATTTCTTCAGATAATTAGTGGACATCTTCTAAATGCTGCTAAGAATCATTTCATCCCTACTTGTAGTTATTTCTGAAACATAACGAAAGAAGCAACCTAATTTAGCACTTCAGCTTACTCCAAATACTGTCACTCTTCGCAGAAGTTTCTCATGTTCAAGTCTACAATTGCAGTTCTGGTCAGCAACATGCTTTGGACAGTGTTGATTCCACATTTTCAAACTACTAAAACTTTCCTTTAAAACTATGCTAGAACAAAAAACCCACAACTTATTATAAAAGCTAGTTTTGTGTTTTGGAAAATTTACAGAAAATCAGTAAATGTATCAAACACAAAGGAAAGGCTGGAGTGTCTCTCCTACAAAGACAGGCTGAGAGAGCTGGGGTTATTCAATCTGGAGAGGAGAAAGCTTAAGGGAGACCTTGAAGAAGCATTCCACTACCTAAAGAGGGCTTATAAAAACGAGGAGAGGGACTTTTTATGCAAGCAGATATTGACAGGACATGAGACAACGGCTTTAAACTGAAAGACAGCAGATTTAGATTAGATGTTAGGAAGAAATACTTTACTCAGCGAGTGGAGAAGAATGAAGAGGTTGTGCAGAGAGACTGTGCATGTACATCCCTGAAATGTTGAAGACCAGGTTGGATGGGGCCCTGACCAACTTCATCCTAGTGAGTGGCATCTGTGCCCATGGCAGAGGCATTGGGACTTAATGATCTTGAAGTTTCCTTCAAACCCAAGCCATTCCATGATTCTATGATTAGTTGTTCATTTAATACTTCAAAACTTTCAGCATGATTCTGGAAGTCTGCATTTCTTATTTAAGTAGAGATGTGAGAACAACTTAATAGAAAAACATTGCTTCTGTGAAAGCATAAGCACCTCTGCTCCTAGCAGGCTGACATGCATGGGACAGACCACAAATCTGTAAGTCTGAACCAGACTTACAGAAACTCTACCTTACCATATACATAGCAGGGAACTTCTTATTGGTAAACTGTCTTAAGTGTAACAAACCTGAGGTACTTGCAGGTGGTGGAAATGACTTTGAGCAACTTTATGTTAATACACAAAGTTTGTATTCTTTGTGTTATACATAAAATTCAACTGGAACAGAATTTGAGCATATTTAACAAAAACAACCTCAACAATTAGAGAGAGGTTTGACACATATTTCATAAATATACCTACTTTAGAAATAGAACAAGATTATAAATAACTGTAGTTGCAAATAAGTTTTGAATTTTTAGCTAACGTGTCAACATGATATGGACCTTTTCTTGAACTGCATCATATAAGTGCAAGATCCTGCTTTGTCTGGAGAAGAAGAGATGGGAATATGGCACTCAGGTCATTTGACACTTTTTAAAAATTCCTCCTCCTGTTTCACCTTTTAATAAAATAATTTTCTGAAATGCTATTCAATGAAAACATACAGGAAATGGTGATTTATGGGCAAATAGAATTAAAACCACAATAAGATTTCAGCATGTAATATTGCTAGTGTTAAAGATAAGGTCACATACTTTTGTCAATAGCCTTTGGTAAAATTACTTTGTACAAAATGCTATTTCTAAAATAAATATAGCAAGGTGTTTTTAAAGAACTCATATCTGTTTAAATTTTGGGTTCACACTATTTCAAAAATAAAATATCAGATGAAGCCTGTCCTAAAAACGATGAAGTTTATAATTTAGCACCTGTGACACTTGTCTTTTTCCCTATATATATACATATATATATATAGCTTATATAAAAGAGAAATTGAAATTAAATGCAGCTTTATAATTTCTATTTCTTGAAATAGTGTCATAAAGACAGAAAGTGGAAACAAAAATCAATCAAAAATGTCAGCAGTGTCTTTTGAGATACACATTGTTAATATTACAGAAGCTGTAATTTAAAAGCATACAATTTAAGTCCAGATTGCCTGATTTACTTTACTGACTCCCTGATCTAGTTTAGTTGAACACTGAATTTAAATAGAGGAGCTTGAAGTCAGGAGGGACTTATGTATGTGCTTATATGCTGTACTGAATCAACATCCCATTGCAACAAATCACAAGTACAGTATGTTTAACAAGCAGAGCACAGCAAGCATATTTATCTGTTCATAACAAAGCCAGAAATGACACCTTCTCTTTGCATTTTTGTGAGTAAGCAAGCATCAGCAGGCAGGAATAAACTTACTTTTCCTTATCTACTTCACCTTAGAAATAATTATTTAGCATAACAAACCAAGAGCAGAGTGTATGTTTTGAAGTTGAAAGGAAAAGGTCCAAACTGGCATGCTTTAGCTGTTTATTAACTGCTTTTCTCCTAATGAATTGCCCTGTTGCTCTGCATCACTCTGACTGCAGTGTAACAGCTTTCATAAGTCATTATAAATATGGCTTTGTGCCACATTATTTACATTCTTACAGTAAATAGCTAGAACTTCACACTGTAATAATTCAGACTGTTTCTGCACTGGCTAAAAAATAATCTGGGCAATGCTTAATATAGGATTTTACCTTAAAAAACCTGAAGCCCAAATATGAAAGTTTTTGCATTTGTACGTTTTTTGGATACAATTTTACCACCAGCATAATTCCACTATGGCCAAAATTCTTGCCAATAACAAGGCTAAGGGATTCAGAATTTCACTGTAACTAGACTTTGCAAACTGGACTTCTCTTCTGGTAGAACTGTCACAAGAAGAAACTGATACTCTAAGTTTAAAATATGATTATTGCTTGAAAATTAACTAAGTACTGTAAATATGTTTAAAAATGAGCTTAAGAAAAATCTGAATCACAAATATGAACAATAGTAAATATTAATCAGTAATAGGATTGTTCTCATAATACACAACTACTTTCTAGGTATTTTGGTAGCATTTCATTAAAAGGCTTAATTTTCTTCTTTAGCATGTCAGCATATGAAAAAAAAGAGGACAACAGTTATCTGAAATACTGATTAATGGTAGAGATTCTTTGTAAAACAGCTTTCCATTTAACACATTATTTACCCAGGTCAATCTAAAGTCAATGAATTTCAGACATAACTGACCTATGAATTCTAGTGAGTGATTTAGGTAGACAAGTGAAAAATCTTACAATTTTTTAATGTACTGCTTTTGGAAACCAAACTGTTTCCCATAAGCTGAAAAAATATAAGCAACAGAACCCGTATCTACATTGAACAACAACTATTACAGAGAATATTTTTCATTACTAACACTCTTGAAAACCCTAATTTTGATACTACTAAAAATTAATGCCTGATTCTAACAAATATATAATTATTAAATACATATAAAAATGATGATGTCTATAGATATTTTACACATATGCAGATATTATGCATGAATATATATTACATACAGATTTCTTGACTCAACAGGCTTTAGTAAAACTCTTAATGCCAAGAGAAGTTCTGTTAATAATCGACACGAATACTTTGACAGTGACTTTGCAAAATCCCAGCTGTCAGTCTAAACTCAGTTGCAAAAAGGCACTTCACCTTTAACTAATTTATTCTCAGAAAAAAAGATTTATCAAGTGCATTACAAGGATTCAAAAATAATATTTACATATTATAATGGGAAAAAGTACAAAGACATGAAAAAATGTCTATAAATGATGTTGAATCAACAAAAAGGAAAATAAAAGATAAGAGTTCTTTTGAAAATTCATTTTTAACCTTCCAAAATAAGAAAGCAAACTTCTTTTGTTAAAATATAAAAACCTTCTCAACAAACAAGTTTTATTGTATTTAAAATATTCCTCTCTGTCTAGTTAACTTTATATTAATCTTCTCAAATTCAGGTTGTATTCAGCATCTCCCAACCCAGGCTGCTGCTTAAAAAAAAAAACTTGTTCAGGGTTTTCTCAGCTACTAGCTTTCAGCAAGTAGAAAGCAATTCTAATTTGATGGATGTGATATTAGGTCTATTTAGTTTGTCATCTGGCTGCTTTTCTTCCCAATTACATGTTGGCATCACAATCCTTGAAGAGGATTCTTTCTCCTCGTAACGGATTGTGAGCCATACATCAAAACTGTGGCATCTACAATGCATCTATGTAATCTCTTTGGCACCACAGCCACTTAATTCCATGGCAGAAGTTATTCTCAGAACTGCTTTTATTTTCTTTTAAATATCTGAAATATTTATCTGACAAACTCATAGATACAATCTATAGACTTTCTCCTGAATGCTTCCACCCAGTGAAGATGAAACGGTGTCAGTGCTGGTCAGCATTAGGGTTAGGATTAGGGTGAAAATGGTTAACTGCTCACTTATCAAACTCTCATAAGGTAACTTCAATGAGGAATATTATATCTTCATCTCTAAAGAAAATGTTGTGTAGTTATTGCATAACAGTGCTTTGTACTAAGAGTGAGGCTAATTTGACACCACAATGCTTACTCTCTAACATTAGACGATTACACACAGCTCAGGAAATAAACACCCTGGCAAACAACCTCCTTCTGTCAATGTACTGCACATATTCTAGAATACCCAGGACAGTCAGTATAGAAAGGTAGAAAAGAAATATGAATAGGAAAATTCTTCACTATATTCAAGAAATAAGTTTAATATGACAAAGATAGCCTTATAGTATGTCAAAATCAAGGAGAGCTTACCATTTTTAGTGTTCACATAAATCATTAACTAAAATGGCCTCAGACTCAAATCATCTGAAATGTTCTGCATTTCCCAAATGCCACCAAAAAATGCAACTTTTTGACACTTTTCCCATTTGATATATTAAAACCCAATATTTAAGTGTACTATCTACCTTCAATTCTGGTCTAGATGCAGGCCAAACAGATTGGTATGAACAGCTACCTCAGCCATTTGACATGGGAAATGAGAAAATTTATCAAGCAGAAATCTTACCAGAAAATGGATTTTTAAATACTCCAAAAATCTGAACTGGTGTCAGACAACCTGTCTATTCTATCTTTTTGATTGCAACCAAGAAATTAAATAAAAAGGAGTTTTCTCTAGAAGAACATACTTTTTTTCTGAAAAAAGAAATTTTCAAGTCATTTGATATAGCATTTTGCTCAGTCTTCAAGAGGGAAACTATTACTGCTGCTTATTAATATAAAAAGGTTGGAACACCAACATTCCAATTTAGATTAATGCTAGAAATAGTTTATATCCTCAAAAGAAATGCCTTGAAACTGGAGAAATAAATATGGCTTTTGTTAGTTTTATTGTAAACGCTGCCCACATTATTTTTGCATAGAAGAAAGTTCCCACACCAAGAAATACTAGGAATGAGTGGACTCAAAAACATTGGCACGTTTTAACAAACGCAATGTAAAAATAATGAAATCCCATTATCCCAACACAGAGAAAGTACAGAAAAAGTAGTAAGAAATCAACTTGATCAATTCACAAAGACTTCGATGACTTGAAATTCAGAAAAGAAAAGCAGAAACCACGGCCTTTGGAGACAATTAGTAAGGACGAATATATACAATTGTGTAAGGACAAAATAATAGCATCACAAAAATTGGCAAAGAAAGAAAAAAAAATCACTCTTTAGGTATACTGATAAGCAGGAGACCAAATAAAGACTTGGTTCATTCTCAAAAGGGAAGAAAATCTTTGAGTGGATGAGACCACCAAATTGCAGTTACACTTGATAAATTTTTTTAGAATAGATTTGATTTAAGAAAATTGAAATAATGTTAAAGTCATGATTCTAATAATAACAAAGGACAGAAGTGTCACAGAATTGCTCAACACAAGTCAAAATATCAGGCCGTTTCTAGGATGTATGAACAAGAACATCACCTTTCAAAAAACATGAACTATGTCTTAGCTCTCCTGTTCATCAACTTCAGATTTTTGTCTAGTTTTAGACACTGAACTACAAGAAATTAGTTGACTTTTTCCTTTTAGATAGCTGAAAATCCTAATCTACAAGAACAAGCAGGAAAAAGGTATCATGTTGTTATGTCTGCAGACAGCAAAATACCAAGGAAAACATGGGATGATAAAGGTACTTCAGAAGTCCACATAAGCCTCTTATTGCTTTGATCAGTGCTGGCTGTCTTCCTCTGCAGTAAGACACTCAATTCAGTAATTCTTTTTTCTGAATATATATAAAGAAGCAAAAATGAAACAAATATGGAAAAAAAGAAAAAAACATGCTGCTCTTTTTGTCCAGTGTGGATGTATGCCTCTAATTTTTTCATAGAAAGCTTCATTGAGAATGGCATTTGTACCCTTGAGCTCACAATGTTAAAGGGAAATAAATAAACTCTTAACTATCCATTGTTTTATGATTCTTAAATGTAGTGAAAGGAAGGAGATCTATCTGCCATGTGAAAAAGTGATTTTATTATTTCTCCTGAGTAATATAACTATGTTATTTTACTCAAAATCAGGGTAACAAAACCAAAGAGTACAGCAAGAGCACTAATAAGGTATATATGGATTTGTTAAAAAATCCCCCTGCAGCTCATCTGTCACACTAAACATGAAACTTCATGTAATTCTTGTTGTAGGATCAATGAGAAGATGTGATAGACCAAGTGCTAACAGTTAAATTACATCTGTGAACCAGCTTTATAAAGTAAACATATTTCTGACATTTATTAACAGAAATTCCACAGTGGTAATAAATAGACGTAAGAGATACAACTCTAAATTTACTTATATGTCTAAAATAATCAAATACCTTTTAGTTAAAACTCATTTTTCTGGGAAGTTGAGCATATATAAAACAGGGACATAAGAACAATCTTGGACTGCAGTATCACAGTGAAAGCTCTCCTTAAGTCAATGCAGCCTACATTTTCAATTGTAGAACAGACAGACAGTGATATTCTAAGTATTTATAAATACTACAACTTGAGTTACATTTAAAAAAAAACTAAACAACTGATTTCATTTGGAAATGGTTGCTATATTAACATTAGAAGTCTGAATTAATTTAAAAAACAAGAAAACTAATTAAAATGATGAGAATTTCTACCACAACAAGCTCAAAATGTATTAATATGCAAAAATGAAGTACATGATGTACTACTGTGCCAGTCATGCCTATCAGAAGTGATAACACCCCTCCCTTTTATCCCTGCAGTTTTCTTCCCAGCTCCTGAATTTCCTTCTAAGTACTATATTTAACCACTTGTGCCATTAATTTAACACCCAGGCATTTAAATCTACAGACCAGACCATGTATTCACTTCTATTCCCAACCACAATATTTTAATGTATAGTTTCTTAAACAGTTGTTTTTTACATGTCTATAACTGATCCATAGTTTAGGATTAGCCATCCTAAATTAAAATTACCAGTCTCAATCAAAAATGACAGATTATTTTCTTAACTCCTCAGAATTTCCAACAGGATTATTAGGAATAATTATTATCCCTTTCTAGTAGGTTTTCCCTCAGCTTTTCCCCCTGAATAAAGACTCTTAACTGTAAAGTCTCCATAGATCAGGTGCCTGAGCACTGATCACTAATAAACAGCCCTTCCCTCTTTTTTACTATCCATACAGTACATTCAGATACTTTTCTAGCAACACACAAATACACAGTATATTATTTCATAGCAGTTTTGGCAGCACAACCCACAATACTTTTCTATAGCTGTTTCATTTTATTTGGAATACACCTTCACACAGACATGCTTTATATTAACACACTGAAACTGATGTGGAAGCAGATGATGAATTGTAGGCAAATGTTTGAATGTTTGAAACTCACAGGCATCTCAAATGAGAGACAATTTGGCATGGCAAGGGCAGATTTTAAGATATTAATATATTCATAATGCAAAACCTTATGTTTAAGCGTGTGCACCTACACACAGAGGCAGATGAGAAAAGCCCACTGGCCTGGTGAAATAAATGTCTTAGTGTAAAACTCCTATGATGGGTGATCACCATGTTGGCCTTTTTAGGCATGCAAAGTTTTAGAACACAGACTCTTAAATAATAGTGTGAGAATGGAGACTTGTGAAATTGTTTATATTCTCCTGTTCTTTCTGAAAAACAAAGAAAAAAAGATGAAAGGGAAAACTGGAAGGTGTTAGGAAGATAAAGAATGATGGAGATTGTTTCATATCTCAGGAAGATTTAGCTAGCCATCAGTACCTGATTAAATATTTTAAAGTGCTAGAAAAAGGACACAGCCAACTTAAAAATCGCATTTGCCCAACTGCAATTCAAAGAAATAAAATAAAGGAATAATTCTTCCCTATAAGAGAACATTCTGCATTTTTTACCTCGCTTAACTTACCCATTTCCTCTTTTGCATTGGACTTTTGCAAAGCAATAATGGACAGAAAAGCATGAAAAATATAATAATGAAGCCACAAAAAGTAGAAATGGCATACATAATTAAGTACAAATGCATGCAATTAAAATTTCAAGCTAAAATACATCCCCTGAAAACTCCAAATACAAAGTATTAAGCTATAAATATATAATTTACTGCAGTATAATGTGGTCTTACCCTTCAAGTTAGGGAAAGGGGGAGTAAAATTAAGAAAATAAAGAACCACTGACAATAAAGATATTTTATAAGGAAGAAATGAAATTTAACCTACAGATTGCTGAACAATATTGCAGAGGCAAACACTGAAAGATTTCTTTGCTCCCCTCCCCTATAAAGCACCAGTTAAGATTTGGACACCTTGAAGTGATTCTATTTATCTTGACTCATTTCTAGGTAACAGGATTATATAGAAAATAGCTGTAAAGTTTGTTTGTTCACTGCATAGGTGCAGTAACAGCCATTTTGTGAAAAGATCACAGTGAGGGAAAGCTGGTTTACTATCCCCTGACAAATGCAAGGCAGCTGAATATGAAGTTTCTGGAGATGGGGCATTATGCTTCTTGCTTGAGGAAGTAATCATGCTCAACTTTAGCCGAGTTTCTTAATGCAGAATAGAAGGGGATGAAGTAGATGAACTTTTTTTCAGAGGACACTGAGGGCAGGATACAAATGAGTTCTGAAGTTTTTCAGGTCATCCAGCTCACCCACCAGTTTTGATTTTTTGCTACATACATAATTATTTTATTCTTTTTATATTCTTCCACAATGGGAAGATAAATAGGGAGCCTTTTGTGTCTTTCGGTACACTTCCTTCAAAGCTCTGTCTGAATTGCAGTCCCATCATTATATTCTAGCTGAAAAATATGCAAGTTCCTAAGGGCTTTTGACACACAAGCTTCAGAAGCAAGAAGCACCTTGGGAAATCTCAGAGGTGATTTGGTCTCATGCTATATCAAGTCAAAGAACAGTCTGATGAGATACTATGTAAATGTTAATGAAATGCTCTCTGAAATGTTAATGGTCTAATCCAGGTGACCAGAAGGAGAGTTTCTGAATTAGTGCTCTTAAGAAAAAACAGTAGTTATATATTAGCTTCATAACAAGTTGCTCAAGTAGTGAGATTATGGAAACAAGCTACTCACTTTATCCATCTGTAACTAAGCTCAAATACAGTTTACAGGATATGTAATAGAAAAATTTACCTTTTAATGGTTTCATATCTATTTAATACAGATAATGGTTTCAGAAGAGAGTATTATTATGGCTTCTGTCAAACAGTAGTACTTAAAAAAGAAAGAGTTCACAGTATCTAAGGAAAGATGAGAAATTTCCAGAATTTCTACCCTTAACGTTACAGGCTACAGTATTGTTGTTACATTCTGGTGAATTGTTTCAAATTTTGTTAAGAGGACACAGGAGTCTAAAGCAGCACATACAAAATAAAAATTGCAGAGTACTGGTGGAGAGAAATACAAGTTTAATAACTGAAATGATTTTTTCAGATACTTTTTTAGGGGAAGGCAAGAGGTAAAAGTTAAAAACCAATAGTGTAATGAGCATACCAAGAGTGCAGAGCAGCCACTTTTAACTCTGAGTCTCAGTTAGCCTCCTCAGTGCAGTGCCAGCTCCGTAATGAGCGAGCAGTCCACTCAACCAAGGAACTTAGTGTATTAAAGGAATCATGGGATACAGAAATGCACTGCTTTCGGAAAACAAGCATAGAGATCAGCACTAATGATGAAGTGAGGCAGATAAATAGTGAGACAAGGATGCAGAGACACACTAGTTGAGATACATCATTAAGCACAATCATCTTTGACAGAAGCAGTTTTGATATTTCAGTACTCCGGTTATGTCAAACCCATGAACTTCAGCATGTTGGAAATGTGTCTTAAAGGTTGCAGCTAATTAACCCAGATCATCTTCTGCAAGTTTCAAGTCTGTTGTGGTACAGACTTTCAGGGTATTTTACAGCTTAAATTGACTGCATTTACAGTATTACTCTTGAATATAAATATGGCATAAGAGTAGAGCAATCAAATGCATAATTTTCTATGTTATAGTTGTGTAGGGTTTTTACTCAGTATTTCTACATTTAATGCAGTTGCTCAGTAATCTGCAGGAGCATATTACACCTGTGTTCTGATGCCTTGCAGTAAATGTACCTAGGTAAAATTTAAGATGATAAACATACTGTATGAAGTGCAAGTAATTTAGACTCAAGTTCTTCAGAAAATTTCTTCTCACAGAGATTTTGGGTATATCTTCCTAGAGTAACATTTAGGAGTTGGAACAGGGAACTCACTACAACTTTTTCCAGTTGTAGAAACTCAAGGATTTCAAGATTATTCCCGTATTTCTGCCTTTAATCCTTGTTGTTTCAATGCTTTTAGTCTCTTCAGGTTCCTTGCAGAATTCACTATTCCTTTTGTGTTGTCTTTAAATCTTATCTTTAAGTGTTTTATCAAAACACCCATGTAGTTGAAGTAGCTTTCCATGTCTTATCCACCTGATACTCTCTTTAAAGTAGAAACTTTTTAGAAACAGTATGAAATGTGACCTCTCTTTACATCCATCAGTTGTCTTTGCTTTCTTCATCCTGTCTATAATATTATTCTGCAACTAATATCCATCAGCATATGAAATAAACATTTTTTGCTTTTCTTTGACTGTGGGAATGTTGACAAAATTGAAAAAAAATAGGAAAGCTATATATATTTAAAAGATCTAGCAATATTTGACATCTGGAGTGTAAAGATCTTACAATTTTTTTTCTGTAATACAAACACAACTGATGAACATCTCTTTTTGAGAGATCATTTTATCTAAAAAAGATAAGCCTTTTAAGCAAACAGGAATTGATGGGGGAAAAAATTTGTGTGAAGAAAGTCACAGTTAAAATATAGGATAAAAGATTTCAGAGATTCCAGTTCCTTCATTATTTTCAATGATCATGCTAAAATACTTTCACTTGCTGATTAATAGATGAAATTTTTAAATGTCCCCATGTAAATGGGACCAACTAGCCAGCCTACTAGAATGCTATTTTCAAAACTGCACTAGTTACTAATCTCCACTTGTTCTTGTGTTTAAGCTGTTAACATTTTTTTCTCCAATATTTACCCTCCCAAACATATACAACATACTGTATATATTATATTTGCATATATATTTACATTGCATGTAGTACAGATCTGTGTGTATTTTACACACACACACACACACACATCTACGTACACATACACTTTCTTCTTGTCTTCCTTTTGTTAGACTAAACAAGCCACACTGTTTCAATCACTTAATTTTAAATAGCCTATTCGTCTGTATTTACCTAGCAGCTATGCTCTAGATTAACTCTAGTTGAATTAATTGTTTTTGAACACTATTGATATCTCACTTTTTATTTGCAAAAATACTTCTCTTGACCCAGACAGAGAATTACTGACTTTTTTGTACAGATGCACAGCAGTGGAATTAAAAGTAAGTCTGATCTTTACACTTTCTTAACTGTCCAAATCCTTTCTAGCTCATGAATCCTCTGTTTATATAATGTATATGATGTTTTCTTTTCTCTCAAGTTCTCATATACATAAAATAAGTATCATTACAGAGTTTTGTTTGGGAATCAAGTTTGTATTTAATTGTATCTAAGTAATGTTTGAAATAAGGAAGAGGCAGAATGTATCCATAACTTCATATTTCTTAAGATAATTCTCTGCTGTGTGTTTTCCAATTCTATAATCCTTACCCTTGTAGGAAATGGAAAAGAAGACAATCTGTGTTTGTTAATTAACTCAGCTTGCACCAAACTTGAAGCTGTTCAGAAATTGAAAATTCACAGAGAAATGAGTAAGATTTTCTGGATATTACATTACAGATTAATTTGGGGTTACCTCAGAATTAAGTCCCCAACGCTTTATTCAATAGCCCTATTAGGTCTTCAGTAGCCATCATTATTTTATTTCTTTAAAACACAAAACCCAGCCTATTACAGAGGATCAAAGTGTCATAGTGATATTCTACAATCACACTAGGCATAACTGGTACAGATAACTATATCAGGGGAAAAGTTTCATCAAAAGACCAAACTGAATGAAATCCTGTAAGCTGTTCTTCAAGGCAAAGAAAAGAGAAAAAGGAAGTCTCTTTACCCATGCAAATCCTTTTAGGTCATAAAACATCTATTAAATTAATACCACAATATAAAATAAACTCATTTCCAGACTAACCTCAAAACTGCATGCTATCAATAAATTGCCTCCAAGTCTGAAAATTCTGATTTATAAAATGTTTTGACAAAAATGCACCTTTAAATCATACAACTCGGCCTCTGAGGAGTCATGTCACTTCTTTTTCATGTCAATTCTCTGCACTGCTGCATTGCCACGATCTGTGGTGGTCACTGGAGCTCAAGTCAGACAGAGCTATCAAATCAATTATAGCAGCCTGCCACTGTCTTACACCGACAACAAATGATTGATAACAAAACCTGCCTACTTTCGGTTCTCATCTGACAGCAACAAAACAGTCCCTGCCTGCTTTTACTGGCATTTGTCATAAATCAATAGCAATTTCATCACTCAGAAAGGTGCTGTCAACTCTACTCAGTCCAACTGGTTTCACTTTACTGTTATAATTTTTAACGCATAAACTATTCAGAAAGGTTAATGTATAAAACTGGTTTTGTTTAGAATCTCCTATACACTGGCACCAGAGCAACACTTAGAAAAGATAAAGAGTCAATTATTTTTAAAGATGGTAGGAGGAACCAAGAGAATCATGCTCTGTAATTTTAACAATTTATTGACACCTAGCTTTGCTGGGAATTTTCTCTTTATTAGGTAATACTATCATCTGATCCAAAAAGAAATTGCTCTTTTGACCTGTTATTATGGCCTTACAGTAATTATACCTGAAAGTTGAACAGTGAATCATTTAAATGAAACTCAGACTTTCCAAGCATGAGATGATAGATAAACTCTGTATTTTTCCTACCATGCTCAACTAGGATGTTAATACAAAAAGAGAAGATATTTAATCTTCTACAAAGATGAAAAATAATAATTATAACATTTTAAAACTATGATACTCTTTTAAAACACAAACAGTAGTTAAAAATATAAGTTTGTATTATATTACAGAATTCACTGGTATACTAAGCGGCACAATGAGTTGTGTGGCAACAGAGATGCTACATATCTTAACATATGGATCTGCTTCACATCTAAGTTTCCAAGCTGACCTGGAAAGAACTGAATCACTAAATGAATTGCAATCTTCCTTTGCTTAAAGCAATTGGTGAACGGTTCAGCTCTCTGGTTTGTGTGAAGCTCTAAACCATGGTATGTATCAGGTTACAGTGTATGCTTAAGAAATAAAAGTCTGTCACACTCAGTTTTCCAGCAAACCACTGTTCAGATGTTTCTGCAGGGGGATGCTGTTTTAATGGTTCGTATCTGTGTTTTGGGATGAAAAACATTATATTTCCACTGCAGATAACAATGATACTTCTATAGTGGAACTTTATAGCACTGTTATTATGTACATTGGTAATACTTGCATTGACTAGAATAAATACTTTTTTAAATCACTTAGAAAATTTATTTCTGATCCATAGTATTAATATTATATTGTTAAATCAGAGAAAATAGTTCCATTAGCACCTAAGTCTTACAAAACAGAGCACTAAAGTATGCACTTGTCTTGGGGAGAATATTAATTGATCAATAGATAATTCCACTTTTCCTTCTGTAAAAAAAACCTCACACTATCACAAGACATTCCCAGGATTCCCTAGGCTAAAATGTAAAGGATTAATAAAAGAACAAGAAAACCACCTCAGACTGATTCCTGGCAGTTTTTGGGACAGTCAGTTCCACTCAAAAAGCAAACCAACAACACCCACACCAACCAAAGCCACACAAATCAGCTGGCGGAAACTCCCTTTCTGATCTTCCTCTGAGTGCTCTGCCATTTTTTTTTTAAACAAGAGGCTCCTCTCTTACATTATGGAAAGTCAAAAATTTCACCTGCTATCCAATGAACACTTATGCCTACCATGTTATCTCATTGCCAACCAATTACTTCAGTCTTTAACATGCAGCAAGTCCAAAAGAGTAGGAGGTTTTGGGGTTTGTTGCTGGTTTTGTTTGTTTGTTTCAATGTATCAGTATGTTAGATGTACTGAACTCTAGGAATGCATTTAGAGAAATGGGTGGGTTGTTGAGGTGATGAAAGATCCTGACATAGCAATGTAAAACCCAAGAAAGAATGAATTGATGTTCTCATAAAATGTACAAACCAGGAAGGACATGTTCATTTGGGATGAAACCTTAACCTAAATGCTGTCTTACATCCTTCTGTTAGTGTAGGAAAATATGGTAGGGACATGACAAACATACACTGTGCTCTTCAATGCTTATCTTAGCCATAACTAATGAAAAAAAAAAAATGAAGAAAAAAACAGAAATAGATAAAATATCCAGGAAATGACTGGTTAGTACTTGCACACCAGACCTTAATACATATTGATGATCATTTGACAGAAAAATACAAGAGACATTTCCCTGAAAGTGTAGGGGAATTTATCTTGCTTCTGCCTAAATTGATTCATCATCCTTTTAAAACAATTTCTCCCGTGAAGGCCCCCAGAAAAGGGCAGTGAGGGAGATGATCTGGAAAAATATGAAGTGAAATTAGAACAGCAACTTTTTTCAGAAGTCACTGTGGTAATTTTAATCCTGTTGCAAAGAGAAACTCCAAAAGAAAAGAAAGAAAAAGGAGGAAAAAACCATGAAGAAATACTATTGGTCCTATGATCTTCAGAACTACGTCAAACACAGTAGCTTTTATTCCCAAGGTATTCAGGGAAGGCGCCTTAGGATTCGTTGTCTCCAAAGGCAGATAAAAAAAATTGCCACTTATTGTGGCATGTTTTCACAGGTTATTACAAAAAGAAGGGTTGTATAAAAGATGTGAAAAGAAAGGCTGCAGGCATGTTTTCTTTTGATTCTACTAGCACATCATCCACAGAGAAAATCCTGTACCTCACACAAAAGGCGCATAGATCAATCAATATCTTAGATTTTGTACCCTGACCTAAGGGTTATCTAAACTGTAGTAACTGAGGCCATAAACCTTGCAACTTCACCTAAAAAGTAAGCTGATGATCCAATGCAGTGTCTGGATGTCTTGATTAACTCTGTCAAACCTATTTCTCACTGAGACTTACGTTAGACTTAATCCATTGGGACTGTTCTACTACTCATAGATATTCATGCATGCGATTGGGAAAGAACAGCTAAGCTTTGTGGGTAGGTGACTTGTTTATTTCTAGAAAATTCACAAACATTCTCACACAAAGGAACAAAACTGAATCTGTGTTCTCATCTCCTGGCTAAATGATGAAGTAATCTGGGCGTTGAGCAAAGGCAGTAACATCCATCTCCTTCTTTCTCAATTGCTTTTCTTTCTTTCTCTAAGAAAAGCAAATATTTCATGCCAAACGGAAAGAAATTTCAGTTTTCAATACAATGCAGAAAAATGCACATTTGGGGTAAAATTTATTTTTTCCCTTTGCCTTAGCAACAGAAAAACAAAATGAAGAAAAAAAGAGTAGGTATCATAGCTCTACCCCAGACATCTCTCTCAGGCAATACGTTCTCAGCTCCCCATCAAATAAGCCATTCCATTACTCCCCCCTTTCCCAAAATACATCTACTGCGTCAGAAGTGTTTCTTGATGGCAGTCAGCCTGCTGTTCAGTGACAGACTCACTTACAGAAGAGTTACCACATTTATTTTCAGCCTAGGACTTGGACTAAATCTTTCTGGGTATCACATTACAACTTTAACAACAATGCTCCCCCTTCCTCCCAACCACACAAAAAGCCCTGAAAAATCCCAACCAATCAAGCAAACATCTCCTGCTCCCAAATTCCCAAACCTAAGCCAAACAAAACCCTCATTTAACAGTCAGTTTCAAATGCTTTCCTGGAGTTCAAGGAAATAATCAAGTGATAGGATTGGATGTTACAAATAGCTATATATGTGCACAGACTGGAAAAAAAAGCAGAAAAACAAACATTCTGCCTTTTAAGCTAGATGATATGGTCCAATGGTGACACAAATCTTGGTCATCTAAAAATACTGTAACCAGTTTTAACTGTGAGCAATTTTAACCTTCCAGAAACAAACACACATGATGTCCTTCTTTGATGAAATTTTTAAGGCTGAATGTAATTGGCTATTTTAAGGATTCTTTTCTGGTATGTAAAGACAAGTGTCTTAAAATCTCCATTTAGAGTTAAGTACAACTCACATTTGAAACAACAGAGAATGTCTATTTGTGCAGGAAAAATGAAGTTTGCTACCTCTATAGAAATGCATTGTTATGTAATGACCTCTTGATAACAAATAACAGGGACAGTATCAGTTTTAACTTGTTTTCCTGGGAGGCAATTAGAGCGCCTGTGCTATTAGTAGTCACCTGTATTTCTAAAAAAATAAATTTTAAAAAATCAACTGCATTATGGCAAGTTTCCCTGGAGCAGAACCAGTGTTTGTTTTCTATCTCTACCTTCTAAGCCCTACTGCTCTTCACCAACTGCCAGAAAGAAACACTCATGACTGTAAAGCTTTGCTGAATGTGCAACAGTTTTGTAAACCCAGGAGCAGCTTTGTTTTGCCCTCCCCTCGGGGAACAAAGGTGCTTTGCCAGAACAAGGTCTGGGGAGTCTCTAACACTCATCTGGCAGCTGCAGTCTGGGGAGGGCCGGGCACTGGGAGCTGTACTCATCCCTCGGTCCTGCTGCCATCACCATGGCAACCTGGGTTGCCCGGACGATGTGGCGGCTGATGCTCCCAACAGCAGCCTTGGGCTCAGGCACCCGTTCAGCCGCCCTTCATGTCCCTCCTCCTTCATTCCCCACTTTGATTCATAAGAACCGGGTTTTCTTCATCCTCCCAGTCCATGGTGCATCCAGGTCAATTTTAATAAGTAGGAACAGCTGAAATACCTTTATTAGCTCCTTCCCTTACAGAGACATAAAAATACCTGGAATACAGCCAGACAAGCAAACCCAAGAAGTCACTCCAAATATGCTAATTTTGTTTCACAGGTGGCTTACATTTCTTTCACAACAACTGATGGGGAGAAGAAAAGATTTATCCCTAAATAACAGAGCTGCTATAGCAATGGAGTAAAAGCAGCTATAGGGGTGGGCAACAGTCTGCATGGTGAGCCAAGATAAGAGGAAACATAATTTAATTATCCCAAAGCACACAGAGTTGTTAATTTGAGCTGAATCTGAATTAACTGAAAATACTGTACCAGAAAATAAAACACGTAAATAAAGTGTTTCAGAAGCACTCTTCAAAACTTTTATCCCAAACAAAACAGCTAACTTCAAGCTGCTTCTTCCTGTTGGGCCACACATTTAAGTCAGGAAGCTGCTGTGAGTTGTTTGAAAACCTTTGAAAACACCATAGGCCTGTTACTTTTTTTTGGTAATGCTTGTGAGTTTATCAAATGCAAACTCCACCCAGTATAATGGTTATAAACAGTTCTTCAGGTGACTCATGCTAACACACCTGGGCCACTGAACTAGTAAACAAATACCCATCCCAAGAAATTAGTATATTTCAAGACTTGAAGAATCAGTTTGACTATGACGTCACCTGCCACATTTTTGTACTGTATGTAGGGAAAAAGTAAAGAATGTAGATACTTCACTGATTTCTTGCTGGAAAGGAAGTGCTTTATTTTCTCTTTTTCTTACCATGGGAAGAACGATTATTATCAGAGTAGGTTTTAAAAAGCAACTCAGAAGTTAAAACTCATTCTACAAACTCGTTTCTAGCACCACTGTTTGAGTGAAATAATTTATTTCCATACTTCTCTTCATATATCAAATTATCAAAGGAATGAGCACAAATAAAACAATTTCTAAAAATTAACAACAAAAACCTATAAACTTTTCTTTTTCTTTAAACTAATAGACTTCTGCCCCAAGTTTTAGTTGCAATTATTTCTATTGTATTAGAAATGAAACTTTTAGGTAAACTCCAATTGTGATGAAGGAATATGAAATTTTTTATCAAAAGTGTCTGTAGTGGCACTCGGGTAATTTTTATATTATCTTGTTGTGGCTCTGGATGATAGTCTTATTAACTTGCTTTAAGGATTAATCAGTTCAACAAATAGTATCGGTTAGACAGCACTATTTCTTGTTTCCTTAAACCGCTGAAAATGTAATTTGCCAACAAGGAAGAAGTAAGTACTATTAATTGGAAACCTATTTTGAAAAATAAAAAATTCCCAGAAAAATCACTGCTTTCTGTTTGCACTGTGATCCAGGGAGTTTCAAGGTTGACTCAATTTTTTGTTAATAATTGATGGGATTTTATTTACAAAAATGTAAAATGGAAAACGAGTAGAGATACTTCCCATGAATACACAATACAGCAAAGCATCTCTGGTGCATTGATCAGTAATGAGTTATTATATGCACTCCAATCATAAATCCCAGTGGAAAGTTTAGCTGATAGAAGTTCTATTCTTAGGCTGACTTAATAAGCCTGGACTGATTTACTGAGTAAATTGAAAGATATTTCAGCTTTCTTGGGTGAATTTGTTCACTCCCACATACCCACTTCTATGCAAGTTTAAGAACTAAACATCAAACCCAGCACTGCTCATATACCTCAAAGTTAAGTAACTCCTCAAAGACAACAGGTAAAACATCTGTTAGAGTATGTTACTTTCATCAAACGGGAAGGAATTCAATATGTACTGAAAATGGCATAATCTCAAAGCTCAAATTTAATGTCTGTGATACACCAAATATGAACACGTTAAAAGACATTGAAATACCAATTATGATACTTTTAGTATTATGCAGTGTGAAAACTACCAAACTCTTTTTGTCCAAAGATATGCAGCAGAACTTAATACTGCAGAGAAGCAGCTTCACCACAAGAAAACACTTCAAGAGCAATATATTTTTCTCATCAGTATACCTCATGTAAGTGTACACAGTATATCATTAGCTCCAAAATCTGAAAATCTTGTTTAGGACAGCAATGCTGCAGCACTGTTTTCCAAATACAAAGCACCATGAAGTAGACTTCTCCACTAGCTTGTTCACCATATTCCAAGAAAACTAACAGATTATAAAATTTTATTGCACTCAACTTAGTTTTTGAAGGTAGACAATATGATGTAAAGAGAATTCTACATTAATAACTAAAAAAATTAAGGCTGAAATCTGCAATTGAAGCCAAGAACATAAGGCAGTGCAGTGCACTCTTCACTAGCAAGCACAATGGCAGCTTAACACAAGCTTTCCCATTTCTCATATTTTCCTATTGTTCTCCCTAACTTGTTTAGTTTAGCTTTGAAAAAGCCAGGCGCTGGTAGATTAATTTTAGTCAAACTTTATTTCCATATGAAATACAGCTAGCATTTTGTTAAAAAGTGTTCTTGACCAAGTAAGTTTTCTTATCACTTGCAGAAATGTATTACTGTAATGCAAACCTTGAAATAACTTTCACTATGTCAGTGCAGGCTAAGGGTATAAAGATTTTTAAACTAAAAATAAGAAGCAACGCCTGTTTGTTTGGTGACTTTTTTTCAAATGGGCTAAATTAAAGCAAAGAAGTACTATGTATAAGAAAAAAATACCCTGCAACTACTCAATGCACTGGCATTGTAGAAGATGAAGAAAATCTTCTTTGACTGCACGGTGCAACCCCAGAGCTAGTAGATCTTAAAGAGCATCTTGTAGCAATATCTGAGCAAAACCAGATTCTGAGTGCCACCCAGTTTTGGAGGGGAGATCTAAGCATATGATGTTTAAATCCCATCCCATCACCTTTACCTCAGAACTTTAAAAGGATGTAAACTGCATGGCTATTTAATTTTAAAATATTTTATGACTTTTTGACAGCACATTATTGTAAGTTATTGCTGACCTGTCTCTCATTTAGCTTTAAGCAGTTAGGACATACCTTTTCTTAATGCATGGCTTTGGACTTTCAGTTACTAGAAAAATAATAAAAGTACATTTTGTGTTACTACTGCTTTCCCAGAAAACGTCAACTGAAGGTGTTTTGCAGACTTTTTTTTCTGGTTGATCAGCTCCTTCAACATGCACAATTTCACCAAAGCTTTATTCTTAATGTGAGTGCAAAAGACTTCTATAATAAGTAATATTCTCATTTTTAGACCACAGTACATTTTATAGTTTATTGGCACAGGTCAGAAATGCACTTTTTATTAAGCTAAACCTGCAGTTACAGAATGAAATAGGAGTAAAATGTTTTAGAAACTAGAGTTAAGTGGTTCTGTTGAACGTGCTAATGTTCTATAGGACTGATAAATGAGTAATAAAGATGGGTTAGATTAAAGATGCTACAAGATGTGGTTGGGGACAAGAAAATCTATCATTAGGCATCATTCACATGGTTTCTGATGTGAATAGAAAGGAAGAAAAAAGATCTGAAAAGGAAGATCAGAACCTAAAGCAAGAAATTAGGATATAGCCAGTAGTATCTACAATTAAAAAGTCATTAACAGTTTATTTTTTAACTTCTATTATTAAAGATAAATCTTTTTCTATTTGATGGGCATTGGAATATGGAAAAGGAAGAAATTAATTCCACTTCAGCGTGCTTTGTTTTCTGTCCCATAGGAAGCAACTATTCCAAATAATATAATCCAATCTTAGACTGTAAGATTCCTGTATTTTTGACCCCACTGAAACAAATACAAGATTTTATAATAGCAGATCTCACTACATAACAAGTTTTCAATAAAATGATCTCAGAGCAACTGCTGTTAGGTGGATAAACAGAGACTGGGTAAGCTCAGCGGAGAGTAATTGGCTGTGTCCTGTTTTCAGTCAGCAGCTGGCAACAGAGAAAGAACAGACTTAAAGCACTGGGGTAAGCTCAGAGACTGATTAGTCAGGAAGCTATTGTAAAGGCAGCAAGGGTAGGAGCTATCCCAGGAGCTCTCTCACAGCAGTTTTCTCTGCCCTGTGAGACACAACTGGAAATCCCTTAATGCACTCTGCCCTTCATTTATTTTTGCTACTGGACATTTGAGAGCATTTAAGAATGTTACTTTTTTGAGTAGTTGCCTGATGATGGATCACATAGAATTAAAATGATTTTATATTTCTTAGAGAAAGGGGAAGACTACCATCTACAGTACAATTATAAAACTAGGGATTACCTGATAGCAAAGTACTTTTTATTCTGTGCTAAATGGCCAAAACAGAGTTTGCAGGTACTCAAACATCAATCCTCATTTACTCTTTATGCTGAAATTAAGAACTCACCTCGCATTCGAGGAAGGCTGCATAACTTAAAGCCACACTACTGATCTATTTACTTTTAATCCAGTTAAATAAAGCATGAGTAGATAAAAAAAATACTATTATAGCAGTGTAGCACAAATTACACAAGCATACTGTATAGTAAAGGAAAAGAGACAAGTATCAAAATACCAGAATTCGGAAGCATAACAAAGTTAGCTATCCAAAGTTAATGTAAATTTTGTCTGCATGCATGTAAGAGAAATTATTTTTTTTTGCCCCTCAGAAGCATTTGTATCATTCATTGCCTAGGACAGAATATGAACTCAAAGAGCAGCTATTCAGCTATTCAAGTTATTGTTTCATTTGCAGTATTGAGTGTGCTGTGTCCTGTTTTATGAACTTTATTATACACAGAGACAGAGAACTAAAACATGAACAATCCTTATCAGGTCTCTCAGCCTCAAGCACTTTAAATTGGAGGCATGAAGTCATCAATTATTAACAATTTACATAGGCTAACTCCTGTATAGGATGGGTATATGCCTCTCTCTAGCCACTATGAGGAGCCTAAACACTCTAAACTGTGCATCTATTTATGAGGTATTTCATCTCTTCAAGAGACTAAATACATAGATTAATTTTGGAGGTCAGCTAAAAACTCTGATTACTCTGATTTACCAGAGTAATTAACGTTATAAAGCACTTAATGAGTTTAGTGCTTTGATTCTACCTTTCAATGCAATTGTAGATGTCTGTAAAGAGAGCCTGGAGATCTCAGTTTAAGAACCAAACAATGCAAATTGTGACAAATTTCACCCATCTACCAGAGGGGTGGGAAGGAGAATCCTGTAAACTACAGGCCTGGCAGCCTGACTTCGGTGCTGGGGAAGGTTATAGAACAGATTATCTTGAGTGCCATCACATGGCATGTACAGGACAACCAGGGCATCAGGCCCAGCCAACACAGGTTTAGGAAAGGCAGGTCCTGCTTGACTAACCTGATCTCCTTTCATCACCCAGGCGACTGATGAAAGGCTGCGAATGTAGTCTACACAGACTTCAGTAAGACCTTCAACACTGTCTCCTACACCATTCTACTGGAGAAGATGACAGACCATGGCTTAGAGAGGGTACAGTCTTTGCTGTCTGGATGGTCAGGCCCAGAGAGTGGTGGAGAAAGGAACTAAACCCAGCTGGCAGCCAGTTGCTAGCAGTGTTCCCCTGGGCTCAGCATGGGGACCAGTCCTGTTTAACATCCTTAATGATGATCTGGATGAGGGCATCAAGTGCAGCCTCAGTCAGTTTGCAGATGACACTGAGCTGGGCAGGAGTGTTGATCTGCTGGAGGTCAGGAAGGCTCTGCAGAAGGATCTGAACAAGCTGGATCAATGGACTGAGGCCAATTGTATGAAGTTCAACAAGGCCAACTGGTGGGTCCTGCACCTGGATAACAACAATCCCCTGCAGCACTACAGGCTGGAGGCAATGTGGCTGGAAAGCCTAGTGGAAAAGGCCCTGGGGGTGATGGTTGACAGCAACTGAACATGATCCAGTGTGTGCCCAGGTGGCCAAGAAGGCAACTGAACATGATCCAGTGTGTACCCAGGTGGCCAAGAAGGCAACTGAACATGATCCAGTGTGTGCCCAGGTGGCCAAGAAGGCAACTGAACATGATCCAGTGTGTGCCCAGGTGGCCAAGAAGGCCAATGGTATCTTGGCCTGTGTCAACAATGGTGGGGCCAGCAGGACCAGGGCACTGATTGTCCCCCTGTACTCAGCACTGGTGAGGCAATCAAGTCCTCTGATTGTTTATGGGTCCCTCACTGGCAGAAAGACATTGAGGTGCTGGAGCGTGTCCAGAGAAGGGCAATGGAGCTGAGGTTGTTTATCCTGAGCAAAAGGAGGCTCAGGGTAGACTTTATCACTCTCTACAACTCTATCACCTTCAGCAAGGTGGAGGCTGGCCTCTTTTCCCAGGCAATAGCAACAGGACAAGAGGACACAGCCTCAAGTTGCACAAGGGTAGCTTTAGGATGGACACCAGGAAGAAAATCTTCACTGAATGGGTGGCAAGACTTTGACATGGGCTACCCAGGGAGGTCGTAGGGCCACCATCTTTGGTAGTGTTCAAGAGATTACTGGATGTGGCACTTAGTGCCATTTTTCAGTTGACATGATGGTGTTCGATCAAAGGTTGAACTCAATGTTGTTGGAGGTCTTTTTCAACATTAATGATTCTATAAAAACCCAAGCAACCCAAAACCAAAGCCACTTCCCACTCACCTCCGCAAGTTTAGGATCAGAGGAAAGGATAGGGCACTCTGTTAGCTTCTAGCATTTATTTTGACATAGCTGTCATTTAATGTTATCTCACTTTATAAATACTGACCAAAACAATGTCCTCCACAAGCTCCTCCCTCAGCCTAATTGCCTAATTTGGCGTCGTGTTCATATGAGTTACTCAGCAGACTTGGAAGCATTAGATTGACTCAGAGCTTTTGAGCTATCGATGGCAGAGTGAAAGATTAGATACCATAAAGTTCACTTTATCATGGAAAAGATGGATTAAAGGAGATATTTACATTTTAAAGCATAGGAAGAAAAAATATATATATTTAGTCTCCCTTGCTTGGTAATGACAGCAATAAAATGCACCCACTGAAATAAGAATATGTCCCCAGATAAATGTTTTTGTGCTTGTGCACTGAAAAGAAAGCAATTTTGGCAAGGAATTGAGAATATTTGGGGATTAGTTTCTGCTTTTGAAAATAAGGCAACATTGAAAAAAAATCACCAAATGTAATTATGACTACAGCAAAAAAAACCAAAATCAGAAAGTACCAACCTTATACAAAGCTATAAAAGAAGCAGAAGCTGTTATGTATTAATAGGTTTTATATTCTGATCCCTTCTCTAGAGCCTAGAGAAAACAATGGGAAGATCACCACCTTTAAAAGTTATTTTTCTGGCTAATATGTAACTGTAGTAACTCAAACAGCTGCCTTTAAGCTAAGGTACACAACTCTGATATGAATTTCTTCTGTTGTAAATAAATTTAGTTACCAAGCTAAAAGACCAGTAAAACCTAGGTGCCAAATTTAAACTGAGTAATGAAAGCTCTCACTCAGCTGTGTTTAACCCTGGTTCATCAAGATATATTGTTCCCTCAAGGAGAGGATTTAAACCATGTTTTCTATATCCCTGGAAAGTTCCCTTCTGTTCATTAGCCCCTCTGCTCACAGAGTGCCACTATAAATAACAAATGTTAGTGAGTCTACTGATTCAAATAATCATAATGGATGGGGATGGATGGTAATGATTCCTGCCACATTCTTGGATATGCTTCTGAAACTGCATAGCTCAATTAGGTGTAGTACACACATGTCCAAATATCTTCTGAACCCCCCAAACTGGGCTGTGATATCCAAATTGTTCCTGACCTAGAAGCTATCCTGCCTCAAGGACACAAAGTAGACTGTCTAGAGCCAATTCAAGTATTTTTATGTGCACTGTATTATAATGCACCATGTACACTCATCTCTTTTCAAATACAAGGAAACAGGCTTAAAGCCTAAGAAAACAGATAAAAAGAAATACCTCTGGAATAATTATTTGTCTGTGCTGAAAATCTGCTGAGATTTCATTCCATTTCCCTGTTTATGACACTAAGGAGTCCTGATGTTATCTTTTCAATTTCTTATTTTATCATTTTGCTATGCTACAAGGACGGAAAAATATCAAGAACTGCAAGCTTGAATAGTGTAGAATAAATTCACTCTTAGTTTTCCAAATCCCAGTCTTTAGATTTTTTAACACCTATGGCAAATATGGTCAAGCTTACAGGGTCAGAAAACAGCTTTTCTCTTATTTCTCTGGTATATGGAGTTAGATAATATCAGGAGACAAAAAAAGCATGATGAAAACTCTTTCTCCCATGGAAATAAAGACCATCACCATTACAAAGTCTTCTTTTGAAGACATCATGACAAACTACTGTAACAAAAAGACTATGCTACTAACTAGACAGTTACAGTCTCTCACAGAAAGAATCTACATATTAGTTATCCTCCAGGAAGTAAAATCATCTAGGAAGTTGTATAGACTTCACATAGTTTTTCTGTCTGGTTAAAACAATTTTGCTTTAAAAAGTTGTTGGCTTTTTTTTTAAAGCAAAAGATTATAATGCTAAGGATAAGAGCCAATCTACTTCACAGTTCATGCTGAAAGGGAATAGATTGATTTGCCCAGTATCTTCCAAAATCCAAATATTCTTTCCCTAAATTACTTGAACTGCAGCTTCCCATCTTGGATTTGTAACTTGCTCACACTATTCCATATCATTCAGCGGAAGCCTGGCTACCATCTTTCCTCCTGACATTCAAGCAAGAGCTGCATTTGACTCCTGTATTTCCTTCCTTTATCACTCATGATCTCCAGGTTTGAGCCACCAAAAGGATTCAGATTATTTTTTATTTACGCCTTCTGAGGATTCAGATTATTTTTCTGGGTGATTGATGCAGATATTGCCTTAGGTATGTGTAGTGGAAATACACAAGATTAATCTATTTTTTGAATGAAACAAGATACTGGATTTATCAAGCAACTTACAGGCACAAGCACTAATTCTGATACAACTGAACTGCCAATTTCCCTTTAGAGTATTCAAAAACTTGAAAGTAAATTTTCCAAGTGTTCCCACCCCAACAAAAGGGAGAAGTTAAAGATAGCCTTGTTTTCTCTGCATGTTTGCACCTTTGCAGAGTAACTCCAGTATTTCTACGCAACATTTTTGTTCTGTTACAGCAACCACTTAGGAAAAAGAATGAACAAAATTCTCCCAAAGGAGGAAAAAATCCCAGAACATTAATAGAACACATTCACTTACATGGCAAAAATAGATGACTTAAGAAAAGTGCTTGAAGAATTTAATGGAAAATATTTTGTGCTTTCTCTAAATCTTTTGAATTCTGACTGACTAAATAATGTTGCATTAATCAGACATCACTGGAGTCACAGAACAGACTCAGGTCAGGAATCATACTCTGTTAGGATCTCAGATTTTGTCCCCCGTGAAAACTCATTTTTAACATCTAGCTGATGAAAATTTCCTACCTAATATTTCACTTGTGGTTTATTTGGGGTTTCTTTATGAAAGATAACCCCTTTAAGAAAATATATATGTGTGTATATCTATCTAGCTATTTTTAAAAACCCACAATATAAAGAGCTTTATGGCTGTTGTTTAGCAAATCTGCTACTCAGATGAAATTTCTAAAAGCCTCTGAAGAATGAGGCAGAAGTTTAGATACTATTTGTTCTTAACATTCAGAAAACAGAAGTGAAACAGACTGGTAAATTTATACCTAAAATCTTGTTTAACAAATATGGAAGAGACTTGAAAAGTGCTCTGAGAAGTGACAGAATCTCTTTGCTATACCTATCAACTTGGTAATTGTTTTTTTGAATGGGAAGTTCTGTGTGACTAAAATATGAAAAGGCAAATATGGGTAAATTGCTGGTAATTTACATCTCCCTTTGCAGATTTAAGATCTTCCACTGATAAATGTTCAGCTGACAGATTTGAATATATAACTTGCCTGCTGTAGCTTTTGGAAATCCGGTTACCTACCTAGGCAATTATGAAGCTGACATTTATGGTATGTGCAATTATGGAATATACAGTGTCACTGCTTTCAAATGTCACCTCTTTGCTACTGTTCTTATCTTGCAGAACGTGTCCTCGCCTCCCTTGAGAGCTGTGATCTTATTCAACTAGCACCAATGAACACTGGCAAAATATTTACAAAAGCAATTAGCTCTTCTGAGTGTCCAATTTGACATCTTCAAAGGGTCACATGATAAGGTCCACCTTGTCTCAGGGTAGTACTTAAAATTTTTACTCTGAAAAAAGCTTGGGTTCTACTTTTTGTCTACATTATGTTCAGATATAATGCTATATGATAAGACACAGTGCAACCTCACTCATAAGAGTTGATAAGGGAAATCTCACAAGACTTTAATAAAGTACAGACATTTTTATAGGATTACAATTCCTCCTCATCTTTCTAAATACAGGTTGCCAGTGTGCATTTAGCTTATACTAAGGGCAAGATAACATTTTTTTCTGTCTAGATCAGTATTTTCACAGTAATAATATGCAACTCCTACTAATTTGAAGTACCCTTTTCCACTCTTGGCAGTCTCCAACCATTTTTCAGTATTTGGCACTTTAAAATAAATAAATGTTTCAATAAATGAGTGGTTTATACCTCTCCATGTCAGTCTATATTTCAAAGAACCTTTTGTTAGAAAAGGCCCCCCCCCGCAAAATTCTCATTTTCCATTCTAAACTCTTCTTGCTGGCTGCCATCCTTTCTGAGTAGGAAATTTTCTTCATTCTAACATTAAATTATGAGTGTGAGAAACTGCTAAAAACTGCATCAAAATTAATCTTTTTCCTAGATATTTTGGAATTAAATTCTTCAGGGATATTTTTGTGATGATATGTGTTTTCAACTGCAGCAATGGAGAAATACTTCTAATGACAGAAATAAAAATGTGTAAATTCACTTTCCTTGTCTGGATATTATTTTTTCTTTCCACACATGCAAAATTGACTTTTATGGTCAGTTCCTTTGAACTCTGCAGTATGCTCTAGGAAAAAAACTATTATAAACAGTGTGGATGGTTCCAGGGGAATTATTTCTGTTAGAATAAGCAGCAATTTTACTTGACCTATGAAGTCAATATTGAAGTGAAGGTTTGGTCTTAAAATGGCAACATCTGAGAACCATTTTTAATAGAAATCCTATTAAATGTTTTCCTTTCATAACAGTGCCTACAGTTATTCCATGTCTACTACTGAGAAAACTTGTCTATTGAGTAAAACTTCACAAAGCTTAACAAAAATTTTCTCCACCAGAGGTACTGATGTTTTGTGATCACATGGCTAAACATGCACAATGCCTTGAAAGCAGTATCTACTGTGAAGGACTGCTAATGCTCAAGAGGGTGCCTTTTCTGCCAACACGTTCTGGGGAAAAAGTTATCTTCATGGGTAGCTCCTTCACTATTATGTACTTCCTAATGTTCACTACATACAGCTGAGGAAAAGACAACCACATACACAGAGTTAAGGAAAAATTAGGTTGAAATGCCAATCATAGCTTGCTGTCACATACAATGATGAAATAAAAATGACCTCTATGTGGTCACACAGTTTCAAGAACTAAGATGAGCTTGAGCTCACTGTCAGCTTTGCTTGTCAAAAATAAGGTAGCAGAGACATTAATATGACTATCAGATGACAGTTCTATTATAAATATGAGATGAAAAGAACCGAACACACATGAAAAAAGGGTTTCCTTATGCTTAATTGGGAGAGAATGACTTTACTATATAAGGGTTTTATTTAACAGAAGTCTTTAAAATGCTTCAGACTAGATGTGACATGAAAATTATTCTATTGTGTATAGATTTACTGAACAAAAAGCTATAATAATTACAACCATCTCTTACAATAGAAGTTTGATCTCAATATAGAAACAAGACCTTTTTGTCACCTTTAGAAATGTTGTCCACAATGCAATTACTGATTGTGACATAAAGATTTCTTTCAACCTCTGCAGTCTCAAAAAGCAATCTGTATTTTTTTGCTTGCATTTTATTATAGCTTTTCTTTACTCACAACATTTTTAATATGATCAACTTGTAAAGATAAACTCTTTCTGCTGCATTTGAGGTATGTGTTTATATGCAATCAAAGCTGCATCTCAAATTTGTATTCATGCAATTCAGGTAGCATTAGCTTGGCTAATGCTACAGCAAATAAATGCGTAGCCATAGCAGCAGAGAACTTGATGCAGGCTGCAAAACCTGACCAAAAACTTAGTGAATAATGCAGCTTTCTGTGCTGCAGTGGGCTCTGCCCTGCCTTGGATATGCTGCTCCATGTATCTGGACTTCAGTAGCTTGAAGTAAACATACAAGCTGCAAATATGCCTTGAGTCTTGTTGTAAATAACTGAAAAACTCAGATCAGTCATAGCTATTAGCTGCTTGAGAAGATCTTCTAATGTGCAACATCCTGATTGCTGAAAATTACGTGCTTTCTTCTGCTTCCTAAATAAAATAAAAGAGCTCCTCTATTAGATGCTATTGAATCCTAAGCACACCACTAAAACTATACCAATATTTTGCTTGTGTCAAACAGTGCTCTGAATTGGAATTACAGCAAAAGAATGTACCACAATATTTACTGCAGTCCATGGTCCTTTGCAGTTAAAGCAAACTGTAACATTAACACATAGTTTTGCACATAGATGTAATTCAGTAGGTAATTTAAAAATAAAAACCACTATGAACGGGAATAAAATATACCAATCGTATCTATATCCACTAAAATCTAGTGGATAGTACTTGCATTCTTACGGCATTAAAACACTTCCAAGAGTTGGCAATTCTTAATGTATATTACTTCTGTTAGTTATGCAGCAGGAATTTTTCTCCACAAGAAATATTGTGACTTGTGGGCTTTGTCACAAGCATTAAAAATACAACTGGTAATTCTGGTCACAAAAATAGAGCAGATTTAAACTTGACAAAACCTACATATCACAGAATCATGAAGTTGGAAGAGCCTTTCAAGATCATTGAATCCAACCCATGCCCTAACACCTCAACTAAACCATAGCACCAAGTGCCACATCCAATCTTTTTTTAAGTACATGTTTTTTTAAACACATATCAGGTTAGAAAGAGGCAATCTGTTCAAAAACAGAAGAAAGCAGTAGGATTGAAAATAAAAAAATACACATTCGGCTACCATGGAATGTAGCATGAGAACAAGCACTCTTTTTTAACTAGAAATACCAGCTGAACACTACCAGAGATTTCAGGGGAGCTCAACAGATCACAAAGAGAAAAACAGCTCACACATTAGCCAGCATTTCACTAAATTTATTATTTCTCTTTTTTTTTTCTTAAGTAGTCTATTTAGTTAAAGGAAACAATTCCAGTTCCCAGTTCTAGACCTGAGCAGGGTTGGCTTGCTTCTCTGTGTTATTTTGTTTTACAGGGTTTGGCTAAGACTGAAAAGCAAATGCTAGTTTGATACCTTGTGTAGCATTGTACTGAGGGTGACACTGGCAATGGTTAGAAAAATTTCCTTCCTGCTTCCATTTATATGACAGCTATGGAGAAAGAAATATTCAGGCTATATTTCTCTCCCTTGCCATGCCTCATGAGACATGGAACCAGTTTCCTGTCCTGTGTTTGTGTGGGATAGAGTTAATTCCCTTCCTAGTAGTTGGTACAGTGCTCTGTTTTGAACTGAGTCTATGAAGAATGTTGATAACATACCAATGCTTTAGCTGTTGCTCAGCAGTGCCTAAGTCAAGAATTGTCAGGATCCCATGCTCTGGGATGTTCACATGTTCTGCATGAGCCGTGCTCAGTGGGAAGAGGCACAATAAACTGGGGGGCAGCACAGCTGGGACAGCTGGCCTGAACTGGCCAAAGGGATTCTCCATTCCACATGGCATCAGGCTCAGCATGAAAACTGAGGAAGTTGGTCAGGAGATGTTGATTGCTAGGAAGAGACTGGCTCAGCATTGGCCCACAGCAGTGAGCAATTGTATTGTGCATCATTTGTTTCTCTTGTGTTTCATTCCTCTCCCTCCCTCTACCTTTTACTCCTCCTCCTCAATATTATTATTATTATTATTATTATTATTTTTAAATTATTACGCTGTTCTTTCCTCAACCCATGAGCTTTACCTATTTCCATCCCACCAGGTAAGACAGAGTGTGTGGCTGCAAGGCACTTAATTGCCAGCTTGGGGTTATAACACTATTTATGCTTGGATCTGATTTGGTTTCCACTTTTGTAAGAGAAATATCTTTAATCAGAAAGATGAAACTACACTTTTTTTAATTTGGTTGGTTATGTTTTGAAACAGAAGAGATTAGTCAGAACTTGATGGCACCTGCCCAACAGAGATTACTCCACTCTAAAGGATTCAGGACAGCCATTTCAAGTCATGGCTTGTAATTCTTTTTGACTGTATGATGAATCCTAGGTATGAATTTGCAGTGTGCATTAATAGAATATATCTACTATAAATGAATCTGTCAGTCTCAGCAGAATAAACAGTAACCAAACCAGTAACCAGCCAACTGAAACAGCCAAAACCAGTACAGAAGCAAACATGGAAAGCGCTAGAAATGGTACTTAAGAACTTTCAGCAATCTCCACATATTTTAGCTTTACAGTAAGACAGTGGGTTTTTTTCCCATGATATAAAATTTGGCATCCATTTGAAATTTAAGGGTGGGAAAAAAATAGCAAATTAGGAATAACCTAGCCAATACTTCTGTCTAATAACATGTCCCAGTTTTTCTGAAGTCATAGACTTCTTGCTTGTGTGGTATATACATAACAGACCATTGTATAGAACATTTATCACTTCTTATACACGTATAGATAGAAAGAACAGGCTACTGAGCATCAGATATAAAGTGCAAGAAAAAAATGATACAGAGAACAATACTGACATACATTCTTGAACTCAGAAAATTAAAGAAACTTTATCATTATAATTCCTATCTTGACGGACCACATTAACTTTTTAAAGGTTATTATTACTATTATCCAAAATTGACTTCGACATTCAGAGTCTAGCATTCATTCTAGACAGTATGTAACTTAAATGACCATATACTTTTACTAAAAAGGAAAAAAAGGCTCTGAACTCACCCTAATCTACACCAAGTTTGGTACTCTATTTGGCTCAAGATAGTAAGATGTAACACATAGACATTGTGACAAGTGTCAACAAATCAAAAACATGCATTCCTTAAAATCAAGCTCAGATCTGTACTAGCCTGTTTCTCAACCAATAAGACAAGTGAAAGAAACATTGAATTCATTTTAAAATGTCTTAGAATGAGACTTTCTCAAAATGCTCTATGGAAAAATTGCCTTTGGTAAAAACAATAAAAGATCCAAGAGTTTACTTTTACTCTTCTCTCCAAATTAGATATCTGAACTTCAAACTTTAGCACCAAATTATATCCATCTGATGTACAAATCCATCCATGGTTTAGACTAAGATTTTTCAGCATTAAAATTTTGGTGAGTGTGAGTGGTTTTTTTTTTGTTGTTTTGTTTTTTAATCTGAAACATGGCCATCATGTTTGACCAAAGGCAGTTAAGTTTGAAAACTGGAATCTACAAGTCTGTCTACAGACAGCTACCAAGATGGAATGTGCTGATAAGAACAGTAAGAGCAGTATCCAATATGAGCAGTATCCAATAAGAGCAGTATCCAATATGAATGCTCTTACAAACAAAACCACTTACAGGATAAATTCAGATGTGCTCTATAGTCATTACTTAAATATCAATATGTTATGTGCTAGACAAGTACCTGTCAAATATACTTGATTTCTCTTTGATCCAATTTCTGTAATTACGGACAAACTGTCCTTTCAGCTCTATTTTCTTCAATTTTGTTTTTATTTGACAAATTGAACAGGTTTGGGGTTTTTTTTGCTACACTCACTTAGAGAAATAAACACTTACACATGAGATAAAATTAATATAATCAATTTTATGACATCTGCTTCATAAAACCCGCAGTGCATATAAATATTAAAAATAGTGCAATCTGCTTTTAAAACTAAGAAAGAAGATCTTTTTCCTCCCATTATTCAACTTTCTCTTTAACAGAAGGACTACAGATATAAACTTTTTCCTGAGACCACTAGTCATGAGCAACTGAGTCATTCTGGACTCCTCAAGCTTAATTAAAACACAGCCAATATAGCAATATTCTGTAGACTGACTATCTAACAAAGCTAACAGGCACCCACACCTGCACTGTAACTTGCAAGAACAAGTCCTACTGATAGCGAGATAGTTCAGCAGTTTACAAATAAATATTTACTATAACCTTGTCGAGTCAACACTCCTTTTGAATTAATACTAATAAACAATAGCTTAAGCCATTCCAGCTATAGCACCAAGAAAACCAAGACAAAGAAACACAGAATGAATGCCAAAAGTCCTGAGATTCAGTATAATAGGCACTTAGTAACTAACACTTGAAACGTTACACCATCTCTGCTTTCTATTACAATTCCATAAACCCTAAAAAACTTGCATAATGATTCTTAAGGATTTTAAAAGTACTACAATTTAAAAACATAATCAAAATTTAAATAAATAAAAATCCCACAACAGGTAGAAGAGCTCTGCAGAGGAATCAGTAAGTATAGTTTTCAGGTTGTAATATTCAGATGATTCTTAAAAAGCAAGTTCCAATATGGTATAGTACACCACTAATGTACAAAAGTGAAAAAAAAATTACAGCAGTCTTGAAAGCACAGATCAACTACATAAGCTAAGCTAAGAAGTGCATGCAATTCATGAATATGATTCATTACCATGGTTACAAGCTTTCAGCACAGGCCGCTGTGTGCTTGGACTGAGATTTTGTGGTGTGTCTGCAAAAGCAAAGAAACAATGGAAATAAAACACCTGTTTGAAAGCTACCAGAATATTATAATATGACATAGCAGAAGTTTAGGAATTTAAGAATTACGAGTTAGGTATTTCTTGGAATAAATGACAGTTATATACCAGAGAAATAATTTGACTCAGACTCACTTATGGAGCAAGAGAACTGTTGCTTCCCCCATACAGCTATTAACCCTAAAAAGTTAAAAGTACATTTGGCTGTATTGAAAAGTCTTGTCATAATGATCTGGCTATAATAAGTTCAGTACATTAATTTCCAGTCTTATTGACATAAGCAACAGTCTGAACATCCCTGAAAATTCATTGTACTAACGAATTAAATCTGACAGTATCTAAATTCTAGAGCACTGGACCCATATTGCTTTTAACTTTCTCTAGAAAATAAAATCTAAAATAGAATATTCACCTCTGGACCTTGGTGTCCTTTTCCTTCTGTCTCGAAAAGCCGCACCTGACTGCAAGGCCTCCAACAGGCTATCCATCACTCCAGTCTCCTCACCTTCTGTAAAGGAAAAAGAAAGAACCCTCTTGGTTACCATAGCAATATCAAAGCATAAAGAATAACATCAACAAAAACCAATAATAATGGATACCAATATTATTATTAAAACAATTAATTTCAAACCTTGACCAGTGCTTTAATATTTACGAATTGATCTCTTGCAATTAAGTACAACAGATTTGGTTTTCTAGAACTGAACTAGACCAAATTTCTATTCCACTCATTTCACATTCCTCTTTCTCTATAGAGTCAAGCATAGTTTTAAGAGAAATGTCATTTAACTCATATTTTCATTTTAGTACCCTTCTACAACTGCAAATAATCAGTCTCATGTCAGCTTTTGAGAGCTGTCCTTTATATGATTTGCTACATTTGACAAAAGACCATTCAGTTATTGTGATAAAAAGTTAAAATTGTTTCTCAGCGGGGAGCAGAGTGAACAGTATTGGACTGGATAGGATATAGTGATATCCATAGGTAGCTTTAATCAAAAGCCATTTTCCGTCTACATTTAATAACCTCTGGCCAATAATAAATAATTGATGTAGTTCAGGAAAATTCTACTCATTAAATTATATGCTTATAATGCCTAATAATATACACATGTGCACAAAAACCCCTAAAAGAATTATGAATGTTACTCTGAGATGGTAACCAAATGCAAGTATTAAACACTTTCCTTTTACTTCCTTTAATAAAGACATCAGAAAGTGTTCTATTTTTTAACCTTGTTACCCCACTGTATGTATGCATGGGAGGACAAAGAACAGAATCTCCATGGAGGAATAAAGAATTCCATGATAGAAATCTCATTATACCCCACTGGGCAAAACTCCCTAGGTCAACACACATCTTGGACAGAGTTAGCAGTTATTGCTAACAGTAAGTATGCAAATCAGGATCTAAACCACCTGGTGCATATAACAAGATGCTGAGTACAGGGGGACAATCACTGCCCTGGTCCTGCTGGCCACACTATTGCTGACACAAAGCAGGGTGCCAGTGGCTTTACTGGCCACCTGAGCACATACTGGCTCACTTTCAGCTGCTGTCAATCAACACCCCCAGGGCCTTTTCCACTGGGCAGTTTTCCAGCCACTCTGCCCCCAGCCTGTAGTGCTGCAGAGGATTGCTGTGACCCACATCCAGGACCCACCAGTTGGCCTTCTTGAACCTCATACAACTGACCTCAGCCCACTGATCCAGCTTGTTCAGATCCCTCTGTAGGGCCTTTCTGTGCTCCAGCAATTCAACACTTGTCACCCAGCTTGGTGTCATCTGCAAACTGACTGAGGGGGCACTCAATTCCCTCATCCAGATTACTGACAAAGATACTTAACAGGACAGGGCCCAACACTGGGCCCTGTGGAGGGCTACTCCTGGCCAGCCATCAGCTGGATGTAACTCTACTCACCACCACTCTTTGGGCTCAGCCATCCAGCCAGCTTTTTAACCAGGAAACAGTAACCCTTAGTTCTTCCCTTTTCTCTATACTCTGCACTACCAGCCTAGTTTTCAACTTTAGACAAAAGTGCTACATACAAAACTAATAAGTGAAAATTAGCAAATAAATAATAATTTTGCCTAACATTTAAATTTATGGCAGGTATAGAATAAACATGAAGACTGAAATATAGAATGTTTTTAAATTTTTCTTGTATTTGCTATAACATGCTTTATCTATTACACAGGAGTTTGCTCTCTTACAACTAATGGACTATTACACCTATTAATATGGCTTGGAATACACCTTATAAAAAATCACTCAGACTATGTCTTTAGCTTCCTATTTGTTTATTCGGGTTTGGATTTTCTTTTGCTTTTTTTTGCTTTTGTTTTGGTTTGGGGTTGGTTTTTTTGGTGTCTTTTTCTTGTTGGTTTGATGGGGGGTTTTTTGTTACTTGTTTAATTTTCTCTATCTGATGTCATGCAAGTCTTTAAAATACTAATGTCTCGACTGAATATAGTCAGTGAATAGTTTCAAACCAACATGATGCCTGAAGAAATTTTGAGCCAAGACATCAGTTACATTAACAAACATGAAAAATATGAATGTTGGAGAAAAACTTATAAGCATTTTAGGTAATAGCAATTCAAACAATACTGAATAGTATCACAGTCAACAAAATGATACCATTCATGTCTATGGAAAAGAGTTCATAAGTTTTATTTTAGGAAATAGGAATAACAGAAGAAAAATTTCAATGCTATTTCAGCATATCATCTGTTTCCTCTTAAGCCTGTCCAAGACTACTACAGATTTCATAGTAATTTCAAAAACTTAACAATTTATTAGTATAAAAACCTTGATTACTATAAAAGGCTAATAAAAATTTTTTTAAAAGATTTAAAATAATGCAGCAGAAATATTGCAAACCCACAACTTCTTGGAGTAAAGCTGTAACATTTACATGCACTGTCTGTTTTTCATACTTATCTGAAATATTCTGGTAGTCACAAAGTGGATTATAGATTAGTGCTTCCATTGACATGCAAAACAGTATTAGAAGAATAAATTGGAGAAGATCGAAACTTGAATGAAAAAACTCATCTAATAGTTGCTCTGTATGGATGTATTGAAACAAGCCAGCCACTGCAAATAAAAGCACATACTTAACAATCTCTGTACCCAAAACATGTAGAAAGCATAGTTTTCAAACTTGTACAACTTCAGTAGGCTCCAAATTCTGGTTTCTGATACCTACATCAGCAGCTGACTGTGACAACTGCTGCTAAGTTATGCAGGTAACTATCAGTACCCACACTATTAATAATGTTGTCCAATTGCCTATGATGGGAAGATTAAGAAATGAGAGTCTACCATGCAGTATGCGAGAAATCTTTTAAATTACCTTGGGAGAGCTGTATACAACATTGCTACCATGCCAGTACAAGAGTCACAAATACTGTTCGATATTAACACTTCCTAAGGGGCCTTTAAACCGGCTTTCACAAACTGCTGCAGATGACTGGCACCAGTCCCAACCAGCTTCCTAATTAGTCAAGTGTATCAATCTTTTGACACCATAGAACTAGGAATTCTGGTTGGCTTGCAGATAGTTACATAGTCCACAGTAATTCCTTTGAGAAAGATACCCTTTTATGATTTAAATGATCTCTTTTCCCTTGATTGCAGAATAGAAGATTTAAACACTTTTTAATATCATACCTAATTAAAACTCATACAACTGTCTTTTAAATACCATTTAAAGGAGAAGTAAACTTCCCAAAGTAGCCGGTGAGTCTTGCCCTTGACATTTCAGTGCCAAGTCAGATATAAACTACCTAATTTCATAATTACATCTTTAAAAATGTTAAGAATATTAAAGACCCTTCTCTTCTAGTGGAGTGAGTATCATTAACTTTACATGTGCACCTATAATGTCTTATAATGATAGCAACAGATATTGCAGTTAGTAGTGACAACTGCATTTCATGTACTTATAAAGAACAAATTATATATATTATAATTCCAGGAGCAGTAGTCCACTGACATGATACAATCACAAATACCATTAGCAGTGTGGTTTTAAAAAAAGAGTGTTGTTACAATATTATTTTGGATGAAAAATGCTTTATTTTTACAGTTCCCTGAACCTGTCCACTATAAAATAAACCACAGAACACCAAGACTCCAAAAGTTCACTTTACTGGGAGAAAACATAATAATATGCCTGTTTCCTTTTTCACAGAATCAAAGCTTTATTCAGCTACTCTTCTCACAAAGGAAAATACCGAGAAGTTTCAGAAAAGCAAACCATGGATTCTTTAGCATGGTTACTGTTGATGTTGCTTACTCAAGCTCTACACTTACGAGATTTAGCTACAGGAATCTTGACTATCATCTTCTCCCTGTCTTTATTTATGGCATTGCAACTATGTACAGCTTTTTGTTATACTATAGATAATGAAAAGGACCAGCTCCTAAAGCTAAACACTAAGTTTCGTGTGAAACTAAAACCATACAACTTGGACAAATACTTACATTAAAAAGAGACCTTACAGATTCCATACCTGTTACAGAAGGAAAAGGATGCAAAACCTCAAGGGCTACTCCTGAAGTTAGCTGGATAGCCAAGTTTAATTATCTTTGTTTCATCTTTGATGTAACTTCCTGGCAGCACTCAAGCCTTCATATACATTAACAACAAACTTGGAGTGCTGAGGGTATTGAATTTATTTTCCTCTTCTTAAGAATGAAATCCTCTCAATTCAGCAAATACCAGAATTGATGCTTTTTTACTCTTGTTTGCTAGAATATACACTGGTTTTTTCCTTTCTCTTCAGCTCAGGACATAATTCAAGTTAGACATACTTCACCCAGTTTCTGACTGATTAAAATATAAGCCCTTCACAACCTACTTGAAGGTTTAGCTCCCTCCTGTCTTGTGCATTTACGTACAAAAATTTCAGAGGCAAATGATTGCCAGGCTTGGGACAGCGACAGCTGAGATGTTTCCAGACTATTTGCACAAGGAAGGAAAAAAGAAAGTTATATCTCTTAACTTTATTATTGTTGCACCTTTACTTTAAAGACATCATGGAAAGTCCTTTATATTTGCTTTTACAAGGTAAGGACTGATTTTGATGAGTGGAGGCTACAAAGCATTGCTCAGCTGACTAAAGGCCTCCATCTAAATTTGAAGTAACATTCTCCGAACAAAATCACAAGAGGAAAGCTTTAGGCATGCATCATTTTGAATGACTTAGGCTCCAGGAAGCAGAATAGCAGACCACAGAGAGAAAGATAAATGAAGCCATCAGTGCAGCAGTGGGCTCCAATGTTTTGGATGTGGGGTCCATGTTTTCAGTCTCAGAGTGTAAGGCAGCCAGATTCTGTGCAGTGTTCATAGTGCTGATGTGAACAATTTCTAGATCTTTCAGCCATATAAATGATCAGGGCAGAAGACTTTTTGAAGGCTTTTACATTGTAAACATAAACATATAAAGAAACCTTAATGTTTCAATGTAATATTGAAACATTTTGGTTGTCATTTAAAAATGACTACCTAAACTCTGAGCCTTCATTCCAATGAAATTCAGATACAATTTTACAAAGCATTTGTGGGTGGATGATAAGAGCAACTTTGTCAAGAAAATGCACAGGATATGTAGACTTCAAGTTGAACTTTTTATAAGGCTTTGAATTTTTTCTGGTAAAGCCATAGCAGCAACCAGATAATCTTCATTGACAGGTGAGTTAAGGAATATATGACTATCAGTCTGACTTTCAATAACAGTGCACAAACTAGAGCCGTGACTGAGAACACAGGGATTCCTTTGACACTGCTAAAATTTTGGAAGAACCTTGTTACAATACAGTAAGAAAAATAAAATTTCCAGTGTACAATTAAAAGCAGAAACAGGTGCCAGGTGCCTTGAATGGACCGGCTGAAAGGAGAGCTCCTTTTAGATTTAGAAGTATTAAATGAAACTTAAGAAAAGTATCACTATTTGCAGTGACTTCAGGCAAAGGACACATAACAGCCCTTCCAAAAGCAAAACACATGCACATACTTCACATTTCAAATCAACACTCTAGTCCAGTGTCAGAAGAGTTACATGTCTTACTTGTGTCCAACACATAGTAGAAAGCCTTTGATAGTGCTTCAGAGCCTTGGCAAGTATAATCTAAAAAGGTATGATTTCTTCTAAGGACTGATGAACCCATTCCATAAATCTAGCTGAGAAGAGTGGGTTTCATGCCATCTTGTTTGCTCTTGATAAACTGGTCCATTGTTGAGCTGTCCTAGAGTGCTTTTATGGTTTAGAAATAGATACATTTTGACTCTAATCATGATAACAAAGAGGGCTCCAAGCTCCAGAGAGCTTAAAACAAGTTAAATTCAAAATAAACTCCACCCTTCACGAAGCCTGAAAGACAGCTGTCCCTTTCAAATCAGCTGTTGAAATTAAGGTTGATACTTACACAAATTTAAGATTGCTCATATGACAAAACCAAAAGGTAAGCTATGGTAAGAGGTGGTTCTTTACCACAGAGATATAAAAATAGTTCAGTGGTGTAAGGTACCAATTCTTGCACCTCAGTTGGATCACAATTTCTCATTTAAATAATGGGGATGAGAGTGAAATCATCTTAACATTGAGCATTTTAATAAAAATGTTAATAAAACATTTCTGATGTTCATTGTGATTTTGTAAGCCCTTCTTTGTATGACAACAGAAAAAAAACACTGTAAACTCACACTGAGTTTTCCACAGAGATTATCCAGTTTTATTTATATTGGTGCCAGATACAGTAGAATGACTCTCAAAGCAAGTGTTTCTGAGAGACATCTAGGTAAACTGGACTTATAAAAGAATTAACAGAAAGTTAAGCCTTTGAAATTGTGTACCCCAGGACTTGATACTGGGGATAATATATCTTTGTTCATGACCTGAATGATGGAATAGAGTGCAGTCTGATCAAGTTTGCATATCGTGCAAAATTCAAAATAATGGCTGACTGTGACAGTGGTCACAGGGGTTTTCAGGTGAGGGAAGAGACTAGAATGTTGACTCCATGTTCAGAAGGCTTGATTTATTATTTTATGATATACATTACATTACAACTACACTAAAAGAATAGAAGGAAGAGTTTCATCTCAGAAGGCTAGCTAAGCTAAGAATAGAATAGACAAGAATGATAACAAAGGCAGCTGCCTCAGACTCTCTGTCCGAGTCAGCTCCACTGTGATTGGCCATTAATTACAGACAACCAGATGAGACCAATCACAGATGCACCTGTTGCATTCCACAGCAGCAAACCATTGTTTACATTTTGTTCCTGAAGCCTCTCAGCTTCTCAGGAGGAAAAAATCTTAAGGAAAGATTTTTAACGAAAAGATGTCTGCGACAGCTGACCCATTCAAAAGAACATTAAAAAGCTTGACACATAAGCATCCTAATGAACTCCAGCAAAAGACCCATATGTGATGAGGTGAAACCTCATCCAGGAGCACTGATGGGGGGCTAACTGGCTGGAAAGCATCTTTAAAAAAAATAATTGGGGACTCTGGTGGACAACATACTGATCATGGGTATTGTGGCTCTGTGGCAAAGATGACCAAAGAAAAGCATTGCCAGCAGGTCACAAGAGGGCATCCTCCCCTTTTCTCAGCACTGGTGAGACACATCTGCAGTGTTGAGCTCAGCTCTGGCACCCCTGTACAAGGGAGACACAAACATATCCAAGCAAAGTCAAGGGCCACGAAGATGCTGAGATTAGAGCATCTCTCATGTGAGAACACACTGAGAGAGCTAGGGCTGTTCAGCCTGAAAGGAGGAGGCTCAGAGGGATCTTAATATATATAATCACCTGTGGGGAATGGTGTGGGGTGTAAATGGGATTGCGCCAGACTCATCTTAGAGATGCCCAGAGAGGACAGTAGGCAATGAGCACAAACTGATTACAAAGAGGTTACCTTTTCACTAAGTCCACTGAATTTTGCATACATACCTACTCTCTCACCAACTCAACAATTCAGGATAGTCTAGAAATGCATTTTTTATTGCATTACCTGCTAATGTTTTTAAAAGCCATTTAAAAGACTCAATCTTTTTATAGCCCTTTTCCTATTCGCTTGGGATGCTGTGCCTTTCAGCAGGGAAAAAAGCCTATTAAATTGAGAACAATGCTAAGTTTCTTTTAGTTTTATTTAACCACTTATAACCAAAACAGATCAGCCTTATGCACTCAGATTATCTATGGCTATGACTTGAAAGGACAGCTAATAGCAAGAACTATTGATTACATATGAAGAAGTCAGTCAACATACTATTAGGGAGTTTCCCATTTTCTTTACACGTCAACTCCAATGACACTGACAAGAATACAACCAATCTGCTTTCCAGAATAGCCAAAAACTGGTATTTTCACTAGTTTTGTTTCACAGGGGGAAAAATACAAACATCTATTATTGAGATGAATCTATTACAATTTCATTTAGAAAACAGGAAGAACAACTCTAGGAGCATTATAAATTGAACATAGCTTCTTAAAAGAATATATGGAGCTGGACATAATACACCTGTGTATGTGTGAACATCTTATCTCTTGGTTACTGTGTGCCTCTTAAGAAGTTTATTGAGCCCAGTACTAGAAGTTTATTGAGCCAGTTCATTAAATTTATAAACAGGCAATAAATTAGAAAATATACACATTGATTGCTCATACTGAAAGTTGTGCTACAGAGATGAGGGGCTCAAGAAAATTTTCAGGTTAAATATTTTTTTTCATGGGTGGAGTGATAGAGTTCTGACTGGACTGTGTGACTGAGCTTACTCTAAGGAAAACTTCTGTGTAGCTTTGGGTAGGAAAGACCCTTTGGTCTTGGGTTGGGTAGGTGTAAATGCCTAAGAATACCCAAAAAAATCAGAGCAGCAGCCCACCGACCACTGCATGCTTTGTGCACTAGTAGCCAATAGCAAACATTTATACAAAGGACAAGATAACATATAATTACATTTCTAGAATGGTCTCTTGGTCTCCAGCTGTTCACGATTCAAAGACTTTGTATTTGAATTTAGTAGTCTTCAATAGAGAGAAGCTGCCAGAGAAATCAAGTCACTTTTGTCAGCAAGCTTCAGAGCAAGAATATTTTGGTATGCAGTAACAAGGCTGTTCTTCTGTACAACCACTGAGGTATTGCTGAGTGAAGATAAGCGTCCTAGCAAACAGCATAGTAATAGAAGCAGCAGCAGACTCAGTTTGAAGGAAGAGTCAGAGACATGACCTTCCCATCAGCTAGCTTTCCAACAATTACAGAGCAGGTTCTTGGCTCTTTTACAACCTTGAACTGAGGAAAGTAAAAATAAAGCATATCCTCCAATGCTTTGGTAAGGGTATTTATTCCTTCCTTCCTCTGCAACTTGAGAAAAGAAACTTTTGATGATACAGAAAAAACCCTGAAAGAATAAAATCATCATACAGCCGGAGTGAGACTCTAGAGGACTCTGATGTCTACCTCCTTACAGAGGAGATGTGAGGTTGTATTTGGATTAGGAAATGCCTACTCAAATCAAAACCAACTATCTGTACAAACATTAGAGCTGTTAGAGCTCTTAATCCCAAAGATGTCTCCAGAGATTGTAATTGTTTTTCATGGTAATGCCATTTTAAGTTTGCAGCATTGTTTTCACATTTGTTGAGAAATTTTACCACTATAACATAAATGGCAAGCCTTATGAGAATATTCATCTACAGACATTTCTTTATTGACCCTTAATTTTTTTCAACAGTTCTGTTTGTTTTAATTATTTTTCTCTCTTCCAAATACAGCTGTTATTTATTTTCCCTTGGGCTTTGTGTAAACCTCAGTTTCACAAATGCTTTTCAGCTGCTATCTCCAAAGATTCCATTTCTAAGTAAAATTTTCAGAAGGAAAATAATTGTTTCTTCTAAACAACTTGCTCTTTTGGAGCTTCTACATAGTACAAACTAACAGCAGTTGCTGCATTCTGAGCCCATGGGCTGCAAATAAGTGCATGAACCTCCATGTTCCAGAACACTTAACACCTTTGACATCTTGTTAGAGCACAACCTGTGACTATTAGTTGTTGATTAGATTAATAGACATTCAGATCAGTTCTACTTTTTTGCACTAAAAACATCAAATTCTGTGAACAGATAAGATTTTGCTGTATCTCATCTTTTGCTGTGGCTTCTGCAGATGTTTTACATCAGATGTATCACATTGAGTCTCTTAGATTTTTTTTGATTAAACATACCTGTATTTTATCATTCTCTGGAACCTTTTTCAAGTATGTATGTGCCAATTATTCTTGAGGGAACATCTGGATGTTCTTGCTAATTTACCCAGATTTATACTTTACTGTCAAAACAATGCAATTGTAGCTGAAAAATAACCTCCACACTTAGGGAAGTATCAAGTGATATCTCCTTTCTGGCGGATTTGTGGCCAACGTCTGTCACATCTCCTCACATCTCCTTCCTCATATGTATGACTTTCTTTTTTCTTTTTTTTTTTTTTTTAAACAGACATTATGCAAAAATTAGATATACTCTACCAACTGTCCAGTAAATACTAACATGAGTAAATACTGAGTAAGAAACTCTGAAAGGTCTCAGAGTTCCTTCTGCTTCTGCCACTGTAATTTAACATAAGAGGAAGAGCTTATACTCCTCACAGTTATGGAAAAGAGTTATTTCCCACTGGCTTCCTAATAAAAGTGATTCTTAAGAATGAATTCAAATAACAGAAAGTGACCTCAGGAATCCTCTTGGTGAAGAGGGCCCAATTTGAGGATAAGTGGAGGCAATCAGGGAACAAGAGGAAAAAGTTACCAGCACCAGGGAGGATGCAACTTGAGTGAAGCACCTGTAATTCCAAAAGGGGAAACTACCTGGAGAAAATAGCTTCCACAAAATGCTTGTTGACTATTAGGAATTCTTCATATATATCATTGTTAGATCTTCTATCCCCTTTACAACTAAATTTAGTAATTTAGTTGAATGGAACATACTCCTAAATTCCCGAAAGCTAATAATATACATAATATTGTCCAAAAATCTGTATTTTTTCAGGATATTATTCCAGCAGACATTCTGAAAAAACCAATTGCCAACATATGTTAGAAACTAATGATGTCATTTCAATGACTTTTGCAGTCCTTCACTCCCCTCAGAGGAAAGGAGTACTCTCGAGGAGTATTGAATCTCTTACTCTAGTGAGAACAAATTAATAAAATGGAGGCCTTACGAACTTGAGCTAAGCAGGTAAAGTAGGGTCTTTGAGGGTACCTACTAATATAAACAGCTTTGGGGATTTTTAATTTATTTTAAAGGCAAGCATTTTATCTGTTGGAATCTGAACTTTAATTACCTAATTACATTTACTACTTTCATTTTTTAAACTATCAGTACTGGCATCCATGGTGTCCTTTTTTATTGCAGAACACTACAGAACTAATGAAAATATTCATATTGCCCAACTTAGCAGACAATAATAAAGCAGTAAATATTTGAAGAACCAAAGCCTAAAATGCTCTTAGTAAGTTTGTGAGACAGTGAGACAGGAATGTGTTTTGTTGGGTTTTTTTTCCAAAACAAGAAAAACAATATAAAACCTCTGCAAAAATAAATGCTGCAAAATTGAATGCAAATAAGGTCATAACAGTTTAAATGAACTAAAACTTATTTAAAACTAGATCATTATGATAAAAATGAAACTGAATAACACAACTGAGAACAAACCAATATGCTATATTGGAAATCAGATATTCCATTTTGGCATTACTTCACTGCTTTTATGCAAGAAAAGAGCAATCATGGTAAATAACCGCTGATAAAAGTGGCTTGTTACTTAAATAGTATTCAAAGTGAGACACAATGAAGATGCCACAATGATGGAGTTCTCAATTATATTACAATAAATTTAGCTGCTATTATCTCAGCTATAGAATTCTTTATATTCTGATAAGATCAAAATAATTGATTGGTGTGTTTCTAATAAGAATCTGAACAGCATGAGAAAGTATGTATCTGAAAGTTAATAGTATGCAGACAAGTGGCATTTACATAAAGATCCCCTTTCACTGGCTATTTACCTTTGGAAGGGTAGTGTGTGATAGTTTGATTTGGTTTCAGAAAAGCAAGTAAAGCATCTCATGATGAATATAATTTTGTAGTCCAGAGAATATTTAGTGGACAGATTTTATTAACATAAGTTTCAAAATGCTAATGTTTACTGAATTCCACTTACTTTTCAAGTTAGGATGGAGCTGAAAGGAAAATATGAAGCCGTTACTTTTACTATGTAAACTGAAGACTCACAGCCTTCTTATCAGTGAACTATTTGGGCTGTGATCACTAGGACATGAAGGTGTTGCTAAGATGTAAAGTAGAGATAGAGACTTTTAGCAAACTACACTTTAGAGGTGTGTAAATCTGAAACCTGTTGCAGGTCCAAATCTAAAAAACAATTTCCAAGAGGGCAAATGAAAACTATTCCATGTAATAACAGAAATCTATGGTCTTATTAGCAGAAGTTAAAATATATATTGTAAAGACTACCTAAAATGTTCAGGTTTTTCTAAAACATGCTGTACTGCATATTCATAAACTACACACTTCACAAACTATAAAATATTAATACATTTATATCTGAGATATAAAAAAAAATTTTAAACTTCACAAAGACTTATCACAAAGTGCACATATTTATCTAATTTGAGAAAATGACCATATCAACACGATATGGTGCAACAGTATGGCAAAAGAAGCCTGATATAGAAGCATGGATGACAGAGCATACCTGGGATCTAGATGACTCAGTTGTCACCTGCATATAAAAGGCACAACAACTAAGAAAGATTGTTATAGTTTGTGAGAAGGCCAATATATTACAGGACTACCTTGGAACTCATATTTGTCATAAATGTCTATTACTACTAACAAAATTATTGTTTTCATCCTGAAGAAATTAGTTTAAACTAAAACTGAGGAGTTACCTTTAATCCAGATTGGGGTTTGTTTTGGATTAATATGACCTTTGTAGTCTTCATTTTTTTTGTTGTAGTTCATTCAAAACTGGTATAAACACAGTCCTAACATGCCATATGCAAATTAATGACTCAAGTGACATACTGGGTATATTTTAATAAAATTTATATTGTGTTACATATTACTTTATGATGTAAGTGTCCCTGCGCATGGCAGAGGGGTTGGAGGTTTATTGTCCGTTCCAACTCCCTAGAATTCTACTATTCTATGATTCTATATTAAGTTTTTGTCAATGCAAAAAAGTCAGCAAATAACCCCAAGTAACTAAAATCTTTTGCAGTATTATATAGATTACTTTTATGAAAAATTAGCTTCCTCCACCTCATGCAGCCAAAGGTAGTATGATAGGCAACAAACCCCTGCTCTTCAAATAGCTTCCAAAAGCAGATGAAAGATGAAGAAACTGAAACAAAAGGACTTCAAGAATAAAGCAGAATATGGGGAAGGTTAGATATCTGTGTTGTAAATGAGACCAGTGGTTAACAATGCAAGCTTAGGATGATGATGCAAATCCTGTTTAAGCACTGGATGGCACCTCAGGTCTTGAAAGGTATGAAGTATAGGCTGAAAGAGAAGCTCCAGAATCATAAAGTAGTCAGTAATGGCTAATTAACAGTCACTGAATAAAAGCACAACCTCAAGTACTGAAAGATTGCTTTTACCTCAAGAAAAGGAGCAGCAGCTAAGCAAGAAAAAAAATCAAAGGCATTGCTGTGGCCTGGGGAGCTAATCAACAAGAGGATTTGAACTATCTAGAAACTAAACCATTTTATAAAAGAATAAGATCCAAAACTGTGCCTAGGGAAGGAAAGTCAGATGGCAGAGTAGGAAAAAAATCTATTTCAATTCTAGCTTCCCTTGCAGAAAACCTCTGAAATTTCAGTATGTCATCTTGTCAACTAAAAACATCACTGGTAGGCATGATCATCAACACTACAGTATCAACTTCATGGGATTTTATCCTGACATTAAATTTCGGACGCAGATGTTAAGATAGACTATAAAGAGGTAGTGATTGATAGGTACCAAGAACCAATTGTAGTGACAAGGGTAAGAAAATAGCACTACCAGTGCTGCTAATGACTGTCACCTCAGTAAAGTGGGATTGGATTTGTTATTGTTTTTTATTGTTTTGGTTTTTATTGCTGTCACTGTTTCTTAGAGAGTTTAAAAGAATTTTAAGAGAAACAATTGTAGTATATAGTAGAGATAATTCATGCTATATAGGTGTATAAAATATTGTAAAATATAAAATATGTCTGTAATCACCCTGGCTGGGAGCAGAGTCTCATTTTTATTCAATTAGTTCCCAGAGAACGTTTAGATAATATCAAGTCTGTTAACATATAAAAGATGGCCCTTCCTGGGCCATGATTGATAGTTTCTGTGGAATGTCTGTATCACTCACAGGACCTGCACCTGGGAAGATTACATCTACCGTACTCAAGAACCAGGCTGTCACTCTGCTACATACAGACTCTGCCAAGGTGCTCAGACATCCATCTGGACCCCTAGACCTACCTTTGTCTATTCCTGCACATGTATGGATCCAGTTCTACATGTGAAGAGACACAAAGAAATGTTCTCTCATCCCTGCCTCAGGCAGAATAAACTGTATATAAGCTGGCTGCTTGAAGCAGTCGGGGTGAACCACTGGGGAAACGCTGGCACTTTGTCAGTCAGATCTCGGTTCACCCAGCGTCTGCACCCAGGCCTGACGCTGTCTTGGCTATAGTGGTCTTTTGAAATTCTATTTTTTTTGTTATCGATCTAATAAATCTTTGTTAAATTTTTTTATAAATTTAGCTACTGATTTGATAATTTATAACAATTTGGTGACTGGCCTGACATGATCTGAAACTGGGGTTCGGGAGCCCCTTTTCCACTCGGGGGGTGCCCCGCTGATTTCAGCGGCCCAAGCGGAATCAGATCCCGAAAATCAATCAGATCCACAAAAGAGCCGCAACCGGAGTTGCGGACCATAATCGGATCCGTGTGCTGCAACCGAAACCACAGCCAAGGGAGACAGAGGGCCCAATTCTCGGAAAAGCTCAAGAGAGACTTCCGAGACCCAAGGTTTTTTTCACCCATAAAATTCAACGTGCACGAAGAGACCCACAAAAGAAAAGAACCGTAAGTATTGTGTGGTTGGGTGGAACGTGATTGGACGCATGTGTGAGATGTGACTTTGTCATGGAGTGAGAGCAGACCCCAAGACTGCAGTTCCACTTTCCCGTGAGGGACGTGGTCAGTCGAGGGGGAAGTGCAAGGTTTTTGTTCGAAACTCACAAGACCCGGGACTCGGAGGGGAGTCTAGGGGGAAAAGCGGTCATGGTCGGGATCAGGAGGGGAGAGACGAGCCTGGAAACTTCCAGGAATTCGTCCACCTTCTGAGACCGGAGGAAACAAGTAAGAAAACAGCCCGAAAGTTGGCAGAGCGGTTCACTGCTTGACTTGGTCAAGCTGGCGGCTCTTCACGAGCCGGAAAACTCGACATCAGAGAGAGAGACGAGATTCACGACAGACATCGTGGCGAAACGAGAAAAGGTAAAAAAAACTGCAACATTCCTTGAGAAAATGGGTTTGAGAAAGAGCAGACACCAGAAGAAAGCTCAGGAAAAACCCTCCCAAGTCCCTGGACGAATCTTACCAGAGATCCCCAGAGATAGTTCCCTGGGGTGGATGCTGGAACACTGGGATGAAAACCTGCGGAGGGTGGAGAAGTCCTAGGAGAAAAAGATCCATTTTTGTATGGAAAAATGGAGAGGGAGGGAAATTAGAAAATACGTAGTCTGGCCAATATTCGACACATTTGAACTTGTGAGTCTTTGTTTGACCACGTGGCCAGTTGCAGCCCGCAGGATTCCTGAGGAAATCGAATACACCGACATGTGGAGGCATGCTTGCTCGGGTCTGTACCCAGTACGAGCTCTCTGACGTGCAGCAAAAGCAGGGAGGGAATGGGAACCGCTGGAAAATCTTCCACCCCCTTACCATGTGACCCCGCAGCAGCCATATCCAGCGCAGGCACAAGCGGCACAAGGAATGGCTCTCAAGGCAGGGGCTTCACAGGCACAGGCAACCGCACCGCTGCCGCCACCGGAGCAGGCGGCAGCATCCGCTTTCCCACATGGCCATGCAGCAGCGGCACAGCCGCGTCCACAGGCATCTCCGAAAATCGAGAAGAGAAAGGTAAACATCTCTAAGGACGTCTCTCCCCCAACACGTCGAACGAGGCGGGGGACAGTGGAGGACAGTGGGGACGAGGAGGAAAAACCCGGCATCTATCCTTTACGGGAGCTGCCGACAGCTCCAGGGGTGATTAGATACTTGCACACCACGATTGACACCAGTGATGTGAAGGTGTACAAAAAGGAAATGGGAAAATTAATAGACGATCCTTTGGGGATGGCGGAGAGGTTGGATGAGTTTTTGAGAACCAGCATATACACCTATGAGGATCTCCAAGCGATATTAAAGTCATTGTTTAACAATGAAAAAAAGACACGATCCAGTTAGCCGCGATCAAGGATTGGGAAAAGTGGAACCCGAATGGGGGAGCCGGGGAGGAGCATTTGCCAAATCAGAAGCTGTCTTAGGAAGCCCAGACAGAAGAAGGGAGGCAAAAGATGATAAATTTAAAGAATATAGTTATTTCAAATATCAGAGAGGCAGAACATGAGCAAAAGAGCAGAACATGAGCAAGGTGCTCTGGGAATGTCAGGAGAGAGATGAGACCCTCACGGAGTGGTTAGAAAGACTCTGAAAGGGTCTGAGGATGTACTCAAGAACAGACCCTGACTCCCTGGTGGAGATAGTATTGCTAAAAACACAATTCATGGCAAAATCTAGGAGGATATCCAGAAAAACTAGAAAAAATAAACAAGTAGCAGGAGCTGGGATTGCAAGAACTGTTGCAAGAAGCCCAGAAAGTATACATGCGCCTAGACGAGGAAAAGCAAAAGATTCAAGCCAAGTTCTCGTGGCAACAGTAAGAGAAGCTCAAAAGCAAGAACAAGAGAAAGACACAGCGAAAAAGGTGCCAGCAAAGAAACTGAGCCTGGCTCAGGGGAGGGGCTCGTGAGAACAGAAGCAGGATTTTGAGTGTTTCTACTGCAAACAGAAGGGGCACATCCAATGGAATTGTCCCAACAGAGCCAAAGACCAGACAATTTTCCAAGAAGATTAAAGATGTCAAGAGCTTTTCAGCTTGAAGTCCGGAACGTCTAGGGAGCCCTTGATAAAACTAAGAGTGGGACCCTATAAAGAAGAGATGTGGTTTATGGTAAACTCGGGGGCGGAATAAACAACAGTGCTACAGTTACCAAAAGAGTGCGCTCTGAGTGATGACTCCATGATAGTAACTAACGCAAAAGAGGATCCCTTTGAAGTTCCAATCATAAAAAAATGTAGAAATAAATACAAAAACCAGAAAACACAGTAGTAATATATTACTAGCAAAAGGAGCAGACTTCAACTTGCTGGGGCGAGACATGATAGTCGCTCTGGGAGTAGGGGTTGGTGGTAGAAAAAGCACGACTCAAAGTGAGGCTTTATAGCCTCACTGCTTCAGACGAAGAAAAGATAGACCCGAGGGTGTGGTATGTTCTAGAGAAAGCTGAGAAGCTGGACATAGAACCAATGCGAGTTGAAACTGAAAGACCTACGGGTCAAACAATATCCCCTCTCCATGGAAGGGAGGAGGGGTTTGAAACCAGTAATTGATGAATTAATAAAGAAAAGCACACTAGAGCCTTGTATGTCAAGGCACAACACCCCAATTCTGGCGGTGAGGAAAACCGATGGCAGCTTTAGGCTAGTGCAAGATTTACGAACTGTGAATCAGAAGACTAAGACCCTGTTCCCCACCATTTCAAACCCTTACACGTTGTTGAATAATCTCTCTCCTGAAGACACTTAGTTCAGTGTAATTGACTTAAAAGACGCTTTCTGGACCTGCCCTCTTGCTGAGGACAGTCGTGATTATTTTGCATTTCAGAGACTAACAGAAAGCAGCAACTCAGGTAGACTTCGTTGCCTCAGGGCTTTGTAGACTCCCCAAACTTATTTAGATAGGCACTTGAACAAGTTTTAAGTCATTTTGTACCAACCAGAGGGACAAAGCTTCTACAGTATGTAGATGATTTGTTAATCGTAGGTCAGGGGGAAGGGAAAGTAAAGGCAAGCACAATTGAGCTTTTGAACTTTTTAGAAGAAAAAGAGTTGAAAGTTTCAAAGTCAAAGTTACCTTTCACAGAGCCAGAGGTCAAGTACTTGAGACATTGGCTAACCAAGGCAAAAAGAAACTGGACCCAGAAAGGGTGGCAGGGATTATTGCCTTGCCACCCCCACAGACAAAAAGAGAGGTCCAGCAGCTTTTGGAGTTGTTAAGATATTGCCAGCAGTAAATTCAAAATTACAGTAAAAAGGTAAAATTTCTCTATGAGAAACTCACCACAAAGCAAATCAAATAAACCCAAAAGAATCATAAAAAATTCAAAAAAATCAAAAAAGCTCTCACAGCAGCACCAGTGCTGAGCCTCCCTGATGTGAGTAAACCCTTTCAGTTGTTTGTAGATGCTAACAATAACACGGCACACAGGGTGTCAACGCAAAATTGGGCAGGGGTCAAGAAACCTGTGGGTTACTTGTCCCAGCTTTTAGACCCGGTCAGGAGAAGTTGGCCCATGTGCTTGCAAGTGATTGTAGCTGTACCTTTGCTAGTAAAATAAGGGAAAAAGGTGACCTTCAAGGCACCTCTAGTAGTGTTTGCACCACTCAACGTGCAGGGCATACTACAGCAAAAAGCAGACAAATAGCTCGCTGATGCAAAGTTGCTAAAATATGAAGCCATTTTGATTCACTCGCAAGACTTGGAGTTGCGGACAATGACTGCGCAGAATCCGGCGTGGTTCCTGTTTGGGGAAGCTGCAGAAAAGTTAGTTCATGACTGCGTAGAAGTAGTCAAAATGAAGACCAAGATCAGAAAAAATTTAAAAAAAAAATTAAACAAGAAAAAAAAAGAGTTTGTAAACAGTTCAAACAAAATAATAATAAAAAAAGAAAATCGAAATACGCAGTTGTAAATGAAAAAACGAAAAAAGTAATAAAAACAAGTCCCCTGAATGTGAGCTGGTCTGCACAAGCATGCGAACTTTACGCCGTTTTGAAAGCATTAAAAAGACTAAAAAAAAAAAAAAAAATCATTTTCACAGATTCAAAGTATACTTTTAGAGTAGTTCATATACTTGAAAAAATTAAAAAAAAACAAAAAAACTGATCAACACAAGAAGAAAAAAACTAATATACAGAAAATTATTCCGGCAAATCTTAGAAGCTCTAAGGGAGCCGGAAGAAATTGCAGTAGTTCATGTGAAAAGTCATCAGACAGAGATTCAGTTCCGGACCAGAGAGAACAATTTAGCAGACTAGGAGGCCAAAACTGCGGCGTTGATGGTGGTAAGTACCCCAGAAATCGAAGGGGAAGAGACCCCTGACAATCCCCCTCAGCTCTCCCAAAAGGAGATCGAATGCTATGAAAAGATCGAAGCGAACTTGAAAAAAAAGTAAGTAAAAGTTACCTGATGAGAGGGAATTAATTTCCAGAAGTTTTACCAGAAAGATTTTGCAGAGATTGCACCAGAAAACGCACTGGGGGGCACAAGCCCTGGCAGAGCGATTTCTAAAATTTTTTGGGTGCAAGAGAATTTATAAATTAGCGAGACAAGAAATACAAAAATGTTTGACTTGTCAAAAAGTAAACAAATCAAAAGCCAGAAAGGCTGCCCTGAAGAGTCACCCCATTGCGTACCGACCATTTGAAAAAATTCAAGTTAATTTCACAAAATTGCCAAAAGTGAAAAAGTTCAAATTTGTATTAATAATTATAAATAAATTAACCCATTAAGTAAAAGCCTTCCCCAGCTCACGGACAACGGCCCAGACTGTGGCCAGAAAATTGTTAAAAAAAATTATACCCTGATATGGAGTAGTGAGTTGCATTAATTCAGATCAAAGAACAGATTTCATATCAAAAGTTATTAAGCAGATGGCTGATGCACTGGGCATCCGATGGGAGTACCACACTCTGTAGCACTCCCAGAGTTCAGGACAAGTAGAAAAAATAAATCAAACTTTAAAGACACAGTTATCTAAATTAATTTTAAAAACAAAAATGTCCTAGCTGAAGTGTCTGCCGTTTGCACTGCTTAATATCCAAACCATGCCTCACTCAGAGACGGGGCTTTCACCGTTCGAAATGTTATATGGAATGCCATATAAACATGAAATGCCAGTAGGACACCCCACGTTTAAAAATAGTCAGATTCAACCATACCTGGTTGCAATCAACAAAAATTTGCAAGAACTCCGAAAGCAGGGAATAGTGACACAGAGCGCTCCTCTAAAGCTCGCCATTCACAAAATCCAACCAAGAGACAAAGTGTTTGTCAAAGTGTAAAAAGAGGTGCCGCTTTCTCCTCACTGGGAAGGTCCTTTTCGTGTACTCCTGACAACAGACACGGCCATTCAGAGAGCAGAGAAAGGCTAGATGCACGTGTCTAGAGTGAAAAAAGTCAAACAGCAAAAAGAAGAACCCAAGTAGAAGATTACTTCCCCCGGCGACTTGAAGATCAAACTCCAGCGTCCTCGTAACTGACCAACAGCGAGCAGATAAGTTGTATACTGTCAGATGTGTATGCTATCCGTTTGTAGACTTTAAGTGTGAATATTGTAAAAAAAAAAATTTTTGTCATTCATTGTAAAAAAAGACAGAAGCCGAAAAGGCTGTGTACTCAGTGTTTAGAAGAAAAACTTAAACTGACTGACCGTATCCTGACCTTAGCCAACAATTTGGGGATCATTGAATTAGACTCTGAAGAGTAGTTTCGCATTTTTCAAAACGGGGTGCGTAAGAAATTTAGATCTCGAGCAAAAATCTTAGATGTAAAGTGCCAAAAATCCATCAAAGTCCTGTGCAGTTCTGATACAATTAGAGTGTCGCGGTGGGGCGCCTTTTAAAAAAAGTATGCAGCTAAGTCCGAAAGCATCTTCCCCAAAGGATTCTCCTGCTGCCGCGAAAATAGTCTTCCTCGCTGCTAGTAGCACCCCAGGGGCGGAAGCAAAGGCAGAGGAGCATGCCTAGTAAGAATCCTGATTAGAGTGAGCCTAGTTATGTGCGAGACACAGAGTCTGCGCGCTGAAGTCCCGAAGAAAAGCAGAAGTTACAGCTCCACAAAAAAGTGCAAAAAGTGCACTCAAGTAGTCCCAGTCGCAAAAGACACTCCACATACCAAACCCCAAATAAATGTCTCAAGAAAACTAGCAGATACTGTTAAAGAAATGGCATTCAAGTTAAATTAGATAAATTAAAAATCAAAACTTAGTGTATCAATCCCAAAGCAGAGCTAGAGCACGAGCAGTCAAGTGATCACGAGCATCAAATGAGGAAACGAAGTATAAAACCAATGTCAATCCCCATTTGTAATCAATGTAACCGAACCATGTGGGTCGGGGAGAAAGCAAAATCTATCTTTATCGCATACCACCAAGTGAATCCGTTGTGCTGTGACAACGTAAAGCTAAAAATATGCATAATAAATAAAAAAATATACTAAATAACAAAAAACACAAAATTTGACAGCAAATTTACCCTGAACAAAGACCCACTCATATTGGACCTGGCACCAGCTAATGATGACAAAGTGTGCCTCCAATATGACAGAGTTGTTTACTTTGCAAAAAATAAAAATAACAAGGATCCTGAGGGAAGAATGAAGGAGATAACTCAGGAACTGAAACGGAGGGAGTCAAAATTAAAAAAAACAAAAAGTCAAACAAAAACAATAAGAACATTAAACAAGCAATATGAAATACTAGAAAAACAATACTCTAACAGAGAATTATCTTCCCCAAATAAGAACTTGTTCATTGATTTAACACAAAAAATCGCAACAAAATTAAGTTTGTCAAATTGCTAAATTTTTAAAAAGCTAAAATCTGCAAAAAAAATGACCTTAGAAAAGAAAAAATTTAACTCCAGAGCAGCTCTTGAAATGAGACAATCCGAGAGTCTCAAATCAGTGCAGAGACCCGAGGGATAGATTTTAGATCAAAAAATAATCAGCACAATCTGTATCAGTTCGAAAAAACCAAAAAAGTACACCGAGATGGTAGGGTACACTCCGTGTGCATCTACCCTGATGGCGAACTCAGACACGAAAAGCAGGGCTCTAACACCTAGCCCCTCCCTTGGGGTACTGAAGCCAGAAGAACGAAACAAATTGTGAATAAGACAAAAAAATAAAATTGTGCTAAGTCAAGAGTCTAACAGCCAACCCTTTCCAATCCTTGGAAAGTATAAAAGAATACTAAAAAACCCAAAGAAAATAAATTTCAAAGAAAAAGCCCCTAATAAAATTTACTAAATATGTAAAAAAAACCCATACAGTAAATTACCCTCCAAATAAAAGAAATCATGCACTTTAAGTATGATCCGACCAGTTTTCTTGACTCTCCCGAAAACAAAAAGTAATCTGTTAAAAACTCCGTTATACGAGACCCTAAAAAAAATAGTCTAAAAAAGAAATACCAATAATAAACAGTAAACAAACCTGAAAAGAAAAAAAATAGCCAGCAGCACAAATAATAATTATTATAAACCAGCCACGTAAGTTCAAAATAAAAACTACGAGTATAAAACTCCGATTTATCTACTGAACAGATTGATTAAGCTGCAAGCAGTTATAAAAATTATTTTAAATCACACCTCTTAAGCCCTAGATTTACTGAGCCAGCAGCACACCCAGGTACGGGCCTTTGCGTACCAGAATCAAATAGCTCTAGACTATTTGCTAGCCAAAAAAAAGAAAGTGTGTAAAAAATTCAATAAGTCAAAATGTTATATCAAAATCAATAATTACAAAAAAACCATAAAAAATTTAACAGCCAAAATCAAAAAAATAACCCATATCCCTATCCAAAAATAAAATTCAATTTCACAATCTTCATGGTGGGACAAATTATTTAATAAAACATAGTAAAACAAAGTAATGTTTCTTGTAATCCTATTCCTCCCTTGTCTGATCCCATGTTTTATCAGACTAATCCATTCTGTAGTCCAAGAAATACAAATTGCTATAGTTCGTGTAAATTCAGAAAGAGCTTCCAAAAACAACACATCTAAGATCATATAGTTAAAAAAATATATACCAGCAAATGCTACAAAAGCATTAACAAAATTCAAAAATCAAATAACTGTAAAAATAAATAATATATCGAAACATCCCACCAAGAAAATACCAAATAGTGTAAAAGAGTACTCTATTTGTAAAAAATCCTTATCAGTAATAAATAAATATAAATAATTAAAAACTTAACAATTATAAACATAAATTAAATTAATAAAATAAATTTTAAAAAAGTTATAATATCTAATAAAAATATAAAATATATCTGTAATCACCCTAACTAAGACCAGAATCTCATTTTTATTCAATTAGTTCCCAGAGAACGTTAAGATAATATCAAGTCTGTTAACATATAAAAGATGGCCCTTCCTGGGCCATGATTGATCGTTTCTGTGGAATGTCTGAATCACTCACAGGACCTGCACCTGGGAAGATTACATCTACCGTACTCAAGAACCAGGCTGTCACTCTGCTACATACAGACTCTGCCAAGGTGCTCAGACATCCATCTGGACCCCTGGACCTACCTTTGTCTATTCCTGCACATGTATGGATCCAGTTCTACATGTGAAGAGACACAAAGAAATGTTCTGGTCATCCCTGCCTCAGGCAGAATAAACTGTATATAAGCTGGCTGCTTGAAGCAGTCGGGGTGAACCGCTGGGGAAACGCTGGCACTTTGTCAGTCAGATCTCGCTGGCACTTTGTCAGTCAGATCTCGGTTCACCCAGCGCCTGCACCCAGGCCTGACGCTGTCTTGGCTGTAGTGGTCTTTTGAAATTCTATTTTTTTTGTTATCGATCTAATAAATCTTTGTTAAATTTTTTTATAAATTTAGCTACCAATTTGATCATTTACAACACAATTAAGAAACCATGAAGTAGCACATAGTAAAGGGATTCACAGCCATTCCTAATCTTCAAATCATTTTCAGTTAAAATGTCATGTTACTCAAAAAAAAAAGAGTTGAGGTGTAGAATACACTATGATCTATCCACTGAGAAAAAAAAATTGAAGAACTATTTAGTATATATACTCCCATCTTTTCTACCAAATAAGCACCTCTTTGAAACCCCAAAAATAACTTCTGGGTTGGTTACATCAATGAGTTTTACTCGAGCAATATTTGAAATAATGTTCCCACAAATCTAACATGTGATCTAGTCACCATATAAAGAAATAACAGGCAGCAAAAATCAGTTACTCCCAAGTCACACTTCAGGCAAGAGTGTTTTGATATTTTAACAGACAGAGGACCTGGTTACGAATTTTTTAGCAGATCAGACATGACTGATTTACAGATTCCTAATGAGAAGACAGCCTTTAAATGAACAAATCATAGCTAGGAAAAAAAAGGGAAAAAGGGAAAAAGAAAAAAATGTGGGTTTTTTTTCATTAGCTAGGTAACTCCAAAAAATCAGAGCTACATTATGTCTCCAATTAAATACTCTAAGTATAATTTCAGTAAGACTGCTAAAATAATAATAATTATCATCATTAAAAACCAAAACAAACAACCCCATTTTTCACACATTTGTTGTTGTCCTCCCTGACAAACAAATCTACCACACGTCCTTTCCTTCCCACTCCCAAAATTCAAGTTTTCTAGTCGACTTGAAAATCTGTTGCAAAAAGGCACAAGAAACCTTATAACTCATCAGTGGCCAATTTATTCAATATCAGGCTCAAGGTATTAATAGCTTGAAGTGACCTTAACACCATCTTCTACTATCTGCTGTTTAGATCAGTCATTTCAAACTGAACCTTCCATGACTCACAGGAGAAGAAACATCTTTCTATACACTTGCATGATATCAAAACCCCAAGCAACTTAAAGCCAAGTAGAGGACAAGTACTTAGTTCCCTGCCACATCAGCGGAAGTGGAAAGGTTCACTATCAGAGGCCTACATACATAGGAGACTTATGTATATCACATAAGACTCCAATGTTGGCACCTGTATTCTGGGAAGACTGAACATGTGAAGAACATTGTGAAGAACAGGACTTGAGAGCAGCTTTAACTTGGACTAAAAGACTATCAATTTTCCATCCAAAATGCTATCAGTCATACATACTGAGAGAAATCTGAGAGAAATGTCTACGAGAAATCTTGTTTGAAACATTTCCAACCACGCATAAATACAGACACTACTTTTACCCCTTCCTAGTCTTTGGCAGCCTCCTCTATCTTCTGTGAGCATTGAAAAGATTGTCACTGGTTGTTTTCTGATTGGGTCTTGAATTGTACTTAGAATTTCTGTGTCCAGAGAGCAGCTGCCTGATTTCCCACAAGAACTCACACCTCAAAACATGGACAGGCTTATAAAAATGATCAAAGACTTTTGGTCTGAAACATCTCTGAAACTAAGCACACCTACTCTGGCTATTAGTGAAAACTGGAAGAGACAGATATTCATTTATGCCAAGGGTGCCAACCAGGCTTTAGGTAGGGAACTGTTTAACAAGATCTGCTCAGGAAAAGAAAAAGAGAAGCTCATGGCAATTACACAGTAAGTCATGTATCATTCTGAAGGACTACAGAAGCTCAGTCTAGGATAAAATACAGGCATATAGAGGATCATCAGACACCTCTTTTAGTAACAGAAAACTCACAGCATCTGCCATCTCTTTTGGTACAAAAGACAATATAGTACCAGTAACTTTTCAAATGCATGGCTGAAGGGGTTTTTGAGGTGTTTCAGTAGGGACCTGTTAAAATAACAATTGACATACTCAAAGAAAAATACCAAGTAATTCAGGAAGAGCTTAGTCTTATAAAAGAACAAAAATGAGTATGTAAGATTAGTTAAAGAAAATGGCTTTTTGATTTGGAAAATGTCTTTTCTCAAGTAACATAAAGGGTTTGAGCATAACTGAACTTACACGTGGTCACACAAGGTTCAATATATTCCAAGGGAAAAACAAAAGCAGCAATTTGAGTTATTTTATAACTCAAAACCCCAGGCAATAAGGAAAGCTCATTAAAAAACCCCAAAATTTAAACACCTCTTTGCTGAAAACTTTGACCAATGAAAAAGCATTCATCTCTTTTGTTTTGTTTTTTTTTTTCTCATAGCACATTCAGATAATGAAAAAATAGAAGACTTATTTCCAGTAAAATGCTGGGTCAAATGTGTTTTCTACATCACTTACCTGTTTTCATTTCTAACAAGCGTTTTTTCTTTTGTTGTCTCTCTAGTTTTTCTTTTTCTGCCTTCTCCTTAGCTATTTTAGCACGTCTCTGTTTTTCTTCTGCTTCCCTTCTCCTCATATTTTCTTTTACTGCTTGCTATAAAAAAAGGTAATAGAGTTCCATTAAAATGGAAGTCTTAGCAAAAACAAAGCTGAACCTTAAAAACAAAGAAAAAAGCTTTCAAACTGTAACCCCTAACTAACATTAATTTATCAAATCAAGTAAGCATTTCACATTCCATATTTAGAACATCTTATTCAGAAGAGTAAGCAAATTCAGAATAAATACATTAAAAGCATACTAATTGCTCCCAAATGAGGATTATAAATTCAGCAAGAAATGCATCTTAAGAATACACATGTAGGAAGAATTCAAAATGTCTAAACCACCTTGTTCTGCAAAAATGTATGCTACGATTTGTAGTTCTAAAACAATTTCAACACTTTCTTCTTTCTCATGCTGCCACTACACCAAGCAAAACAAGGCTGCCTGTGTAATAGGTTGCATTTTTCTTATTCTTATAAACATTTGCATTAATTCACTAGGTTTAAAAATTCTGGTTAATATCTGCACAATACTGTTTATTTAGAATTACAAATATGTACTCTAAAACTTCCAGTGAAGCTAAAACAGAACCATGAGTTTCAGAGTTTTGAAATAAAAATATTTTGCATATTCAGACACTAAGCAAAAGAACTCTGTTACATTCAATACATTTTTAACAAAAGTATTTTGGGATTACCTTTTCATTATTTTAATGTCAGCTATGTAGACTGGTAAACTCTCAGTGCTCTAAGAATCTACATTTGCATAAGTGCACCTATTCTTCATTGTAGACAGTTGTTTTATTCAGAACAGCTACATAGAACCCTGAATCTGATAATATATTAAAGTGTCTCCTCTTACAAAATGGCTAACATCTTTACAAGGTCTGAGGCAAAAGCTGCAATTTTGCAGCTCATTTGTTTTTAGCAGGAAAACATCCAGACTGCACTCAGGAAAGAAAAAAAAACGGGCTGCCAAGTATTACATAGTACAGACAAATGTGGATTACAGCAATACTTGCACAGGCACACAGGCACTGTTTGCAGCATCACTGCCATAGAGAGTGACCAAAAGAAGGGGGGGAAAAAACTATCACATAAAGCTTGTGAAGAAATATTGTGTTGGATAACTAAAGAAGAATACGCTTTCCATCATGAAAAACGAAAATAGAATGGATTTTTTATACAAAGCAAAACTGTACTTTCACAGTGACTCCTCCAAAGTCATCTCAGTCAAATTTCTTGATTCAGGGAGAAGAGGGTAGATGCTTCCTAAAAAATACTACAATTTTTAATTAAAATAATTTTGACAAATTATTTGCTGATTTTCAGACTGGGCATTCTGTAGAATAAACTACTGGATAAATTACTGGATAAAACCCAAATGGGACCTGGTACTTGACAATACTGGCAGAAATTACACACTTTCCTTATAGAGAGACGAAGAAAATTTCTACTTTGCACCTACTTTTTCCCCAAAAATAATATCAGTAGGACTCAGCCTCAGACTGCAGTCATTCAAATGCAGATGTCTATTCTTCTTAACCACACTGAACAAGTGGGCCTGACATAACAGTTTATACCTTCATATGCAGTGCAAATTGGATGCTTTGGAGTATCACACCTTGCCCTCAGCCTTTCTCTAACAGGAAACCGATTTTCCACAAATTCTTTGTCAAAGCTTGAAATTTCAGGCTGATGATATCTTGAGTACTATTTAAGTTGCTTCTCCAGGATACCAGGTACTTCTGTTGTTACATCTCCTTTGAGACATCAGGTAGACAGCTTTCCAAATTCCACTAAATTATTAAGTATGCATCTCCTTTGACTAAAACACAAGATTAGACACTCAAACTCTCCTACAAATATGCCCTAAGGCCAAATTCTATCCAACATGTGTTTTCAACACGAAATGTAAGTGGAATGCCAAGACCTTGATTTTCCAAACTAGAGGCATTCTTGGGTTCTCTCTTGCAACTTCCAGGGTAATTTATAATTTTTATTTAAGTATTTGCTTCATATAAAGGAAAAACAGAGTCTAGGGTACACTTTTACTGTGCCCTATACTTTGTTGCTCTTCTTCTGATTCTTGAAGTTATGTCTCTGCTGAAGAGTAACCTAGTGCCAATAGGAGCAAGGGGTTTCTGTACCCTATGATTAGCCTGATTAGCTTAGTCTTGGACAGAAGAGCTGTTACCTCAAGGTGTGTTTGCTCCCTCTCCTACAACTGGAGGAAAATTCTAACCATTAGACAATATCTTCATCGTGAAAGCTATCCTTCCCAGGAAAGGAATGAGCTTGTTAGCAGCATCCATGATGCTGTGAAAGTACACAGGGAGGTTAACAGGGATACCTGATACCTAAGATGTTCCACTGAGTGTACCAGTAATTTAGCTGTGGAAGCTAAAGCTCTGAAGGCAAGATGCTTCACACCTTTTTTTTGGATCTGGCCAAGTGACTGTACTCTAGATTTGGTGCTCACAGAGTGCAAATAATAGTTGTCACAGCTACCAAATAACACTGAAATACAAAGTGCAAATCAAAGTTAGCTATGAAACACAAGTCTAGGGCTCCAGATTTAAACACAGAGATTTTAAAATCTTTTAAATAAATTTTCATTAATTAAGAATAAAAAAAAAATCGTAAGTAGGAAAATACTTCATGTAAATCATCAACTTTGCATGACAACAAGTTGACTGAACTGCACTCTCCCATACCTACTGGTGACAAGTCATCTTTTAGTCTGGACTTCAAAATCACGTAATAATTTTTTAGCACCAAATTTACAAGTCTTCTGAACTAAATTTTCTAAGATAACCATCACCTTCAGTTTCTGTCAGTAATAAACCCCAATACTAAACAATCGTGAAAATCAGCTCATTTGTCTCATGCTAGGCATCTCAAAAATCTTTTCTGAAAAGTCTCAAAACTGAGCAGCTACTCAAGATTTTGATTAGTGTCATTGAATGATAGGAGGTTTCATGCCTTATCTACACATCTTTTTCATATAGCCTTCTAACTACTCTGCAAGACAGAATTATTAATTTTCCTCAAGGTTTCTTCTATCACGGTCATCAATAATACCTAACTGTTTTGAAGCGTTAATTAATCTATCTCCATGAAACTGCTGTGAAGTAGAGGCTAGCATCAGTGCTAATTTTAAAGACACAAAGAAGAAATATGAGAAAATTAATACAAAGCACAACCACTTTCTTAGAGCCTCCAACTCAACATGAACCTAACCTTTTAAAATTCTACAACATTTGCATCGGAGATATGGTTTAAACATCAGAAATTAAAATAATATTTTGTAATATTTATTAATTCTGAAATCAGACTACTGAGCTTTGTATTAGGCACTGATCAAGTTAGGAAAACACAATCAATGCCCCTGTTCCCAAAAATCTGGCATATGTAACTTGTCAAGCACAATTATTGCAATTGAATAGTATCTTGGTTTTTAGTTGTGAGTCTCTGAAGCAGCAGAGGCTTAGTAATCATTACATGTTCCAAATGGTTGCTAAATATTGGTTCCAGTTTAAGCGCTTTCCTCAAAACTGATGGATACGAATTATATGAATTTCAAACTGTTTCTCAATACCTGTGAAAGAAGTAATTTTTTCCACCTATATCTTCAGACTGTGTGAAATCATTAAAAAACCACACCCACCAAGTAAAACCAAACAAGACTGGGAAACATGCAAGCAACCTAAATACATGTGTTGTAATGATAAGTTGTAATGACTAGGCTGCAATGAGGAGTAGGTGGCAGAATGACTAAGTGAATCTTTCAATCTTTCTTTTGATCTATAGGCATTAGCTGGATCATTCCTCCAGATTTTGTCACGAAATTCATGCACATACAATATTCCTGCAGGAGCGTAGTCAGTAAATTAAGCCATGTAATAAGAAGCCAGATGTGACACAAATCAGCTTATTATCCAAATTCATACATATAGATAAGGCTACAAAATATAACTTCTAAGAAACATTAGATATAAAATAAATATATTGTACCATGAACATCATCCTGAAGTTGTTTAAGTCCGTTAAAAACTCCTCCACTGAAACTTTCTTCAGGTCAATGGCAAAATACCCCATCACATTCTGATAGAGTTTTTCCATATTCTCGTGCATCCGTGAAAGTTTCTGAAAATCTTCTTTGGCATGAACTAGGAAGCTGTACATTGCTGTTAAGGCTTCAAGAATACTCAGTGAATCCAAACAAAAACACTGCTTTCATTTAACATTGACTTGTATGTCATACCAATTTCTTATTTCCTCAAATAAGGACCAAAAGAATTCCTTTCATGTTGTATATGCTTCCTGGTATTTACTGTGTATACTAAGCCTATGAATAAATTCAGGGACTTTCATCAAAATACCTCAACCACTTTAAATTTAAAGATCATTCAATTACTACATAATTTCTTATGAAATGAAATGAAAGGTATGTAACTAATCTAACTTCAAGCACCCATGTAGTTTATTTAGTATCATTGTCTTCTTATTGAAACTAAATGCTTAGGTATATAAATTACAATATCCTAGGAATTTAGGTACAGATACCAATAATTAACCTGAATACTTTATCAATAAATACTACAGTCCCTAATAAAATTAGAGTAAAAACAGAAATATTGATAAACAGTATCAAAAGTAAAACTCATGAAAGATAAAAAACTTCATTGTAACAGCAATGCATTTATTTCTGTTCCTGAAAGCCACATTAGGTATTTATGATTTTTCTAAGGCTATTCACAATGTCAACACAACTTAATTAAATTAGAGGTGAAAACAATAAAACTACTTCTATAAAAGATAAGCAATTTATAAACAGCATCAAAATATTGCATATAAAATAAAAACCTCTATGTTTATTCAGAACTTCCAATAACGTAGTTTGCCAAAGAAGCTCAAAGACAAAATATTCTACATGGCCATTTCTCTATGTTGGGCAACTTCAGGAAGTGTGTACTTTAATGGAAGGGTAGATAAACAAATATTTATGTTCCCTTATTTTTCTGCTGCAGTGAATACTACAAAAGACAAGAAATAGCCATTTTATTTTTACTCTAAATTGCCCACCTCTACTGCAAAAGAGAATTTACTGTGTTTGCACACTTTCTATTACAGAATAAATACACTATGGTCACTTTATAAAGCGCAGAATTTTTATTCAAGTGCATGAAAATCTAGACCAACAGAATAGCACAGAACCTGGCATTTTTTCTTAATGAATCTCGTACCACTGGCCTCAGTCCATCATCCCAGGCTGCACAGATGCCTCTGCAGAGCCTTTCTACCTCCAGCAGATCAACAGTCCCACCCAATTTGGTGTTGTTAGCAAACTTGCTTGAGGGTGAAATCAATCCTGTAGTGCAGATCATCAATAAAGATGTTGAACAGGACTGGCCCCAATACCAAGCCCTGGGGAACTCCACTAGTGACCAGTACATATTAATGTTTTACAGCTGGATGACTGTTTTCATTCTTCAGGTTTTTTGCAATGCACTCCTTTTTTAGCTTAGTTTTGTTTAGAAGCTGAATTCCATTTCAGCTGCACTGTTAAGTGTCCTGGTTGCTTAAGGTTGCTTTAAAAATAACAAGTAAGAAGTTCCTGGGGGTTTTTTTGTGATTTAGAATCCAGGCCAGAAATTCACACAATAGTGATCTCAGATATGTGCAGGAAGGGAGCGATAATGCACTTTCACAATATTCTAATTAGTCACTAATGGCTACTAGCTGATTATATAAGTGCAGAACAACCTCCCCTACGACAGTCTTGTGAAAAAGGACTAACTAAAGTCAAGATTCAACAATTTTAAAAGATACATCTTCCATCACCCATCAACCACCTAATTTCAGACTTTCTCAATGTGGCTCTTTTGCCAGTACAAACTTCTTTTCATGCTTTTAGTAACTTCACAAGATGCAGCTCATAAGCAGCTCCACACTGCCTGTGCTGAGTGGCTGGCAACAGATCAAAGAGAACTGATGCTGCCAACCCTCTTTTCTTCTACACCAATTTGAATCTCCTTTACTCAGCTCCCAAGATGAGCATAGCGCACAGGAAACTGATCTTTACACTTGAGATTCTTAAAAAATTATTCAGACTCTTAAAAAGCTATTGGTAGGAAAGCAGAGAAAGATGATGAGAGGTTTGTCTATAAATGCTGCCCAAGGACTATATAGAAAAGGATCATGTGAAACAAGACATGACAAAACAAGCTAAGACCGTCAAAAGAAATGTCACCAGTTCACAAAAACACAAACAACCAAAACAACAAAGAAGAGTGAAACTAGAAAAAATAATTCCTACATCTGGTTAAATTTTGATCCTAAAATTTAGGATAATTATTATTTGTGATTCTTTGACTATTAGCAGATCTTATGAAAAATTATAGTTTTTTGCAATTGTGAGGCTGTTTATTTTCATAGAGTGAAGGGTAAAGGAAAAATAGATAAATTAGTTTTGCTGTCCTCTACATAAATGCCAGATATTAAACACTCCAGTATTTTTCATTTTCTAGGAAGCAAAACAAAAAAAGGGTTGAAATTATCAGTCAAATGTAGACTTCATCTTGTAAATTCCAAAAAATATCCTGAAAAGAAAACCTGGGGAGTGGAGGAAGTGAGAGAAAATTTCTGTGATATTCTTCAAGACACCGCTAAAATTACAGCTAGGTTAATAGAGTCCATACAAGATGGTTAATTTTATACTGTTGTAAACTGACTCCCCTTGAATATCTGATGCATAATTTTAAAGACAAAATAACAGTATTCTGGCAGGATGTTTTGCTATCTAATATTTCAATGCCAGACATGACGAATACTGAGATTTTTATTTTCCATCTGGTGCATTATGGGATACCTCTAAGCTCTTGGCATTCTACTGAGACTGTGCTTCAATTTAGGTACTTTTAATAACTCCTCTTCCTTTTCTCCTTAAATATGGCTTTTGTTAGCCAGCTCTAGCTAAAATGGAAACAACAGGGAATACTACTGAGTACAGCAATCCCAACTGTAATTATTATGAATAGGTTGATACATACACATTATCAACTACACAATTCATTGGTTTTGGATGAATGAAGACAGAAGTACAGCTGAGCTGCAACACAGGTGGGAAGAAAACAATATCAAGTAGTTTGGTATTTGTTAACTTTTTCTGAAATGGCTTTACTTCATGGACTGCCTTTTTGGAATCACTGGACTACAGATCGTTCTGCTAATTAATGTAACAGGACAGCATTGCACGGCTGAGACAAGATCTGTGGCAAAATTTCTAACTGCTCTATGTTTGGTCTTGCATATTATGGCAGCTCTTTTCACATTGAATTGCTTGTCTGAAGTTTATATGGATTTTAATACATTGTGTATATAAGATACTAACATAGTGTAGCATATCAAGCTAAGTAAAAACAGCTGTTACCCTAGAAAAGATGATGAATAACTTTAATCTCTACCAAACACTTTCATAAAAGATGCCAGTATTCACCACTTGTATTTTAGAAGAATCTTCAAAAGGGAACTGAGACTGCCACTATACTGGATGACAACAGCCTCCACAAAACATGGCAAACCTTTTGAAGACTGGTGCAAAACGCTTTGTGGTCACTTCAAACCATTTCAACAAATGATTTTCTACTAAGAGCAAGCAGTGTGAATGCTGTAGTACTGTTAAGGATTTCTCACATTTTGGGAAAATAATTGCAATTGTCTGAAAAATACATGTCAGAGAGAATTCTTTTTATATGCATATACCAAGGTTCAACAGAAAATCTCTGCATCTGAAAATAATAGTTCAAGAAACATAGAAATGTCTAAATTTTTAAATCAGTACCTTCTGAAGAGTACTTGTCAAATAATACCTTCTCTTTGACTCACTCCTACTTATCTCTAGGTTATAATACTAAAACAAATTGGCAGGTATTTGTATCACACAAAGTTGCTGCATCCACTGTGTATGTATCATATATTACAAGTAAAACCAGTGCTAGCTATAATATATGCCTCAAGTCCAGACCAGATATTAAAAGAAGTATAGACCTAAATTAAATTTACACTGGTTGCCAATGCCCTATCTCATTACCTGTCCACACAGTTAACATTTTGACCTTCTACCAAAGAGCAACACACAACCCTTTTTTACCTGAAGAGTTTAGGTTCTGTAATCCACAAAATCCTTAGGATGCAAGGACATCTTACAGATTCATTTATGTTGCACAGGGGGACCTTCAAACTATGAGGTCAATTAAATAACCAACAGTTTGGAGGCAGCAAGTCCCTTCCCTGCAGCTGAAATGGGTTTCTTTTACCTCATTTGGTAGTGAAGGCTCTGACTCATTTAAGTACTGTTTCTTCCTCCCCTTTCTGCAATGTCAACAAATCAAATTAAATGGCAAAGGAACAGCTAATTGATCAAAATAAAGGATTTTTTTCCTAGCTGAAAAGCAGCAATCAGCTGATTGTCTCTCAAGTATTAGTTCCATAAGTTTCTGTAAAAGAACACCATCAACACCACTTTTATCAGCAAGCTCAAACTTTCTCAGCTGCTGCTTGGAAAATCAGAAGATGGAAGCTCTACTGATAAACAGCATGTTGACTAAATCACTTAATTAAACTTTTAATATGCAATTTAAATACTCTCCTAAACCCACTAAATTTTTATTTTGAATGTACAAATGTATTTTGTTCACTGTGCTTTTTATGGAACAGTTTCACTCAATGGATTTAATACGTTAGATCGATATCAATTCAATATTCTTTGACTTTCCTAATTAAAGGAAACAGAAGAATTGAGATAATAACTATTTCTTTTCAGCTAGCATACACACGATGGCTCACAAATTAACGCAATCTAATATATAGGAGAAATATTCATAATTACAGACTTTGTCAATAAAAGAGTGAACCAACTGTGCATGTCTCTGACTTCCTAAAGAAACAAGAATGCTAATCAGTTCATTAGGGGGCTTTGGGTTGTGATATTTAGCGACAGGATGTAATGGCCTGCTTGTCCACGAAGCTTAATTGTACTCAGGATGAAAAATTATTTTCTACAAAGCACTATCCTTCTTTTTTAAGACTTCCTGCTGGTTTCTTTTTATGAGCTGCATGCTTTTCAAGACATCATCACCATTCAGATTTCCTTGTCATAGGAATAAAAGTAAAAACAGGTCCAGGTTTCATCATGCTGTGCAGGATTATCTAACCTTTACATCAAACCTTTTCTGCTTTGTAATTTATTGAAGTTCCTGTTTTGCTAAAAGTGAGCTGCTTTAATTAGTGTGTTCACAGACATGACTAGTGACCGTAGGCAACTATGCTGTTTAGAAATTGCTGTCTGTCTGCTGGGTCAGGTAGTAGGTGAGGGTAAACTGCTTCTGTTTATAATATTTACTACTCAACATATTGTATTTGAATAGTCTAATACAATGAAATATGTAGTACGGCTGGTGTAAGGACTTAAAGAGCACAGCTGCCTGTCTCAAGCACTCTTCAGGCCGTAGAACATCACCATGAGATAAGCATAGAAGGGAGCGACAGGCTGTTTCTATCCTGGCAGAGGGGAGATCAGGGTAGCAAATCCTGGTTAATGCATCCAGACAACAATTCCCTCTGTGGAAATCTGTGTAAAGAAGCAACTGAAAATACAAATATCACTGGTCAAACAAAGATCACCCCGAGTTATGGGATAGACGGGCAACAGTGACTACTGAAGAATATGCCTCCAAATATAAGGGACTATAAATTAAGCCACTGTGACAGGAACTCAAGATAAGAGAAAGATGGTACTATTGTTGGGTGTTATCTCAGACCTAGGGGAAGGCAACAAAGCTGGAGGCGAAGAATAGATCACCGATAATGGACACAAAGAACATAGAATTTCTAGTCCACAAGGAAAGCCAATTCAGCAACTGTGCTGAAATCAGCTCCAGTTGGGTGAAGGTAATTCTGGCAGGGAAGATCACAACCCACTGAAACAAGAAATGCACTGACTCAAATGAAGAGAAAGACTGAGCACAGGACTAACAGTAAGAGAACTGTGTAGCCAGTGAGCATTAATTTATTTGTTTGCTAAACTATATAAATAGTGAAAAGCTTTGAACCACCTCAGGACATACCATCACCAAGAAGCCTAAAGTGAAGAAAGACTAACACCATACCATTGGATCCACAAGTGGGGACTATCTCCCGCTTTACATCTCCCTTCCTTTCCCCCTACCCACCCCCATTTACTGTTAAATAAAATGTGTATTATTGACTTCAGCATATGGTCTCAGGTCACTAATCGGATCTTAAGAGTTGGTTTTACCTGTACTGAGTTATTCTAAGACCAAATATTTATTTTGCCAGTTTCTGACAGCAGTCAATACCCAACAATTAGGGAAAACAAGGAGGAAACAAAACTTGGCAAATGTAGCATGATAATTCAAGTGATGTAGCATTCAGTTTCTAGCAATCTGTATGTTAGTCATTCTTCTGAGCTAAAGCTGCCTCTAGGCTACTGTTGAGCTACTTATCTAGGCCTTATATGAAATGCATTCACATTTTCAGTTTAATTGTCTATTGTCCATGAAAACATTTCTGTCAGTGTGTTTTAGCCTGCTGGACAGTATTTCACATGAGATGAACCCATGGTTATTTAAAGACACAAAGAATATATTCCTCTCTTTCCTTCTGCATGGGACACAAAATTACTAGTATTTTTACTGTATTTTCTTAACTTTTTTGATTTTCTATCATCAGAGTATTACTTTATTAAAACATTCCTTCTTTATAACCTATTGCTAGCTGCTGCTCATTGCCACCATTCTCTGCCACATCAGTAGATACATATTACACTTTTTGAGATGGAGTAATGGAAGAACTGATGATGTAAGAGTATTGCTGGTTTTTACAGTACCTTGTTGTTTATGTTTTCTCCTTGTTCTCAACTGGATTTGTTCCCAATTGTTCTAATAGAGTGTTTCTCCTTCAGATCTATCAGTCTATAATCAATGAAGTTCACTTGTTGCTTTGTCAGCATTTATCAGTATCTCCCTTTGATGTAAGGATTTTTTTCAAACATATTAATTAAAAAAAAAGTAATTAAACCACTTTTTAACCTAAGAAAATTCTTTCCTTATAAGTCTTTGTGAAAACACCTTGTTGAAATGTGAATGGAAATTCACTTATGTTCTATTGGCTTCTTACCTTTATCTGCATGCTGCAACAGACCTGCAAAGGATGGTTTCTCCTTACAAAATACACAATGACTCTCTTCCATCACATTTTACTTCCAGTTAATACATGTTCATTTCATATTTAGTCTTCATCAGTTTTCTTGGTGAAAGCCTGACTTGAAGATCCTCCTTGTAGCCCTTCTAAAAAACTTGTGGGCTTCTTTTCAGCTTTGACCTGACCTAGTGAAAGGTGTTCCTGCCCATAGCAGAGAGGTTGAAACCAGATGATCCTTAAGATTCCTTCCAACGCAAATTATTCTACGAATCTTCAGGTGCAAGAGGAAGTTTGTGCCTCCAGCTAGCTTAGTTCATGTAAGAGTCTGTAGTCCATTAAGTTTATATTTGAGTTAATTCTGAAATTTGTTCAAGTGTTTTGTGACCACTTTGTTTACTCCTGGGGATTTATTGCTACTTATTTTATATTAAGAAAAAGAATTCTACTGATTCCTTCATGTAACATCATCCTTCCATTTAAAATATTACACAGTAGGGTCAACTGAAATTCTCCCTAGAGAAAACTGATGCAAAGAACGAATTTAACTTCATGGCTATGACTTATCTTCTTGACAGACATTGATAATCCATGTCTTCTCTAGCAGGATTAGAGCTTTTGAGATGCCTGAAAAAGATGAATTGTAGATCCTCCTTTGGATTTCCTAAGATGATCACTATCCTTTTTAAGCAATCAGTAAACTACTCTAATGGTCTTCATATACGGGGAGGGAATTTCAATCCTGGAAAAAGTTTATGCTTCTTATCAACAAGGTCTGCCTGCTTACTCTGTCTTAAATACAACTGATAACTTTTTATCACAGTATTCCACTCACTTCTGCCAGGAAGTTTCATATATGCCCAAAACGTTAGTAACACAAAGGGAAATGAGGCATTCTACATAATTATTTTTGGATATTAGATGTTTGGTATTAGCATACAGTGTATATAAACTACATCTTTATTTATCCACTTTTCTCTTGCTCTCCTTAGATTTTTGGGAGGATTCACTCATTCTCAAATGAATTTTGCTAATTTAATTCTTATCTTTTTTTACAACTACATATCCAAGAAGAGCTGTATACTAACTGTTCCTTCAAAATTTAGTCATTAGAAAAAAATACAAAAAGTTAGAAGGTATTTGAAGAGCCTGCATCATGACTATTTCAGATTAGATGATTGTTGTAAGTCCTTTCCAACTGAAATAGTCTATTATATTTTAACAGATGAAGAAGGGCCTGTCCTTTTCCATAGTTTAGATTTTTTAACAAGTGCTTTCCATTCCTAACTTGCTAGACTACATATAATTTTCCAAACCAAGCACAGACTTTTTAAGTCCTAGCAATATTCTCCAAAAGCTCTCATAGATATATTTTCCTCTAACTTCCTAGCAATATTTTATCTCTTGCCTTCAGGAACCATCTCCTAGTTCTCCTATTATGCTGTCAGTTTCTTCAGGATCAAACTTATGTTTCATACTGTAGAGACACCATGCTGGTGGGCTGCAACGTAACTCCCAAAAGCACATTGAGCTGGGAAAAAAAGGCATCACCACCAACATTAAACAGAACAAACTCAACAACGAAATATCCAAACTTACAAAATATTAGTAACGACACTGGAAGGTTAAGATAACCCACAGCAGCCATAGAAGGCCTGAAGCTAAGTTGCAAACACTTGGGTTGCAGTGCATCTAACAAAGACAGAACTGGCCCTCACACAGGAAGAGCCAGTGCATCCACCTGGCCTTGGGGTCATTTGCCAAGGCTTGTGTAATAGGATGAGATGAATCAAGAGGACTGTGTCCTGAGTCCTCCAGCCTTTGTAGATAACAAAGCAGTCTTCCAGCTAGGTAACAACCTAACCATGCCTGCAGAGCAAATTTCAACCTGTCTGCTCATATTTCTGCTTCCAGATTAGTCTTGGTGCCAAGCATACATGGCCAACATTTGCTACAGAGGTTTAAGCAAAAGAATTATTTTTTTCCCCAGTTTAATTAATTATCTTCATGTCACAAGGTGTTCTTATGAAAGACAGGCAGTGAAGTTGGCTGCATGATTTGGATCAAATAGTGAGAAAAAGAATTTTGGCAAAAATAACACCAGAAAACAGTTTTCATGAGCTATGAATCTCATTTCTGGAATAACAGAAATTTTCTGTTTCTGCGGTTGCATGTACAAAAACATTCACAATGGTAACGCATACACTAGAAAACAAAGAGGCACAGGGTGACAGACATATTTTTCCAAGAGACTCTGACATAAAAATACCATGTAACACTAGAGTGCTTAACATTCCTATTATGACTTCTCTTTACTAAGTTAAGAAACTCATATACCGCCAGTGAGCATTTTCCCCTCATTCATTCCAATTCAGGGGAATCCTTTAATTGGACTATTCATGTATGTAGTTTTCGAGAGGAAAAATAAGTCATATTTTTCAAAAATAGATAGTACAAACTAGACAGAAGTTATGCAAATAAATTTAAAATTTAAAGCAATGCAGTAAAATTACTTAGGGATTTTTGATTTGCAGAGTGCCTCAAAGGATATTGACATTTTTGCTACAAACTTATCGTGCTTATCTTCAGGAACTGGAAAAGTCTGCAAATCCTTCTCAAGCTGTTGAAGCTGCCTCTCCATATGCTTGAGGCTCTTCTCCAGGTTTTCTGCTGAGACTAAAATACAGAACACACATTCTGTTAACAGACTAAATAAAAACCATTGTTTCCAAAATGCAAGAGTTAAAACCTTACCCAAGTCAGCATGCTACATTGTTAATTCTGAAATAAAAGCATACTGAACAAATTACAATGCAAGATGAGGAGGTTGCTCTACAATGTTCAGCTCTCCCCTCTTACACAGATTCTTTATTCTCACTAGATGTATGCTGTTTGAATGTTGTATTTTCATCTGATTTTATGCCCAAGGTTTTGCATTCCAATTAACACTCTGTTTTAGGGAACCTGAGATATACATATGCCAGTCTGTCTCCTCTGATTAACCAAAGGACAAGTTTTCAAGATATTCTAAGAAACCACAAAGCTTGTCTCCATCTCATTCTGTTAAAACAGAAAATACAATCATTTTTATGAACGACCATAAAGAAAATAAGATTCTCAAACACAGAAAATTGGGCTATTAAACACCTATGCATAAAATCTAAACCTCAGTTCTCTAGTTTAAAAGCACTATGTATGGTAAAAAACACAACAGAATTTTTTGGAGCAAAAGCGCTGGCCAAGCATTTGAGAGGGTACAACAGAGCAACACAGGGACTTAGGAAAAAGAAAGGAGTGGAGCTGAAACATCAGGGATTTATAGAAGGATGAAGAAAAAGCATAAATTTTCTTTGCCAGGAAAAGAGAGATACAACTTTCATTTATTTGAAGCAATGCATGTAAAGTTGAACGCTTTATCTGTAAATAGTTGATTGAAATATCAAGGTGACCAGAGTAATCTTAGGATAATTAGCATGTGTTCTTTCTTAGATCTATATTATTGCCATCGGTTAAAACTTGTTTTCAATTATTTATGAAGGCAACTTAGCATTTATTCAAGTTTCATAGGAGCAATATATAAAGATGTAAGAACACACAGTGAATTCTAGTCCAAAGACTTTTTTCTTTTTAATGATTTATTTCATTCATAATATAGTGCAAATATCTGTAAAGGTATAGTTATCTTCATCTTCATCTTAAAAAAAAACTCTTTGGAGAAAGCCTGTATCCCTATGATGTTACTACACTGTGTAGTGGATACCTAGTTTCATCCACCAAATAGTTATGTGAGAGAAAATATAAAATACATAGAATAAACACATCCTTCTCTGATAAAAGCCTGACAGAGTTCCCAAATTACCACAGTAAAATGCTGCATAGCAACTACAATCCCATTCATAGCAGAAAGGTTAAGACAACTATAAAATGATCCATGGCAATGTGATAAATTGCTTTATAATCACCATTTTAAAAGCCTCTGGTTACTTAAAAAATAGTTTTTCAATTGTATGTTAGACTTGCACATTTTGACTCAGCAAATCATCACCAGTTAGGTCAGTTGGCTTCAGTAGTTCAAAAATTCTTTTGTTTGGGGAGCATAGCTGAAATTAGAAGCTGACAATGTTGACTAAGACATGTTTCCATCTTCACCAGCCTCAGAAACAAATCTGATTTTAATAGAAAGTCATACTTCTGCTGTCATGAGAAGCATCTGAGGGTTAGGCACACACCATGCTAAGAAACACAGAATATAACAACTTGTGCCTAATCTAAGTATTGCTTGGACTCTTCACAAGACCGTTTATCTTGCATAAAGAGTTCATAGTATAAATTAATGTGACATACACACATAGTACATATAGTATATAATGTTAATATTTTGAGTGCTAGCAAGGAACACCAATTTAAAACATGACAAAAGCCCAACACACCAAAAAGTCCTCTACACCAGTTGCAGGCAGCAGCTGAGTAACAGCTACACTCTTTTACCCAGATGAGAAATTCAGCAAAATAACTCAGTGCCTAGAGCTGATTAACACATTCTATACAAGAGATTTGCAAGCTCTTGCTTCCAGCAAGCCAGAGTTTTTCACACTAGTTCTTCAGGTTTTTTGACATTGAACATTTACATGTTTGATCAAGAATCTTTATAACTCTATTTTGTCCTGAAGAGGTTCTTTTCCTCTGTCATGATCTTAGGTTTTTCTTGAACTTAAGATTTCAGCATGCCTTTGATTTCAGCAGTGTATAACTATTAGATATATTTTCCTTTAAGCCTATATTTCTGATGATACCCTCAAATAAAGGCTAGTTCACAATATGCTGCTATTAAGTTTGGTACCATTGTCTGTGCAGCTTTCAATTTAGTGAAAACATTAAAAAAAAAAAAAATCAAACCCGTAAATATAACCAGCTCTTCCAACAAAAGATCATATAAAATAATTGCCAATCTTTTCTTGTGTGACTCTGAAAGCCATGGTATAAAATCTGAAGGGACATAGAAGAATGGCAGAAAATGAAAAAAAAACCTCTTTAACTTTAACCCCTAATCCTGGAAGGATTCAGAAATAAACCCAAGCCAAACTGAAGTATACAACTCAAATGCCAGTTAAAAAACGAAGTCAAACCCTGGGGTTCTGAATGTCAGTGAGCCTACAAAGCCAAGTTGTTTGCTGAATACAATGCATGTGTGCCTAAACAATCTCCTACTTACACCTGCTCATACCCCCTAAGCTCTCACAGTCCTCTTCCAGAATGGCTCCAGCTATTTTTGTAAGCAATAATTAGATTTCCCACCATCTGTTTTTCATGGTTAAAACAACTTCATTCTTAGGGCTTCTGAATCTGGTTTTCTAATATTACAATTATACCAGAAGCCTCTTCACCTGCTTCTGTTTTCAAATATTTCTGCAGTGTCTCAGGTGATGACCCACCAGCCCTTTAATTCTTGCATTACAATTTCTCCAGTTATTTTGGGAATACCTTATCTGATTAACTTACAATAAAATATCCTCTTTTTTTTTTGACCAAGGCTCTTATTACAGTATCAAGATGCATGATCTTCATGCTATTGATTTTCTTTTCTTTTATTCTGCTTCCTCAGGATCACTCAGTGATGACAAACCAATACCCCTCTCATATGGCAAACTATCTAACCCTGTGTCAGACATGCTTATTGGTGCAATATCACAATTTATTTTTTTTAACCATGTTCCTTTTAAGACAGTATTTTGTTTCTTCTACTTTTTATTCTAATTAATATTCTCCCATTGTACATAATATCAAGTGCTTTACTAAAGTCAACATAGATTTTATGGGATTGAAAAAAATAAATTAATAACCAAAGCTACCAATAAATTCATTTTTATTTTATGCTACTCTCATTAACCTCTGTCTGTGTTGGATTATTCTTTCCTTATAAATCTTCATATCGATAAAGTCAGATATAAAGACATGAAATTGCTCAAATCATTATTTTTTCAGTTTCTTAAATATTCTGTAGTAGCACAACATTACAAAAGCCACAGCAAAACTTGATAAAAAATGCACTTACTAAACTTCTAGTTTCATCTCAATTATCTCAGGATGCAGAATATGAAACTGGTATTTACAGTATGAGAATACCGTACTCTGAATTTTTTTCTTTCAAGAAATTTCTATGAAGAATTTTCACTCCCATCTCTCCCATCCCATCATTATTCTTGCTTAAAAATAAAACAATATTTAATCTAGCTTTGAAACCATACCTGTTTAATCTTAAATAGTAGAAATAATTCTCCAAAGTGAAGCAATACTTGCATGTTCTCTCATGTTTATTGCTGCAAACCTTTTGCTACTTTTTGCATCAGTCAGTATTTCAGACATCATGCCCACACTCTATGACAATTTGCTTGGATGTTGCCATCTCCTAATCACGATTTTCATCCTCTTGTCTACCAGTATTTTGCTTCCCTTGTGCTATTATGGCCCCTTTATTCTAAGAGAGTGACAGTGACATACTGACCTCTAGCCTGATACAAAAAATTATACCATATTATTAAAAAATATTCTGGAAATGTAGTATTAGTTTTGCCATGTAAAAATCACACTGAACTGACTGAGTTTACTGAATAATTCTCTAAAATTGTCATCATATTATAAATGCAGCATTTAAAAGAAAACTTAAATGACAAAACATAGCCAGAAAAAGCCCACTAACCAAGAAGAAAAAACTCACCCATATTTTCAGGTGGATTTAGAGCACTAACAAAGAAATACTGCAGAGGAAAAGTATTGAGTGTTTCTGTAAACACCAGCAAAGATATGAAATATCATTAAAAGTAGCAAAAGATCTACTTGGATATACTCAGTGTCACACAGCACTGAAAATACAAAAATCATATTTTTTTTCTTCAAAAATAATGATTTCCCTTGTCTCTACAGCCACTTTCTGGCTTTCTTACCTTTTCTCTCCCCTTTCTTCTTTGTGTGTGTGTGCCTAAGGTGCATACAACACTCTTTTTGAGATCTTTTTTTTTCCCAAAGCTCTGACAATGCCACTGGCTCTTTAGCACTCAGACTTTCCCTTCTGTAGCCAGAGTAGATGTTAGTTTCACACATGAAAAAAACACCTAAGTAGGATTTTAGTCTCTTTTTTTAATTCAAATACGAGCACACCAATGTAGTGTAACTGGTAAACAATGTGGAAGCATTTTTGTACCCATTTCACCAGTACTATCACCAGTAGCAGTAGGCCTCAGATCTTACAGCAACTATGCCCTATACTACCTCCACAAGAATCCTGGCCTGCTGGACTTGTTATAAACTTCAAAAGCCTCCTGGGAGAAATGCAGTCTGACACCACATCTCTTTTTTTAATGGTCAGTTTAAGCTCAGAAATTCTTAATATGGGAAACAGCTGAAAACAGAAACACCTGAATGACAACTCACTGATTGTCAGTTATTCATCCCTGAGCTGCTACTGAAAGAAAGAAGCAGCTGCTAAGGCAAGCAGGAAAAAATGGCCAAGCAACAGGATGTGGCACTAGCCCTGAGCACAGGGACCAAGGTCCCCCAGTGTTACACAGCACACAGTGATATGGTACAGTGGTGGATCACGATCTGTCAAGAGACAAAACCATCTTATAAAAGAAGAAATTAAATTCAGAGGAGGGAGAACAAAGAAGATCCTTGCATCAGTGGCAGCTTCCCTTGCTGAAGAATTCTTGAGCCTCACCACCTGCTTCCTTGGGGACCACAAAGTGCTGAGCTGACTGCAGTGTGTTGTATACTTGCAGATAATTTAGGGTAAGATTGTTAATAACTAACTGTTTTAAATATGCAGTAAGAGTGGTTAATAATGATTCCAAATGAACTATTAGCATGGAATAGCAATGAATATCAGACTAGTAGAGTTAAAAGTAAAAGTTTAAAAGTGGCCACATTTATCAATCTTCTATCCAATACTGTCACTCTAAAATCAAACTCCCTGAGGTATATAGGTAGCAAGATACACAAGTCTACATGTACATCTAAATGCAACTTCAGCACCTTCCTACTCATTAAAATTAAGCTTTCTCACCTTTAAGGGTCCATACATCTGCACAATGCATTCAGCTTTTTTAATTGCCTTTTCCACCATTTTAAGGTACCTCTTGCAATCGATTTCTGCATAACCCATTCAATATTTTTTGTATTTCAGCAGATATCCACATTTTTTCCCTACAGAGTATATAACCTTGATGGCCTGAAAACAAGAGCCTGTGAATTTGTGACCCAAATCAAAACCCAAGAAATGCATAGAATAAATATATTATTAAATAGTACTGAGAAACTTGTCATTATCTTAGAAATTCTCTAATAAGAAAAACACCTTTTCCTTATGACGTATAGAATTCTTATGACATATATGTAACTATTTTTCTCTCATGCTGCCCTAATGTCTTAAAGTTTTATAGGTGGAGGTGCCCTATTTTTCATTGATACAGTTTAAACTTCACATTTTCAATTTGGTTTCTAGCTTTTTTAATTTTGAAGTGAAATCAATTGTCTATTAAAAAAATGAAGTTTCAAAAGAGAGAAAATGGATAGGTTACTTGTAAAGCTGTGATGAGTTAATGTCTTTTGGAGAAAGGAAAATCCGCAGCTTTACAGTGTTAGTACAATATGAAAGATTCAATACACAGTTACCTGTGAGGTCTGTGTAAATTAGAGTCAATCAAGTAAAACAGCAGCCTGCATAAATGCAATATAAAACTTTATAATACCATAAAATAAGAAATTAGTAAATTGTACTGAATTACCAAAATATTTCTTGTCTGGAATACTAACAGAAAAGCAGGGAAGTCATTATGTTTAAAAGAAAGGACAGCTTTAATTATAGAAATCTTCAGGAACTGTCATATCTGTAAGCTCATTAGCTGCAATGAAGGTTCCTCCTGCTGATCTAAGAGCACTTAGAAAACAGGATTTGTTACACTTCAAAGTAAAAAGGTATCTTTAATTCATGTACTGTAACAATGAATTAAATCTACTTCTAGTATTGCAGAAGTAAAAACGAAAACTTTAGCATACAATGGAAAGAAACCAAAACCACAAATTAAATACCTTAAATACCCTGAAGCAAACTTCAATTGCACATGTCATATGTCCTTTACTGTTTGCCTCTCAAAATTGGATTTTAAAAAATATTTTTCCTGCAACAATTGTTTACATACTGTAAATATTTAATAATTTATAAAATACAATAGTGTTGCCATTTACTTGGTGCAGTCACTTGACACTGCTCTGAAGTCTTACAAGCCATTTTAACAGCTCACTGTATGGTCACTGGACAATGTTTAATGAAATTAAAGAAGCATGAATGTTTCTTCTGGGAAGTATAAAAAGTAAACGAGTTGCTGAACGCTGTAATGTTCTAATGTTCACTATTTTGAATAAGAAATAACTTGAAAGAGAAGTTTGAAGAATGAGCAAGCATAAACCAAAAAAATCCAAGGCATGCTACAAATAGGCTGGCTAATACAATGACAGTCATGTCAAGGAAGAATTCTACAAAAAAGCATCCTTTAAGACACTTGTTTTGAGATACCTGTGGAAGACTCAACAATTACTCAAAGATGATCAAGCCAAAACTAACAAGTGCACAGTATAGTTCCATTTTTTATGTATAAATATATATGTGCAACTTCAAGTTTTCTGTTAATATTGTTCAAATGGTATTTACATATCTTTAAATTTAAAGAACAGCTGCAAATAATTCTTCTATGTCAGATAAAAATGTGAAATTATTGTATCTGAAGACATGAATATGCAGACAGGTAATAAAACCAGTTCAATAAAAAAATAGCTTGCAACAAAGGTATAGGAGAATAGAATATTCTTATCCAACTTCATTGATTTATTATCGGAAAATATTTTTAAGAATTACTTCAGAAAACAAAGTTCAGTAAAACCATGAAGGGAATTAAATTCTGCCACCTGTACAAGGCCCTAACCTTTGCCAGAACAAAAGCTACAGAAGAGGATTTAAAAACAAGTACTGGAACAAAATGCTACCTCTATGGTTCAGGGAAAAATTGAACAATATATTAATATGACACAAAAGCAGAAAAGAGCAATGTTGTCTCTTCACCCAACAACTTTAATGAACAAAGCAGCATATGTGTGAATAGAAACTATTGGATGACAGGAAAAACCAAGGCTGACTTCCTCCCTTCTGGGCTATCAGCAGCCTGTAACCCTTAGACATAGCATTTGGATCCACTGGTTTTCCAAATTTACTGGAAGTGTAAATTGCCTCCCAGGAATGCAAATCAGGATGGATTATTTCTACTAAACCCTAAATTACAATATCTTAGAATGGAGGAAATCCTCTAAGCCCTCAGTACCAAAGCTCTGTTCTACCACAAGTTGTTTTTTTTTCTTCTGGAATACACATATCTGACTATAGAAAAGATTTTTTATTACTTCCCCTCTATCACTGTTCCTAGCAGCCATAATGATGGCTTGTAATATCTGCTATGAATTTCCAGCTCTCTTGGTCAACTTGTTAGACTTCATCAGCATATCAGTAATACATGAGACCATTACAGTGGATGTGACTGAACAGATTCACAGACTTTCTTTATAACTGACCTTCTGCTAAGCTCAAGCAAAAATAGCCACTTCATTAAAAATTTACTGTACAAAAGTCGGTGCATATTAAATCAACTTGCTTCATCAAAATGTACTTTTACAGAAGTACTAAAAGGTTTATAAAAACTCCGTGAGTTACAGTTTTTTGTGATCTGCTGGGTTTTCCAAAATTCCAGTGCAGCAGGAGTCTTTGAAAAACAGAATGGAGTTTTGCAGGGAGGAAAACAAATATAAACAAACACACTGATACCCTAATCTGTTAGATATCCTAAGCTTTTGTCTTCTTCACACAGGAAAACTGAAATGCAAAATGCATCTCAGAATACGCTGTAGTGAATTCAATATATAAAATTGAAAACATGATCATTGATTTCCATCCTACCTCATATTGAGTGAGATCAAAGACTCTGCTAGTGATTACCAGATGCCTAGAACAGAACAAAAAGCCTGGGCTAACTGATAATTTTACTGGCTACTGTTTGAATGGTCAGTGATCTAGATCTCAGAAATTTTCCAGAAAACAGTCAGCAGTGTCATATAAGACAACTGTCTACACTGAAAATACTGCCTTCTATTAAGGATAAAAATAAACTCAACCACAATACATACAATAGCATTTTAGTGATGAAAAAAAAATCAGTGACCAGTTAACACTGAAAATAATGTCAAACACATCAAATTAAGATACAGCAGAAACTGTTTCTATTACCAGTATAAACAGTTAGGTGAAGGGCTTGAAGCATTTGACAGCTATTTAAAAATAATTGAAATTTTTGGGGTTATAATACACCAAGTAAAACTGGAAATTTTAAGAAGCAGAAAGTTAACTCTATGTAAGTGACCACTATCTCAAGTCCTCTATCAGAGGCATCTTTTGCAAAATTGTAATTTGTGGCAGGGAGACTGACTGAGGTATGAGAGTGACAATCTACAAAACATTATAGATAAACAGTGATATTTTCCAAACTGACATAAACTAAAATATTTTTAACTGAGCCCATCAAATCACTTTTTCCTGCCAGAGAAGGACAGTGCTAAGGTACCATCAATTTCTACCCTTGTCCTTTGCCTGTTTAAATTACTTAAACTTATAAAATGTAGAAAAGGAGCTTTTAATTAAGAAGTTAATTTCAAAAAACTCTGCTGGTGCTTATACAGATTCTATATTGCATGATGAAACTACACGTTTTACTGACTTCCAATGCTACTGTTGCATGAAAAAGAAACATGTAGGGAAGATGAAACTGTACCATGTTTTGAAAAAAATAAAATAAAATAAAATAAAGTGATGCCAGGACAGCCTTTCTACACGTCTGAATTAGAAGATGGTGAATGATACACTTACCGTATAAAAGATCAAAGATTGGAATTAAGATCAGGTAACAGAAAAGAACTTTTAAAAGAAATCCAGTATGGAAAATGGTTCTAGAAAATATGTTAGAGGAACTGTAATGAGAAGTCCTGTAGTAAGTGTTAGAGGACCAAACAATTCAAGACCATTCGCAGCAGCTTCAATTACTGATCTGAGATATTGATTATTAATATCTATTTCTTCAATATTGTTAGTAAAAAATAAGCATCATCTTATACACAAGACATTGAAATGTGTCAAAATCAAAACTTTTAGTTAGTTACACAAACCTTTACTAGCTTTATCCAAATGCTGAAAATCCTCAACAAAGTTCAGGACATCCTGATAGCTTTCTTCACACACTTCTACAAGAAAATGAAGCAATGTTGTTTTCTGGTCTGCTGACTTTGTGTCTTTCAGCTGGGAAGGGGAAAAAAAAGAAATGTAAAAACACTGAGAAAAATTCTATTTCTGGCCATTTTAATAATTGATATATATTAGTAATTATTAATCTGAGAAAGGAAAGAGCAAACTATTAGAGTAGTACATTTTTTTTAAGACAGCAATGGGCTGTTTCATTTCCCCCCTTGCTAAAAATCCCTAGAAAGGTCGGAATGAGTATTTTTTCATTTCACGCAATTTTTGTGTTCAGTATTCAAAAACAGTATACATATTTCTTTTTAAAATGTAATTATTTCAACAATACGGGGATATTTACAAAACTGTGAATAAGCACATGAAGGTACAAAAAAGAAAAATCAAAGTTAAATCAACAAAATCGAACTGTACATAATGCACGTATCCAGTGATGACATGATTTCCTTCTTTATGTATAAAATTAACTCTAACCTAAAAATATTTATGTAGTGGAAGCTATACAAGCTCAACACGCACAAGTTCCTGTTATCAATTCTCAATACAGTAAATAAGAACTCATAGGTCTTATTGTTTAAAAATGCTGACTTAAAGAATTCTTAAATGTAAAGCTTTCTTTCTAGACTCTTTATACATATAAAATTATTTTCAAGCCTGGCCAATTTAAGTCTTGCAGCTACTTGAGTAAAAACACTAACAATTGACAACTGACAAACTTCTGTTGCAGTCTTTCAAATGAGATGTTCTTTTAAATCAAAGACATTTTTATAAATAGAAAATGACATCACATATGAAAGTGTTTATTCACTACTTAAGAACTATTTCTGCATTAAAAAAAATATTAGGAAAAGTATAGAAGCATGTAGGCACAAAGTAAACAGGAGTATAAAAAGGGCTGCCACAATTACACAAAGACTTGTCCATCTGAATATCACGGCACCAAGTCCTTAACACAGTATTGATTTTTCATAATTAACTCTAAAAAGTCTGTTTATTTCCAAAGATCAAAATGCTACTATGCTGAGATGTACTCTCCCAGAGCATGTATATTTTCCTTCAGAAAAGTGGATTAATAACACAGTTTTCTAAATAAACAGGAAATGGAACACATATATATCAAAACCCAAAAATATATTCTAGGAGCCTTACTGTATGCAATGTTATAAAATATGCTACTTCTATTGTACCGGGAATCTCACTGAAAGATGTCTCAATAACACCACAAAAAACTTCTACAATGTGACACTGTGGTGCATGTAATACACTGTGATACATAACAATAGTTAGCTATAAATACGAACCTGTGTTATAAACATGCATATAATTTAATACATCAATAATTAATGGATGATTGAGTATTAGCATATCAATATTGTATCTCCTGAGACTACTCATGGCTGTTCTCTGATGTAGAAGAACTAATACAGTCATTCATTCCATACTTTCATTATCTAGATACATCAATTCCCTCTCCTATATCTAGTACTCCATGGTTATCTTCCAAATCTTCATATTCTAGATCTTAATAAATTATTTCTCCAAGATAAATTGACTTTTGATCCTGCTCTTATTCTTTTCATAATATATTTTTGTCTTGTGCATTAAAAATACAGAGAATATAACAAGACATAGGACAGATTCTTGTAAAATCATACTTAAGTAAATGCACCTAAAGGATAAAGAACCTTTAGTATCTTCCTTCTGAATATGTTCCTCAGCAAGTTGTCTTTTTAACTCAATCACTTCATCTACAGTGTATTAACTCCAGGTGGATGACTCATACTTAATGCTTACTTTAGACTAGGGAAAGAATGTAACTTATTCTTTATGAATATTTATGTCATAGGTATCACATTCAGCACTCAGTGAAAGAATTCTTCTGAAATATGGCAGAATAAAGATGATCAGTTTCATGAACGTAGAAGTTAACATATTGTGTTTTCTCTTGTGCAAAAAGATAAAGAAACAGAAAGACAAAGAGTACATACAAAGTTTCAAATAATTCCTTCCTTGTAAGAACTACATGTGCACTCTGAAGATTATTCAGCAATCTCCCAGGGAGCATAGGAAAAAAACAACAACACTAAATATGGGAAAGGTAGCTAGCCTTAGAATGGATTATAAATTAACACCCAGAAAAGTATAGACATTTTCTTGTATATACCTTATACAAAAGTTGAAAGAGTGAAAATTTAAGAAAAAACAGAAGAAGCAAGAAACTGATGAAACTGAACAACATAAGAGAATCACATAAGGAGTAAATTCATGTCCAAAAGAAAACATAACAGTATTAAAACATACTAAAATGTAATAGATGTCTTAGAAGTGCTCAGACATGTTAAAATTACAAAACTACTATGATCACAGTGATTGGATCCTTACACAACCTTATTTAGTTTAGGTTTTTTATTATTCCCTCAAAATAAAATCACTTAAAAGTGATTAAATGCAAGCCAGTTTTAAGATGACTATTCATAGATCAACTGTACTTTTCAAACTATCAACTAATGCAAATAATAAGGAAAAAAATAGTAAGCAAATAATTAACTGCAGGAAAAACATCAAAACTAGAGTATTTATGCAGTATATGGACATTTCAAAACTCACTTTACATAGCGAGCTGAGATTATATCCAAAGGTCTGTGCATTCCGAGAACCTGCATTCATGTAGTTTCCCATTAACAATACTAGTTCCAGTAGCTTGCTAAAGCTTTTACTCTTCTTTATCTCTTCACAGGCAGCACTGACAGCCATGATGTCAGGTTTGATGTTGTTCACCTGCTCCTCAAACTGAAGCTTAAAAAGAATAGCACTGAGCCGTGGCCGTAGTCTCTTCACGTTGCTCATCTGATTGAAAAGAAAAATAGAAGATTTCCTTTAAAATTCATGGTACACTTTGGCACTGTACAAATGCATACGCTCTGAAATGATTTATTGGTGTGACAGGCTTGAAGAAGCAATATATCTGCTATAACTGATAGCAAATAAATGAATGAATGAGAGACACTTGGGTAAGCAACTGAAATCCCATCTTGTGGTTAATAGGAACTGCCCCCATCCTTTCCAAATAACTAGTATGTGTAAGCAATAAAAGATAAAGTGTCATCATATATCACATCTGTCAACTCATATACCAAATCCTATAAAACTAATCCAAGTTTATGACCCAGTAGTTGCAAAGGAATGAAAGTAGTTCACAAATTTTGTATAACTCTGGATGTACCAAAACAAGACAAATCTCATTTTCTGGTGCAAATATTTGAAAGCTGACGTCAATAAGAGCCTATGATAAACTTGCAGGAAAATAACAGTTTTGAAAAAATCTTTGAAACACTCAATACAGTATACACTAATATATACCAATATTCATACCCCCTACACTCCTGTATACTAACCTAATACAATTCATTAGTTGCAGCTGAATGCTTCCAGGAAAACAGCTTCTGTTGATCATATACAAAAGACTTGGCTTTTTCTATGGCTTACTGATCATGTATTTTCAGCAGAAATTTTGACCTTCTTATAAACTAGGTCACCGAATTCTCACTCCAGACGTACTTTGCACATTGTTTACTACATCCACACAAGGAACACTAAAACATTATTCAATGAGCTGCCTATCTTCTTTTTCCCTATCCCTGTTTTCTCATCAATTTCATGAATTCCATAAGATCTCCTTCCTCATACTTGTCCTCTTCTTTTCAAGGCAAGTTTCAAGACAATAATTTCTTTACAATTCCCAAAACCTTAAACTAAGTTTTTACTTTTTTTTCTTAATAAGGAACACATTGTTTCCCGCCATCAGTACTTCTCGATGCAAGAAAGAAGCAATAATATTGGCACTTCTCCTACAAAGCAGTAGGCTTCATATAATGGCCTTAAACTTTTGCCTTTAAATTGGACATATCCCCCTCCAAACCACAGTGATACCTAAGGGTTTTACAGACTATTTCTCAACACAGATCAAGTCTACCAATGTGAAAATTCCTCTGACAGTGCAGCATTCATAAGTCATATGGCACTGATTATCCCCAGAGACTCAGTGTAAAGGACAATGGTGACACTCTATCCATTTTCAGTGTAAAGTGAAACTGAAGGCTGTCTCATCCAAAGGGTTTGATATAGAGGCAGAAGAAGATGGAATTTACAATCTATTTTATTGGTTTTACTGTGACAGTAGAAGAAAATAAAATCAGAAATGCCTGCATAGCTGTGCAGCCACATGATGATGTCTCATTGAAGTAAACACACCATTTGGATTTTACTTCAGGTAAAAAATCTTGATGTAAAATAAGAAATAATTTCCACTAACCATACTTTGGTTTTCATCATAGAGCAGATCACACAATCAGGATGTCTTTCAGATTAAACTAGGTTGAAAATCAACTGTTGTACTTTAGTTGACTGACTGCCTCCAGGCTGGTCGTCAAGTAAAACACTTAAAATGTACACTTTGAACATTATTAACTCAGTACCAACTGTAGGCAGATATTCTGTTCTTATACTACATCAAATAGCATCCAATAAGTGTGGTAAAATTCTTATTTAAGAATGGATAAATAAGGATAACGGCACTTGAATTTGAACAGGGCATTTCACAGCAAAATAGAAACAGAAATAACTGAATTCCACATGAAATTAAGATAGTACTCCAACAACTTTATACCTAATTTAAGAATAACTACATAAAAGAATGTTAAGGTAGTGGACAGAAGCAAGTGTCATAAATTCATTCTACAATTTCTGTCAGGAAGAATCACTATTAACTCCTTTTCCTCAATTATCTTGCTAAATTTGTATATGTACTACTACTACTTCTCAGCATCTTGAGAACATGTTTTTAGTCATAAGTTTTGTCCTAAAGTTAGCCAGAAAAAAAATTGGGACTAGACTAGGAAAAAAAACCTCACAACATTCCATTGAAATTATCCAGATTTTTAGTATTTAATACCATACTCAGGGTGCAATAGAGATGATCATTAATATTAAACCATAGAAACTACAAAAATTCACTGTAAGGTGCATTGATTTTAAATGGTATTGAATTCAAGATACTACTGAATCACCAGAAGATCTATCACTTGTTGATGCTTGGCTTTTCAGACAGGCAGATCCTCAAAACTGAAATATTCATGTACTTTGGACCACAGAGATGTGTTGCACAAACATGAGCATGCACATCTGTATAAAAGGTGCAAAGTTTTCATCAGAACCACTTGAACTACAAGAAATTCAGATGTCCAGTACATAAGTATGCAATTCTTAAAGCTGAATGCAGAAATATGTAATCTTAAAAATTAGAAACAGGAACACATGCCAGAAACACAACAGAAATGCCACTGGGATTGTTATTATTGCTATTACTAGTATTATTGTTGTTGTTGAAAATGCTCTGAAATCCATGCACAATGCATGTTGTTGGTATTATTTCCTCACCTGTTTGCTAAGTCAATAATTGAGAAGAGTTCCCTTAGTAACATATGGCTTTTTTTGTGACATGTAGTTCACAGTTATATTTAAACTGTAAAATCCATACACCCTACCACAAGAGGTGCTAAGAATCTAAGTCTTGCAATGCTCACCATCTTATGTTAATACCCCTTTTTTTTTTAATAATCAGAGTATAAGGACATAAGTTTATGTCAGTTTTGATAGTGGAATTCCGAAAACAATCCAAATAACTAAAACAGGAAGTTGAATTAGAAACCTATACATGTCAGAGAACTCAGTGCACAGGTAATGAATTGTGCTACTTTTTAAGTAATAGTCCACAAAAAGAGTTTCTCTACAAGCAAGTCCAAATGGGAACTGACTTATGAGTTGAGATACCCAGTAGCAGCTCTCACAGATCTCACATCCAACAGCAAAGACAGGTTCTCCTCTCAAATACAGCATAAATCACAAGGCAACTACAAGAATGTGCAATCTGATATATGTGTACTCTCACTATCTTTTTCTGTTGATGTCAAGTAAAGGAAAGCATCTCAGAAGTTCCACTGACACTACATTTTGATCACTGAAGGGGTTTCATTCCTGTCAAAAGCTCATAGAAAAAAAACACTGCAAGCACATCAGTTTCATACCTTCTTTAAAAGGAGTACCGGTGCTAAGGCTGTCAGACCACCTGAAAATGTCTCATCGAAAAGGTAAAATAACAGTTAAAGCCAAGCTGACTAAAGAGAGCAAACTGGAACACCATTCCCTGTGGATAATGTATGGCTTTCACCTCTGCAGCATCAGTGAACTCCTAAGAGTGCAGAGGTAAAAATGACACTTATCTTTAAACCCAGGCACTTGAAAAACAGGAAAAAAAATCAAATAGGGAAGGACTGATACCTTAACAGATATTTTATCACATTTAAAGAAGATAAAAGAACATCCTGCTCAATTTGAAAAGGACAGCCAACATGCCTAAATCTTAGTGAAAACCAGCAGCATTCTGGAAAGATCAAACATTATTTCACACTATGGGAAGTCAATTCGTGACAAAAATCAGTATTTTTGTTGAAATGTTTTTATGTATAGTGGAAATAGTACGTCTTTCTTCACCTTTGATATACTCTTTTTCCTCAAGGAAATAATAATAAAGTCAAGAACTGCCAACACAAAATTAAAATTACTTAAGAGAAATTGAGTACACATATTAACATATATATATATATACATACCCACATATATATATATATATGTATACATGCCAACAATTGAACTAATGACTTTTCAGCCTTATTAGCATTGATAGAGAGCATATCCTGTTACTCTGCTTCTCCAGCCTGAATTATAAACAGCTTGAACCACTAAGTAAGTTTCTTGCAAATCAAATATTTTCCTAAAGGATATTCAGAGCAGAATAGAAGGCAGTGTATCATAAGTGACATGGGGACAACACCTATCAATTACCTCCTAGCTGCACACAGGCAGCCTTCTCTTGTCTTGTGGATGACAGTGCACTGATTCACAGTGCAGAAAATCCCTGGTACTGTTTTGGATTGCATTATGTTCAACAAAGATGGCCCAGCAAGGTCAGTGAGCATCTCAGAATTGCCAATGGGGGCTACAACACAGCTGTCAAAATAAGCTGAGCTTACAATCTTCAGGCTGAAATTCACAGGAAGGTAAGTTCTGTGAAAAGAAAGTAGCCCTTTTCTTTTGTCTTATCCAAAAAATACAATTTGATGTACTGACATCTCGATCAGTATGAAATGCAGACCGCTTTTGTTTCTCCAAGTTGAAACCAGACAATGATATTTTCCTAAAAACAAAACTTCCAAGAAGGGGAAGGTCCAAATTTCCAAAATTCTTCTATTTTTAGCTGGCCTAACAGATGTCTGAAAGGCTATTTTCATTAAAAGACACATATGGAGCAGATGCTATTAGACTGAAAAGGTTTCCTCGTGGGAAACCAAGTCAAGAGCTTAATATAGGTAAAATCCTCTGTAAAACCTCTAATTCATCCAGGTAGCAAGAATAAATAAATTAACACCAGAAGTCAAGGGCAGATGTCATTGAGGAATTTAAACCCAAATATTATAGCATCAAACCAAATAGAGAAAAGTTTCTGAAAGTAAATCAGGTGTAACTGTATTCCACATCAAAAAATCTGGTAAGCCTGACTTTAAAATAAATGCTTCATTTTCTGTCTGGCTACTACTAGGAATCCACCTCCTAATGAAAAGTCTACTATATGGAATATCCCAAAACAGAGGTCATGAAGACGAATGATCAAGGTCTGGATGAGAATGTCTCAAAATCATGACAGCACGTTCAGTACTTCCCATAATGGTTGAACCATCATAGCAATTCCCACATAGAAGTGGAATGTGATGTTACATAGTTAGCAGCTGATTTTGATGTCTTTGATGTGACAGACATGACCCACTTCAAAAAAGTTCAGGCCTCCAACCATTTGTATCATCTTCTCTACTGACCCAACAAGGTGTGTCCCAGTTAATTTTCTCAGAAGGAAGATATGTGTCTATGATCATGACAGTACTGCTAAGGAAAAAACACTCCACTGTACAGCTTCTGTAGCCCTGTCAATAGCGAATTCAGTAATGACAGGGGAATTTTTATCCATATGGTTATTTGGTGTATTTGGAACCACAGTTAATCTGTGGCAAAAACAGTCTGATATGTCACATAAGTGAATGCTGTAGATGACAGTTTGCATGACTTGGAGAAAGTTTCTCAGCTCTACAAAATGATCACAGGGAAAGGAAATCCTACAGCACCTGGAGATCCACTGGACTCTAATGTCTGAAGCTGGAAAGGTGAAATATCTGCATATTAATTTCAGGCTCTAGAGATTTAATAAGTAGTGATCAGCCTCATGGTTCTTTCAGCACAGCTGCCCTACACTAGACAGTCATTGGATACCTAACTCAATTTAGGTGGCTAAATTCCAAGAAATCCTTGAGTTTGCTGAGTTAAAATGGCAGGATCATAGTCCCTACTAAACACAGAAGTGTTTTCCTTATGATATGTAATGCATGACATGACCATTAGAGGGTTGCTTACATTACTAGTGAAGAAAAACATCAAATCGGATCCAGGACAGGCTCTTGATAGAATGTGCAAAGTGAATGGCTGGAAGCAAAAGATGAGGACCCTTCAGAGAAATAACATTCCTGCTCTGAAGCTGCAGCAATATCTGCCAAGAAGAGAACTGAGATAGCCTGTGTGTGGGCTAGAACAAATAACAAACACCCACTTAGCCATCTGAATTAATATCAGGCAGTAAGACAATTTTTTTAAAATTGTTCTTTAGATTAACTACACAAAATGGTTCTACCAGAACTAAACAAGAGATAAGAGTAAGGTCTGCTTCTACCGAAGCATTTACAGGAGCACTCATCTGTAATATGGCATCACAAAGGAATTAATACAAGCCAATCCAATGGCAATTGCAAACAGTCAGATTATTGCAGATCATTCATGATGGCCATTTTCAGAAGGTATTTCTGGAGCCTTGCTCTCTGCCCTTACCTAGGTTCAAGGTTTGAAAAACATCAACATGACAGGAGTTAAGGATGTTCTCCTTCGCAACAGCATAGGTAACTTGACTGCAATTTGTCATAAAGATTTTTTTAACTCTCACAGATGACACATAAGAGAAAGTTAATTTTTGGCAACACTCCTGTAAAGGCTGGAAATACTGATAAAGAACACTGACAAGACAGAGCAGCAGATACACATGACGTCTAGAAGACACAGAAGATAAGGTTTGCAGCTAGAAATTAACACAATCAAAATATCTCACAGCCCAGATGCACATCAGCACTTCAGAATTTTAAACAGACTGAAATGTCACTAGGTATGGCTCTGTCCAAGCATCAAGTCTTATGAAAGGCAGAGTACGCTTCTGCAGAAACAGTGATAGTATGATATTTTCCAGACAACAGTGAAAAAACATTAATACATTTCGAGTTATCCTCAACGAGAACATACAGGTGAAACTATCAGCTGAATATGGAATTGATCAATTTAAGTGTCTGCTGAATTATTTAAGACAAACTAGCCTTCATCAGGCCTCACTCTAATCTTCAATTTACTCTAGTGAAATCTTTTCCTTTGGTACGAACTCATTAAAAACACATCCATCAGTGAACAAGCTGTGAAGCCACATGAGGATTGCTTGCCAAATTCTATTTGGGTTAGCTGTCAGTGAATCTCACAAGGTCTGAACATTAATTATTTCTGAAACAATATTTTGTAATTCTCTCAATTTTATCTTTGAGCAAATATAAGTGATCAAGGAAAAATCTGTTTCCTTTTTTTTCACTACCAGACAATATGGGAACATCTTTCTGAATGTCTCAGATTACAAGAAAAGAAAGACAGCAGGAGCTATCACATGTGGCTCTTGAGACAGTATTCTCATATGTAAGAATGCTAGTACACTTGCATACACCTGAGGTCAAATGTCTACTAATAGCATCCTGTCAAGCATTAAAAACTTTTTACATTAGAAGTGTTTATAAACAACATCAAAACTTTGATTTCTTGAATGGAATCACATTTATAGATTTCAAACCACATAATAAATTTAATATGGACCAGGACCATTTTATACCCTAAGGATTACAGGCACTGATGAGGCTACATAAAGTCCTAGAATTTTTTTGTGTTGGAAAGAATCTTAAAAATCATCTAGTTCCAACTCCCCTGCCATAGATAGGGACACCTTCCACCAGACCAGGCTGCTCTGAGCTTCATTCAACCTAGCTTTGAAAATTTCCAGGGATGGGACATCCACATTCCCTGGGCAACCTGTTCCAGTTGTCTCATGCTGGAATTTACTACTGGATTCTGCTATATGCATGCAGCATTATCAATTCAGAACAACTTTTTGGAATGGTTCCTAGTGCAACAAACAGTTAAAATATGTTGGCATGAGTAGGCCTGAAGCCTTAGCACTGCTGTGCTAAGGACAAGAGAGGGAGGAGAGGGAGATGTGTGGTGCTGTAAAGTTGGGGAACTACAGTTACAGGACACTGAGGGGAGGGGAGGTGCAGCAAAGATGTGGAACCATCTGATATGGGACTAAACATTGCCATGCACCTCTGTGCCTCGATAAATGCCCTGAAATGTCAGACCTAGAGGCACAGGATCCCTGATAAAGAGCATCAAAACTGTGATTTCTTAAATGGAATTGCATTTATGGATATCAAACCACATAATAAATTTGAAATAGTCTATGACTATCTTACAACACAAAGAATTACAGCCACTGTAAATAAACAAGTGTACCTCAAATCATAGAATGGAATTCTACGAGAATTCAGAACAATTCAAGTTCTGAACAGCTAGAAGATGCTTGTGCCCAACTTCCTTATAAATAAGATATTAACCAGTGGTATGGTAATAGTTCAGTAAAAATCCATTAAACAGATTCCTGCACTCAAAGTATCAATCATGATCAATAAATCTAACTAGTAGTTATTATATCAACTTCACTGAAAATAAATTAGATTAATATTTACTAAATTATCTACTCCTTAAACATTTCTTTGATATGATGACAGACACTACACCAAAAATTAGGAAAAATACTCTCTAAAACAGTACCTTTTTCTTAGTAGGAAAGAACTACCTGCAAAACAAATCAACACTGCTAAAAGTCCTAAAGCAACAAAATATTTATACTGTCCATTGAAGAAAGAACCAGGTAAAAAAAAGTAAAAACCTCCAAAATACAGCCTCTCTCAACAGTTACCAAGATGAACATCTAGATGAAACCTCATTCATCTCCAGTGGGTTTCATATTGCACAAAGATAATCTTCACCATTATCAAGTTTTATTCAAGATTCAGCATGGTGCTAGTAAAGACAAGGTTGTGAGTTTGATCCCTGTAAGGGCTATGCCCTTAAGAGCTGGACTCAACGATCCTTGTGGATCCCTTCCAACTGAGAATATTCTGTGATTCTGTGGTAACCAATGAAATTACCAAGAAAACAATATGAAGGTTAAGGAAGTTTTTAAGAAGTTTTGGAGGAAGTTGATTGCAGTAAGTAAAACCAAGTACAAAACAAGAACTATGGCAAAACAAGATGCAATTGAGTATATATGTTTCATCAAGCACAAGCTTGATGAAAACTTCATAATGAATTTGAAATACCCCATGAATTTGAGCAAGAAAATACAACATTCAATATAACATCAAATTAAGGTAAAAATAGCAAACTAAATTTTTAGTAAGATGAACAGAATTAATGTAATTGTCATGAAATAGTTAATGAATCTGTACAAGCCCCTCCCTGTCCCCCTCCCACCCCCAAAAAAACCCCACAACTCTACACCAAAAACAAATTTCCACAGTAATACATGATAATATCTGTGCTCTGAGACACTGGCCTGGAGTAAGTGAAAGAAAGAACCTAGCGGAAAATAAAGTAGTTTATCTAAAGAAAACCCAAAGTCTGGAAGAGAAGATAAGGGCCACAAAGGATTTATTTTATACTTACTGCTGAATGAACAGAAAATATAAAAATGATAAATAACTTAAAAAAGAGAAGGCAGAAACCACAAAAGCAACTCATAGGGTCAATTAAAAAAAAAAACCCTCACAACTGTAAGACAAAACCCCAAACAAAACCCCAAAACCACAAGCAACACTCATGAAGGGAACCTGAACTGTTTAGAATCATGCTCTCAAGGTCTTTAAGCCAGCAACGAAACTTAATTGACTTTTCTTGAAACATACAACACTGTAACAATCACTGCTAGCCAATATCTCACTAAGTGTCTCACTGTTGGTTTCAGAGTATCAAATCTTGACTTTCAATTCAAAGCCTGAAAGATAATGGGTTTCCATGATGAAAAAAAATTTATCACACAAGTAGTAATTAGCCATTTATTCACTATTTAGATTCTTCCTTAGGAGTCAAATAGTTTAATTGTTCCTTTAATCACAACTTCAAAGAAAATTAACATGGAATCTCCTAATTCTCTAAAAAAACATAACTATAAAACACTACTCATCTAAAAGACTTCAAGCCTTGCATCACTGTGTATTCAATTTTGATTCTCCCCATTTAAAACAGACAGCAGAAATTAAGGCATAAACCAATATTTTTAAGGAAAAATAAACAAAAGCAACAAAACCATCAATAATGTGAAGATTCACATTAGCATTAACAGTGGCTTCCTAAGAAATGAGAAGAATTTCTCAGCCCGCTCTGTGGACAACAATAACAGAAAAGATCCAGGAGAGCCAGATGGAGCTTGAAGAACTTCGATGGAAAGTAAATGGATAGGATTCCATATTCAGAGTAGAAAAAAGTGACTTATTCAAATTTTATCCCATTGGAACAGAAATGAAAAATGTTTCATGTAATAAACATTGTCGCTTGTTCTCTCAAATCCACTCTACTACATGCATAGAAGCTGTGACATGACAGAAACTGTTCCTGACAATGGGGTTTGGTCTTGTTTGTGGACTTTGTTTTTCAATGTTTTGTATAGAAAACCAGGAAAAGCAAGGACTTGCACTTTTCAGTCAGTGGAAATCTGGTTGTTCCTTCAGAAAATAAGCTCCAGAAATTTTTGAGATATAAGAACTCTTATCATTTTGTCCATTTATTTTATTTTTCTGAGTTATCACATTGCCTCAACTTTTAAAGACAAATTTATCAGAAAAGTTGGGCCAGATGCAGCAAAACTCTACCTACACTGTTACTGGTCTAGCTCTTCTCATCAACTGACAGTTCCATCTAACTGAGTAAGTATTATTCCCTCATGGGAAATTCCCTCAGATAAGATAATCTTAGCAATAACCACCTTAGATTTAAACTCCAGGAATGGACAAGAAAAATCAAAGCCTTGTACAGATTTATGCACCAGGAAACTACTTAGCATTACTCTGTGTTTGTCTGGATGAAGTAATTACCAACTATGAATTATGAGCTATAGAGAAATTAGATGCAATCTGTATTTCCACAAAAAGCATCAACTGCCAGCTCCGAAGTAGCATTTTCTTTTTTTCACTTCCAGTCTTCCTTTGTGAATTCAACCTGGAAGATACTACAAACGTATCTTTCCAGAGGGAAGGGAAAAAGTGATTAGGGATACTCTTTACAGGACATGGTATAAAACACAGGCAGCAGGAGGCAGAATAGGTCAACATGATCACTATGACATTATGTTCTTCTCATTTACATGGAGAATAGAAAGAAAAACGTAAGTGTAGAAAACCTCAGTTTAAAAAGTTCAGATTTTTTAATGCAAACAAAAGTAAGGCCAAACTATTTTAGCTACAAAAATTCAAAAATAGCTCTGTATCTCCCAGTGAAACTTTGCCACAGAAAATAACAAAGCTTTTATGGTTTTGGTTCGGTTTCTTTTGCAAATGTAAATAAATTGTTTAAACAAAGAGAATCCAAAATCATTCCAGAAGCAATATTTCAATAATCAGGCCTTTCACCTCCATGGATATGTCCAAGAAAAGTCCACTTGAATGGCAGCACCTGTAATCTTCTCCCATTCTGGAACCCCTTCACTTTTAGGAAGAAGCAACTGTTTTGGTTTTTTTCTATAAATATTATATTAACACTGTATTTCCAGAAAGGACAAAAAAAAAAAAAAACAAAACAACAACCACTGATAATAAAGCAGAACTCACCACAACACCAAACTGCTCTGGCTCAGACAAATTGTTATACTCGTTCTTGAACTTGGACAATGCATTCAATTGCTCTTGTTCAGGGAGGTGTTTTATTAAATTCTATAAAGGAAAATAAAATAGGCTTAAAAATCTCAGATTCAATGTTGCTTCTATTATTGTAAACAAACAGGTTTACACATGCATTACTGCCATACACTCCAAAGACAACACTCTTTCCTGAAGACAGCAGAATGTACATAGCAACACACAAATTAAAGGAACTGAGAGTGTAAAAGATAAGTGATGCAATACTGCCAGCAATACTGCAATACTGACACTGATTCTACACACTTCTGTAGTATTGTTTTTAAACTGTTTTTAAAGAAGGAATGTGCTTGATAGGCATGATGGAAACAGAACACTTCAAAGCAAACAAGGAACTTCAAGTATAACATAACCATCCAAAGGCTGGCAAGAATTATTAATGCTAGATGAAAAGTATTTTGGAAAAGAATAATTAATTTTCTAGCATTTCAAAACAAAAGTTTAAACCCATTACACTTACTTACTTACTTACACTACTACTTAGCATGAAAACTTGCTAGAAGTAGTAAATCAAAGGTAAGATTCAGCTTCAGCTGAATTCAGAAGTCAGTATGGGGAGGTTGGACACATATAAAGTGAACGTCTTACAGGTAAGGGAATCAAACATTTCACCTTCATCTGTTCCTCTGAAGAATCCTCTGACTCCCTGGAGCTTCCTAAACACCTAAGACACATATCTACAAAAAGACACTCACTTTTGGGCACCTGAACCCCACTCTAATTAGCTTCTGCTAGGCTGGCTAAAAATGGTTTTTTGGAGATTCTGGAAATAGAAAGCTTCTCACACACTTAATTGTGGCATAAAATTTGAATCAGTAGCTCAATTCTGTCCCTTCCCAAGATGACTGCTGCAACTACCAGGCAATAGCCAGAGTCCCTACAGCCTGCTGTGTCTCTCAGATTATGACCCTTGTGTTTCTGGTTGCACATTGGTTAAGCTTCTGTCACAATGAGAAAAACACAAGAGAGATTTTCCTTTCTTTAAACACTCTTTGGTCTACTGGTAAGCTCACTCTCCTGAACTTAAGATTCAATCCTTTTAACACTGAAGCCAGTCTAGGATACACAGCCACCCCACAGCCACTTGAAAATTACCATATTTCAAGAAAGAAACAAGACCAACTTCCCCGTTACTTGATGGAAAAGGCAGACATTTTGGTTGCCAACATTTGTTTTATTACCTCTCAAGTAAATAGCTTTGGTGACATACAATGAGCAAAAAAGAATTTATTTCAGTTAGTGAGCCGAATCTCCATCTGAAAGTCTTAAAAAACCCTTATTTTACCCACTAAAGATCCTAATTCCTTCTTAAACAGGAAATTTAGCCAGTTAAGATATAAAAATTACCTCCCTGGGGCCAGGCAGATAAAAAGTCATACCTGTGCTTTGCTTAACATACTTCTTTAGTTGAAGAAGAATCAAATTTTACTCTTTTCAGTAGTAGCTGAAAAATATCCCTAAATCAGTAGACTGATTCAACAGAATGTCCATGCTCAAATAAGGATTTTGGTAAGAAAAGAGAAACCTATTAAAAATGCAGGAACAATGATGCTTAAAACAATAATGTAAACTTAAATTTTAGGAGCTTGATTTAGATATGATCAAACTGAATTTTAGTGGAACAGCAGTCATACATATCCTGACTACTCTCACATTTGGAAAATATTTTTGTAAAACAGACTACACTTATTAATTATGGATGAAGGTGTCTGGCAATAAATCAGTAACACTGAGCAAAAATGAAAGGGTACAAAGTGTAAAAAGATACATTTTAAATTAGAAATTCATAACACACCTATTTCTTTTTTTGATATCCAACATTTCCAAATACAGCTCTAAATATAAGACAATTCCTTAATATTTACTGAAATTAAAATGTTATTCTTTGATGCAGAAAAAGTTCTCATATGAACAAAAACTGCCCACAAAACTTTCAAAAACCAAAAACAGTCAAGTGTTGGATGAATATTTTCAATGTTGAGCATCAGAATATAAAAAAAAAAGCAACCAAAACAGAAGGAGCAGCTGATATCAAAGCAGCTTTTATGGTGTTCAGATAAAGCTTTTGAGAAGCTACAGATTAAACACATTTTGAATATCAAACAAGGAATAAGCAGGAGAAAGAATTTTAACTAAGTCACGGGAAATATTTCAATAATTAGTCAATGAGTTTTTGGATTACAACACGGCTTTTGGAGTTTTTACATTTTGAAGTGCTAGATTTAATTTCTAACTGAAGCAGGGAATGGAGACAGATGGAGAGAAAATACATTTTATTTCTTAAGCATAACAAGAGTTGGATTAAGAACAAATTTCCAGTTTCAGAAACAGTGATTATTAGGCCCCACTGAAAAAACAGTTACAACTAAACAAAAATATCTGCTGAATGCAAGAAATTTCTGAAAAGGAGACGTACCATACTGTCTAAGGTAACTTATATGAATGAAGAAAATTAGCCATATATGGCTGTAAACCTATATACTATTTCCCTCTTCTCAGAATGATGAAATACATGGAACACATTTTCATAGCACGGTCATAGTGCATACCTGAAAAGGATGTGGAAGGTAGAAATAGAGACATAGAGCTTGATACTTAAAGTTATTTATTAACCTAAGTATATATGAAGGTGCATACCAACTTTTTGAAGTAATGGGGCACATTGTTTTACCACTTTCAAAGAAAGATGGGTGTCTTAAGTCCTTTTTCAAGTTCAAACTTAGTCCCTTTTTCAAAGTTATTATAGGGTTGTTTTACTCAGAAACAATCAATTTGGATGAACCCATTTGATAAATATTATTACATCCAAACTTGGAAACTAAATTTGAAGCCTAAGTTCTACTGAATTTTCCACCTGATTTAGGTCTTCAAGGGATTAATCACTTGGCAAAAAAATGCAGTCTATATTCTTGAGTGATTTATATGACCGTGTTCATCCGGGATATTGTGCACATGATCACTTGTATTCCATTCCACTGACTTTTACACAATCACAGAAGCTGCTAATATCACTGTACTCTTGTAGGATATAATTTCTCACTTTTGGCTCTTCATCTTCTCTTACCCTTTTCTAGAATAAAATTGTTCACTCCCCTCCAAAAGCAAACACAAAAGGGCTCAACCACTGCTGATACCACTTTGGACTCAATTTTGATGCCAACCGTATAGAGAGGTTACTGTATACACTGACTTTCAACATAATTTACTGCCAATACCAATTAATAGAGCCAGAAGATTATCAGCATAGTGTCAAAAAGTTATATCCTATCATATTTTTAGCTATGCCTACTGCAAAGCTCCAGTGGGGATAGGGTGTGCTAGATGTTCTAAATATACTGAAAATTAGGCATTCTTTATCCCAAGGCATATACAATTATAATGAAAATAACAGTCCACAGAAGAAATTAAAAATAATGATACAAAAGCAAAAAAATTATCCATGAAAATAAATTTTCTCTTCTTAGATTACCGCATCTTCACATAGAAGTATGCCATTAATTAACTACACGTTATTGGTTTGATGATTTTCTTTACCAGAGTCTAAATGCAAAAATAAATTTCGCCTTCTTTAGATAACACACATAGAAATTATCAAAATAACAGTTTTTTATATTTTTGATATACAGTACTTATTTATACAGGTTGCTTCATTTAATTGTTGCGGACCTAATTTTTCTAACAAGCTAAATTTTAACTGCTGAAAAACAGTGCTAAGATCAAATAGCTTGAGAGAGTCTCAGAGCAAGGATGGACTACCTGAGACAGAGTTTAAGCAGAGTATAACAGAAGAGCATATTCCATCTCTCAGTTTTTCATGCTACCATAGAGAATTTCCACTGTTATACCAAATAAGATAAAGATACACATCATGCTGCTGTTGAGCATGAAGAAAACCTTGAAAAAGTGATCTAAGTGCAAATTAGACTAAAAAAACATTTTAGAAGTGTAAACTATGTTCATCCTAATAACCTTAAAGTAACAGTTTTAGTGCCAATATTAACTGCATCATTGAACAAAAGAATGAGAATTATACAATGATTATATATGCTGTCACTGGAGATCATGGTTCATGCTTGCTCCTTCAAATATTTAAGAGAAACATCTCATTCTTCAATGAAGAAGGGAAAGTGAACTCTAAATAGCTGAAGAGAAATTAAACATCTTTGAAATCCAAGTCACAGGAAGTGAGGGCAAAACTGCATGCAGGAAGAAATGCATGCTGAGCATTGCATAGCCTCCTGTGCGATAAGACAAGATGTTATTTTGATATTCCGATATGGTGGAAATTAATTTTGCAGGAAAACCACATAAATACAGATTTGTCTTGTTTTGACATCTGAATACAAGTTCCTGTGTGTTGCAGTAGAAGCCACACCTGAATTTCAGTGAGCCTTAATGTAACAACTAATTTTATTTTATTTATTTTTGCATTTAGACTCTGGTAAAGAAAATCATCAAACCAATAACGTGTAGTTAATTAATGGCATACTTCCATGTGAAGATGAGGTAATCTAAGAAGAGAAAATTTATTTTCATGGATAATTTTTTTGGTTTTGTATCATTATTTTTAATTTCTTCTGTGGATTATTATTTTCATTATAATTGTATATGCCTTGGGATAAAGATACCTGTACTTGTTTTAACTAATCAACATTCCTGCAAATAGATTATGTTTCTAAAAACCAATCTACCTTCACTTTTCTTTCACGTTTCAGCAGGGACTGGTACCCATGCCTGAAACACATTTTGAAGTATGCTGAAGAGATTAGCTATCTAAAACCTGTACCACATTACTAGTAAATAGACAGTAATTATCAATTATTGCTATATTATGTTTTGACATTTATGAGCCATAATAGAAATAATTTGAAGTTCATCACAGTATGCCAGAGTCCTGTCCAAAATACAGATAATTTTTCTAAAGTCAGACGTTTTCAAATTTACTGATGCCCATCAAGATGACTCAAGAATATGGCACATGACAGGCAAGGACAGACTCAGAGAAGTCACTCTGTTGACCTCTGGGAAAGCCTCGTGGGCCCTTATTGTGTGCAGATACCCAACTAAGTGGTACAAAGAAGGTGTAATTAAGCTCTTCTTGGAGTTGTGCAATAGAAGAACGAAGGTCACAAGTTATCACAATTAAGAATCCAGTTAGGTAAACAAAGAAACATTTTCTACTACAAGTATTCAACACTGAAAAAGGTTTCCAGAAAAGCCAATGGGGTCTCCAGAGTTGGAGATACTAAAAATTTGATGGGAAAGGCCCTGATCAAAGTGCTCTAGTTGACCTGGCTTTGAGAGCCTTGGCTCAAATGACTTCAAGACACCCCCTCCAAATTATTTTTCCCATGTTTCTAAAATTATTCATTTGTGTTTACTTCATTAAATTCTTCAGCTTTTCAACCTTTAAATAACACTGTATATAGAAGAACTTCCAGTTTATTTTGGCTCCACATAGAGTCATACTGACTTTGTGTTTTAAAAAAGTAATATTGAAAGAGAAGACGCTACCTAAATAAACTCCATGGAAGAGAAGTGGCGAATGCCGTAAATGCTCTAAAGCAAAATATTGGATTGTTACAGCTCTAACAAACAAAACAGAAACCCAAACCAAACAACCAAAATAGAGATTAGTGCAGATAAGACAGAGCTAAAACAAAGCCAAGAAAAATTTGGTAAGTAGGGAAGAAACAAAACATCATATGTACACAGGAAAAGTCTCTATTTAGGTGTGGACAATACTGAAAATTGAGATATAAATTCAGCTATGTCATACTTTAATCGCATCCAGCAACCAAGCCCCAAGCAGCCACTCACTCACTCTCCCCACAGTGGGATAAGGATGAGGCTGTAAGGGTTAAAGTCAGAAAACTCACAGGATGAGATAAAACCGTGCACTCAAGCAAAGCAAAGCAAGGAATTCATTCACTGGTTCCCATGGGCCAGGAGATGTTTACTGCCATCTTCAGGAGAGCAGGGCTCCATCAAATGTAATGGTGACTTGACAAACACCACCACTCCATCTCCCTTCTTTTTTCTCCCTCACACTTTACATACTGGGCATGATGTCACATGGTCTGGAATGTCCCCTTGGTCATTTGGGGGCACCTGTCCTGGCTGTGTCCCCTCCCAACCTCCCATACACACCCAGCCCCCTTGCCAGTGTGGCAGTACAAACAGAAAAGGCCTTGGCTCTGTGTAAGCCCTGCTCAGCAATAACAAAAACATCTCTGTATTCTCAACCCTGTGTTCAGCACAAATGCAAACATAACCCCATATGAGCCACCATGAAGACAATTAACTTAGTCCCAGCCAAAAACAACACAAGCTGCTTTCATAAAAATATTAACATTACAAATTAAATAAAAAAAAATCTACTGTTCACAGAAAAAGAACATTCTTGCAGTTAATTATTAGCCAAAAATTTACATTAAGAGGTGTTTTTAGCTACACATTTCTATTTACTGAGAAGCTTCTCTTGAAATACTGGGATCTTAAGTGCTATTTTTGTTACCTGAATCATGGACTCTGAGAGCTGTGTTTCATCTACTTCCAATATCATTATTTTGATCTCTTCATAAGGCACTCGGAAAGATCCAAGGAAAATTGCTAAAACAGAGATTCCACAAATAATGAAGAAAGCAAGACAAGAACTATCTTGCTTCTATGTAAAAAACAGCAGCAAAACAGGTCATAGCATCTCCAGATTAACAAACACTATGCCAAATAATATAAGCAAGATAACAATTTTTAATGTATTTTTAATTACTGTTTTCTTTCAATTCCAGCTTTCTCCATATCCATTTGTTATATACAACATCCAGCATCACAGAAGACTTCCATAGGCAGTCAGAGACAAGTCTACTTTTCAGAAGAATCACTGCTATTACAGTATTTTGTGCTAAGGTGACAATTGTAATTTTTTCAATAGTCTTGTCAGAGCCTTCTCTGAAAGAAGCACCATGACAAACCAAAACCAAGCCACAGAAACAGAACATTTTGTTAAATGTTCTTATAAGCACTCTTTATTTAGTCACCATAATACAGTTATTACTTATTTAATCTCTGCTGACATTTAGGAACCTAGAACTCCTCTCCATCAAAACTTTATTTTCTTTCTTTGTATATTATTCCATAATACTGAGTATCAACTAGTTTCTACAAAGTTCATGAGATGGGCAGACTCGCTGCAGGCATTTTCATCCTTTTGTTGACAAGGGGTGGGGACATGCAGGGGAAGGGGGCATCCAGTATTCCTTGATGGATATATTGACAGTGCAGATGGATTAGATACATAGCTGTATGCTTGCACTTCAACACATACAGTCTTGAACAAGGAATAATCTTTAACTACTTCTCGGGTCTTTTTAAGCATTTCAGTTGTGTAAACTCATATTTGTGCTTAAAACAATATGCACATCTTTAAACACATTTTAAACAATAAGTGGTTACCAGTAATCACACAAGAAAGAAAGGCATTTTTATGGAAGATTTATACATTACTCTAAGGAAAAAAAAAATAACCAACAGAATCTACTTACACAGATTCTGTGCAATCTTAGGATCCAAAACTTTTAATTCTTTGATGCGTTTCTTAATGGATTTCTTTTCTTCAAAATCCTCCTCCTCTCTTTTTACTGCCAGATTAATCACAAATACAATCATGGTTAATTCTTAATATTTAAAGGAAATCATTCATGAATTCAGAAAGCATATTTGCTATCAAGCATACTCAATCCACAGAGAAAAGATCATAAAACACACAGACAAAAAATTGAGAGGTTTTGCATGTTTTGTTTGTATTTCAATACTTTTGCTCTTCAGTCAAATTTGTCAGCTTGTTAGCCTTCTAGATTTTTTTTTTAATATATAGGGCCTGAATAAACATGCTAATATTAATTGTACAAATTGAGTCATATTTAAAATATGCAACATGCTCCAGTTACCCTGGCCAGGCTAGGATTATGAATTGGATTTTAACAATAACATATCTTAAAAAACATGGCAATATGTCTCAACACTGAGACCTCTATCTATTTTTGTGATTGCTTTTGTCTAACTATAGGCACCAAAATTATCAAAGATCACCAGCTTATTAAAAAAATAACATTAGCTTAGAATATAGCTGAGTTCTTATATACCTACATAGCATGTAGGTATATATATAGATCTCTTTTCTTGCCCCCCTCAAAAGGATGTATTTTTAAATATATGATGTAATCACATTATTACAAAATACCACAAAGAAAAAGTGATTGTATAAACATATATTAACATTGCTGGAGAATTTGGCTTATTCTTTCTTTTAATAATTCATACAAATAGAAAATAATTAATACAAATAGGATCTCCCAAATACATTGTGTAAGCTGAATTTATTTCTCATTAGTCACATACTGTCATAAGAATTTCACTTAAAATAACAACATAGGCTTGATAAAGTATTAGTAGGAATTATTATGCAAACAAACTAAAAAGCTAAAACCACACAAATCTTTCCTTAAATATGATTTGTTATTGTATTATTTTACAATAATACATAATACAAAATACTCTTTTTTTTAACTTTTCCTTCTTCCTTCCCCCAGCACAAATCTTCACTGTCAAATGTTATTTACCAAATACATTGCTACTGTTTAGCTAATTCTGTATTCCACAAATGAGATTAGTTTCCTAGCTTTATAGTATGATTGTTCCAAATTAAGTTATACATGCTTCAAATATTTGAGAGAAAAAAATATGCTACAATAGTATAAAACGCTACCGACTTCCAAAGGAGATAGGTATAGACGGGAAGTCCTGCCAAGGAGACATAGGATTAAAATTTCTAGCTCAGTGATGATCCTTGACAAAACTAGACATAAGCATGAATTATCAAGAGGATTTCCCTAAGCTGAAATTAATTCCAAAAATGGTAAGAGAGCTATTTAAGAGCTACCTAATTCTTAAAAAATGTTTTCCAAAGCACGATAAATTTTGCCAAGGATTGGGACACAGACTAAATGACCTCTTGAGGTCTTTGATCTTTGTTGTCTAGGATACAACCAAAGAGATAACAAATTCAAGACCTCACACAGGGATTGAAGGAATCAGGTTCAAGTCCCTTCCGAGTAGGTGGAGAGAGACATTGGAATCATCTCCTAAATCACTTTTAATACTCTACACCTGCTAGGCAGCACAATGCTCCTGAGAACATGCCACAGTACAGAAAAGAACCTGTATTCTGCAAAAATGAAATCACTAAACTAAGACATAAAGCAGTCCTTAGAAGAAGGACTGATAACCAGCATCCTGGAAAATGGGTTACAAAGCCACAGTCTTTGTCTTTTGTCCGTTCCCAGTCTACCCACAAAATTCACATGTCCTTGAATTTCTTTTAGCACATTGAACAGAATGTTTAGCACTCTCCTGTACCAGGGAAAGCTACACACCCTGCTTACTACACATGTGAAAGCAAAAGTAGGTTTTCACCAGCAATGTGAGAACGCTATAGCTCAGGCACCAAAGGAATAGAATGACATTAAAGCTACTGGATAAAAAAAAGGTTACCATTAAAGGTTCACTTTTTCTGATTATGCTTGAAGAAGAGCCCTTACTGAACCCAGAAGGGTATGTCAAGGGGCTGCAGATCCCAGAATCACATGACTGTTTTCTCTTGCAGTTACACACTTTAACAGACCTCTCAAATTTCTTAACTTCTTCAACTACACACTGAAAACTGTGACTCTTAAAAACATGACTTGAGTTGCCTCAAAGTCTTATCAATGCTAGAATTGCAGATTGTCCTAGAAGACATGTACATCCCTGCAGGACAGGTTCCAAGCAATTTTCATGCTTAATGAAAATACAGTAAAATTCTTCATGGCTACCTTGGAACTTTGCAAAGAAACCTGGAACTTTACAAGAAACAAAATAATTTCCTTTGTAGACAGAATAAAAAGTAGTTAAATTATCTAAATTTACTAATTTCCTTAAGTGTGCCCTGCCAGCCTCAAACTGTATGCTAAAAGGGCAGATATAAAAAAAAAAAATTAAAAAAAAGGTCTGCCTCTTTCAGCACTAGAAAGCAAACTTTATTCATTACAAGTCTTATAACTGAGATAATACAGACACACAAACATGCAAAAAGAATTAACAGTTAAACATGCACTACTTAATTCCCTACTTCCAAATCAAGAAAAAATGCTGTAAATGAACTGGCTAATAGCCTCAGGAATTTTCACCCAGGAGGGGGTTATACACAATATTACAGCACAACTTAAGGCATCACAACACTAAGGAAAAACATTTAAGCATAGAACGTGTCTACTCTAGGCAACTCATGCAGGAATTGTATGAAGAGTTCTACAATTATACAATAAACTAAATTACTGCAAACTTACATGATACTTCTTTAGTAGACTTCAGGTCACATCCTTACGTAGTTGGCAGCAATAAGAAGCAGAGGACATGTATTACTTTTCCTGCTGGTTTGAAATGTTGCACTTCCCACTGAAAACCCTGATACATCCTAATGCCTGTAGAAATTTTCACCTCCGTTGCTAATGTCCTGGTTTTGGACAAGGACACGGGTTATGTGGAGCCATGTGGGCATGGCCAAGACACAGTGCAATTCAATCCCATCTCACCTCATGGCCAGGGAGGAGGGAAATGGGTCTCTCTCTTGCTTCCTGGAAAAGAAGGGGGAGGCATTCCTTTGCCCGGGAACCGAGCGACAAATGCAGTTGTGGGGTAACACTGGTCCTGACCAGATGATCTGTCTGTCATTTTTTTCATTGTCTTGGGCTTGGGGACAAAACATGGAGGGAGATGGTCTGTCCACCATTTTGTTCACTGTCCCAGTCAGTGAGCAATTCCCTGCAAATCACACTCTTTTTGTAAACTGTTGTTATTAATATTGTTGCTGTTACTGTTCTTATCTCATTGCTGTTTCCAGTAAATTGCTTTTATCTCAACCCATGATCTCTGCCTTTTTTATTTCCCATTGAAGGTTGTAAGGGGCACTGAACGAGGGAGTGCCACTTCTTAACCATAACAAGTGGCACAAAAAAAAAAAAAAGCCCCCAAAATCCCAAGAAACATAACTATTCTCTATTTCCAACAAGTAAAAAGAGAAAGAAATCCCACAGCTGAAGGGAATGAATAGAAATATCTGAACAGGTGAAGTAAGAATCTAGACTAAAAGGAAATCAAAGAAAAATATGCAGTTAAATTTTCATTTGTGGAGAGCACTGGAATAGAAGGGAAAGTATACAGAAGAAAGAAAATGGGAACATCTGCTTACAGTGGAAAAAAATAAAGCAGGCTAGTGGGAGTGGGCAGCTACTGTAGAAAGGATGTGATAATTTGAAGGAAATAGATGTGAGATGTTACCATGCTAATGAGAGAAGAAACCAGGGGATAACAAAATACACCGACAGTTCTCACAGCTCCAGAAGTTTGATCTTACTAAGCATGAACTTTTTCAAAATTACTTTTTTTTTTCAGCTTTATACAATAGAAAACTACACACCCTTTAAAGTTCTGTCTATACACTAAATCTATCCCACTGCAGGACACACACACGGCCCCAGCATCTGACCTATGTATTGTCAGTAGTACCTCATCTGATGCTCCTGCTCTGCCCTCTCAGGCTGAGAAACGAAGTGCTACAGCACTTTGAAACACAGAAGAATGCACCTCCCACCCTCCGCAGTTCCTCTTACCTTCACACCCTACATGCTTATTAAAAAGACTCTAAAGTTAACAGATGTGGTTGCCAACATACACACACACCAATACCTCAGAGGAGTTTTGGATACTGGACAGATTGCTTTTACCGTCTCCTTCAAATTCAGATCCATACACACATTCAAATGTAGTCAACTACCTCCATCTGTGGGAATGACCTGACTGAAATTAGGGTCCTGAAAAGAGTGGTGACAGGACTGTTTTATAAATACTTGGAAGTATTGGAAGCCTGCAGAACAGCACTTCATAAAATTGTGGACTGGATCCTAGGGAGCTACTCTGTAAAACTCTGAAACAATTTCATTCTTGGTAGGTGCCACTGAAATAATCTACATTCATGAATTGCAATACACATTTCTATTTCTGCCACAGGTCTTGATATAATCTGCTACCCACAATCTTTGTAAAAAAAATCATGTCTGTGCATCTGTATGCTAAAGAAAAAAAATCTTCGAAAACATATCATCCTAGTGGAAAAAAGTGAAACAAAATACCTTTGAAATACAAGCCTCAAAAGGAATCTACCTGAACATTTAGATATGAACATTTATTTTTAAAAGTCTGAAGTCCTATTTCAGATGAAACTTGAAAACTACATTACACAGAACACTCACTGGAGTTATTTCGTCACTAAGAAGAGTTATTTTGTCACTAAGTAAAAGAGCATACAGAAGATTACACGTGACCTTACACTTTTCCTGGCCTCTTAGCTAAGACAACAGTCATCTTGCATTCTCTCTTCACTGAAGAATGAAAGAACTAGCCTGGGGTCATGGACTCAAAGGATGTACCCATAACAGGTGTCATTATGAAAGTAGATGCCTACTTCATCTGTATAGAACTCTAATTCTTAAAAGTAAATGATATCTTGTGTCCCATATAGCAGGGTATTCAATGTGAAGACCTGCGGTTCTTCATCTCCTAAATGTTATGTGGAATCAAAAGAACAGATCTTTAATAGAAAATGAGGTTCTAACTAAATAACAAATCCTTCAGAACTTCTTAATTATTCAAAGCTAAAATGTGGAGTACCTTGGTATCAACCAATACTGAGGTTGGAAGTGACTTCTGGAGGTCATTTGGTCCAATCCCCTTACTCACACAAGGCTATCTACAGCCAGGTGCCCACAACTGCATTCAGGCAGCTTTTGAATATCCCCAAGACTGGAGGGAGAGTCCAAAACCTCCCTGGGCACTCTGTGCCAGTGTTCAGTCTCCCTCAAAGTAATAAAAAAGTGGCTTGTGATGTTCAGGAGAAACCTGTGTTTCAGTTTGTGCCCACTGCCTCTTGTCTTGTCACTGGACACTACTGAGCAGTGTCTGGCTCAATCCTCCTTGCACTCTCCCTTCAGGTATTTCTGTAAACTGGCAAGACCCTCCGGGAGTGTCCTCTTGCCCATGTTAAATATTCATGGCTCTCTCAGCCTTTCCATACAGGAGGGCAGCTTCAGTCCCTTCACCATCTTCATGACCCTTAGTTGGCCCTTCCCACTACATCCATGTCTCTCTTTCACTGGGGAGCCTTGAGCTGGACATAGTATTCCAGTTGTGGCCCTGCCAGTGCTGAAATCAAAAGCCAGGCAGGGAATATGTGCGTTTTGACTGACAGGACAAAAACTTTTGAAGACTTGGATTGTTTTTACAGCTGCATGACTACTGTCCTATAATATGACATGCAACAAAACAAAACAAACTTTCAGTCTCAAAAGAAAAAAATAAAATAAAAAGGCACCACCGACCCTGTCACCTAGACCATGACACTACACAGGTGCCATCAGATCCACTTATTTCATATTGAGCTGTTCACCAGCAGTTATTTGTGACAATTTACTTTAAAATACAAAAGAAATTATGAACTAGATCTAAGTAGTTTTACAACAGCCTTGAAAATAGCATTCTTTTTTTTATGAAGACAAGGCTAAAATAAGGTTTCTAGGCATAGCTCACAGAAGTAGGAAGAATGCCTGAACACTGAAATACCAGGAAGCTGATAAATATTCTGCTTTCCAAACTAAGCAACCTAAGGTTGCATCAACACAATTGTTAGCATCAGGGACTTCTCATCACTAAAAGATCTGTTTTAAATTATAGTTCATTCTAAACCAAGAACATTAAACTCTCACATTTTTAAACAGTAGCTGACAAAATTCTGAAGAAAAAAAAAAACAACCCTGAAGTCTTATTTGTTAAGAAGTAACTAAAATGCTCACAGAAATACAGCATGCAAAATCAGAACGATCATTCTCTTAGTTACAATCTGAACACTTGCTGGGTTCCCCACTAGAACTGAAAGTTTTAACCAAGAGTGATTCAACTCCTGGGAAGATCTGAAACTTCATTAATTCTTGTCTGAGGGGAAAGATAAAAGGGGAGGCTGAAATGAGCTTTCAGCTACAATGGAATTTGCTGGACAGGGAAAAGCAAAGCATACTGCTGTTCCCAGCAGAACAGAGTCTAGTACCAGTAGACACATAATTCTATAGTTTCCAGATCTCCCCATTCTAAGATATATTCCTACCATCAAGATTTAGCTGTTTGGGCCTTACAAAGCTGATCCATCACTTGCCAAAGGCATCAAAAGCTGAATAACAGCTCTGAGTGCACTTGTACCCAAAGGGAGCATAGTTGATTCAAGAAACACCATAATATTATTGATTGTAAATTGGAATGGCACCTGTTCCCCTCCACTATTTGGTGTTCAACAGTTGCCTTTCAGACATTGTTGAATTCCAGAGCAAAATCTTTTCATTTAATAATCCCTGACAGATTGTTCTTCCACACATTTGTGTAATTGCTCTTTAAACCTAATAAATTTTAAAGTTTAAGTCCTTCAGCACAGAGTTCCAATTCTTAATTATGCATTGTGCAAAGAAAGACATCATTTTTTATAATCTTGATCCATTTCGCTGTACCTCTACTATACTTTTTATTAGTAAGAAGAAAGGAAACCACAAAAAGTGGGCAGAATGTGGGCACAGTTTGAACTTTTATAATGAAACTTTAACTTATTATTTTGTTTTCCTTTATTAACAGTTCCCAAAACCCTATTTTGCCAGTATATCAGTAATTTATTAGATTGTATCAATTGGTATCAACTTTGGCAATTGTAGATATTCAAGCCTTTTTTAAAACTGTCATCACATTTGTCACCTTGCTTCCTTTCTTCTGATGTTGGCATAAGTTCAAGCAATAGTTTACACGGCACAGTTCATAGCTCAGCTGTTTCATCCTTCAGTTCCCTTAGAAGTCCAGGGTGAATACCAGCTGGTCTTAGCAATCTGTTACTGTCCACTTTATTGACCTATTCTAAAACTCACTCTGCTGACCATGGAAGTTATGTTTCTTGCAGTAATGTGGTGTTCTCCCAAAGTCCAGCTTGGAGGTAAGTTCATTATTGATCAAACAGAAATAATTCAGAGCTTCAGCATTTGGAAGCAGGAAAAAAATTGTGTTACTCTTTTTTTTTCCTTTGAAAGACAGATATGACACACTAAATCATACTTTTGTATAGCATTTTTATTACATCTTTATCCATGCTTAAAATTCAATAGTATGAAAATTTTAAACCTTAGCTCTAAATCGCAAAGCAGTTACAATCAGAAACCTACTGAAGTCCTCACCATTAAAATACAAGCCCATACTCCTAAGTGAAATTTGCATGAAAAAGAAACACTCAAAGACATGGCTTTTGCTGCTTATAGATTATATGTAGCATCTGTTAAATATGCTTAATATGCTGCAGTCTCTGTATTTCCTTAACTATGCTCTGAGGCTTTTTTAGGTGAGTCTACTAATTAAATATTTTTTTATCTTTTAATGAAGAATTCATTACTTTGTTTGATATCAAAACTCTTTAAACTTCACTAAATAGCTTCTAGAAGCTGGACTTGGCCTATTTCTAGACCAAAGTCCAACACACAAGCTAATTTTAGTTCTTCTTACTGTGCAAGTTTTGAAAATGTTGGTATTTATTATTTATTCACAAGAAAAAGTAGTAGCATCTTTTTGATTTTTATATCTTAATTTACTACACAGGAAAAATTGCTTCATCATAATCTTAACTTTCAATTTAATACAGATATTTCCAGCCTTGAGTTTTAAAGACTACGAGTCTTTGAACATATAGTAATTTAAGTTTTTTCACCTTTGGAGAAGGACTTGGGGGTGCTGGTGGATGAATGACTGGACATGACCTGGCAATGTCCACTTGTGGCCCAGAAATCTATCCACATCCTGCGCTGCATCAAAAGCAGCCTGGCCAAGAGATCAAAGGAGGTGATTCTGCCCCTCTACTCCACTCTGGTGAAACCCCACCTGGAGTGCTGCATCGAGCTCTGGGGTCCCTACCACAGGAAGGACATGAACCTCTTGGCCCAGGTCCAGAGGAAGGCCACAAAAACAGAGAGCTGCAGCACTTCTACAAAGAGAGAGTTGGGTTTGTTTATCTTGGAGAAGAGAAGCCTCCAGGGAGACCTTGAAGCTCTTGCATATTTCAAGGGAGCTTATAGAAATTAGTGTCAGTTGTGACAGGACAAGGGTTTTAGCCTAAAAACCATTGATTTAGAGTAGATATATAGGTAACATTTTTTACAGTGAAGGTGAGGAAACACTGGAACAGGTTGCCTGGAGAAGTTGTGGATGCCTCACTCCTGGAAACATTCGAAGGCAGGCCAGATGTGGCTCTGAGCAATTTGATGTCATGGACGATGTCCCTGCCCATTGCAGATGAGTTTGACTAGATGGCCTTTAAATGTCCCTTCCAATCCCAGCTATTCTACAATTCCAAAAGTCACAGTATGGAGACATAGCTGAGTATTTCCGGAAATATATGGGAGTCCGTTCCTTCCCCTACACACTCTGCTTTTGTCCTGCTTGCATATTCCTAGAATTTATGAAAAGGGAAACATAATAATCAATGTACTTTAAAAACTTCAACTCACAAAAATGACCAAAAAATTAACAGGGACAGGGGGAAGTGTGACATTAAAGTAGCAAGTTTAATCAGCTTGTGGAGTAATCAAATGAGCACCAAAGAGAGACAGACCGTGTAACCAGAAGTAGGGCAGAAGACATCAGTCAGGCCTCTTCAACTGAGCATCGATGAACTGACATGCGCTCTGTTCCTCAAAGAGCACCATCCTGTGATCCCAGCAGAGCAGAAGCTTGCAATGCATCTGAAGGAAGCTATTCACTATTTTCCTATTTCTCTGTATAGTGAATTCCAGAACTTAGCTTTCAGTTGTGCCACTTCCCTGAACAGCCATATAAACACTATCAAACAAGAAAAAGAATTGGACTCCCCCCATCTAGCAGCACCAGATTTGCCTGCCACTGAAATATGGCACAGAACAAATTCATGAAATTTGCTATCGTGTAAATTATAAACAAAAATTACACATTTTTAATTAACCATTTGTTTTTAAGGGTAATTGCTCTCAGAATAGTACAGTGTAACTGATTAAAGAGACATTTTTCATAATTGATTTGATCTTTGTTACTGTACGATTTAAAGTTAACAAGTACCATCTGAGTATACATATAGGTTGAAGACATATTCCTGACAGAAAAATTATTCCATCAAGACCTCATCACCTTCCTTTAAACTATGGGGTTCATTTCACTTGTGTAAAATACTGTTGTATAGTCTGACCAGCACCCAGTCTCAAAATCAATTTAACTAAATATCCTTATTAATGAACAATACCTCAATTCACAAGAAAGACAATTTTTATTAGTTATGTAGAAGTAATTTCATTGCAGAACACTGTAGTACAATATAGTGCATATTGCACTATATGTTATTAATCTGTAAGTAATTTTGCTGAACAATTTTGCTGAATTTTTTATAAACTATTCTCTGATGTTATTTTTAATTCTGTTTTTAACCTCTGATATTAACTTAAAACAATTCAAGATATTTCCAGGAGGAAAACACTGGATCAGGCTTTCAAGCTAATTCTTTGAGTGACTATACAAAAACACCCCAAGACATGGAACTAGAATAGATGAGGTAGTGCAAGGGCAGGAATGAATGATCTGACATAAGAGGGACAAAAAACTTACTAAGCTACCACTGTCACCTCATAGCACTGTCAGTGCCTCACAAACCACAAAGGCAGGGGCAGTACCAACCTGACAAAGGACTGATCATTAACTTGTGACAAGAAACAGCAGTACATGGGACTCCAAACTGAAAGGGCAAATGGACAAGAATAGCAAAGTGGGATTACTAGGGAGGAGCTGGTGTATTCTGACTGAAATGGAATGAAGAGCCGCGGCCAGCAGTGGACTGCCAAATTACAAAGGCAGCAGGAAATCAAGGGTATCAGAGATAATAAAGAGCACTCCCACACTAGCACCTAAAGTACATCAAAGCACCTGAAGCCTATCTGGAGATCAGGATGGGACACTTCTATCCGCCTAAGACATGAAATGCTGGTATATAGTCAGCCAGTGCGACTAGATCTCCAGGATGATGCCATTAGCTGAATAACAGCCTGAAAGTAGTGGCCTTGCAGGTCAGATGCCTGGTGAGACTGCTTACCCCTTGTTACAATCCCTGCGAGCTGGGAAATCATCTGGGAGGCAAGTGAAAAAAACAGACAAATCACTGTGGATCTCCCATCCTGCAACGTGCAACCCACCCTCTTCCTCACACACTGCTGATAAACCTGCTGCTTACAAATGTGTACCTTATGTGGTGTATGGGAGCAGGAGAGAGAAGATAAAGGAATGCAAATCTATCCCTTACTTGTAAAGTTTTGCAACAATTAATAGCAACTGCTGTGTCATCTATGGTCCAAAGTTCAGGTCACTCCTAAAACAAAGCACAGCAGATACATTTTTCATAATTTTTAAAATATTGAGGTCTTTTTCTTAAAGAGGCATTCCCAAGGTAAGTGTGCCTGAATCTCTCTGAACTACTTGTCTGGAACCAATCTGCAGTTCAATTTATTCATGACTAGTTTTTACTTATTTCTTGCAGTTTAAACAGTTCTTTTCCCTTTCTAATGCTCTTCTTAAAGAGTGACAAAATATCTTAGCACTACAACATGATCTTTGATTTTTTTAATTAAATATTTCAAATCCATTTAATCTCTTCACCTGATGATACCAGAAGCTTCTACGCATCTGTGATTTAATCTGCCTTGAGTCTGGGACAGTAGAACTGAAAGCCACATTACAAAGCGTGACTTGTAAACATATTAATGACAATACTTCCCTACTGGAAACATTTCTGTGAAATCCAGGATTTGTTCTGCTCTCCTTCCCTTACCTTTATTTCCTTTTTTTGTAAACAACCAATACATATATATATCTAAAAATACCCATATGTACATAAACTGAAGTAAAAAATCACAGATTCTAGTACTAACCTAAAATTTGTGTTCACAGCGTTAAATTTCAGGCATGAGCATCTCCACTAAGTTCTGATTCCCTGACCACAAGGGAAGGGAAGGGAACTGTGCCATTCTCTTAGACAATATCACATCCATCCGAATGGACTGGAGAAGCGTGAGCTTGTTTCAGACTGATTCTTTCTCATGTGTTTAATTCCCGGGTTTCTTTGCTTTCTTCTGCAATAGCTACACTCACACTGTCCATTCTCAAACACAACCAATACTCTGCCACCTTTAAGTAGTCAGTCAGCTACCAGAGGTCTCCATAATCCACTATTAGCAAAGGAATGCCAGCAAGGCCATGCAAAGCCAGTAACAAACTTTTTAGAGACTGCTACCTATCTGCCTGTCCTGCTCTCTGTACTGGCCCCCTGCAGCCATCAGGTACATGCTGGGGTCTCAAGAGCATACTGGTAAATATGAGGTAGGCAAATGCAGTAGCATTTAGCAATGTGAAAAAGGGATTAAATATGTTAAAATTTCTTTGTTATGGGAGAAAAGTTCTGTTTCAATACAACAAGTGAAGCTACAGTTAAAGGCTTTGTATAAAAGAAGTCCTGCAGTTTCGGTTTTGTAAATCCTACATGTAGTAAAAATACCATGAGATTACTTGAAATCCACTTGAATAGAGCAAGCTCTTTCAGAACTAACAGGACTTAAAAGTAACATAAAATTTGCCAATCATACTTAAGTATTTGGCTTTGTTCTCAAATTTGTCTTTCTTCTACTCATCCAGCTTCTGTAACATCCTACCCTTCTTGAATCTGAAAATGCTTCCAACTCTGCCATCACAAAGTTCAGCCTTTTTTTAACATATGCAACAGATCATTGAGACTATTTAATAAATAATTATTCCCAAAACTGATCCTTCAAAAATTCTACTAATAGCCTCATAGTCCAATGCAGCCTTTTTCAATATTCCCCACATCCTCTTAAACTTACCTGTTTAACAAGTCTGGAGCTAATCTCACTTTTCATTAATACTGGTACAATGGCAGTCCTACTGCAATCCAGAGTTTAAACAGATCATATTTGTTTTGCTTAGAAAAACTGTCATCTTCTCAAAAAAACTAAAATGTTATCTACTGCCTAGCATAATTTACTTTTCATATGCTGAATCTGACACACACTTCATTCTCCTTTTTTTTAATCTAACACTGTGTCTTTGATTGTAATTTCTAGAAAAACTGTTCAGTGTTTCTGCATAACATTGATAATGAACTAATGAATCTATGAAATCAAGTCCTCAGACATTTTTTAATATAACTTCTAGAAAAGGTGCTGTCTTTTTTTCCCCGTAAAAATAAATAAAAAACCCCTCAGTATTCCCTTGCTATAACCACTAAATGGTGGATGATTCCCTTGCAATCATCACTAAATATCATACACAGTTTCTAATAAAAGCACTGAAATGGATTTACATAATTGAATAAAGAAAAAAACAATAATGGTCTACAGTGTAAGTTAAATTCAAGTGCACAAGCACTTCAATTTTATGTGCACAAGCACTTGAAGGATTATGCTGAAACAAAATATGAATTTAGCCAACATTTTTTATTGCTAAAGAAAGAGCTGTCAGTCAGCACATTTGTTTGCATGGTCTCATTAGAGTACATTGCCTCAATCTCAACAGTCATAGTGAAGAATGTTGAGAGCATAACTGTATCTACTTAACAAGCATTCATGCACCCTCATTAATTTTTTTCATCTCACTTTGAAGCATGACATGGCTCATACCAGAACAATAACTTGGTGATAATTGTTTGAGACAACAACTGGACAGGAACCGTGCAGAGGTGAACTTTCCTATAGATTATAGTATGCCTCAGTGAATTACAATTAGCTTTAAAAGTCATTTGTCCTGTTCAGCAGCTTTCAAGATATTTCATTAGCAACTAAAGAAATCCTAACATATTTTAGGCTTTAATGACCCACTTGCATTATATTTTCTAAGACAGAAATTTCTCCAGAACACATGACAAATATCGCAATACGTGAGCTCACAACTCTATAGTATCTATAAAATTGTCACATGATATAAACTGAAGCTTAGCTTGTCATTTATTCATTTAAATGCTAATAAAATAACAAGAATAATTTATACCACTCCCAGATCACAAACCACCTTTACAAAACTCTGATGATAACTTTCCTGTACTCCTCTACAAGATAAGTGTCATATTTAGGAATATAACAAAACAATTCAGATCAAGTACAAATCACTAAGGAAAACAACTGTATATAGAGCTGTATAATTATATTCCACCACAAGCTAAAGGAAAATAGACTATATATCTACCTGATCTATGGTTATTATAATGGACTGATACAAAAATAAAAAATAAAAACCAAACAAAAACCCACACCACAAAACCTAACAAGATTACTTATAAATTATATTTAAACAATTTTTCAGATTTTTAACTCTTTTAATACACTCCTATGTGCTGATAATGTTCCCTGTCTCTTCTAGAATAATCACTTCAATGCTGTATTAATTGTTGCTTTTCCTGCCCCAAAACTCAACTTTTTTTGAAGTCAGAGGATAACGCCATCTACATTTATCTGTAGTTTCCCAGGAAATTGTCAAAATCAAAGTGTTCCATTTCAGCAACAGAAAAATCTCCATATCTAGAAAAACATTATTTCTTCAAAATTATTCATAGTAAGAAGGCTGACCTCATAATAAAAATGGGTTTTGTTTGTATTGGTATTATTAAGTGATATCTGCAGAAATTATTCAGTCTTTTTACTAGGATAAAAAGAAAATCTTGGTGATGAAAGAAGAGCTATAAAAATGAAAGTAGATTTTCAACAGAAAGTCTGACTTCAGATGCAGGAAAAAAACTGCATTGAAGATCCATTAGAAACCTACATCCGGACCAAATTCTTCAATTTGAAACTAGTAAATGGGCCTCCAGCAACAGATAGTGATGTCAATTTACATAGAAGGCAATTGTGTAGGGAAAAAATAATTTCAATTTAAAAAAGAAACAGATTTAAATTAAAATTTTCCACTGCCTTAGGAAAAGACCACACATAATGACAATATGGAGACAGACCATTGCATCTATTCCTAACAGAAAGCTGGACAAGCATAATTACAAATGAAAGAATGAAAGAAAGAAAGAAAAGTACAAGACTTACTTTTTTGCATCAAACAAATCTTCAGGAATCAGGAAAGATTTCAGGTACAGTTTAAAACCAGCTGTTAATCGATTAATTGTTTTCTGTAGCACCTACTTCCCAAAGGCAGCACTGAGAACAAATGCACTTTAATTTCTAGTGTAAGGGCACAAGTCTTTGAGCCACTGCCATTTCTTAAAGCATACTTTTTAGTCATCATGGTCTTCCCTAAAATTGGGGCTGTTCCCATACAAACATGGTGCAGGAACTTTACTTTCAACCTCATATATTCAAAAAAGTTACATCTGTACATGTGGATAACACGTCTCAATGAATTCCAATCACTGACAGGCAATCTCTTGCTTTCTCTAACAGTCGTGTAACTCTCTCCTGTGCTCTACTCACACACCATCCATTACCTGGACAACAATCTTGGAGTTAAGAGAATAAATATCACCCTTTTAAAAGCAATATGATGCTTAGAGATATCAGCAAGAGAACAGCTGGTAAAATCATAAATGCACTTGAAGCAACTAACAACCACATTATTATCATAAACTTATCTCCATATAGCAATCAATGCTTATTCATCCTAAATCCCACCCATTCATTCCCCTTATAACAATGTCTGGTGCATCTGCAAATGAAGTCTTTTGGGGCCTCTATACAATATAGATTTTCACACACTTACAACAGATGGGATGCAAACTTGATGTTTTGTTTTGGTTTAACTATACCAGTGCAAGTCAAGAATGGAGAGAAATCTGTTGGAACTGGTTGGTTGTGTTTCTCCTATGGTGCCTTTTTTTTTTTTTTTTGGGGGGGGGGAGCAGGGAGGGGAGGGCTTGTGGACAGGTGGTGATAGTTTTGTTTTCCCAAATACTTAAGCATTGTTTGTCTATAGTTCTCACACTTCGAACACTTACTTCAGAAAGAGTAAGTTCAAAAACCTCTTAGACATCCCATACTTACTCTGGGAAATGGGATTAAGAACACATCAAAGCTAATAGTGCTTTATGGAAGAACCTTATGGAAAAAGAAAAGGCAGATGGAATACTATCTACCCATTTGAGTTATTTTCTCTACTAAGGCTCCATTGGACCTCAAGTGCATCCAAAGACTCATACCCACCAAAACTTCAGAAGGATAAACTTTTGGAAGGAAAATTCATCCAAAAATCTACAGCAGAAAAAAATCCTCAGCTAAAAATAAATAAATATATAATCAGTATCTCTGCATTCTGGATGGATAAACCTTTCTGTAAAGAAAAAGACAAAAATTTCTTCACATGTAAAAACAAAAACAAGCGTCATGGCAGCATTGATATAGCAGTTTAATTTTACCCAAAATGAAGTACAAGAATGGGAAAATGCCACATAGTCATAGGGAGCATTTCTTGGTTTCTGCCTTCAGAAATCAAGACTTCTAAACATTATGCAGTCACCACTGAAGGTTCTTTGTCAGCCATGCTCCTGCCCTTCTCTCCTTTTCCCCTACCAGAGGTACAAACACAGAACACCTCCAGGATAGGAAGCGGTCTGAACTCTGTCCATAGTCAAATACAGTGATCTGCCTTCATTATGCAGGATTGAGATGATCATAGTTCAATTCATGAACCTCTGAAGAAAATGCTTTTTTTTTCATTTCCTTTCTTATAATACACTTTACAAAACTTGTCTTAGTGATTTTAAATTTAGGCTAAGAAAAGAAAAAGAGATACTGTGTCATAACAACATGTTCATAATGTCATGTTTTATAATTGAGATGGTGGGTTTAAGAAGAACTGATCTGATCAATATTCAAAATCAGGACAGTAATTCCAACTTTTGTCTTTTTATCCACTCTAAAAAATTATGCCATTGTTCCTCAGAAAGAAAATAGGAAGCTGTTGTCTCTTTGAAATCACTCAGCAGTTGAATCCAAAATGCCTTTTACCCAGTCAACCTGAAGGAAAATGCAGCTGTATTTACACTGCTCTATAAGAGGAAGGAGGGAGGTTATACAGCAGTTTCCCACTTCCAAGTAGAACCTTCAATTTTTCATAACTAGTTTAAAACTGTCCACACTAACACCATAGATAACCAGGACTGTATTAGACAATGGAAAAATGCAAAATTCTTCTTCCAAAGCTTTCCAGTCCCTTTTAGCTGTACTTCTTTCCATGCTGCTTCAAATATTTCAAATAGTAAACCAAATAAATCAAAAAGATTCCATAATCTTTCAAAAGTTAGGTCCCCAAATACTGAGTCTGTACTGTTCCAATGTTCAAAGTAACACTATTCAGTACCATCTAAAACCAAACAGCAACGTTTCTCTACGCTATCCACTTGCAAAAATATGACACTGAGATAAGAAATACACAAGCTTACAATAGCTCTGTAATGTTGATATTTTTATTGTTGTTGATCAAAAGTACCAACATAATTGATTCATTATTCAGTGATTGGAACATGCACTTGACAGCTACAATTTCCCTTACTATCATCCAGGTTTTCAGCAGCAGACACTGAGACTCTGCACAGTAATTCTACTTCTAAAGCTATCTCACCACAAAAATGATTCAGAGTTGCCTTTTTGCATTCTCACATTGTGAAAAAAATGCAACCACATAAGCTACAAATCAAAAAACAATAACAGACCTGTTCAACTTTTAAAATAATTTTCTCTGTCCACTTAACTTCAAATCAACACATAGATCTAAACTTGACTATACATGGCACTCAGAGACATCATTTTAATTCTGTCAATAAATATGCAAAGCTATTGTTGTTTACATTTACATTTAAATACTGTACATATCTAGAAGCATAATTGTTTCTAAGCTATGACCTGCATTTTCCCTGAAATTTGGTGGAAAAAAATTCCTTTGATGTATATTAGAGAAATTTACAAAATATCACTTTATGATTTTATCTAGAAACATATCGTGATAAAAGCCTTTTCCAAGAAAAACTGAAACTTTGGTATACAATGACATTTCTTCATTAGAAACTATAAAGGTAGCATTGTTTTAAATCTCTATGGGTATATTTAAAACTACAAGTTAACTATAATAGAAAACACATTTTAAAAAACTGCTACTGCTTCAGACTGGGGGAAAAAAACTATACTTAAAGCTGCATAGCCACTATTTTCAACACATACTAAAAATCATAGCTTCAACCAAATATTTTTTAAAAATCACAGTTCTAAAGTGCAACAAAAAGTAAAGAAAAAATAAAGATGCTTTGCATCCTAATCTCTAAAACCATAGCATACAATCTATTTAAAAAGCAGAGGTTGCAAGGCTTACAGAGAAGCACAAATTAGCAATTTATCCAATATGATGTTAAGATAAATTCTTAATATGAATGTTCGATGAGTAAAGTTTGGAATCTTTTTTCCATGTAGAAAGGTAAAAGTAATATAAGACATAATACAGCCTGAAAAAAGATTCAAGAATATAGTTGCTATGGTGAAGACAGGAGGCAGTAGAAAGTCAAAAAGACATGCATAAATAGTTTATAAAAAATATTTGGATACATAACAATAAGATGTGGTACAAGAATGTAACATAAGACATTACACTGATTTCACATAATATATGCAAAATAAAGAAAAATATACAAAGACAGAAACATACACTGGAAACCTACTGATAAATCTAACGCACTGCAGAGCCAGAAATTTAACAGATCATTACTATTTCTACTAGAAAATAAAAGTGCAAACTACAATTCTTGATCATTTTTTAGTTTTTTGTTAGAATAATCTTGTTGATTACAAAAAGACTGTTTACATAATTTTTTTTAAATCATATTATTTTGATTTGTCATAATCATTACTCAGTAACGAGTGTCTGATTTAGTTTAAGATCTAAGGTAACAGAAGTGTTTATTTAATTTAAATTATCTCAGCCATTAAACCATCAGGCAGATTTAAACATGCTAAAACTCAGAAAATTTATCATCTTATACTTAAGCAACTAAACTTGTCACAGACATCTTTTATGAAAAATCCTTTCCTTAGGATTTTTCCTCCTGAGAAGCTGAGAGGCCTCAGGAACAAAATGTAAAAAATGGTTATCTGCTGCTGTGGAATGCAACAGGTGCATCTGTGATTGGCTCATGTGGTTGTTTCTAATTAATGGCCAATCACAGTCAGCTGGCTCGGACTCTCTGTCCCAGACAGAAGCTCTGTTATCATTCCTTTCTATTCTTAGCTAGCCTTCTGATGAAATCCTTTCTTCTATTCTTTTAGTATAGTTTTAATATAATATATATCATAAAATAATAAATCAAGCCTTCTGAAACATGGAGTCAGATGCTCATCTCTTCCCTCTTCCTCGGACCCCTGTGAACATGGTCACATAAACTATCATCTTTAAAAATTAGTTCCACATCGAACAACAACAGTAATAGCAACAGCTATAATTCTGATCTACCTATTCTTACAAGTATATGCAAAGACCTCAAAGTAAAGACTAAGGTTTAAAATTAACAAGAATTAAGGAAATGAAGATGAACAATAGAAGTTACAGTTATAAGAATGTTTGGTTTGCTCTACTAAGGGAATGTCCATATCTCACATATCTGTCTCCCTACAAGAATGCTACATTCCACCTCAACTAAACTACAGTCCTTAGCACTGTGGAAACAGACAGTGTATTAACAGGAGCGAACAGTTTGCAGTGTAGATGCACAAAGTGCATTGCTATTGTGCTATGTGCATCTTAGAGATTTACTCTTGAATGTCCAAGAAATAGGAGAAGATATTTTCTCTCTGAAACACAGAGAAAATCATTGCATGCATGTACAGTTTTCTGAGAAAAGTCTCTGTGAAGGAACGCAACCTGACATTTGAAACTTAATATTTATGTAGCAATCATGTTACGGGTGAGCAAGCTCTCTGTTGCACATGGGAACATTCCACTTGATAAAAAATATGTCAAAATAGTTTCTGAGAAAAATCCAAATGAACCAGATTATTTACTTACTGAAAGCAGCATAAATGTATCTTTCAAACTTAGAGAAACCAGCAAGTAACAAAGTAATCCACTTTTAAGTATAATAAACAAATTGTACTGAACAGCAAATCTCCAGAGCACAAGGGAGTACTTGCATGATAAACAAGTTACAGAGGTCTATAACTAAAGCCAACATCAATCAAGGTCACACAAAATCTCCATGTGGTTCAACTTGCCATATTTAATAAATAAATCCAGGTATTATCAACAGCATTAACTTGTTAATAGATGAATACTAACAACACAGTCCACATACTGTAGAAAATGTCAATGAACAATAAAGAACTACTGTGTATAAGTCTGTACTGCAGCTCCTCAATAAGATAGATAATTAATAGCCTTACATATTCCGCAGAAGGAATTCATGAACTATCACAAATACTACGCTTTCAGTCATACAATGCACATCAAAAATAGCTTTCTGACAACAGCCTGAGGACTTCAGACCAAAAGCTAACAATTAGTTTATGAGATGTTCTTTAAATTCAAGGGGTCACTCATACTGAAAAGTATGCTGAACCTCAGCAGAAAAAGGGAATGCAGTCACCTAAACCTTATTTCCCACCTTGACCTCCACACTCATTCCAGTGTGCTAACATTGCTAAGAGTAATTTTTTTAAATGTTTTTAAAATTAAATACCAGCTCATACAATTAATGCTGGCTTCAGCTCATAAACCACAGAAATTACTCTTAAGTATTTCTGTAATAATTTTTGCTAAAAAGTCTGATAAACAATTTCAACTTACTTCCTAAATACACCTTTTAAAATGTTAGAAAATTAACTAGTGAAAAGAAATTAACTGCTCCAGAGCACAAGCAAAGGCAGGCCATTTTGGGGGGGGGTGGTGGGGGGTATATTATCTTCTTTGTCTTGGAGGGAGATGTTTAACAGCCAAGAAACCATAGCCATTTCTGAGTCTTAAGAAACCATAGCCATTTCTGAGTCTTCTATAGACCAAGAGATCTGACTGACCTCATATATTCAAGCTGGATACAACTGGATTCTATCAAAATATTCCAGATTAAAAGTTTCTACCTAACACTGTACAGTTTACATCAAATTGTAAGACCACTTTAAGGGTTGCCCAGTATATTAGGAGTAGCTAAAGTAAATGAGGTTTTAGAAGCTTCAATGCGCTGTGTGTCAAGCAAAAGATTACACTGTTACAGGGTATTCCCTCTAAGCTCATGAGTTACACTGCTAAGAATCTGTGCTCATCATACTGAACTCTCATAGTCTCAAGCCATAATGAGACTGCAAATAAAGGTAAATGGAGCATACCTTTATTTAGATTATATGCTTTGATATACCCTGTAATAAGCAAATTATTCAAGTCTGTTCAGAAGAGTGCCCATTTAAGCTATTGATTTTGGACAGATCTGACACAGGAAAAATCTAATAAAAAGTACTAAGAAAAACATAAAATGAGGTAATGATAATTTAGCTAATTTTATGACTTTATACACTGTTGATTAAAATTCTGATTCTCTTGAAATTAGCCTTGAAAGACAAGAACACTAACAAGGCTAAACAAGAGGGAAAGGATCATGTAGGAACTCTGTCCACAAATCAATTTATCAGAAACTGTTACAAATAAAATTTCTCTATTCATAACATACTCATGAAGGTATCTATGGCACAAGGGAATTGCATCACATACCTATAGACAGCAGATTATTCAGCTACCAGAGTATTTTCTTTCCTTAGGGATACAAGGACTCTCACATAAAATACTCAGTAAATAAGACATAGCTTTGTATTGTAAAATACCATTTTTACCATTATTTAATACCATTAACTAATATTTTTCAATAGTAATCTATAAGAAAAACAAGCCATTAGAACTACCATGATTGATTCCTATCAATACACTTATCAATGTATATCCAAACATATAACAGAGAGGGGTTTAGGTTGACCTGGTTAATTACTGTAAATAACAACATCTGTTCTTTCCAGATTATAAAAATAATAAAATGAAACTGGGAAAAATAATATAGTTTTCTCAGTGCTGCTTCTGATAGTGATGCACCTATCCAACTTTTTGAAAGATACAAGCAGTTTGCATCTTTTTTTTCTCCAAATAAATAAGTTTGAAATATTGGTTATATACTAAAACCAATAAAACTTCCTTGCTTATTTCAAGTCTGCTATACTGCAGTGCCAGAACTAAGATATTGAAACAGAAGCATGTATTTCATTCCCAAAAGAAGTTTAACCTAGCAGTGCTGTCATACATCCACAGGCTGATTTTGTTCAAATAGTCCTTACTTCCTACTATCACTTTCCAGAAAGTTACATTAAAAAACTTTATAATCTATCCCAGTTAATATGATTTTCTCAGCTACTGCTTATCTGCACTTGTATTCAGCAATACAAAGCTACCTGGTAAAAATACTTCCAAGAAATTTCATTGTTTTTCATGTTTGCATTTATACAACACTTGCCCCTTGCATAAATTTCCTCATATTTTAAAGTGTATTTTTTGTGATTGCACTTAACAGTTAGAACCACACAAACTCTACAAAAAGGTACATGTTATTTATTTGTAGTCAGTGGCATGAGATGTGCAGTAAAATAAAATGTAAAGAGTTATATAGTTCTCAGCTCTGAAATAGGATATGAGGATTTCTTTCAAATCATAAACATAATCCATTTGCTCAGTTATAACATATACAATATTTAGAAAGAGACAAAAAAAGTTCCAATTTCTGTAGGAAAGTAAACAGGATGCACATCAAATGCGTAAATCACCTTAACCTTTTCCTCAGAAGTGGAGAGTATAACTGAAGACTATATAATAATCTGCAGCACCATTTTCCAACAACACATAAGTGTTCTAATCTTAGAACAGTTTTTCACAAGTTGCACATTAAAAGCTTTTAATCACTACTATAAAAAATACAAAGAGTGAAGTAAATTTTGTAATTTAGGTGAATCCACATGATTTAGAACCCACAAAAGACCCTTTTCCATTAATTCACAAGCTAAGTGCTTAGCAATATTTAAATAGACTCAAAGATTCAGTGTACTATTCCATATAAATAGCAAAGAAAATGCAACAATTTTCTTCAAATTAAAATATTCTGTTAAAAGCTCTCTCTAATATGACAGAGAAATATGAAAAATATGACACAAACAGGAATCAATGAAGCAACTGGATTCTGGATTACAAGACAACAAGTATTCTATTTCACTGAAAATAAATCTTGCAGAAAATAACACTGACTTCACTTTTCCAAAAGTGCAAAATCATTTTCTAGTTAAAACCATCGCTGTGCATCTTCCAATTACAGAATCATATTTCTTATGCATTATTACAGATGTACTATTGACATTACTTCTAACATCTGTATTAGGGTTTTCTCTCCTCTTTCACCAAACCTGTAATAACTATTCAGTAATACAGATCATTTACTGTACTATGAGACACTCTTGTGGTACATTAAGGAATGAAATGATGAGCCAATCATAAACACAAAGATTCAAACTCAGAAAGCTTCCATTACAAGCAAGCTTTAAGAATATTCACCATTTTAGAATATTTTTTTTAAAAGCAAGCAGGAGAGATCTGCAGCATTCATTCTCACTGAAATCCTATTCTATTTGACACACTATTTGACAGAAGCTAAACAACAGAAAGGCTGGAATTGCAAGTGAATTCTTGTCTTTGTTGGCTAGAGAACACATTAATACCACATCACACTCTAAAAGTGAATGTAACTTCATATCATCTTATGTTAAAGAGGGTATGTATTTCTGCAACAAAAATAGATATTTGATAATCTAATGTATCTACCCAAGTTGGAATATCAGACAAATATACTGTAAATATAGTTTTAGGCTAATTCTAATTTGCAAGTTTTTAAGCCTCTGTCCAGAAAACTTCTTATTCCTCCAGCAATTCAGGCAAACAAAATTTGTATAATGAAAGCTACTTGAATTCCTGCTCGTCAAAGTCTGTGCAAGAGTTCTACAAGACTGAAGATGATGTAGTCTGTATTACAGAGATTCTGCATAATTAGTCTAGTATGCAGATTTGGTTATTGCACATATCTTTTGTGAAGAAAAATATAATTTATCATATGAGAACAATAGTAGTATTTCTATACTATCTCTTCACACATCTTTGCACTAGTCACAATTTTTTAAATGCTGAAAAAAGACAAAAAGGGAAAAATGAATCTATTTTGCACCAGCTGGAGTCTTTTTCGTATTGTTTAGTTAGCATCTCTAAAAGCTGTAGAATAAGATTTTATCCCTCTCTTCCTGTTACATTCACGTATGCATAACAGTTGACTACCTAGTCACTAGACCTTACAGATATTGAGGAATTAGTCTAATTTTAGAGGAATAAAAATTAGTTAGCAGTTCTACTAGTAACAACATACTCATTCTATTTGACCCAAATATCATTATATGTAAATGTAGTTCCTGCAGCAGAATTATAATTTGATTAAATCTATATGACTTCCCTTCCCCTCAAAAGGTGGAATACAAACATTACCCTGAGTAAACACAATACTTCAGCAGGTGATCAAAGAATAAGCCTTAGCTTCAGAGACTGGAATGGCATAAGTACCAAGAGCTATACTGACAATCCAAAACAAACAAGACTCCTACAAATTAACAATCTGTGTTATTATTTTTAAGAAAGTTAAGCATAACACAATTTACATTTCATCCTAAAGGCAAACATGAGTTCTAGCAAAATGAATTTTCTTGACAAATCAAAGGCACATTAGCTCCTTCACACAAGGAATGCTTTGTCCTTAATTTCTCCTACTCTTTTCATACTGACTTATTTTTGCCACTGTAGTTTCAGGAGGGCTTTATACAGTTCCAAATATGCTTCCTACTTTGAGTTTCAGTCTATACTCCCAGGTTCTTAGCAACAAAAACCTGGAGATCAGAACTGTCTATTTCCAGTGCATATGAGTATCCTGTTCTCAAAAATCTATTTTTGTTGAAGTGGTTGAGATTCTTTTTGTTTATTATAAAGCATGCATCTGCACAGCTCAGCTTATGTCACCATTTGTTCCCACTTCATCACTACCTTTTCCTTATTCTGCTGAGTAAGGAACAATCCCAGGTACATTCTGAGAGTAAACTGCTAGCAGCAAATGGATTTTATCTTCCCCTTTTTAAAGTTTGAACAAGTCCATTTATCACTACTGCTTCTCTTCTATAGAGCATTAAAACAGCAGTTCACAGAACAGTAGTTCACACTACTGGATTAGTACTGAAAATGAACTTTCTCTTTTGGCTTTTTGAAGTTATGGCGATCTAACCTGCTTTGGTTTTAGCTACATCTATCCATGTTTCTTTTCACAGCAACATTACAGATTATTCTCACAGCAACATTACAGATGCCAAGATTTTTGCTGCAATGTGCAACCATGCCTTGAATCCCAGTTTCTCTACCAGCACTCCAGCTACAGCTACCTTCCATGCTGTCAGCTTCAATAGCAGCTTTTATTCAAACAATCTGGCTGAACACCGATTTGATTTTTTCATCCTCCCACTGTTTCAAACAGATGACCCAGTATTTCTCAAGACCTTACACTGATATGCCAGCAACGAAAACCATAATTCTGTTTCATATATATCAAGTCCATTGCAGCCAAATTTTAAGTGCCCCAAGACACTACACCGCACAGTCTAGGAATGGCAAAGATAAGCAGTCACCCTAAAGCAGGCTCCTTCTAACTTCTTATCCTTGCCAGCTATACATATGCATTTACAACTTTAGAAAAAGCCATTTCTGTATCAAAGGACAAGTCAGATTGTACAGCAGGAAACATTTAGTCTTTACAACTGTTAAGCTGAGTAATGTAGCAGATGAAAAAAGTTTCATTACTCAGTAACTGATGTTAGAGGTGAGTAAGGTTGAAGAACTATGTTGCGAGTTAAAAAAGTAGAGTTCCACTAACTTGTAAAAATAGGAAGAGTGGAGCAGCAAAGCCATAAAACAGAAATATGAAGTTGTTAAAATCGACAGGATATGTTGTCCATGCCCTCATTCTCTTAAATTTAAATGACACTGAATGCAACAAACTCATTCAGAAGAAGAACGTATCGGAAAACACAACTATTTCACTGTACATATTCAACTATTGTGCCAGCCAACAACTACAACAGTGCAAACACATCCTGCCCTATTACAAAAATTTTCAGAATGTGGAACTAGATTATATCCTATGTAAAAGAATATTTTGTTAAAGCTCTGATTTAACCCCCAAAAAATCCAATGATTTCAGATCAAATAAATTCTCTCAATTCTTACATAACCTTCAGAACCTGATTGCTTTTAATGGGGAGGGGTACATCATGTACAGGACATTTACAAAAGTGCTTCATGGTGATGTTTATTTCATAAAAAATATTGAAAGAGCCCTGTTAAAATGTCTGTCAGCAAACTATCAGGGCAAGATAGAGACTAGAAAAATCTATTTAGAATGAGAAAATTGTATGAGAAATTTATCAAGTTGAGATCATGCAGAGAACAGCAGCCCACAATGGAAGCCTCTTTCACAAAAATTCATATGAAGTACTCAACTTACTGGTTTTTAAATTAAGAACTCAATTTAATTAAGAAAATAAATTATGCATTAGATAAGGCCAGGCCATATTTATACAAAGTTAGTAGATAATGAAGAGTATGTAATCCTAGTGGGTAAGAAAAGAAAATGTCTATGGCCATACATATGAATAACTTAAAATATTGTTCCAGCTGAATCTGATCAAATGCAAACAGAACCAAAGACTGCCAAATATAATACTGCTCAAGTCTGCACGGCATGCCAGTACCCAAGTACTCTCTAACAGCTGCCTAATTGGACATCACTGCTCCACTAAGGCATAATCTCCTTGATTTTTTGTGTTGTTTTTCAAAATGAATTGTCCTTGAAAGGAATTTCTTCTGAAACAAGCCATTCACTGAAAAACTAAATGATAGATTTTCTAAAGGACAAAAAACTAGTGCTCATGGAAATTTAAATGCTAATAATTTTCATCCAGAGTGACTTTGAAGGTTTGCCAAATAAGGTTTGTTAAACTTCTCTTGCATGTAAATTATTTTTCTCAGTTCACAATGAAAAAAGGCTACAATAAAAGCAGCAGTGCAATGAAGATTTTATTACAGGCAAATATAGTGTTACCTTTAGTCAGATGTAAATGTTTGCAACATTAGATTGGAAATTCATCAAAAGCATTTAGTGCATAAACATGTAGCAAAACCAAATAGGAGGTAAAAACCCATGAAAATAGGTTTGTACCAGGCGCAGAGTTTTATACCTCCTGTGTGATACAAATATTAGCAAATTAATTCATGCAGAATGCTTACCAGTATAGTGACAATTACATTGAAGTTCTTAAAGTGAGTATTTTCCATTAAATAAACAAAATTATTAGATTGAGCAGGGCACTGGGATGACTTTCTGTAACTTGCATTTTAGGATCCAAACTCATTTTTCTATTCAGTTGGTATTTATAGTTTTGGCTTCATGAAATTGAATAGACTTTTTTTGATCTCTGGATACATGAAAATAATATCTACCTCCTCTAAGATCTTACTTGTTCACACGATGGAAACATTTTCTAGTAGAAGTCAATAAAGGAATGCTTTTATTGCTTCTAAAACCTTCAAAGGCTTTTCCTACCACAGTGTTGGGAAATGGAAGTGGAGTGCTTTTATTACCCTGAATATACTGTCATATTTTCATCAAACATAAAGTCACTGCAGACTGATATTGTATTTTGTGTAGAAATCAACTATTAAAAAAAATAATCAATTATTTGAAAGAAAAAGCTAAAGGTGAACTAAAGGAACTACTCTGTCCAAGCACTTCACCGAGCAGAAAAGGCTAGCACTCAACTCAATCTGGTTTGAAGCTGACAGCAAATAATAGTCTGTGTGTAGAAGGTAAGAAACACTCATTTAATAACAGCACATACTACTACTCTGTCAAAAAGAAAAAAAAAGGTAAAATAAATTAAAAATAAGGTCTAGTTAATACTGTGCTTAGGTAGATGCTTACAAATGCTGTAACAAACTCTTCAATAATATATTTTCATGACCTGACAAAGCAGTTCCTAACTGAAAATACAAATCAAAGTACCTTATCTAATAAAAGTTTTTCTAATCCTATTTACAGTATATGCTGACACACCCTTTCGTACAGTCCTAGCAGAAGAATGATCTGATGTTACTCATGATTCTGACATAGATTACAACACTGATGACACAGTAATTCAATAATTCATTAATTCAAGGGAGAATTCATCCTAAGAAATTGTATAAGAAGGAGAATAAAGAGGAAAACATGCCACAATTTTAGCTTCAAAAAAATCAATCTACAAAAAAAAAAAAGTTATTGTTAAGCTACCTTAACCACTGCTATGCTAATGGTTTTTTTTCAGGTTTTCTATTTTTTGTTTGCCACACATTCATGGAGTTATCTGGATATATCAAAGTCAGATTTTAAGAGTTATTCACATCCCACTTCTTTAAATGCATTTAACAGACTGAACAACTGAATGTTTCTCCAATCCATGACAGGACATCAGAAAAAATAAATTAAGTTGGATTATTTTTCCCTCCATTGGGTCTGTTTCACCGTGACAGTAATCAGTAAGTGACCCCTCTGGTTTGAATTTGACACACAAGCTTTTCTCTTTTATCAGAGAGCAGGTGGGTGGGCATCTGGCAGCCAGCTAAGCTCAGTGCACCACAGAAGTACATTCACTCACCAATTCTTATGCATCAATCTCTACATAACAAATATGATTTGCTACAAATATTTAAAAAGGACAAGAGCAGATCTCATTCTATTTGCTAAGAACATCAACAACTAATATAGTTTATTAATATAATATAATCAATATATAACCAAGCAACACTAAATATACCATTCAGTCTCTCCATGTGAAGATGATACCACTGACATCTCAATGCATTAGTTGCTGTTCCTTGCAAATGCTTGTAACTTACTCTTGCCTTCTTCAGAAATAACCTGGTTTTCCTTATTTCATTTTATATGCACAAATATTTTGAATAATTGTGCTTTCAGGATAGTTAGTATGATACTGAAAGGCAGCCAAACAAATGCATAGTGGGCTTTAATTACTTCTACTAGTACAGTTACATTAAAAGGCAATTCAGGTTACTCAGTGCTGTATTATAGCAGAAGTTACTAAACTATATTGTTGGCAGTCTTATAGGTTTGTAATAATAAGATTCTACAAGAAGTACAGTTTGGAACTATCTCTGATAAATCCTCTGGAGGAGGAGGAAAATACAAGGTTATTGGGCTCCACCTAATCTTTCAGATGGATGACAGCATGTTCTCTTGCTTATGCAAGGTAGGCTGTGGTGTGTTAAACATGGCACTAAACTGATTTATATTGCTAATTTGATCTTCTTGGTAGCATTTACTCTCTTTTCTGATTTAAAAAATTTGAGACTTAATTGGCACTACAGCACCTTAGGTCTTGATTTTTCTTACAGAGTATACAGGGGAAAAAAAAAATAACTATATTGACCTTTTCAAGTCAAGTGCCAACAGAGATAGTACTCCCACAGAAGTGCTTTATTTCTGAATAATCAAGTCTGGCAGGAGCTCTGGTGTGATGGGATCAGACACTGCCATTTCCAATAAGATTAGGATGAAAATCTGTCCCAGTTGATAAAAAAAAAATAAGAGAGATCATGCAATCTTTCTCTCTCGAGTTTCCAAGATTAATTCCCTTTGATATCCACAAAAGAAAGAAGAGAACATTTCTAATTTTTTCATGCCATCTCCCATTAGCTGCAGTTATCTGCATATTGCTAAAAATAATGAAGAATTTACAAGTGATTTCTTGTATGTTTAATGTGCAATTTCTAATCCTCATTTGGTCGTTGCCACTTTAAACATAAGAGTTTTTGGATCAAGCCAAATCAACTTACTGGTAGGATATTTATAAATACAGCACATTAATTATAAAGCCCATATTTCACTAAACTACTAGCTTTCTTATATTTTGCATACATGAGATTTCCAGCGTGTCATTTTGGACTGAAATGCTTCAAGATTTCTTTCTTGGTTAGAGGTTGCCTTCTTGTGTACTCTACACAACCTCCTAAGTCATGGAACCACCTTGGCAAACCACTTCAACCACCCAAAGGATTACTGTAAGGAATTTGCAGCTGGTTCTCTCTTGTTATCCTGAACACATATCTCACATTATGCCTAACTACTACAGTCTCACTACATTAATTACACTTACTCAGTGACTTCAGCAACTTACTGCTATAATCTTCTCCACACCAGAACTCTTCAAAGTAACTCCACAAACCCAGTGTTTGCATATTAAAATTTACCTTATTGTAAAGGTAAGCATTTTAAGTCTTAAACATAGTAGTTTGAAGCCACTCCAAGCAACGTGGCAGTCCTATCAATGATTTAAAAACAAGAACTGCAATAAGAGAGGTTCATAGAAAAGACATTATGCCAGCCTTACCACTTCTTATAATCCATTCTCCTCACTCAGCAAAAGAGAAAGTTCCCTCCTACAAATATAACCCCTCCTATTTCTTTTGGACCATTTTTCCCTGAATTTTTCTAATGTTCTTTGAACCTACTGAACTTTTGAAGTTGTCTCCAAGTGGTCCCACCAATTCCTTAGCTAGCTTAATTTACAAAAAATTAAATACACATTTCAAAACTAGCTGAAGGCTAATTAGGCTAATTAGCAAAGACTTCCTTTGCAAGAAATTCAAGATTCACAATGAATATATGAAAAACATCCTCTTTATATTTATACTCTAGATTTAATGAGTTTTCCCATTATCTTCACACTTTTACATTTTTAATGCTAACTTTTTTCTTGCAATACTATCTTGAACTTCCCTATCAAGACACATGCAGTTCTTTTACCCCACAGCTTTAGCTGCTGGCAATTTTTCTGTATTACAACACAAAGTTTACTCAAATCTTGTCTATAGTTAAATCTCCCACTTTATTATCACAAAATATTCAGCTTCTCTAATTTTAAAATTTTCTCATCATATACATGTTGCGATCCAAGAGCTAATATTACAATAAATTATTATAGAAGGAATTTCCATTCCCAAGGTTTTGCACAGGAGACTTCTTTTACCCCACAAGATTTCCATGATTCTAGAGCACATGCTATCTTTTATGCAAAATGTCGCTCCCCTGCCTGTACATCTAGTAATTGCAGCAAAGTTAGCAGCATGTTAGCTTTACAGACCAGTGATTGTTCTTCCATCAGGCTTCCAGTGTATTACAAAGCAACTGACATTCAATAATGAGCTTTTGTGTTTGTTCATCTTATCTCTTAGGATTAAATAACATAAAATCACATGTAAGCTCCAGCTCTGCTATTCAATATTTCACATATCAATTGACTTTAAGTCACACATTTAGTTAAATGTTTTCCAAAAATCATAGTAAGAGATTCCTTTAAAACCATTGTTGCCAGAAAGGGTTTACACAGAATTTCTTCATTGGTCTGAGATAATGAGGATAACCCTGGTGGCTAATTCTTAGTCTCTTGATATTTCATTTCTTTCTCTTTCATGTCTCTTCCAACCACTCTTCATACCAATCCTTCTTTTTGCCATTAAAATGTATCACATAACCAAACACCGCTCATACAAACCATTCACATTCATCACCTTATTTTCAGAACTTGTCAATTATTTTTCTTTCCTCCCAGCCAGAGAACAGTCATGGAGCTGTCAGAGGTACACAAAACCAACTCTACTCAGGTAACCAACTCACAACCAAAACCAATGGCCAAAACAAACCCATAACAAGGGTAACCACAATGATAATCCAGTGACATTTCACAGGTGATAGATTCACTGTATCAGTCAGGGATATCACCACAACAAGCACAGGAACAATGACCTCAAGTACACACTCAAGCACTGACACACACGGAGCCCTCTCACTCAGGCTTTTATGACAAAGGAGTTGGTTTGCCATTATGCCCTTGACTAAATTCTAAATCAATGAAAAAATAATCGCATTTCAACGTCAGTAAGTTGCTACGAGAATACCATCAACAAGTGGTGCTTTGATACTTCGCAGTGTTCATCTCAAGGTTTTATTGTTATAAAACATGGTGCTTTCACAAAGTTATTTAACTTTCAAAAAGTGACAAAACCAGCTTTATAAAACACAAAAGAAAATACCCTATATGATCCATAGTCTGTATGGACTTTCCACAACCACCATCAGCAAGCAGCACAGTGAAAATATTTCCTCCAGTAAAGTATCAAGACTGCTGCCAGCAACAAGTCAAAGAAGTAGTTATTTCCCTCTATTCCCCTTCTCAGGGAGATACTTCCCCACTCTCAGAGAGAAGTATCTAGAGTATTTTGTATGGGTTTCTCCACTTGAAAAAAACTATAGGTACTTTGGAATGAGTAGAGCAGAAAATCATCAATATGATCTGAGAGCTGAAACATAAAGATGCAGACAGAAAAGTTGAAAAAGTCATCAGTCTTGAGAAGGATAATAAAGAACAAAGGAAAACTTACTGATGACAAAAAAAATAACCTGACAGAAGGCTGAAAATAAGAGGGAACCAGAATTCTTGGAGGTGCACAACAACAAGAGGAAATAGGCACAAGTTTCAACAAAAGATATCCCAAAAGAGAGTATGAAAAAAAAAATTCACCACAATGACAAACATGGGAACAGGCTATCCATCCCTACATCTCCATCTTGAGAAATACTTCAAACTCAGTTGGAGAAAGTCCTGAACAAGATAAACTAGACTGGTCCCTTTACAAAAAGTTGTTTGACTTTCAGATGACCTTCAGGGGTTTCTTCTGTGGTTCATGTCTCCAAAATATCCCTGGATATACTCAACAAAGGTTCCCTACAGTCTGAAGCTAGGCCCTCTTTTACTTCTTTATTCTTGCAACAGTATTTCTTTCATAGCTCCATAACATCTTCAGTTTTTCAATTGCTTCAATGCCCCTTCAGAATCAACATATTTCATAACTCCTGTACAAACATCTGCTGAATCTTCAAACCTATTCTATACTGTTCTGTATTCTTTTTTCTAGTGAAAATTCCTCAGTGGATTATTTACATAGACATAAGACTTCCTTTTCTAGATCAATGCTGATATACTTTTGGCATATTAGCTGGCAAAATGCACCAACTGAATATTTGAGTACCTCAATTTGATTTTACTTAATGATAACAAAGTTCACTTGAAGCATCATTGAACATTCTGATCCCCGCTTCCTCTACCAGATACCTCTTCTTATGCAAAGATTTTAATGAAAAGAGTGCATAAGCAGACCCTTCAGCAGAGTGGAAACCAGCTCATTCTTTGCATGCCATCATTTGGCTACAGAATCATTTTCAATTTCTCTTCTTTCTGGTTTTAGACACAAAGCTTTAGAAATAGTTAAGGACTGTTCCCAATTTCAGAGTAGTGAATAGCTTGCTGATTCTACTTTAAAGAGCCTGTTGTTAAATCTCCTCAAGATTGTGAAGAAAACTGTATGTCTCTAATTTCTTTGGTAAGTTTTGTTATAATCAGTAAATTAAGTATAAGCTACAAAGAAGTATGCCCTCTCTCCGTGGTCATGAGAAGAACAGCAGTTGCTTTTCTGTCCTCTGTCCTGGAATTCATGCTGTCAACAAGGGACCTTGAGATCTGGTCCTGCCTACTAACACACTTAAGCTTTCACTTAGAGTGCTGTAAACCACTCACTTGAACAAAGATGAAATTTAGTTCCATGCTGCCCTTTAAACACCTACTTGCTGTTCTAAATAAAATCTTTAGTGTCTTCGCTTCCTTTGAAAAATTAAGATGATGGCACACTTATATCACCCATGTGGGACGGGAGAGATTTCAAAACTTACAACTAAAATTATTAAGCAGTAAGCCTCACTTTTAAAAAAGAAATAAATTTGTCACTGGAGACTACAGCCTTTAAATTTCTACACACACACTTTTGGTATAAAAGTGCATTCACTGACTTTCCAACTGTAGATGCAGTAAGTCTCTTCTATTGGGTTTTGTCAAAACAATGTATTCAGTCCATTCTGTTAAATATTGAGGGATGTTAATCTTGTTAACTCTAATGTTCTTGCTGTCTGTGGAGACTCACAATCGTCTTCTGAGGCATTAAAATGTTTGGCCTGAACATCCTCTTGTCTCCCAAATTTTACTGTTTAATTACACATAGGAAATTATTTCCTCCGGTGGCTTTTAAAACTTCCAACCTATTAATTCAGGGAATATTCTTGGGAATTCTCCTAACATTCTAAAGGCACCATAATTAGCTTCTAGACTTATTTTAATAGATTCAAGCAAATATGTCTATGGTGAGGTTTTCTTGCCTTTTTATCTCTGTGCAACATTTTTAATATTATTAGGTATCAGCAGCAACAAGCTATAATACTTACATCAGAAACACTGCTAAGGCATAAAAATCATGCTTTGACAAGAATGGAATAAAGTTCTTGGTTATGGTAAAAAAATATTGGATTATACACACTAAAGCATACCCCTAAAAAAGGAAAAATTTGAGAATGCCATGTCATTTAATTAATAAAAATATCAAAATAGAATTTTTAAAACAAAGTAAAAATACAATAGCCCCTGTTTAATTTGCAAAGAAATCACAAGCCTTTGACTGCTCTAAAATACTACATCTCTGATACCAAAAAAGGAGGTAGAAAAAAATGTGTCAGGAAGTAACAGGCATTTTATATATGAGACAGAATAACCTAAACTACTACTAAAACAACTTACTGCCACAGTAAGGAGAAAAGTTTTAAAGCCAGGAATACTTTCAAATATTCTGTTGCTTCACAATGCTTTAAAAGCTAAAGAAGCTAGGCAAATATCAAAGGAGATCTGTGTTCCTAGAGGTTTATCAGGAAGTAAAAAATAATCACTGAAAGACTATCGTCCATCACAGATCCAACACAAATCAATTATCATATCAATTCTGAGAGTAAACACATCACCTGGGCTCTGGATTAGATTTCAGTAATTGATGAAGATATTCTGATAAAATATTTTTTTTTTTAATGTGATAAATAAAATCTGTATTACCCAGAACAACTTCTTGGTGTTTTTTTCTGTGAGGGTTTCCTACAGGTCACACAATTATTGTCATGCTTACGTAAAATAGTTCAATATTACTGCTTTAAGTGGTCTAGGATTTTCAGACATTTTTCTTCATACGTCCCACTTAGAAATAAGAACATTAATATTATACTCTGAAGGTTTTTTCATATATTTATTTAAGTCCTAAGAATGTTAAAGGTATCTCCAAAAGCTGAAAATTAAATCCATCAGCTACTTACCTCTTTTTTGACAACAAAATGTAAGTTCCAATTTGCAAAGCATGTCAGCATTCTCATACTTGTCTTCTTCTGCCTTAACCCAAAAACAGGATTCTGTCATCTCCTGAGGTCTGATCTACAAGCAAGAGACAAAACAAAATTTTATTCATTATTTTGATACTATGCAGAAACTGTGCTCTGTAAAGTCTAAAGCACATTAAATATTTAAGAGCTCTGTAAAACATGTTAATTTTTAGTACACAACTCATCTTCAGGGCTGTTAATATATTTCTCATTAAAAATAATAATATTTAAAATAAGTGAGTTTCGAAAAAACTGATTCTAACAATGCAGACAACACACTCTGTTATCCAAGATCTACAAGGAGCAAATTAGCTTAGGTCTAGAGTTAAAACTTGAGCAAACTTCAAATCTCTGAAGACAATTGGTTTAGCTAGATACAAAGTACCTTACTTTTCAGAATTTAGCTTTGATTACTTCATTAATTGTGAAAATCTCTTTACTGACTTATTTTTGGTCTAAATAATTATAGTTTCCAAACTCAGTAGCAGACTAGTATACTTAATCTTGTCACAATGGAGAAGGAGAAAAAAACAAAACCAAAACCAACCAAACTCCAAATTCAGTCTGTATTTTGTCAGTCATTAAATTTATGGAAATACATTGAAGTACTACAGACAAATGGAGAGATCTGTACTCCCTCTTTCCAGTCCAGGCTAGATAGATTCAAGACACTTGTTTGGAAACTGTATAGCTATCAGTATAGTTCAGTGACTGATCCAACATGAGGAGTCTGCTGAAAAACAAGGTGTAATAGGAAGCATAAGAAGCATCCTGCTATCAAGGTTGTTTTATTTTAGACCAGAATTGACTTTTCCAGGCATCCAATAAAGTCAACAGATACTTGCCCAGATGATTCATGGGTTAATGAAACACAGTTTTCAAAAAACAATTAAAAGCTAAAGACAGAAAGTATTAATATCTTACATAATTTTAACTAATTGCTTGTCTAGTCTTACTTCTGTCAATCTATTTTCCCCAACTTCAATGTGAGATTTTACATCGAGTATTTGTCATTAATCAACACTACCTTAGACCAGTTGAGTCTTTTCATGGTAACCTCAGGTTTGAATTCTTTTTTAGGCTTCATTCCAAATGGCAAAGCACATGAAGGCGGGGACCACTGTATTCCAGGCAGGCCTGGCAGAGGTGGTGGTGGAGGAGCACCACCAAAACCCAGAGGAGCTCCCAAGCTATTCAGAAGTGGTGGAGGAGGAGGGGGAGGCGGTGGTGGTGGAATTGCTCCATTAGAAGGCAGCGGTGGAGGAGGAGGGGGTGGAAATTGATGTGGTCCTGCACCTTCCCGTGGAACAACAGATGCATCTCCATGAGTTGATGGTAGAAAACCAGGTGGCAGAGAGCCATACTGATAAGGAAAATAGTCTTATTCAGTTTCACTGTTTTGTCAACAAAATGCTCCAACAATCATAGTTTATAGATTAAATACAGAAAGACAGTTGAAAGTCAATGCCATTTGTCTTGTATAGAACAGTCAAATAAGAATGATAAGATTCTTAATCAAAATCATGAAATCAAAAGCCCAATGTGCTTTTGATTTCATGATTGGATGTGTCAATACTTTGAAGCAGACATTCAGACCTGGGGGGTGCACACCAAAAATGACAAATTGAAATGGTGTTTCCCACTTTTTGCATTTCACTGACCATGAGCAAAAAAGGGTATGATAGATATCCTGAGACCTCACCTAGACTACCATGGTTTAGCTCAAATTAAAAAAAGTAACATCCTAGTCTCTGTTGTTTTCATCCTATAGATGACAGAGAAACATTCCAAGTACATAACAGAAAAATCTGAAGAGATAAATAATTCTATTGAAAAACAGGTATCTTCCAATGTAGGAGCATTCTCATTCTACAGAATTGAAAACATGAAGCAATAATGAAAAAATATCCATCCAAAAATTAGTGTTCCTTACACACTAGCTTCTTATTCCATATAGAAATGACATCCATAATGTATCAAAATAGGATTAGAACTTCAGCAAGTCTAATAAAATTACTACTACTATTTGAAAAACTCTATCATAGGCCTGCAAACATAAATGAGAAAGTATCTGACAAAAATAACAAAAGAATAAATAAGAAATATTTATCTACTGGTGATAGCACTAATTACCTCTTCAACTAACTATGAGCTGAAACTGATTATTTTAGAAAATTAAAGGAAATACAATATGCAAAAGATTTTAAATTTCTAAAAGGAAATAGCTGACTATCAATGAGTACAAATAAATGCACGCACAACAGCATGATAATGTTTTGAATTTCTGAGCATAAGCATTGTTTACACTGACAAATAGACAGTGAACAGTTGGGCTCCAGAAATGAAAGAAATACATCAACACGTACCAGTTGCAAGAAGAGAGTAAAGGAATGAGACCGGGGAAAAAAATAGTATTAGAGGTAGAAGTCAACATGCTAAGTAGCAACTGATGCCATACCGAAGCCAAAGATTAAAAAACTAAGTTGCAGTAATCAGTTACCTGACATTTACAAAACTTTTCATGTATCCCATTAACAACACTGGGATAATTCATGGTATGATAATTAGTGAGCAGAATCATATGTTATGCTCTCTGTCTGCATGTAAAAAAAAATATATTTCATGCAGTGAATAACAGAAAAAGTAAAAAAGGGAGGAAACCAATTTCACTTACAAAAAGTATTTAAGTATGACTTCAAGATAAACACAGAAAAGTACTTTCTTAATGAATGATGTGCCACTCTTACTATATTTGGTTTTTTAGAATGCAACAATTTCTTGCTTTTGTTAAATGTTTGACTTTGACATTAACAATTAATTTTGACCAGAAACATGAATTAGAATGACATTTCTAAATAGACCAAAGGAGAACTAAATTAATTTTCCTCACTAAGAAAATTAAAGAAGCCAATAAATATTTTTTAAAAATCCTCAGAAGTATTAAAATAAACCCCTAGAAAGCAGGTCTTTCTGATGTTTTCTTCTTCAGGCATTTTTAGACTGTTCTTGTTCCCAGAAGTAAGACACAGGAAATATCATTTGGTCACACAGTCTCCTTACATAGATTTAAGAGTTGAAGCAGTTACAAATAACTCAAGTATTATTCTCAAAAAATCTGCACTATTCCTCTCCATCACATATTTCTGCTTGAAAATTGAAAAATTATCAGGAAATGTTCTTATCCAGCCACAAGTTATTTCTTTCACTGCTGGATATCCATGGTAAGGCCTCAGTATAGCAAACTGCATAATAAGCAATTTCCTGTGCAGGGATAAAGATCACAATGATGAATGCTAATCTAAAAGCATAAGACTTATTACCCTATGTGGTTAATTACTTTGGAAATGTATGACTCTGAAAGCAAAACCCAAATGAAACCTAAGAAACTAGTTTAATTAACTGAGCTCAGGCATAAAAAGGATCATCTGGGAACTCACAGCTAATTAATGTCACATTACAATTATTTATATAAAACAGAAATAAAGGAAACTAACATTCAATAATAATCGATAACAAAGATTCTTTGAAAAAACCTCTCAACCATACTATCAGACTCTGAAGAAGATGCAAAAGGAGTCCCTTTCAAAAACATTATTTCATACATTCACTTATACCGTCTTTTACCTGTGATTTAAAAGCTTGTAATTCTTTTTCAAGTTCATTGATTCTTTCCTCTTTTTTTTGAAGCAGGGCCTGGGTCTCCTGATGAACTACAAAATCTTTTTCAAACTAAGAAAAGACACAGAAAAAGAAAATTGTTGGTACCAGTCAGTTCTGCATAGTTTCTTTAAATTCCACCTTTTCCTTTTGTGCTTTTTAAAACCTTCATGATAACAATACCAAGAACACATGTCTGCTATTCCAACTTCCATGTGTCTGCTGAGCGGAAGAATCATCTGAATCACCACAACAGGTCTTCACTATACAAAATGGCATAAAGACTTAATGTATATTAAGTCAGTATTGCACAGAGGAGCTTAAAAGCCATGGATGTACACTAATTCAGTCTGTAGATACAAAGGAGTCTCTTTTTATTCTCCCACTGTTTATTTTGTTAGGGATACTGATAACTGCTGAAATAAAGTTGCTTTTTGGAAGAGTTGTACATGAAAACTTAAATAGTAGAAAGGTTCTCAGTTAAGGTTAACTACTTCACACTACTTGGCTTCCTAATCTAGAAGAGCACCCAAATTCCCACTTTAACATAAAACTAATAGTAAGTTAAAGTTAAGAACTATGCCATGGTTCAGTTACTCCATTCATTATTCTATTAAGTAATTCCATGTCCATCTTTTGATCACATCATGATGTGATGAAGAATGACTTACTTTTCTGGAAAGTTCAGAAGCCTTCTCTTCACATTCTTCTAATCTTGCTCTATCTACACAAACATCTGGAAAAAAACCAACAAGCACACTTACACATATGTAGGGAACACAAGATTCTTAGTCACCTATTCAGTTTCATATAAGGAAGTATGATGCTGTAATCATTTCCAAACACGGTACTTACCTAGTAAGTGGCTGAAATTTATATCTAATCTCTTACGATATGTGAAATCTGGGTCTGTTCCACTTCGATGTAACACTATCTGTGATACACACTCTTCAATTAATTTGAAATACTGTGGACTAAAGAGAGAAATGAGCTATTTTACAGACATTTATTAATCAATCTAGATTTAAAATCTTGTCTATGAACAAAGTCAAAAGCTTCAGGCTGATTTGTTTCCATAGAAAGGTAAAAGTTTCAAAGGAAAATTACATTTAGCAGTTTATTACACAAAAGGAGTTTACAAAAAGCCTGAAAAAACAGTGGCTCTAAAGAAAAATTATTCTTGTATTATAAAATCTACATCTCCCTCCCTGTAGAAATATAGGAAGGAAAGATCCCCTGCTTCCTCTCAGTAAAGAAAACGCTCTTCCTTCAGCTTGATTCTACTAGTTTTGTGACTTTTGTAAGTACAAGTGCATTGCAGCCCTGCTTCAGTACAAGGAATGAAAAACACCTTGTTCTAAAATGCCAGGGGGTATGACAGCTGGGTCACTTGCCCAGAACATGCAAGCTGTGAATTTAAACCTTTTCAGGTGGAAGAGGTCTAGCACAGATGTACCATAGCAGGCAAGCACCCTTAACCTTTAAACATACATCTGTGCTAGACCTTGCCTGATATGCAAGGTTATGCAGAATGTTGTGCAGAAAACAGATGGCCCCTGTTCAGTTCACACCTCGTTCCTCCAGTGTTTCCTCAAAGACAACACAAGAATTTTGGAAGGAAAGTTTTTGTCAGCTTGAAACACTAAAGTTTTATCAACTGTTCCCCCTTTATTCACCTGATGAATTTTCCAGGAGACACAAACATGTCTACACTGACCTATAGCATATACTGAAAATACTCCATTCCAACCCAAAAGTTAATCTAAATTAGGCATATGTTCGGATTTCTGTATAGAATGCATTTCTTTGCATACTTGATTTTGTCCTTTGACTCAAATACACCACAAAATTATAATGCTACTGCCATGATTTATAACTGATTAAGACATCTCTCCTGATCACTTATACTTGCAATCAAAAAGGCCCAGCTCTTAACAAAAATAGTTTTCTATGTTTCTAAAATAAAATTATACACTAAGCCAAAGAGATAAAAACATACAGATGGCATTATTGATTCCAAGTGGATTCTTTTGAACATGAGCTCACAAATTACAATCCGCACAGAAAGACTAAAACCTATCATTGGAGTTATGGAAGAAATATTCTATTAATAACTGAATAATAAAAAAAAAAAATCCATAATTAACATTTAAAACAGCATTAAACATACCGGATAAAATAATCATTTCTTATCAGCAAAAGATGTTGGAGAATAGAAAGAAAATATCCTTCAGCACTAGTGTCTTTTACTGTATTCCACACCATGTTGTAAACATCATTTACTTCAGTGAAAGTGTTAAGGAGAATAATAACAAAAAATCAAAAAATTTCAGTCAAATGTTTACTGATAACTTCTTTAAACAAAAATTATAGCAAAAAAAATGTCCATTATATGCTTTATTTTGCTCATGTTTGTCCTGCTGATATCATTAAATCATTTATGTTGGAATAGACCTCTAAGAAGATGATCAAGTCCAACTATTAGCCAAGCACTGCCAAGTCCATCGTTCAGCCATGCCACTACCTGTCTTATCTAGAAATCTTTTTGAAGTATCTTCAGGGATGGAGACTCCATCATTTCCCTGAGCAACCTATTCCAGTGTTTGACAACCCTTTCTCTGAGAAATTTTTCCTATTATCCAATCTAAACCTCATACAGCACACCTTGAGGCCCTTTCCTCCCATTCAGTCACTTGTTACTTGGGAGAAATGGCTGACCCCACCTCACTATAACCTCCTTCCAGGTAGTCATTGAGAGCTACAAGGCCCCCCTGAGCATCCTTCTCCAGAATAACCCCAGCTCTCTCAGCTGCTCCTCACAGGACTTGTGCTCCAGACCCTTCTCTGGACACGCTCCAGCCCCTCCATGTCCTTCTTGTGGGTGAGGGGCCCAAAACTGAGCACCGAATTCAAGGTGCAGCCTCACCAGAGCCTAATATAGGGGAATGATCAGTGTCCTGCTCCTGCTAGCCACACTGTTTCTGACACAAGCAAAGATCATATCACCCTCAAAAGGATATTCTAGTTCAGATCTAATATCTTCTAAACGATGAGAGAATTCAATCATGTCTTCTTCTTTATGCTCATTGAACACTTTCAGCTGAATATCTAGTGCTTCATTCTTTATATATCGTAGTTGCTGCAACGAAGAAACAGCACAAAGACTTGCAAAATTAGTATTTATATATGTAAATAAATGTATCTTTTTAATAAATTCCATATGTTTATATTAGTTAAAGGTTTAAAATTACAAGAACACATGAGTTAAGTTAAATATTCAAAACGTAAATGTAACTTCAGGCTGGCTTAAAATTTTTGCACAACAGAGTGTCACATGTTCTTAAGCAAAGTCATAAAATGCTGAGGAATCAGAATAAAATCAGAATAAAACTCAGAAAGCACATTTCACCTTTTCATTTTTATTTTAAGGCTGATTCTCGTCCCTTACTGCTCCTTCCTAAACTTAATAAAATGCCTTTGAGGATAATTTATTAGAACTTGTTCTACCATTCCTGCTCTCAGACTCAAATAATTAAAAAAATTAAATAGTAATGCAAAGAGAGAAGACAAGACGCTTACTGGCAATAACTCTTTCAATCCACTGCGCATAAATTCATTTCTGATGTGAAGCCTAAAATCCAAGTCATCAGGAGATGTAACAAGAGCATTGATGAGCTGCATGCAAGCTACCTGTAATAGACAAAATAATAATCTTATTTCTAAGATTTCAATATGCATCACAATCAAGAAGATACAACAAATTAATAATTAGACAAAATAATAATCTTATTTCTAAGATTTCAATATGCATCACAATCAAGAAGATACAACAAACTAATAATTAGACATTATATAATTTCTAATTATGAAACTACTGTAATCTTATAAATAAGCCACTTAAATTCCTGATCAGCCACATGAGCTATAAATACCAAATTCTAGTTCACAAATTTCCATTATAATTAAATATTTTACCACTCCATTGAATTTTGTCATTTTATACAAATATCAAGTTCCTTTAGCCAATGAACTTTAGCAGATAAAGCATAATAATGGACATATAAAAATCATTGTAAATATACATTTATCTATACATATATATAAGAAGTTAGTAACAGAATGCAGTCTGTGTACAGTGAAACATACCTTTTCTTTAAAATGCTGAGTAAATTAAACTGAGCCTGAAAAACAGAATGGGGTTTTTTCCCCGCTTGTTTTTTGAAATAGTCATTCTTTAAACATACTGAGAATTATAGAATACTTCATGAGAATCACTCCTTCAGCTCAAAAGAAAGAATCAGGCCAGCTACTCAGCAGAACCTCTTCTGAAAAATTAAGATACTCATCTTGAAAACCCACAGCCAGGAGCAGCAGGAATTCCCTGTCTGGATTCACAAGTCTTTAGAACGATGGCAACTTACTGTTTATCTCTAATACAGATGAAAAGAGACATTATATCCCTTTTTTACCCTCTTTATTGTTTGCACATTTTGCTTCAATTTACAAAAAATATGTTATTCAAGTAATTCCAGCATTTTAAGGGCTTTTTAAAAGCACCAGACCATTAGAATTCTATTTGGACCTTACATACTATGTCAACAATTAAAGCAATCTGGTTCAAATACTTTGCTGTAAAGCCTTTTATAGTCTAAAAAATGATCATGCATTATGCCATAGGCAAAAGGTGATACTGGAATGATACTATCCCAGTCATCTCCAAAGTATGCGTAATTCCAAGTACTGAATTTACATATGGCCACAAGAACAGCTATGTATAAAGATGTACAAGCTACTTTGATACAGACTGTAAGAAACAATAGCACCCATTAGGTTTCCAGAAGGAACATGCTAAGATTACATAATAGCACAGACCACAACTATTATCTCACCTTTACCCTACTGCAAGGTATGTAAGCATGAGAGTAGCTTTATACATTATTTCAGCTGAACTGTTATGGAGGTGAATGGCAATTAGCATAATTTAGGCCTGTTTGACTGCAGTGTTAGTCTATGTAGATGAACTTACTGGCTAACACTCTAGAAGAGAACAGCTTAGTTATGAGAACAGAGATGTAACAAATGTAAACAATCTGTTAATGTGAGAGCAATGAACCTGCTGATAAAACCAAGCAGACTGTGAGCTACAATAGGTTTTTAGGGACCAAGGGTTAGAATGACCCAATTAAGCATGAGGTATTCTTCACCCAAACCCATAAATGACAGTATTTGGAGTCACTTGAAAAGAGAATCTCGATGGCCCCACAACTCTGCATTAGGATTTGGGACCATCTTTTCAACTTCTAGAGAAGTCTGAAATGGCAAGAATGCTCAAGGGAGGAAGTCATGGTTGGAACCACTGTACTAACCCATCCAATACCTCTCCCGGATAAAAGCTGCCACAAGAGCATTTATTCTTAGATTACTCTGTCATGCCACATACCTTGCCTCAACAATAACTTCAAAACAGTTATAGAAGAAACAAGCTTTGCTCCTTCTTCTTACTTGAAGAAAGAGCTGAAATTGATTTCTATTCCCTCAGAACTTTTATGAAATTCAGTACATGCAAATATCTATATTTGCATAATAATAGAAAAGTTTTGTTTTTATTTTATTGACATAAATAAGAGAATCACACTAAATTAAAGATATAAAATCATAGAATGTCCTGAGTGGGAAGGGATTCAAAAGGATCATCAAGTCCAACTCCCAGTCCTGCAAAGGGAAGTCCCAAGAATCACACCTTGTGCCTCACAGCATTGTCCAAATCCTTCTTGAACTCAGACAGACTTAGTGCTGTGACCACTGCCATGGGGAGCTGCTCCAGTCCCCAATCACCCTCTGGGTGAAAAATTGGTACCCAATCCTAACATCTAACTTAAATATCCCTGACACAGCCTCAGGCTGAAAGGACCCTTGGGTCCTGTCACAGGTCACCACAGAGAAGAGATTAGCGTCTGCCCCTCCTCTTCCCCTCACGAGGAAGTTGCAGATTGCAATGAGGTCTCCCCTCAGTTTCCTCTTCTCCTGGCTAAACAAACCAAGTGACCTCAATTGCTCCTCACACAGCTTCCCCTCAAGGACCTTCACCATCCTCATTGCCCTCCTTGGGACACATTCTAACAGTCTTATGTCCTTCTTATATTGTGGGACCCAAAACTGCATACAGGACTCAAAAGGATTATTTAAATCAACTGCATAAGTGTTAAGATAGACTTCTGTAACTTACCCCAGTGTTAGACAATAACCAAGTTACAATACCTAAACAAAATAATTCAACACCAGTGGAGGGGAGGAGGAATCAAAACTAACCAATCAAATATGAAAATGTAATAAAAGAGACACAGAACTTTGAAGGACAATTTGCAAAAAGCATCTATGACTAACACATCTAATTCCCCAAAGATAGCAAAAGAAGGAAGACAACAGAATCTGTAGAGTCAGTAAAAGACCATGGTGTAAAGAAGTGCTCAAAGAAAACAAAGCAACACAAACAGCAACACTTTGTCATTCTTTGGCATGTGAGAGGAGATCACAAAGTAGAACAGAGACAAAACAGTTCCAAAGTGGCAGAAGAACTCAGAGAACTAAGCCAACATGAGAAGTAACAAAAGAGCATTCACTCTTCAAACATTCAAAGCTTTAAAAAAAAATTGAGGACAAAATAATCCAAATTTATACTGAAATGTATCTTGACACTGAAGAAAATAAAGATGGCGAAATTGTATTGACATTTAAAAGGCCACTTTCAGGAAGATCTGGACAACTACAGATTGGCAAGTTTGACTTCTACAGTAGAAATATATTTTTTATAGTTAAGAACAAAATTAATGAGTAATACAAAAAATGTAATATCAATAAAGAGACAGTATAAATAAATGGCTTTGCAAAGCAAAGTCCTATTTCATGAATCAAAGAGAGGTGTTTGAAAGGCCCAAGGAGCAGGCAAGAATGTTCCAATCTAAGTCTGGACTTTAAAAATTTAAACAAGTTTGACAAATATCAAAACAATTCAGAAAAATGTAGAAAACAGCTTGCTAAGTAGACAAAATCAAAAATTCTACTAGTAATAGGTAATATTGAATTTGATGTTTAAAAGTCTGTTTTTAAAAAAGTTTCTATGGCTCAAAAATTATGTCATATTAAATTCTGTTCAAGTAATGTTTCCTAATGTTTTCCCCCCTGCCTCACTGTAAGTCTGCCTTTGTATGTTTTTGTTAGCAAAGTGTTTAACAGACTTGGCAAGGCAATAAAAGCCTGTTCCTGTCCCTTCTCCATATTCTTTACAGTGAGGGCAATTAGATCATCCCCTGATGAGGAAAAGTAAATAACCTCACATATCAAAGAGGAATATACTTACAGTGTGTTTTCTTTCAGAAAGGTATTGGCATCCCATTAGTAGCACTCAGCTTTAAAAGAGCTCAGTTAAATAGGAATATAGCTAACAACACCACAACACTGACTGTTTTGCCTTATAGAAAGTATGTTTCCTGGAGAAAGATCTTCCTGATTTGGGGCTTCTTTGAAGTTATAAATAAGAAACAATGCTTGGTTATTCTCTTCTTATAAAGCTGCTAAATAGATAAGAATTTGAGCCTTTAACTGTCACAGTGGATTTTTCATCTTTGTAGTGTCTGTCAGAACAATTCTTATGATACTTCTCCCTGAAATGTGTTATTGCCCTCATTTTATACAAATTGCTTCTGTATCTATGTCTACAGTATTTTAGAAACTTAGGGGAAAATAGGACTTTGTTAACTTATCAATTATTTTCTTCAAATTCAAACAAAACCTCTGTATTACTCTTCAAGCCTGTTTCTGCACAAGTACTTTTTCCTGAGAGTTACTCTAATGTTTGTTACTGCCAAAGCATCACTCTACACTAGGTAACAAAGAAGGGTGCTAACCCCAGCAAAGGAAACTACAACAACCAAAAGATAAATACAAATAATATAATTCTCTTACATACAAACGTTGACACTACAATATCCAAAATTTTGAAACCAGCTAAGGTGCCCAGTCCACTTTTCAAAACTAGATTGAAAAAAATCTTCCAGGAATTGAATCGACAGCAACCAACAGAGATGAAAGGTTCTGCTGCACCACCAAGCACTTTGAAGAAAGAAAAAGCTCCTCATATTGAATATTTGTCTGTACTCCTCTACAGTCTTGTTCAGGACACATGGCCTTGTAGCCCACTTATTTTTGCTAGTAACAGGCTACAGGTTTTGTATGAAGCTAACACCACATGCTTCCACACCTCTCAGGCTTCACTGAGGCTTGGCTTGCCTATTGGAGCTCGCTCAGTTTTGGCTGTTTTTGTTGCAACAGGATTTGTCGAGTAACCGAATCACTATCACCCCACTAGGTGTACATTTTTCTTAGCCTTGTACAAGTCTCTGGAATAAAGTTTACCGTTACATACATTTCTGTAATTAGTGGATAGAATATGACCACAAATGAAATGCAGCATAGAAATGTATAGGCATGGGATGGGGTGGAGAAGTGTTAGCACTACTGAAAGCAATTTTATTAGACCACTAAGACATCACTTAGACTAAAAATTAAGTCCTTGGCTTTGAATACCAGGTGTATTTTTTAGGCCCACAAACTGCACAAGTTACAATGTCACAACAGAAGAATTTGGACGTCACAAGTGGTTTAAAATGCAAGCAACCAAACCAGTTAAATTTACTGCAATAAACGCTTAAAGAATATATTGTCTTATTATCTGAGTATGGGCTTTATTTTTAAAGCTTTTTGTATTTGTTTTGGTATGGGTCCACTTTATGAGTATTTGTCATCCCCTTCAACAGCCAAGATGAAAATTTTTACTTCCCCTAATTTTGATCTTATTTAGTTGAAACAAGATATCATCTCCAATTCATCTCTCTGGAGTACAGAATCTTTCATTCAATTGCATTTTCTGGATTCAATTAGTTGTGCCATTCAAAACCGGTAATTCAGCGCACTGACAGCTGCCACCAACACCTGCTCTCCTGTTAACATCAGGGAGGCATTTCAATGATCGTAGACTTCACTACCACAGAGTAAGTACCAAAGTACAGTTCTACAAGGTTACATTTACATTTCAACTCCATGTTGTTTGATTATATTCAATTTGGAATCTTTGTCATTGTTATGACAGCAGTTTAAAACACAGTATGTTTCCCTGCAAAACACTATATGAATGGACTGTTAAGCAAGGAAACAGCATTTATCACAGATGATTTAAACTATCAGTGAGGAGTCAGAGACTGAAAAAATACTACTATGAAAATCCTGATCAAGAGCAAACTATAGCTTTATCTTTGAGATAGCAGGGCAATTTCAATGAAAGGATATCTACAGATGTAATTGTATCAAAAAAATATTATTTTGTTTAAATTTGCCAAATCAACACAGTACACGTGCACATATGTTACTCAAACAGAGCCATGATACAATGATGAAAAGCAATAAATTAATCAGTAAGACGTACTGCTATTCTAGTATTTCTAGTCAAATTTGATCAAGTGGGAATTAAATTGCAGCTCAGAACAAGAATATACTTTAGCCTTCCAGGAACAAACAAGACAAAGATCCATTGGATAATATTAGCTAACTATTCATTTGTGTAGGAATACAAAGTAATAGTGAAAGTCCCAAACATAAGCCTACAAAATGCAGAATGAGAAAAAGTTACACAAGAGGAAAGAAAAACAAGTCTAAGCAAGACACAATGCTTACACATCTAGATTTGAGTAAATTAGATCACAAATTCTTTTTTCTAAGTTTAAAAACTTCTTAAAGGACTAAAGATAAAGGGAATAGCAGGAACCTGATAGTAGATCACAAACATTTAAATCATATTCCAAGTGAAACTAATTCAATACCTAGGAGTTAGCATAAAATACTTAAATCACACAAGACCACAATAATTTGAAATTAGTTTCTGCAGTCTTGACATTTAGGTAAGGTAAGCTTTGTTCTGATTGACCCTATTACAGAAGCAGTTAAGGGAAGGACCTCATTAGCACAGAGCAACCAAGAATCATCAAGTTATTCAGCAAACCAAAATGTCACAGCCATCTCACATCCTCATATTATTAAATGATAAAGATTAAATGGTATTCCCTGACAACTGAAAACACTGGGAGGATATATGGCTATTGATGAATACCTAGGACCTTTTACTTTCTTACAAAAACGCTTCTCCTAGGATATGCATGAACCTGTACGTTTCCACAGGGATGAGGAATACTCATTTTTCGAGAACTTATCCAGGAAAGGAAAAATTGCACCTTTGCTTCACAACTGTTCCTCTTCTCAGTCCTAACTGGAAAATTAGAAGGAGTTGGCATCTGCAACTAGATCTGCATGGAAGAATAGCACTCTCCTGTTAGTTAAACCACCTGCTTGAGAAGCAGTGGTGAAAGTTGATGATTACTCATTTGATTCTCCTAGAAGAATGAGAAGTAGGCAACAAACAAGTTGTTGTTGCTGTTATTTTCTTAACTTTCTTACATATCAAAATGCGTTGTGTCAGAAGAGCTGTATTTCCTGCCTTCATGACTTGAACAAGCAAAATATTAGACTTTTCAGTTGTCATCATAAATACACATAAATACATAAGTTGTCATCATAAATACATAAATAAATATAAATGCCCTATACGTGTTTTAGGCTTAAGATGTTAAACTGCATTTACTTTAACAAAACCAGAAACTTGATATTACTCCTGGCTGTAGTTATATTTTCAGAATAAGACTACTAATCTTGTCTTGAACCAAAATCAATTAAGTATGCCTTCCATAATTTTGGATTTTATGAAAGATAGAACATTGCATTCATATTTTGCATTCAACAAATGCAAAAAATAGATAGACAGAGCTTCCACTAAAAATACAAAAATCACCCTACTGAGGCCTTTTATGTATTCAGTCTTCTAGTAACAGAAATGTTAAGTCAATTCAAAATTGAAAAGGTCAGTTGTTAGTGTCAAATTGAACTGCCACAAAACAAGCATACATACATCAAGCAGACAATCAAGGCAAGTATGCCAAGTAACTGACAACTGTAAACTTCTGTCTCATTAAAAGCCTGTCAAATTAACCACCAGGTCAATTTCATTGTTAGAAAAGTTTACAGATGATTCACATGAGAAGGCTTGATTTTTCTGGTCTTCAAAAATAGAAATCTAGCAACCATTTATGAAGTCTGAAAAAGTAAATATCAAAAAGCCTTTTAGCAGAAGGAACATACTTTCATTAAAGTTTAACTAAAAAAAGTAAACAGAAAAGAACTTTTAATGAGTTTCCATGTCTACACAAGATATAGCAAACTAAATAGCAAAGCATTACCTATTTGCAGGAACTTCAGGCTAACACTCTCAGCAAAACCAAATGAATATATTTAGCATAAGTATTTTAGCAGAAGTATTGCAACAGTAACATTTAGAGTAAATTTTCATTTTTTCATTTTAAACAATGCTTCTATCTTCTATATTAGAGGATAACAAAATACCAGATGGAGGTATAGTCCAACTGAGATAGAAGGCATAACTAGTAGAAACAAACTTTTTTTAATATCTGAATAGTAGTCCTAGAAAAATTAAAATTGCTGCTGCATAGGTAATTCAGCACTGAAAACTTCAGCACTGAATTGGTTATCTCACCAGTGGTATCTTGCTCATGGAGCTGAGCACCCCTGCAAACAGTGGGTACCCATCATGGGTAAAATGAGAGATACCAAGGATTAACTTAACTTGCCTGGTGGCTCAAACAGAGTAACGGCCTGCTTTAAGGGGAGTTTCACATGCATTTTCAACTATAAAGAGAAGGAAGTTACAGATGGTAACTTTTTTCTGTATTAAATCTACAGTAGTTTTTTTTTTTCCTTCATCAAATCTACACAGATGCAAATATACACAAGCCCTGAAAATTCAGCATTACACTCAAAACAACATCCTCCTAATTTCAACTTGGTAGTCCTCAAATCCTTATATGCTCTACAAAGACTCTTGAATTCTCTTAACTTAGATACAACATCCTGGAATTGAAAAAAAGAATTTTTGTAATCTAAAGTACTGAATCAATGAATCAAATAATGATGAATGAATCATTAATATTTTTTAAATCAAAATATTTTAATTTTTTTTAATATCTCAGAGAAAAATTGATATCTCAGAATTTTTTTGAAAGTCCATAAAATTCATGGATGGTCCAGGGAAACTGTGGATGCCCCATCCCTGGACATGTTCAAGATGAAACTGAACTAGGCCTTGAGCAACCTGGTCTGGTGAAAAGATTCCCCCCTCAAGGTACCTGGGTTGGAAGCACATGGCCTTTAAAGGGCCTTCCAACCCAAAACAGTCTATGATTAGAAGAGAGAAGGGACAATTTTTCAAAAGATAATTCCATTGGTACTGGAAAAATTGAACTACAAACAATTCTCCACCTGCAAATATTCCTTTATGGTTAGCTTTTCTGTGAGACAAATGAAACAATCAGCAACTTTTATTGTCAGGCATGAACTATTTAATATAAAAGCTGAGTAATGCAAGCATTTCTTTCAAACTTTAATCTTCTACTATTTTTGTAATAGTAACAAAGAATTAATGTGAGAAATGCAAGCACAGAGAGCTACCAAGGCCTCAAACACACAAGCTCAGAGATAGAGATGGATACAGTGTTTGACCCAAGACCTTGGAGAAGGCTTGAAGCTTTAGAATAGAATAGTGAATCAGACACAAATGAGCAGAAACAAATAAGCATCAAGATTTGTAGTTTAAGCTGAAATATGTTTTAAGCAAGTAGAAATATGTCTCATGTAAGCAAATAAATATGTTAAGCAAGATAGTAGAAGATTTTAAGGATTTTAAATTTTGAACAGCTCTCAGTTCAACCTGATTACATGAATATCAATTAGTTCATATCTACACTCAAAGACCAATGATTTATAATGATCATTCAAACAAAGTTAATACTTTGTGCCTTCCTGCAGTAAACTCTACATCCAACTGAGGCAAATTGAAAAAGAGGTGCAAGTTTTCTTTCCTCAGACCTTCTGAGGGCAATTTTATGATATCACAAAGTGACCATGAAAAACAGACCTCCCAATGATTTAAAACATTAATTATAAAATGCAGTTGCCTAAAAACTTGCTTTTTTACTATAATCAATATTCAGTTTCAAAAAATATTTCCAGAAGTGATATGATCTTGTTGCATCCAAACATTTGACTTATCCTTTATTTTAAATATATACTGTCTTTTGACTCGCAAAGCTAAGATCTCAGTGGAAAATCAACAAATTGACTTGCAACCCCCCCATGTTTCCAGGCCAAATCTTCCCATGCCACACCTCAAAAGACAAAATTATAAACAATATTCCAAAATTTGACCCAACTTGAAACAGTATTCCTACTCCCTTTTATTGTAATGACTTGTTCAGTCCAGAAAACCATGTAATTTTATTTTCACTTGTTGCAGTGATTAAAAAAAAATTACTTACTTGCAGCTGAACTGAGTTATCCTGAAGACCTTCTACAATAGGAGAGAATCTATCAACATTCCTCTCCTCTGCTGCTGCTGTTACAGCTTCCAATATTTTTTCAAGGCTGTGAGAAAAGAGAATAATTTCACTCAGGAGCGATATTTAAACTTGTTCATTTGCTATCTTAAAAGACATGTTGCCAAATTATTCACCTGCCTCAATTTCTTGTAAACATATTTAGAAGGTTTAAGCAATACTTGTTGCCTATAGAGATTTTTGTAACCAAAGAATGACTTACTGGATTACAAGGGTTAAAAAAAGTATGGTAAGAAATAGTAAGCAAAAGAATTGCTGCATAACTATTTCCATCTAACCAGTACATCCAGATGTGAAAAAGAAAACTCACTGATATGGCCATGATAAAAAAACTCACAAAGGTATGCTGAAAACAGACAATATAATACAGATACTACTTTCAAACCTAAATTGAAAATTTTATCATTTTATTCAGATATAATTTGGGATATTGTAAAATTACCTTATATTTCTTGCTTAAATACAGTACTTACATGTTTTCCTCCCCAACAATGCACATTGCCGATAAGAGTTTAACTATATCCGTCATCATGTTAGTTTGCTTGGGATCAATTGCTTTGGCCAGCAACAAAAGGCTCCTCTCTTCTCCCAAAATTCTTTCCAACCCATACTAAACAACAGAAGAACATTTGTAAGGGAGGGAATCCAAATGACCATCAAGTATCTAATTAATGACATCAATAGTTCCCCTCAAATAAGTATTTCAAATGACATTTTAGTCTGTGAACTAATCAAAACAAAAAAAAAAAAAAAGAGAGAAAAAGTCCCAAATAGGTCCCTTATTCTGTAAGAAGGGCATATAACAGCACCAAAAGTTTTCATTAGTGTCTTGCAATATTTCTGCAGAGAAAGTGGCAGACTTCTGGCAGACAGAAAGAAAACCACAACCGACCAACCCACCACTTCACCAAACGGCATATGGACTTATACTCATCAGGTACTTTATCTAATTGAACTGTAGTAATTTTGTTTCTAGAATAAATAAAATCCCATACCTTATTATTCATGAAGGCTTTCAAACACTGTATAACTTTATGCTGACTCCTTTTCACAAGTCTGTCCTGACTGAATAAATCAAAATTTTAGTGTAAATAAATGCTCTTAATATAAAGTTAGCTTTTCTTAATATTTAAAGACTTTATATTAAGATATTTCTATATATAATTAGATATTATATATAATTTTATATTATATTTATATTCTATTTATATTTAGAAAAACTAATTTTATACTAAATACTTACTTTTTTGTCTCAACCAATCGTTCCAAAACATCCAACAGCAGTCCCAGACCTTCTTGGCCAAAGTTTACAACCCAGCTAGGAGGGAGAAAAAAGACATTTCAGAAAATTGACATCTTGAAGACTAATCATAGTGAAAGAAAATTATCACCATAAATAAAAGCACGCATAACTGGGTGGTGTAAAACCCAAAATATCTCCAAGAGAACACAATAAAAATTTAAAATTTCAGCTACTACCAAAGGCATCTTTTAATGAGGTTAAACCCTTGGCCAGTTGTTTCTTCATATGACAGATGCCTCATGGTCCTGTTTACTATTGCTCAAAACCCCTTGATATCAAATACAAGTAATGCCACACTGACAGCAGCACTAACAATTACAGGAAGAGAAAAACATATATTTTTATATTTCTTTTCTTCTAAAAGTGAATACATTATGAAAATAGATTCTCTCTTTCTTGGATGGGTGTTTTATTCTGAAACAGATTAGGCAAATAACTGGAAACTATTTTTGTCAGATCTGGCCCGTATCTGTCCTAAAGATAATCCAACAAGATTCATTTTGTATTAGCAGAATTATGAGCAGCCACTTTGCTGCACATCCAACAGCTGGGGATGACTGACTAATATACTGATGCATTCTTACTGTCTTTACCTCTGCTTCCACAACAGAACAAAAACTACTTACAATACCCAAAGAAAACACTCAGCTTTTTGTCATTCTGACAAAATACTAAGTTATCAGTGCCTCTATTTTCAATGTTCTTATCAAAAAGGTCGTCTTAATGAAATTCAACCTGTTACAACTATTACACAAAAGGGGAAGAAATAGTTGTAGATCACTAGCTATCTGTAATAATATGCACAGCTAGATCACTTGAACCACTTTTAATGAATGAACTGTGATAGCAACTATGAGGTCAAAGCACCTAAATTATTTACCTGAAGATTAGTGACCAAGATTGTCCTTTTAGAAGCTTACTTTTTATAGTGATGGGAAAAAAAACACAGCTTTTTGCAGTAAACCATGGATTTCAATATTTGTTTCTAAGTACCAGAGATCAAACAACTCAGTAACACTTGATTTAGATTTTCTCTGTGAACTAAAAATACAATTTACAAAAAAGACTAATTAAAAACCCTTTGTCAGAATAACTCAGGCTACTGTAAAGCATGTTTCCTTCCACATAAACCATTATATATTCTAAATAAGACAACTCAATACAGAAACAAAATAGAAAGAAAGCAGCAAATACCCATAGAGAAGACCCATATCAGCAACTCTCCCAAACCAGACACAGAGAAAAGAAAGTTGTGCAATCCTTTTCTAATCACGTCCCAACATTTCATTTACATTATTTTAAACTACAACCTAAAGAGCTTCCCCAAATCATGTGTACAACCACTGTCTTAAACGGTAACTCTAAACAAAAGGATTTAAATAGAATAGAATAGGAAAAAATACAATTTAATGAAATAAAGTCAGCATTCAGAAATCAAGCTGCATGGAACAAATCAAAATTAAGACTTATCAATGATTACTGAAGAGTTAAACCTTCCTTCAATAAAGCAGGTAAACAAAGGTTGTGCTTTCTTCTGAATAGATAAACCCTACAGGTACAGAAAAAAATACCAGAAGGAAGGAAGGATGAAAGCCTAAAGTACACTGGACAGAAGCAGCAGCACACATTTGGAAATATATATGTTTCCTGGTGAACAAACTTACACCAAGGTGCCTAACTCCCATTATTGATTACCCTGACAAAAATAAGTTAGAAGATCAAAGACTTGGAAAATATTTCAAAAATTAAAATGAAAAACAACTGACTACTTAGCACTAGAAAACAAAGGGAACTGCTTCTGCACCACATTTAATTTACCTTCTCTTAGTATTACCTTGTATAGATCAGCCAACTCTATTAAAAATAACAGACCTACAGAGGATACATAATCAATGAAACAGAAAGAAGTTAAAAACACTCACTAATGCATACATACTCATTAACCAGAAAACCTTCTACATATCCATTCATTTTAATCCATTAAGAAATTAGAATATGATTAATCTCTTCAACATGTGCTAATGATTACCTGACAGGATTACTAGTCAAGGACACACGGAGGGATTCTAAGCAAGTGACTAGTCTTTCATCCGTTGACCCAGATTTTAAATCCTGAATAAATTCTTGGGGAGAAATCTTCCTACTGTTCTTGAGACTTCCCTGAAACACAAAAAAAACCCACTTGTTCTTTATTTGATGCATATAGAATTTAAACAGATTATTATTAATGGCTAAGTTTCATTTCTGTTCCTTGAAAAATATATAATGTAGACCTGAAAACCTGTAACTGATGCCCATCTACTATTTGCCAAACACTGACTAAATTGGGTCATTTTATGAATAAATTTATTACCAGCAGACAAAAACAACAGGCATGAAATGTACAAATTTATCATACATGCTCAGTGAAATTAAGTTTTTTGTTTTATTGAATGGATTCTGTTTATGCATTGCAAAGATCTTCATAAGTCAAGAGTCAACAGAAGAAAAGACCAATAATGATTATGAGGTCCTCTGAAGAGATCACAGGATACATGTCCAGAAGGGTGACTACACTCATAGAAGCATACAGAGCAAAGATGCAGCATACCATATATTTTCTACAGAACATATCTAAATACAAAAAAGCAGGCATACAATGGTGCATAAAACTTAGATTTGACTTAATTCATTGCAAGACTCCTTTTTTCAAAATAGAAGTACAACTGTCATGTTGCACAAAGAGACTTACTAAATACCTCTTGATTAACTAGTGGCTTAAGTCAGTAACTGAAGAGAATTAGATTTGCAGTGCAATAATAACTTGAAATTATTCAGTGTAAATGGTGAGGTAGTCTCATTATATTATTATAGCTAGTTTCATACAGGTGATGTTTTCTCCCTTTGTTAGATCCTCAGGAAACACTGAGAAGTAATCTTTTCTTCTATGAAGTAGATGATCAAATAGTTTGTAGCAAAGAAATTAAGTTAAAAGCTGGGAAGTGTATACAGACAGACCAGGCTGCTGAGCTGCCATCAAGAGGGACATCAACAGACAGGAAAAATGGGAAGAGGAATTTCAGGAAGTTCCACAACAGAAAACTGTAAATCTTGAACCTGAGGAGGGATAAACCCATGCACCAACATGTGCTGAAGCTACCAGCTGGAATGTAGACTTGTAGGAAAATAGGGGTTGTGACGAATGACAAGCTGACCACAGGTAAGTGCATCACCAGCTGGTTGAGGGAGATGACCCTTCCCCTCAGCTCAGCAGAGGTGAGACATCTAGAGAATTCTGTCCAGTTCCTGACTCCCCAGCATGAGAGACATGGACATATTGGAATGAATCCAGAGAGGGCTGTGGACACAATTACAAGAGAATCTGTAATACGTGGAGAGGTTGGTAGAACTGAGATTGTTTAGCCCCAAGAGAAGGCTCAGGGGAACCCTATCAGTGAAAGGACAAGAAGAACAAATTGAAATACAGGAAATTGGTTAAACATAAGACAACCACAAACTTCCCCCCTCCTCCCTCTGTTTTCTTAAGCATGAGGCTGGTAAAGCAGGTTGCTCAAGCACACTGTGTAGTCTCCCCTATCAGAGATATTAAAATTGGAATATATAAGAAGCTGGATGCAACTATCTCTAGGGTCTCTTCCAATCTAATTCTAAATACCTGCTGCTAGCAATCCTCCCAAAAATATAGCATCTCATGTTATATTTTGAAACATCATGTGTAATACATGTCATTCCAAACATGCTTCTGAACTTATGGATATCCCTACTTGCTTAAGTATGAGGGTAACTTCCAATAACTCCACAAAAAAAAGTAGATGAGATGTACAGCAAAGGATGAGGGTTGAGGTGAGAATCTGGAAGACAGATCTAGGAAACCCAGAGAAAATTTTTAGAAATCAGGAACAATAAATGTTCCCACAAACAAAATGAAACTCAGTAGTTTCAGTTTTCTTTCATGGCTCTTACCAGCTGGACTCTGCAGAGATAAGATAACAGACTGACTAGAGACAAAATGACCAAACTCCCAGCAGCCAAAGTATTTAAATAAATGTTACAAAGAGTTGGAAATTTCAAGAAGTCTCAGAAATTCTGCTGGCAGCTCCTGATGCGCATACACTACTTGATAAGCACTACTTGTATGCCTAAGCATAAGGATTAATATCCTGTGCGGAGAATCTGTCATTTCCAGTGACTTCTCCCAGCAGTTCCTGCTGTAAAATTGACAAAACTGATGTAACCAAAATACTTGTAAGTTGTCAGTAAAATTTTTTTCTTTTGATGCACAGTCATATAGGACAGTTATATGGACAGGACATACAGTTAAGATGGTTAGAAGATATTTTGGAAGGAATTTAATATAATCAACAGCAAATGTGTGCAGTAAAAAGGTCACATGGGACAGGAGCCCAGTCAGACTAGAAGAATTCACTAGAATGACATTTCAGAAAGCCTTATGTGACCCATCTGAAAACAGTGCCACACGCAGTGGAGACTCGCATCAACATCCAGAGAGTAACCAGTCATCCCATTTCAGACTCAGTTCCCCACTGGAACATCACCCTATGCAAAAGAACCAGTAAACATGTCTGTACAACAAACTACCACAGTGCTAAGTACCACTTATTCATATTATGCCAAAGTTCTGCAACATAATAAGAATATGATACATCTGCCAGCGCTTAAATAAAATGAGAGCTGCATTTGGTATCAATTGTGAAACAGATTATATTAGCTGTATTTCAGCATGAGAAAAGCTGCTTAAGTTCAAAATGTTCAAGTTTACAGAGAAACAGGAAATATCTTGAGGCATCAGTGCCTCTAGAAACTTAATTGCTCAACTGAAGAACAACTGGTCTGTGAGCAGATGCAGCATGAAGTCAGCATTAATTAATCTACTTAAAACATCACAAGGGCACAATGTGAACAACAAAAACAAAATACTAAGAAGAAAATTCACTTTAAAAACCCAGTTTGTGTGTTTTGAACATATAAAACAGCAAAAACGATGGCTGAGTAACATGATAGCAATGCATTTTATTTCCCCTTGAGTATTAACTCCATAACATGAAATTTTATTTTCAAAACTTTTCTGCAGATATTACTATGCAAGGAGGTGTGCTTTGTGATTATTGGAAAGGAGCTGTGCACTTCTGAGAAACAGAAACCCTGATACTGAGGTCAATAATAAAGCTTTGATTACAGTAGAGCCCACTTGGATCACCAGAGACTGTTTCATTTTCATTGATTCATTAGAGGTGCAGTCTCTGTTCTTCATTTTGATAGTTCTTCAAATGGTAACTGCTTTAAATGAAACATGCTCAGTACTCTCCATAACATTTGTGAATGAGGATATCTTTCCCAAGGCGAAATATCTTAGTACCCATCTCCTTAAAGTCCAAGAAGTATGAAAAGAAGTATGAACAACCAAAAGAAGTTACTGCAGTATCACTCATAGAAGGAGAGGCCCAAGATGGGATTAGTTGCACACAATAGTCAGGAGCTACAGGGCATTTCACCTGTTCCAAAAAAGTATGACACTTTCACAAAGTCAAGGTACACCAAAAGTTAGCCAAATACTCCTGGGGTGCAGTGCACTATTCTCTCTACTCAGAAGGCACTCAGTCCAACTAACTCAAGGAATGAAAGAGCATGCCTGGAACAAAGAGTTTTCAATGGCAAGGTTTTCAATTTCATCCCAATAGCTCCAGCACTAATCTGAAATCATCTGCAGCACAACTGGATTGAAGTACTGAATCTGTGTCTCGCTGAAACAGCTTCTCCCAGTACACAACAGGTGAATGTCACTTCCAGTAAAGACACAACAGCAGAAAGAGAGTTCAGGAAAGACAAATTTGCCTGCACGGATTGCTCTTTTGTCATGTCCCACCACAGAGAGAGGAATACATGGTCTAGCAGCAGAGGGAAGAAAAGAGAAGGGAACAGAAAAAAGAAAATGCTGTTGGAAGCCTTAGGAAAACACACAAGACAACAGTGTGTGATAACAAATCATTGTCCTGGGGGAGGAAACAGACCTGTCCTCTTCAAGAAAGTACCTTATACAGCTCCTCTGGGCATAGTGCAAGAAGCTCCATTGCCAAAACACAAGTGTGACGACATCCAAAGAAAAAAGGAAAATTGTGAACGGCACACAGAAAGAAGGACCTATGAGACATACTCTGTGGCCAAGAAGCAAAGACATGAAAATCTTTCTCTTGACAAAGAGAGCCTTAACATCACCACCATCAGCATGCTATGATTTCAGCAATAGATGTGAATGCAGCAACTCTGCACAGCCAGTTATGTTCTATTACCACATACTTTTTAGATCAAACAACTGAGGTCTTAAAATACATATAGAGCCTAGGGGTGCCAATGATATATAAACCCTCACATACTATTTTGGGTAGAAAATTCAAGAATGTTTTAAGATCTACTCGTCAGAAGTTTCTTGATTTCCCATGCAATATCTCTAAAAAAAGAAAAACAAGCTAGACCTAATCTTCTGGTATAAAGGACCTGTTAAGACTAGTAGTTTTGATAAACTCATCTTAAATAAAGTAATCTCCAGGCAGTTAGGTCCTGCACTAGGCATACCTACCTTACTAAAAGTGCTAAAGCTTAACACTAATAATTATACATCATGTGAAGCAGACAGTAAGATAAATATCTCACTTAAATTACTTCATTTAATGTTTTAGTTTGTCAGTATTTAGTTGTAATTACATCCAGATTATTTTTACTGATATCTCTAGTTACATACAGCAGTAAGAGTTGAAGATTGAAACACATGAATTCTAAAACAATCAGAATATCTGAGGACAGGATTAGCTATGCAGCATTTAGCACAGGAGTCAGTTCTCACTCTGCAAAAACTAAGCAGTTCTTTTATGCCAAGTGAATCCTTAATTTAGCCTTTATATACAACTCCTTGCATTGCTTTAGAGCAACCAATCATTATAGGTAAAAAATGGACAATAATTGATTTTGTGCACAACACTTTCATTATCAGTTACTAAGTAACATCAAACATGAACTCTATTTTAAGTCAGGCATGAAAAAGGCTCATCAGCTGAGGAATTATTTTTAAACAATGCCAGAAAAGAAAAAAGTTCACACCAAACTTTTGCAAGAAGTTTTTGCAGAATCTTTCCATCTCTACTCTTAGCCATATCTTTACCAAAAAGAAATGCTGGTTTCTGTATAGAAGACACATTCCAAGTACAAGTGACTATCTGCCACTATAACTTGTAAAATAGTAAGACAGACACAAACATTTTTAAAGAGCACTATGAGAAAGAGAAGTTAGTCAAAGGAATGTAACATGCATGCATCACTTTTTCTGGCCAACAGGAAATAATGTAAGCTTTTAGTCATTTACTTACAGACTTGGAAGCAGTGCTAATATATTGCATCACCATTTCTTTTTTGGTATTAAAATCTTTTTCTCTCAATGGCATCTTCTTGTCTTCATTTAAATTCATATCCTCCTAGAATGGGATAGGAAAAAAAAGAAAAAACACTCTTAAATACCATACATCCACAGAATTATTTTAATGTAAGAGACTGACTTAAATATAGACACAAAAATACAAACTCATACAAGTGAAAGCTGTTATACAACTTTTCATAAGATGTTAATCAAAACCATAAAAATCCTTATACATATTCCCTCTGAACTCAGACTGAAAAAAACAAAAACAGTCAATTATACTAGGATTAACAAGTGCATCACAACCATTTTTAGTACACTCTTTTCTCAGGAAAGACCTACAGTTTCACACATGTGTGCACCAAACTACAGAAGAGCATTATTTAATACTTCCCAAAACATTTATAAATGTACTCAAACCAGTATTTTACATATTTTTAATTTATTCCGTAATTCTCTTCCTCTCTTCCCAAATGGTTCATCTTGGCAGCAGAATGTGGTTTGCACTGAAACAAGTTCACAAATTAATAATCACATTTGCAATAAGCAAGGCCAAAATTCTTAAGGATTAAATCAAAACATTCAACCATTATCAAAACCCCATCATAATTCATTCACCCCAATATAAATCCAGAAGTCAAAAAGAGTAGAGAGACCTACAATGAAAACCACACAAGTGACACTTCTGAATGTCACTAGCATCTATGACACAGGGAGTTCTACTGCTCCAGCCTAGAAATGCTCTGATCATTGTAATCAGTTGCACATCTGTGAGAAATGGCATTTCTCATCATGGTGTAAGTTCACAAATAAAAGGGAAAAGAGAAAAAAAAATTAAAGTTTTCAGGAACAATTAACAATTTTGGCACAAACATATAAAGCACATACAGCATGTGATTTACTATGTGCATTGCTCAAGCTTAGCAAGAATTACTGCAGTTATTTTCAGCTGAGACTCACGAGGTGAATCCTCATCAGCTTTGGCAGGAGCAATGCTACAAAATCAGTGAGTAACCCATCTTGATATCAAAGTTATTTCACCTAGTCAGAAATCAAAGACAAACAGTACAGACAATCCTTAGAATTTGTACTACACCAAAACTCAAGTTTCCTTGTCCTTCAATAGCTTTCACGCTGAGTAGAAGAGAATGAAGCACAGTTCCTAGAAACATTTACACTTTTGTATAAATCCAAGCTTTGAGAAGTTATTGCAGAAAATGCTTGACCCCTGTCCTGGTTTCAGCTGGGATAGGATTAATTTTGAACTTAACTTAAACTAAAAAAAAAAAAAAACAAACCTTTTCACATTATCATGTAGCTATTGCAAAGTCCATTCTTCTATTTAAAATAGCTTCTTTCAGACTTGCTCTTTCATGTTTTCTGAAAAGCAGTTTCTAAACTTAAATAAAAGTATCTAACTTCTAAACACAAAAAAAAGCCCCAAGAATTAAGAAACCTATCAACATAAACTATATTCCATAAGCCTAGGTATAACAGCAGGTTAATTTATGGGAAATAGTCTGTCTGTGTGTGCAGTAAAAAGTAATATCTTTGTTCTTGTTTTTAACAAAAGAAACATCATTGAGACAATTAATTTATACAGACTAGAGTGATACAAGGGGCACAACAGATATTGCTTAGTTAATAAAATACTTCATCCCCATCCTTTATCTCTTAAAAAACTGAAATATATTCTACAGGTAAGCAGTACCTCTTTGGAAAAGAAGAATACATCATTTCACATGGATATTTTCCTAATAGCACTAACAGAAACTAAAGGAGGTATATGACAATTATTATCTTTATTGTCTGGTTTTATGAGCTCTTTCATAATTTTTGCCATGAAAACCACACAAGATGCCACTGGATAAAATAGTGGGAGAAGGAAGCCATATGCATCCAGGAAAACCCCAAGTACAAGGTAAGACATTCAGTAAACCCTAAGAATTGAAAAACTTCTCCCTTCAGTTCTAACACATTGACTATTTTTTTTCATACAAAATTATTTCTAAAAGTCTGGCTACAACAAATTGTTCAAATTGTTCACCAATCCACCCCTCCAAATCACTTAATTTGATCAGAACAGCAAACTAGAGGCTACAATATATAATTAGCTATGTAATCTACTGTGACTAAACTAGCTTTATTCCAGCCCATTCAAATGTGGATAATCTGAAAAATCCTTTCTGTAGTGCATGTTATAGATAAAACAACACTGATAAAGTAGCTTAATACAAGTTTAAGTGCTTTGTTATTCAATCAAACAAGGAAAGCATTCAAATTATCCAGATGTCATCATTACTTAACATATTTTGCCAAGTAGTTTTAAAATTGGAATTAATTACTCAAGGATCCATGGATATACGCATCTATATTTATCTAGACATGCAGTAGTAGGTTCCTGAGGATTTATTGAAAGTTTCTATTTATTTATGGCACAGTACAACATCACAGACTACCCTATACCAGAATGTCTGTAGGATGGTATAGAAATACAATCTAAATGCAAGGGGTGTTTTTGAAGGCACTCCTTCAAGTTGTATTAAAAAGAACTCTCCCATTTTCTGAGCAATTATCAGGGACAGCAAAATTTTTAAGAGAAGCAAGACATCAAAGAAAAATGAACCATTTGGCAAGAAGTACAAATACAAAAGTTGGTAACAGTTAATTATTCCTTTCCCTCACCAGTTTAACCACGAAAACCCTGAATGTTATCCTTCATTTACAGTTCTCAAGAGTTCTACAAAAGCTTCTTCAAAACTAAACTATTATCACTGAGCACTAGGAAGTACAAATTCCACAAAGGTACTTCTCTCATTGCACATTGCATTTTCTCCACATGCCAGTCCCTGGTAGTCCCTTTGTATTTCAAGAGTTCCTTGTTACTTGCTGTGAGGCAGAGAAAGAAATAATAATCTGGGCATCATTCTCCTTGTTAGTGTTCTCTTGTGCTCTTCAGATTTAAGTCACTCTTTTCTCATGGCCATTTGTGTTTAGTTTTCAATTGCCCAAAATGTCATCATCACGACAAAAAGCTCAACCTACTGAGGTGCTACCAATGCCACGTGGTCTTTGTGACTGCTCTTTTGTAGTGCACTAACAATGACAACTAAGGAAAGAAGCAAATTTAAAGACAAATGCTGCTTTGGAGGCAATTCTTTCTTTTTGTGCAAGAGTGACATGGCATATAAATTGAGAAGTAAATGTGACCGTGAAATTTGAAGGCATAAAATCTCTTTGTAAAAGTTTCAGATCATCTTAAAAGGAAGAAAGATCCCCCATTTCTTGTTCCTCCTCAAAACATGCTGCATAATCTCATTTCTAATTTCTGTTTAAATATATTGGACCAAAATTTTGCAAAAATAATTCCAATACTTTATTTCCTGAGAAACACCCTAATAAATACACAATTACAACTCACAACAACAATTATATTAAAAATTCAGGTAAAGATTAGAACACATGCACAGAAGAATACTTGTTCCACCTATCACTTAGCCATGTTGTCATTCTTTAAGTAAAAGAAAGTGTAAGACTCTTACCATCATTTTTTCAAACAGTGCTATGATTTCCCTTTCCGACAGTGGTTTTGTAGCAAAATCCTCCAGGTCCATGGGTGTGGATGACCAATCTGTAGAGTGTGACTGCTTCATATGTGGCAGAGGAGGCCTTTCTTTTTTACTTCTTGGAATTCTTATACTGGCAAATCTATCCAACTGAAAATATAAAAGGTGTAATATATCACATACTGTTTCCGTTCCGTGTAACCCTAATTAACATGGGTGTTCTTGGAAGTTGAAAATCCTTATTTTTCTGTGGTAGCTTACCTGTTCTTTAACTGCCTTATTCTAAAGGATTTTCCTAAAGATACATATGATGGTCAGTTGCCTAGCACTGGAGTTAACCAACCAGAATCCCATTACATTATAAAGAAATCATGCAGAACATCAGAATTTTACAGAAAGTTTGGAGGAATAGATGTCTACAAAACCAATTTATGAAGAATTCTTTCCAAGCGTTACATGTAGAATATGAGAAAGCAGGCTGATTTACCAAAAGCATAGTTTTAAAGTGGTTTTAGTTACCCAGAAACAGCTGTACTCCTAATATGGCTACAGAATATATAGACATGCAAAGAAACTACTTTTTATTAAAATACAAGTTGGCATAACTAAGACACTGTTCTATTTATTTTCTTTATATTTCTATTTCTTTTTGCATCATGTAATACAAAATTTAGTGCCTTTGTTCCAATTATTTAGAAAGTCATTTTGGAGAAACCATTGACTCCTCCATTAAAGCTACATAAAGTATGTTTATGATTTCATGAATGATCCTTATGACTAATCCCAAGCAGACATCAATCACTCTGGCTTTATTAACCCTTCCAAGAGCCAAAAACCTTCTTTAGAAAAGTGGTTTGGGTTGTGGGCTTTTAAACTGGTTAGATATTTACCAGCTTTTTGATCAAGAGTTACTAAATGAAACTTTAAACATTTTCCATGCTAGAGCCTGTGCTTTAAGGCACACGGAGGCAAGGACCAACAGAAGGCAAAAGCAGTGGACACCTAATGAGATGTGCTACATCATCATCTTTGTAACACCCTTTTGAACACATACAAACAGCATCACATTCCTCAACACAAAATAAAAGTTACGGAAACATTTGATGCATAAGAGATTTTGGACAAGATTTCAACCATATCAACTGACTTCCGTCTTGGAATGCTATGCAAAAATATTCTGAGGCTTCAATATATCCTTAAGATAAGTATCTTGAGACAAGTACATCAGTTACCAAAGTAAATGACAAGTAAAATTATTATAGCATCTGTGGAATTAAGATCAGAGAGAGCAAAGAAAATCAGTAGCAAAAATTGGGTACAAGTCCTCCACTCCAGTCAGAGCAAGAATTGAGTATCAGACATCCATGAAGAGAGGTTTAGAGGAAAAATATAAAGACTTTAATTCTTCCAGTTCAAAATTGAAAAGAAACAGTTTTTGGAACATAGAAATAGATTGTAAGCTACTCACAGATGGTTGTAGAACATGCAAAAGCAGAAAATTAATATAGCATAAACATAAAAGAGCTCAGCATGGATGATGGGGCCCTTCTGTGTCACATCAAACCAGCAGGCAATGAGGAATGGCATACTCTACAGGAATAATTACATAGGCAAGACCCAGGAAGACAAAGAATGCAACAAAAGCAAAAGGGAGGCTAACATCACTGGAAGTGAAGTAGTAGTCATCAGTAACAAAAACCATCTTACATCTTGACTGGGAAGCAATTTCCCTTCCTGCTTTTAAAATCAGAAGTCTATGGTAAGCATGGGGAGATGAAGCCAGACTTCAAACTGAAGTGACTAGACAGGAATTGTAAAAAAATCCTATTATTTGAGACTTTTCTTTTCAAGCAATGTCTTTCATAAGTACTGATGAAAGGCAGCATGCCTGCTCCAAAAAATGAGTTAGCCAGTAGCTTCTCCATGCCCCCATATCTTCACTTTTAAGTGCATAACCTAAGATACAAGCCATTGTATTTGCAGCTGGTTCACATACAGACAACAGGTGTAGAGGGAAGACACTTTGGCTAAATAATGGATTTCAGCCCATGAATCTGTGAACAGCGAACAAATTACATTTAAGACAGCTGTGCCCTAAATTCTTTTTCCAGTATCTCCTGAAAAATCTCAGTCCCTTCTTTACCGTCTGTGCTCCCCAAGTGTCTCCTCTTCCTTCTCCTGCTCCACACAGCAGCAGCAACAGAAGTTCTGGCCAGGCAGAACTGCATGCAGTGCCAGAGGTCTCCAGAAACAAACCGCTCCCTTATTCAGGGAGAAGGGCCTATTCCTCCTTGAAAAGAGATATTTCACTTGTTCCCATTTTTAGTTTATGTTTTGGTTTTAATCTTCTCTTGAATATCTAGTAGATGTTTTGCATCATTATACATTATGCTGTAACCTTTATATTCCCCATATTCACCAAATCCTATACCACTCATCCTAGAGGAGGAAAGCACATCTTGGAATATATTTGATCAGACAGAACATTTAAGACAAATTGAGATAATAGGATTATAAATACATTTAAACATGTGTCAAAGTAATTATTTTAAATAATTTAAAACAATGCAACCTAAAAAGAAGATTCCCATACTTTAATAAAAGGGAATTCATAACAAGATTTGCACAGCAGTAGAGTGTGGATATTCTACATATACTTCCCTTTTAAATTATACACTGATAGTGCTTCAGAAAAGTTAATACTTCTCAGTATTCCACACAGGCAAATAATTTCATGGTCCACAGAAAGCACTATACAGAAAGAATAGAAATTTCATTGCTTGGGTGTAATGAAATCTACCACTGATGCTGCTGGCAATCCAAGTGCATAGAGGAGGAAACGGCAAAAAAAAGTTCAATACTCTTCCATGTTACACCACAACATTTTAAATCAGGCTAACCAACAGGCTATAGCTAAGCTTAGCTTTGATACAGTTTCACTAGAGTTTAAAGCAGGTTTGACCTTGCATCTTTTCTATTTTTTGGTATTTATTTTATCAATGGATACATATAGATGAATACAGCAATAGTGCTCTAGGAAATTAAGAAAAATATCTGTATGAGCCAAAATCAAGCAACCATCAAGGATGAATGGCAAGGTTTTATTGGCTTATTTCATAGGCTGACTATTATTCCACTGAGAGCTCATGAAATAAGAAAGTGATTTTATGCCCCACACCATGGCCCTGAAAAGTCAAAGTTACACAGAGATCCACAATACAAACTTTCTGACTCACCACACTTACTAATCAGGTCCCTAGAAAGTAAATTTTTTTGTGCTCTGATTTTGATCTTAGTGATGACTTCTTATACCTTTCTCCATAAGAAAATAGTATATATTGAACTTACACATTTGGTAATGCAGGAATCAATGGATTAGTTACCGCTAGAATAATTTTTGGCACTACAGCTTATCAAGACATCACCTATTAATAAAGCTGCTATGCATGCAGGAATGAAAGGTGTTACTTCACTGCCACCCTGCCTCCCTCATCTCTCCCTTAATTAATACATCAAAACACCTATTCCTATATTAAGAAATTCCTCAAAAATGAAATCCAGCACACACATGTAAAAAGCCACATTCATTATCACTGTAAGTGATGGCCTTAGTAACAGCACTGAAAATGGCCCTTGTGATAGCCCTGCTTCTTCCTCCTCTCCACCCTCTCCAACCTCCTTGTTCTCCTTGACTGCTTTTGCTAAATCTTTTTTGAACAGTTACCTTCATATACATTTCTTTTGCTTGTGTATAGGGCCAAGCAACACCAGCACATGTTGTTTCTCTGCTTCAGTGGCTCTGTCATCAGGCTTGAACTAACCACAGTGTCTGTCACAGTGACTAGAACAGCTGCGGGCCTGGTGTCTCACTGTCAGATTCAGAGACCTTCTCTCTCTCCTGAGGGCACTGGGCAGTGCTGGGCATGGCTCAGTAGGCCTGGGCCAGGCCCCAACACATTGCAGGAGTTCGGATCCTCCTGCATTGCCAGGGTGGCAGAACACCTTTTCCAAGGCCAAAACTGTCACTGGTTTTTCTGGATTATGCACTTGCTAGGGGTAAAGTGCAAATGCAGACCACTGCCCTAGACACTGGCCCATACAGTGCCACACACTCCTCCACTCCAAACTATCCAGCTTTTGGGCAAATGTCTGGGTGATGTTCTTAATTAAGAGTCTGATCTTAAACAAGACCTGAACCATATGTAATAATATACTGGCTCCAAGAAAAAGATCAGATTGGTTTCAAGGGTACTCAAAATCTTTAAAATTCTCAAAGGCTACTGTAATCCGTCAGGAGGAGAAGGAATGAAAGGGGGAGGGAAGAAAGATGTAGGAAGGTATTGTTAATGGGTTCAGGAGAATGCCTGCGCACAAAAAACTCAAGATGCAGTCAGAATAGCAAAGCAAGTCCATTTCATTAGTTATGCTTGCAATAAATACATACCAACCCCTGGATGTTGGAGAAGCTGCCGAGCAGAAGGAGATAGAGCACAGCTCCTGAGCGGGAGAGGCAGGAGGGCCACACACCTTCAGGGTGTTCCCTGATGAATACCATGTGCATCATGTCATCCTCTCTCCACCACCCTTACATCTCCCCCTTAGGAGTGGCCAGTTTCAACATCATCTCACATGGGGCCAGTGCATGAGATGAGGTCACAACGGCCCAGGATCACACCTCCATGCCAACAACAGCTTTATCATTCCCCTCTCACAGGATGAATTCCACTGATACATAGTTTCATTTCTGAAGGTTAGGCCTACCAACTAACAATAAGTTCTTCTTCTACATTATCTTTTTGACGCGCACAATTGCAGACCAAATACATCAGGCCTTAGACCCGTTTTCGGTCCCTGACACAGGTCTCTTCCCCATAGGTTGTCTTTCTGAGGACACAACTTCTGATACCTTATTATGAAGACAGAGCATTACAGAATTATTATGGTTTAACCTAAAATATCTTACTAGAAGTATTGAACAACCTTCTTTCTTTCACTCGCATTCTCATGAAGAGACACACACATTCACATATATATAAAAAATATATTCATATATGTATGGACCATTAAGACACTGATGGTGATCACTAAGCTCAGTCTTTTAGAAGAGTTCTGATATGAAATATATACAGGTAGAAAATATTCCTTTCCTGAGTGAAAGCATAAAGCCAAGAGTATTGCTTATAGCTTTTGCTCTTTTACCGGGTGTTCTTCTCCCTCTGCCTTACAGATATGTAGGACAAAAAGTACTGCCACCCTTTATTTTCAAGTTCACATTTTTCACTGCTTGCTATCTATATACTCAGTAAACACATTTTCACATCTGAAAGATCTGCTCAAGCACTACAGAATAACTCAGTCTCACAGACATTTTGCCAGTCATTTTAGTCACAGAAGCCAACAGCTCAGTCATCAAAGTCTGCTGTAAAACCCTGATGCTAACAGACAACAAAAGCTTAGGGGAACATTAACAACATAGGAAGGAACAAAAGGAGAATACAAAGTGGACCAAATCCTGTGTCTTCACTTGAAATAATTATAATTCCTACTGGATAGGCAACCAACATGATGAACTGGGTTGCAACAATTTATTTCAGTATCTTCAGAACTTAAAGCAACCCACTTACCAGCAGAAATACTTCTCAAAAGATCAAAGAAGTTACTTCCAATGACTCTAAGTCAAAGACCTCTTAACATATTTTTCCTCCTTGAAGCTCCAGAAGATTAAAAAAGTATATTCTTTCTTTTACAGTCAAATTGCTCTACAAGATTAACTTCTTAGTATGTGAGAAATTCCACAGCTAGCAGTAGAGCTTTTAGGAAGAGCAAGACTTGCATAAACCAAGATACACAGAAGAATCCCTTTGATAAAATGACTTCTTATTCCTAATAAACTCAATCTCAGAGATTATTTTACCAATCTTTAAATTTATAGACTTTAGACTTGTGCACAATCACATCCTAAAAGTGTAGACAATATTTCACTCTGAATCTTATTTCTCTATATACTGAAAATTATACAGCCTTTCTAATCTTTAAAGCAGTTGCTACGAAATCAGCATAATTTGATGCTCCAAGTAATTTTAGTATGTTTTTCTTTTTTGTCTACATAAGATATCTTTTAATAAAATTCTGTTAATATGGAGGTTTTTTTAACCTTTCTGAGTCTTAACTCTCTTCTCTCTCTGCCACCGCTGAGACAGGCATGCCAGCAAACTGCATCTCAGGAAGATCCTCACCCCCAATAGGCAGGAGGGGACCTAAGAAACAGGGAGAATGGAGGTAGGTCCCTGCTTGGGGTGCCAGGTGAATCCCCTCCCAACCTACCAAGGGAGCTGTCCCAATACATCTTTGTGAGCAGAGAAGGACTAGTGGGTGATATGGTGTGCATGGTGGCCATTTTGGGCACAAGCAGTACAACATTGATAAAGTTCTCAATTCTGAATCAAGTAAGGATGGGCACCAGAAGAATTGCTGCTTTGGGCTTCAGGCAGGCAGATTTTTACTTTTTAGGACATGGACTGACAAAGCCCCTTGGAATCAATTCTGGAGGGTAAAGAAGTCCAGGAAGGCTGAAGATACAGAATAAGGAAATAAGGTAATAAGGAAAATTTTAAAGATACAGAAGCAGGCTGTCCCCATATGCCATAAGGAAATCCAGTGGAGAAAAAGACCAGCCTGGCTAAACAGAGAACTTTAGGCTGAAACTCAGGCTGCAGGGGAGAAGTAAGAGGGAAGAGGGGAAAAAAAAAAGCGTATCACTTCTGGAAGGAGGGTCAGATAACTTGGGGGGACTACAAGGATGTTGTAAGGTTATGTAAGGTGAAAAAGTAGAAGAGTCAAAGCCAAACTGGAACCTGGTCACTGTTGTTACAGACAACAAAAGTTTCAATTAATACATTACCAGCAAAGTACAGCTATGGAGAGTCTCCATTCTTTGCTGGTTGCAGATGGTAGTGTAGTGTCCAAGGATGACAAAAAGGCTGAGGTATTTAATGCCTTCTTCACCTCAGTCTTTAATACCAAAACCAGTTGTGCTCAGCAAACCCAACTCCCAGAGATTAAAGTTAGGGATGGGAAGCCAAGTGAAGCCCCCATAATCCAGGAGGAAATGGCTAGTGATCTGCTGTGCAAGTTAAACACCCACAAGTCTATGGGCATGGATAGGATGTACCAGGGAATAATGACAGAGCTGGTAAAAGAGCTCGCCAATTCCACTTTCAAACATTTACCAGCAGTCCTGATTATTTGGAGAACTTCCAGTTGACTGTAAATTAGCAAATATAAAGGCCACCTAAAAGAAGTATTGGAAAGATGATCCAAGGAACCACAAGCCTGTCAAACTAACCTAGGTACCAGGGGAAGTCTTGGAACAGATCATCCTGAGTGTCAGTATACAGAATGTACAGGACAATTAGGACATCAGGCCCAGCCAGCATGGGTTTGGGAAAGGCAGGTCCTGCCTGACCAACCTCATCTCCTTCTATGATCATTTGACCTAGTCAGTGGATAAGGGAAAGGCTGTGGACGGTGCTTCCCTAGACTTCACTGAGGCATTTCACACCATTTCCCACAGCATTCCCATGGAGAAACTGGCTGCTCGTGGCTTGGACAGGTACATTCTTTGCTGGGTGAAAAACTGTTTGGATGGCTGAATCCAGGGAGTGGTAGTGAATGATGCCACATCAAGCTGCTATCTGGTCACAAGTGGGGTTCCCCAAGGCTCAGTATTGGGGCCAGTCCTGTTAAATATCTTCATCAGTGATCTGGACTGAGGGGTTAAGTGCTCTCTCAGTTAGTATGCAGACGACACCACACTGGTTGACAAGTGTTGATCTGTTGGAAGGCAGGAAGGCTCTGCAGAGGAATCTGGACAGGTTGGATCAATGGACTGCGGACAGCAGCCTGATGTTCAAATAAATCCAAGTGCCAGATCCTGAATCTGGGTCACACAAAACCCCTTGCAGAGCTACAGGCTGAGGTCAGAGTGGCTGGAACATGGCCAAGCAGAAAAGGACCTGGAGGTGCTAGTTGACAGTGGCTGAAATGAGCCAGCACGTGTCTAGGCAGCCAAGGCCAATGGCATCCTGGCCTGTATCAGAAATAGTGTGGCCACCAGGACCAGGACAGTGACCATCTCGCTGGTGATGCTCTGGTGAGACTACACTTCAATCCTGTGTTCAGTTTTGGGCCCCTCGCTACAAAAAAGGCATTGAGGTGCTGGAGTGTGTTTAGAGCTGGTGAAAGAAGGGTCTAGAAAGCAAGTCCTATGAGGAGCAGCTGAGGGAGCTGGGGATGTTTATGTTGGAGTAGAAGAGGTTCAAGGGGGATCCCACTGCTCTGTACAAATACCTGAAAGAAGGTTTTAGCAAGGTGGGATGTGGCCTCTTCCACCATCTCAAGTGAAAGGATGGGAGGAAATGGCTTTAAGTTGCACCCAGGGAGGTTCAGATTGGACATTAGGAAAAAAAATTACTGCCAGAGTAGTTAAGCATTGGAATGAGTTGCCCAGGAGCATGATGGAGTAACCATCTCTGGAATTGTTCACAAGACACCTGGAAGTGGCACTTGATATAGTTTAGGGGTGATTATGGTGGTGCTATGTTGACAGTAGAACTACATGATCTTGAAGGTATCTTCAAACATTGATGATTCTGTGATTGTTGGAATATGGAGCACTTGGGAGAGATAATTTGATATCTCAGCTACCTGCTTTCCATTTCCCTGTGGAGCAAGAATGCAATTGCCATCTTTCCAGATAGCAAACAATCAAGCTAAAAGAAGCACCTGTGTAAAAACCAAGGTTTTTGAACTTAATGAGGATTTATCACTAAAAGTAGACAATTCATCAGCATCTCACAAATAATCCAATTTAGGTATTGAGAAACAGCCTGCATTTTTAGATTCTCAACATGCTGCTAACATACCTGAATTTAAAAACAAAAGAAGTTCCTGGTCACTAACATACAACTGTATTTGTAAGAAATGGGTTGGGAAATATAAATATTTCATAAAGCATAATGAAGCAGAAAGTTAACATGCAAGCAATTGCCCATGAGAAGAAAGGAAATACATTATTTCATTGAAAGCTACAAAATCCAGTCATCTTAAACCTTCAATTTCTTTACCTTCTCTTACTACAAATTTTGTCCTTGTCCCAAAATCACACACAGAAAGATTAAACCAACAAAAAACTGAGAGGAATAAAAAGTGTCCATTTGAAAACATACCCTCATTCCAAGATGATTCTGCAAGTAAACAGAATATCCCCCCGACATGTATTCAAATGTTCTCAAATGTTGTGGTGCTGTAATTTATTTCACTGTTAGCCTTTTACTAAATAGCTGTCATTCCCCTTTTCAAAAATATATATTCATATGAACAATTTGGTACTATCCTGCAAATGAGGTTTCATTACTCTGTGAAGGGGCCTTTTTCATGCTCTGAGAAATTTAAAGAGTTGGGGCAAAGTTTGGTTACTACAGAGATGACAGACTTTTTGTTCTTATCCCCAAAATCCACAATAAACCTGCCAATTTTTTGGGGCTACGATTACAAGCTGGACAAGTCCAATAAGCTTTGTAAAGTGCAAAAAGGCAGCAGTCTAGCCTCCTTAAAAGGAAAAAAATGCACCTCACAAAAACAAACAGCAAGATCTCGTGTATCCCAACTACAGCACTTACACAACATTATCAAAACTTGTTTTCTAGTTACCAAAAAATAATTTTGCTTTCAGAAAGCTGATAGTATTTTCTTAGTCTTTCAAGATAAACACAAGTTTATACAATCAAACTTGTATTATCAGTCAGTTAAACTTGCATTATCAGCCAGGCAAACTCAAATTTCTTAATCACGATTTCCATCCAATGAAATTCTGCTAAGGAAATAGAAAGAGATGATTTAAGTAAAACTAAGACTGATAGACATAAATCTCTCTGCAGTTCAGCTCCCAGCTACACACAGAAGTACTTTAGCGAGAACTCTGTATAGCACTGAAGTCATAACAGCTGATCTTTAGGTGATGACAAAACATTACTTCTTAGGCAAATTCAAAGACTTTGTAAAATTATGTATTTTAAGAAAAAAAATATTATGCACAAAAGAATAGTACAGGAAGTGAAATAGGTAACTTCAAGAGCAAGAAAAAAATCTGGTTTATGGTTAGATACAGAACCTCATCTCTGATCAAATTTGAGAAACAGTGTTAAACATGACACTGAATATACTTAAGGTGGTTTGAACAAGCAATAATGAGTTTCACAAGCAAATGTTACTTTGTTAAACATGTTATTTTAAGCTAGCCATGCAGCCTAAGTAACTTTGATATTAAACATGCAATCACAGATATCTTAACTATACTGCATGTAGATTGGCACAATTACCTGTGTCAGGCTCATTTAGCTGTGATTAGAGCATACTTCAAAGCCATCCATACATTTTTGCTACTTATACTGATTATGTTACAGCTAATTACCAGTTCAGTGAGACTTTGCCAATTAACTAAATTATCCTCAAAGTTAAGATAGTTTCCTGTATTAGTAAGGTTATTTTTATTGCATTAGCAGTAAGGTTATTTGCTTAGCCCAGCCAAAGCAAAACTGAAGTTGTCTTACCACATCATCTGTCAGTGTCTTGATATTTAAGTGCTGTAAATCAAACAGGAAAGCAGTCATGTCAAAATTGTTCAGTAAAAAAAAAAAATTAAGCTTAGTTATAGTTACTTTAATTCAAAATCACATGGAAGGTAAACAGTGTTGAATCCTGACACCTGAAATGAACCAAGTTTCTTGGCAAGTTGTACTTTGCTGGTTTACAATGCACAGCAAGTTATACAGATTTTTAAAATCTTCCATTTGATCCTCCAACAGAATATCAAAAGACTGTGAACCAAACACAGCTTGAAAGAAGTTGTGTTTTATTATATTTCATAACTAAATTATGCTTTATAGCTTAATATACAGACAACCTGCGCATTCGAAATTCAGATACAAGACATGTGTCTTCTCAAGATGGCTGTGGGGACACCAACAACAAATCATCCAGAGATTTCAAACTCAATAAGAGAACACAGAGCTCCTCAAGAATTCAAAACTATCCATCAAGCTGCAACACTCAAACTACTCACATTGTTGAACACTCTCAAGTAATGCCTCTGTGTAATGCAAGTAATGCGAGCAGAACATGAACTTGTGAGCAGAAACTGAACTAAACATTTAATAATAGCAGCATCCAAAAAAATCTATAGATCACTCAAAACAGTAGTTTCTGAACCAATATTTGCTCTCCACTGCATATTTACAAACACAGCAAGTGTTAGGATGTACAGCTCTTACACAAAACCAAAGAGCAGCACAGAACATTGGCAACGGATGAGTCAGTATTGCAGGGATCCCAGGTATCATTTTTATGAGGAGGCTGAGACCAGACTAAGCAGGAAAATATCAAGAATGTGAAGTCAGATACTTATTGAGGTAGACTCTTACCCTTCTCTTAGATTCCCCTCTCTGCCTAGTGTACACAGCTTGGCCACAGCTACAGCAACTGTCAACAACTATATCCTAATTAACAGATTTGGAAACTCTTCACCAAGTCAACAATAATTGGCTATCACTCTCTACAACCTGAAAGGAGGTTTTAGCAAGGTAAGGGTCAGTCGCTTCTCTCAGTTAACACCCAACAGAACAAGAGAAAATGGCATCAAGTTAAACCACTGGAGGTTAGCTTAGCTATTAGGAAAAATTTATTCACTGAAAAGGTAGTCAGGCATTGGAGCAGGCTCCCAGGGAAATGTGGAATCAACATCTCTGGAAGTGTTCAAAAGGCAGACAGAGACATAACACTTGAGGTTTGGCAGCAAAAGTAGTGGTGCTAGGTTAATGATGATGATCTCAGAGGCTTCCAACTTTAATGGTTCTATGATTGTGACCATTACTTCTGACATCTTCTCTGGCTCATCCCTCAGAATTAAAGAACAGTATGTGTTAAGTCAAATATTATCACACAATAGGTCTAGTCTGAAAAGTGTCAAGAAACTGAGGAAGAAGTGTCTGATGAATGGTTATGGAGTTAAAAATAAAAGACAAATGAGGTGCAAGGAAACATAGTATTCAGTGACACTCTACATTCTTACAAACAAAAAAAAAGTTTAAAAAGGTGCTAGGTCACTACTGAGCCTTTATGATAATTCCATTCCATGTTCTAATAGGGAGGATTTGTAATAAATGAAAAGAACTATTCCAATCCAACCAGGAGACTGAAGATCTGTATCCCAGTCTTCTCACTGGTGTTCTCCTGCCACAGGGGTAGATCAGACTTTTGCCTCACACACTGCTATAGAACTGGGGTTTCTTACTTGCTTTTCCCATTCTGCTAATTATCTGCAAAGACAGTAAAAGTGTTAACTGGTGTCATTTGCAAAAGCTCATGACTTTTCATTTACCAAGGTTTGGTGTAATACTTCTATCCTTAAGTGAGCAAAACTGCAAGAGAAAACACTAACATATGGTCTGACAGTGCAACTAGGTAGAGAAGAACATGAAATTTATTCCTTTTTTATACAGATGACTTAAATCACTGAGCCTTAAGCAATGCACAAATACCATCATGGAACTCCTCTAACATGGCAGGAGATTACATAATCTGCTTAGAATGAAAACCACCTGCATTCTATGCTTTGAGTGGAAATTCAAGATTCACATCAAACTCATGTACACTCCACTAAAAAAAATGCAGGAAAGCAACAACATCAGGTTCATTTCCACTTAAGAACAGATGTTGGATGTTTTGCAATTGCTCCATACAAGACACCATCATCATGCAGGTAACCAGGCAATTTCAGATTCAGGTTTTGTTCTTTGAAAAAGACAGAAGTTAGTGGGATAGTTCAAGCCAGTATTTTATTTTTCATTTAAGTCATGAAATTCAGCAGTGCAATTTAGTATGGCAACGAGTGAAAATCTTCCCATTTTGTATATCAGAACACCTCACTGACCCAAGTCATCTGAGTAATTAGTGAAAAAACTACCACACAACCAAGTAAGGGCACCAAAACAGTACAACAAATCAACATAGATATGAGCCTCCTCTCAAAGTCTTCATCTTACTGGATACCTAGTACAGAGGTCTAAAAATATCAGCATTTCTTTCATAAAAAGTTGTGGAGCCTAGTTTGAAGGCAAGTGCAAAAAGCAGGTTCTTAAGTAAGAATCTACTTAACCAGCATCAAATATCAACACTGGTGACGTATTTAGAGACTTTATAGAGGAGAAGAAATTCCATGCAAACTACAACCTAATGTTCAGCTCTTTCAGAATTCAAAAGGCTGAATGACTTGCTGTAAGACATCTCTAAAGACTTCTTTAGTAAACTTTATGTTATAATGCTTCTCAGTCAGAGGAGTTGGTTAAAACGGAACTGGGGATCTCTTTCTCCCCTCTCCCTCACCAAGTCCTTCTCTTCTGAGAAGGCTGTAAAAGGTAAAATCAATTGACAGCTTTACTGGTCTTCTATAGCATTCAAGGATACAGATATGTAGAACATTGCATGTGGTCCTAACAACAAAAACCACATCAAAGAAACTTACCACACTGGATCTTTTAATGGCATTGCACAGGAGTGCTGTGGCTCAAGAACAAGAGCATATTTTTACTCTTGACAGCCAAAGGAAACATATTTCTAGTAAGGGTACAAATAACTAGACTAGGAGTCAAGTAAATACCAGGTAGAGTGCTTTATTACCACAGGGACGTATTTCTATTTTCAGGCTCAGATATATCAGCTCACAAAAGACACATTCTGCTCAAGTGAACAGGTTGCCTTAAACACAGGCCCGCAAGTAAATAAATATGACTTAAGTAATATTCCTATAATATTCAGTCACTGCTAAAAACATTAAGTAATTTTACAGAATACTGCTTCAATGCTACAGTGGATGAAAATATTTCTATGTTATTCTGAGCCTTCCATTAACTACTCCACAATAACAAAATTATTGATTTGAAGGCATAGGAGCTATGTACAAGTGTTCCTCTAGTCTGTTTATCATGTAGAAAGTAGATATGCAAACCTGAAACACAAATTATCAATATTTTAAGTATGCTGACATTGTGTTTTCTAGTCAGAGATATACGAAAGCACTAAGAGATTAAAGAGTTACGTAGGACAGTTCAGAAGGAGAGACTTGTCAGTTGCACCTACAGTTAGAAAAGCAGAAGTAACACCAGTGCTTAGTCTTCAGCTATACAAACACTTTTATAAACTAAATTTTAAAATTGCACTCCTCAGTGTACCTTAGCTTTTAGTCTAGGACATAGAGTAAGAGGTCATTTTGTTTTGCAATTGAGTAGAAGCAGTTCTCTTAAAGCTAAGTCCAATGAGTAAGAAATGCACAGGTATATCATTTTTGAAGAAAGCGAGCAATCTGACAGAATCAGCCCTTATGGGAGATGATGTCCCTCAGTCACACTGTTAAATAACCAGTGTCATAAGACAGAGGACATACACACACATGCAGCATGCGATACAGTGTTCTTGATGAGCTGGCAAAACTCCAAAGATAGTGAGAGTCTTAAACAGAAGCTGAAAGGTACAACAGGATACAAGGGCTGAGTTTCACAGCACAAGCACAGCAACAAGATGACTGCTCCTGAGACAGAAAGAGTACTGTGCCTCTTGAAAAGGTCACACATGATGAAGACAGGTGTGAGGCAACTTTCACACCACCCAGCTAAAGGAAGCCAAACACTATTAAGCTTCATATACATCCACAGTAAAGAATCTTATTGTCATACTTATGCCTGAAAAACTAGGCAAGAAAACTGTACTCCACAGAATAAGGCCTATGGAGCAGGTATTTTTTTATTCAGCGCCAGGAGCGAGTGGGATAGCTCCACCACAAACTCACTCTTTCATTCTTCGCACAGTATAAGCTTTTATACTTTTTCTACTTAATGTGCATATTATGCTTTCCTAACCTTCACATTGTAACATATTTTCTAATTACATATTTTCTAATTATCATATTCCAATTTCTGATTTCATATTTTCTAACAATTACATAAGCTCTTGTAGCACATACGTGGTTTCTGAACAAGGTGGTCATCAGCCTCCTGGTGGTCGTTTTGGATGAAGGCTCAGAAGTCTTCCTCGGGTGTGAACTTTTCACCTCTGTCTCCGCACATGCTCTATAAGCTTGTCTGCTCAAACAGCCAGTGGTTAGCTTTTTGCAGTTAGCTTGCTCTGCTAAATTTGCTAATTTCTAAAAAAATGCTTCATTCACACACCCTGTTACAAAGTAACTACTTCTTTCCGCACAGCTACAGCTTTTTGCACAGCTCCAGCATTATCTCGTTGCCTCGGCATCAAAAGCAAGGAAGGGAGGAGGGGCGAAACAGGGAGGGTGATGGGGCAACATTATCTTGTTGCCCATGTATCAATACACAAGATGATTATGATCTATATTGCACATCCAAACAGCAGTACATACTTGAAGTTCATCTGCTAGATAGAATGTAATAACTTGAGGGATTGCCTATATAATTACCCCAGTCAAATCCAGGTAGAGACAGTGAAGCAAAGCAATGACAAATCCTACTTAATTGGATCAACAGTACTAGTCCGATCTTTTGTGTCATTACATCTATTTCCCTGTCTTTACATATGCATATTTATGGACAAAATTCTCTCTAGGTGTGGTACGAGCAGTTCAGGCAAACAGGATCAGAATTCAGGAGAATGACATCTCACATTGGACTCTGATCCCATGTCTTCAGCTTTTCCACCAGCACTACAGGGCAGTGTGGCCTGGAACCAGTGAAGACTAGCCTAGTATAATACTGAGTATAGTCTGTATCATCTAAGAGTTTTGGCACTCCACCAAAGGGAGCATGGCACCATCTTTTCACCATGGCACAAGCACAAAGTGATGTTGCTCATCTAACTTTCTGAATGAAAGCAGATAGTTTAAACACAGATTGTTTGGTACTTAAACTCAGATCATGCCTGGCAGGGATGGGCATTGTTAGTATAACAGAAAGACCAACAAAATATGAACACTGAAACAAGACCAACGAAGACTAGGGATGTTCATATAAACACATAATCCCCTCTGCACCTTTGTAAATTCGAAAGTGAACAAGAATGCATTGCCATTAACATTATCACCAAAAAAAGATTCAACATTAGCTGCTTTTTTCCCCCAAAGGATATTCTCCAGCAGAAACACAAGTAGAAGAACAAATCAAGGACTGAAAGAAACCTGTAGACTCAGAGAAAAGTTAATTGGATGATTACAGAAAATGCTATCACTTTAGGATCTCCTTTGTAACAATATTCCCTTAGTAATTTTGCTACCTCAGTCTGAAAATGCAACTTACAAACTGCACACCATTTCTTGCTTTTAATTTCCAATATACTACTTCAGCATTTAGATAATGGCTTTATCACACACTCTGTCTCTATTGCTTGAAAAGCAGTCTGAAAAGCAATCAGGAGCAAAACTACCTTAACATGACAGGTTCTACACAGTGATATTCTTTAGGCATTGATGAGTTAAACGCAAAATTGGTGCTTACAGGTAAGATCATATAACAAAGTGCTAGAACACAGCACTAAAATTTAGTATCATAACCCACAGTGTTAATTCATGCCAACAAAAATAACAGCATGAAGAATTTACAATTTTACAAAGCTGCGATAAAGTGCTTTAGGTAACATCTGTTCAGCAATCATTTCTTTAAAAGACTAATTTAGATTCAAGGTCTTACACTGCGGCATAACTGCAGCAATAATTCAGTCACTTTGTAATTAAAGATATTGACACAGATTGGTCTTACCTTTCTACTCTATGCCAGAGAAATGGAAGTGCTTTTCCTCTTAACTACATCTTTCTTTGATTTATAGACACTGTTAAATGCAACTGTTAATTTGTCTATTTTTAACAGATTGGTGTAAACAAACCCTTCTTGACTCATAAATTTCATAAAGAACTTAATCAAAAACATAACCTGAAAGGCACTGAAGTCAGGTCAACACTATACTGAAATTAATAGAAACACCACTAATTTGAGCTAGAAATTGAAGTTGATCTCTTGAGGACCACTGTCTACAATATGTAGTATCTGCAAAGTGCAGCTGGAAGTCACATAATACAGCACGCACTGTAATGTTTTTCAAACATTAATAAGGTGGGGGGGGAATCAAGGAGAGCAAGTGGCAAACAATTGCTTTTTGCTCCACCTTGCCCTAGCAGATTTCAGAAGTTTCTTGCTCAATCAATGTATACAGAGAGAACAGGTGAAATATCTGCCATCCTGTAGATTTCCTCTTTTCACAAGATCCCACAAGGGGTTTAGGGATGAGCTTTCAATAAGCTGAAGTAGCACAGAAATTCTTTTACCCTTTTAGAAGTCCCACTCCTCTAAAAATTTGGACCTGTTGAACAAAGTCATGCTGGTATGTGCCTCAAAATGAACCATCACTCTTTCAAAAAAAGTATCTAAAATTATTCTGCAAAAGAACCAAGACAACTGAGACTTGAAACTCATTCACTTCTTTTGAGAAGCTAGTTTATTCAAAAAGAGTCCATCAAGGCCTCATTTGACAGGGCTAAACAGTTATAGTGGCTGATTGCAATGCCTCTTTCTCCCCCCTCCACCCCTCATATGCAGTGGGTTTTTAAAAACTGTATTTTCCTCATTTAAAAAAGAATTTTCTTTAGAAGGGAGAAAAAAGATGAGATGCATGTTAATGATGTCACCTTTGTCAATAAGCAATCCAATTTCACCTCAAGGTTTGTCAGGGAATCAAAATTATTTTCCAGATTAGCATATCTGCTATGACAGATCAATATGTTGTATTGACTGGAAGGGTCCAACCTGGAACTTATTTTCAAGCCTTGAACACTAAGAAATATTACATTCACATAATCTGTATTACTTGAGGTCAATAAATCTAACAGCTACTTTAATCTGACAAACGTACACAGATAGAAATAATACTGAGGTAACATGAGGTATGGCACTCTAAATACCCCAAACAGAGAAAAGGGCATAAGCTAAATCTAAAACTGGATTACAGAGAGCCCAAAGGCATGAGAGCCAGGCTTTACACATTCAGACACAAAACTAATATAACTATTAAAATTACATTGAAATGTATTACAGAAAGAGTTAGATGCAAAGAAGTCAAGTTGGAAAATACCTCTAAGATCATCAAGTCCCAACCATAAACCAAACACTGCCAAGTCCATCACTAAACCACATCCTAATGTGCCACACCTACACATCTTTTCAACACCTTAGGAGATGGTGACTCAACCACTTCTCTGGGCAGCCTCTTTCAGTGCCTGACCACCTTTTCAGTGAAGAAAGTTTACTTAATATCCAATCTAAACCTACTCTGGTGCAACTTGAGGCCCTTTCCTCTTGCTCTGTCACTTGTTACTAAGGAGAGGACACTGACCTCCACCTCACTACAGCCTCCTTCCGGGCAGTTGTAGAGACAATAAGGTCACCCAGTGAGTTTATGGCACACCTAGAATACAATCCATGTTCAATCCATAAATCTTCAGTCCCTATCAACATCCAAGGATAAAATCTTTGTTTAAGGCATTATTTAAAGATGAAAAATAGGACTATCGTTAGGACTATGGTGCTTTTGAAAATTGCAGTTTGACAAAGCATTTTCATGAATTAAGGGCATTCTCACCTATCCCTGCTTAAAGAGAAACTGGGCAGGAGAACAGGAAGAAGCAAAAAAAAAAAAAAATTCACACCTACCTACAAAATTATTATATTCCCTATAAACCTGAGTCAGAACCCCAAATTCAGCCCCCTTTATTTTCTGTAGCTGTGACCTCAACACCATGACCTTAAAAAACAGTTAGCTGATACCTATATTGACACATTATCAAAATCACCCATACAGAGCCTGGCAATCCTAGACATATGCCCAACAGGCTCACCTGCACCAGAGAAAAGGCCTTCTTTCACTAAAAAGATGAGATTTCATCTAAGAAAAAAGTCTCAATGGCTTTTAGCACATATCTATCTATAGATAGACATATCTATCACATTCTTCTCCCTATAAACTATTGTACTGCCATTTTAACACGATTAGCAAAACTGAACGTGATAGCAACACACTACTTCTGTTTTAGCACATGATTATAGGAAAAAATGAAAACCATTGTGATATCTGCATAAGAACTTGGCAGTTAAAGTACTGGTAGTAAGTGAAACCTCTCAACCCAGAGCTCTTGTCAGTCACAAACACACAAAAATCAATGACTCTCACAAAAGGAATAATCCAACCCTCAACTCATACAGCAACACCATCCAATCTTTTACGGTGGCCAGACCACGTGGCGTTCTCCTCACAGATCATATACTAAAGCATGCTGTGAGTGACTGGGAAGATCTGGGGTCATGAGACATTTTGGGGTACGTGTGTGTGGGGCAAGGGGCTGGTTGGCCCTTGCCTTGGTGAGGCACACACACCCCACTCCTGGAGTATCCCAGCCCCACACTGGCTGCCAATTCCTGGCACAGAGGAGGCACTGCTCCACACCTGGCCTCTGGAGCCCCTAACCCAGCTCCTGAGTGGCCAAACAAACAGAAGTCCCACCTGGGGGAGGGGCCCCAGAAGGCCAAGGGGTATTTAAAGCTGAACCCAAGGCCAGCACATGTTTTCACCCTACCTCCTCTTGGAACTTCTGTCAGCTGAGCACTGCTGGAACCCAGCAGCTGGTAGCTATACGTGTCCTTTTTTATGTCTCTTTTGTCGTGCTCTCCTTTTTCGTTTAATTCCCACTTCTTAGAATTTCTGAGTAACTTAATAGGGCCTAAAGTCTGCCAAGTCGAATGGGCTAAGTTAATGCTTAGAGATGAACTTTATGTTGATTGAATGTTGCACTAAACCTTTTGCCAAAGATCTTTGATTGTCTGAGGTTGCCAGTAAAGTCTTTTTTGATGTTTTGACCTCTTGAGAATATCTTGCTGCTATTTCTCCTGTACATCTAACTCAGAATACAGGAACAATCATGAGCCCTTTTGAAAGCCTCATCAGGTGAGGGGCCATGTCACCTGCCAGACTAAAACACACGTGTCCCCAGTGGATAGATACACAGCCACTTACGAAGCCAAGCAAACAGCTCTTGGTCAGTTTCAATTATGCCCATTCTCACATGCAGAAAAAGGCACAGGAACATGGTTCAAACAGTAGCCTCTGCAGCCACAATACAAAAAGATTGCAGCAAACAGGAATATTCCAGGAGCAAGGTGTGACCTTCCAGAACAGGTCTGGCCAGCCTGTTTGATACCATTTATTGGCTAACTTTTTTGAACCTGTGCACCAGTGCCAGGCACTCAAGTACTGAACATTTCATAAATACACCTTAGAATCAAGTGTCTAATATAAGCGTTATAGCATCTCTTTTGTAATTATGTAACAAAAACAGTTTAGAGCAGGTGGGATCAGAGACAGCTGAACAAAGATCAACACGCACCACCTAAATATGAGCACGGGGTGAATTTCCTCTGCATGCAGCAGATACTCCCTGAAAGGAGGTTGTATCCAGGTGGGATCAGCCCCTTCTCCCTGACAACCAGCGACAGGATAAGAGGACACAGTCTCAAACTACACCACAGGATGTTTAGGCTGGACATAATGAGGAATTTCTTCACAGAAAGGGTGATGAGACATTGGAATGGGCTGCCCTGGGAGGTGGTGGAGTCACCATCCCTGAAAGTGTTTAAGGAAAGACTCAACACAGCACTTGGTGCCATGGTCTAGTTGGCATGGTGGTGGTCAGTCACAGATTAGATTCGATGATTTCAGAGGTGTTTTCCAACCCAACTGATTGCGTGGATACAAGGCCTGTAGAATATATGCTGGTCTCAACTCTAATGCTTGGAATTTTCATCATGTCCAAACAAAAACTGGTTATTTCTGGGTACACTTTGGTTAGAGCACATCTTGCAGACACATTCTCTCGTGACAAGCCACCTTGAGTTTCCCAATTTCTTGGTGTGCTAGCCAAAAGCTTGTAAAAGCAGGCCTACGGAAGAGAACTATACTAAGTCCTTTAAATTCAAAGACAGTTTTTACACTGTAGAGTTTATATCACTCAAGTTAAAAAAAAAAAACCCACACAAAACCACAAAAAAAATCCCACAACAACAACAAAACAAACTCCGCAGTCCTATTAGATGTAACACCGTTTACACACACATTAAGAGGGGAAGTCTGTTCTATTCCCCTTGCAACCATAGCTGGCATGCAGCAAGCAAAGGCAATTGTGATGAAGCACTCGGGAGAGAGCTGAAAACTTGCTGCGTCCTTTCACACGCGCAAGCAAGAGGCGAGCTGGACTAGGCGGGATCAGCCTTGGAAGCCCAGCTGAACTTGACTGTGCCACGTATTCCCACTCAGTGCCCGGTCTCGGCGAGCCCCAGGCAGTGACTGGCCCCGGAGAGGACGGCGAGAGGGAGACGGGGGTATCACCGCCCGGCCGGGCCCCCTCGGCACAGGCCCGCCAGGCCCCACTCCTCGGGCACCCCCGCCGCGGGACAGGCTCGTACTTACGAATTTGGGCTTCCTGCTGTCCGCCGCCTCCTCGGGGCCCCCGGCGCTCCCGGTGCCCGGCGGGCCCTTCCGACGGAGCCCCTTGTTCTCCCGCCCGCCGCGACCCGGCGGTGGGGACGGGGCGCAGTAGCGCGGCCGCGGCGGCTCCATGGCCGCGCACGGGCGAGGCAGGGACATGGGCAGAGGGCAGCGCCGGCCGCGATCGGGCCCAGGCCCGGCGGCCCCGGCCGAGCTGGGCGCCCGCGATTAGCGCGGCTTAGCTGGGCTCGGCCAGCAGGGCGCCGCGGGGGGAGGAGCGGGGCTGAGCGCTAAAGCCGCGGCCTCAGCGCAGCGCAGGATTTAGCCGGGAGAAGCTCCTAAATCCCGCCACGCCCGCGCCGCGCGCTCCCAACGGCCGCGGCTGGCGGAGCGCGGCAACGTCCGCGCCGTCCGAACCGTCCCGCCACCGCCGGCCCCGCCCCCGCCCGCCCGCCCCGGCCAATCCGCGCCCGCGCGGCCGCGGCGGCGCCTCCCGGTTGGCGGGAGCTGCGCCCGTCTGCGGTGAGTCAGCCGCTCGCGCCGGGCCGCGCCCCGCCAGGAACGGGAGCGTCCCGTGGGGCTGCGGGAACGGCGGCCCTGGGCTGAGGAGGGGAGAGCTTGTGTCCTCATCGCGCAAATCCTGTCTTCTCTGCATCCTGAATGTTCAGGATCTGATCACGGGGCGGGTCCCTCGCCTGTTTGGCCTAGGATGCCGATTTCCAACAAGTGGCTTTGTTAAAAATTCCGATTCCTTACCTCGAGCCGCTGTTTAACAGGTGAAAAGTGGTTCATCTATTTCTATATGGCTTTTTTCTATAATTAGAGCACTGACTTTCATATGTAAATATGTATTATTACATAGAATCGTAGAATCATCAGGTTTGGAAGAGACCTTTATGATCATCCAGTCCAAAAATCCAAACCACCTCTTAAAACACCCCCAGGGATGGGGACTCCATCACCTCCCCAAGCAACCTATTCCTACACTTGCCCATCTTAACAGTGAAAATAATTTTCTAATACCTGATCTATGTTGTCATCGTATTGCAAAAGTCCCATACCTTCTTGGTGGTTTCTCTGGGCACCTCCTCGCAGCACTGACTCCTTCACAGCACAGCCAACAAACCCCCAGCTCCCTTCACAGCACAACCAACAAACTCCAACAACTCCTCACCCAGCTAACCCACTCTTTTGTAGCACTCGTCTTCTTATTGGACACAGCTGTGGCCTATTAAGGGCAGGCCTGCTCCTAATCTTTGGTGATTAGTACAGCTGCAACTCCTCAGGGGCGAGATTGCCTTCTGCACTATTCTCTTACATTCCATCCCTCCGCAGATCTGAATCTCCCTTGTCTCAGTTTTAGGCCATTTCCTCTGGTCCTGTTACTGCAGTCACAGTAGAGACTGGCCCCCAATTCCATTAGAACCTCTTCTCTGGTAGCTGTAGAGAGCAATTCATACATAGATATGCATACATACCTATATATATATATATTATATATTATTAATACTTCTCATTTTACTTTTATACCAACCTGGAGGTATTGGGTTAAGAAGGCAGAATGACACAGAAGAGACACAGTCTCTATCCAAAGCAACGGCAGTGTTTCCATCATCCTCCTGCATCCGAGTTTCTGTTTTGTGATGGACACAGTCTGTGTGGAAGAGCTGCTAACTGTTCTGCCAAGGCCAAAAGAACAGGTGGACCTACAGTCTGCATTTGTTTAATGCAATCTGTTGTTTTCCATCACTGAAAGACCTGCAAGACACTGTGGTTTACGGGGAAATACATAAACAGAGATTTCATTATGCTGTAAACTAGCAAATTGCATATGGTTTACAAGGCAATGGAATTCTCATTACTACAATCAATACCTTGCATTTATCTTTATTTTAAATTAAGAGTAGTTAGGATAATGATCCAAATTGGAGACTTATGTAGGGGAAAATCTATTTCCAAATCTCAGTGTTAGGGATCATTAAGAAAAGGCTAATACTCAGCATTTATACCTCTAGAGTATTTCCTAAACAGAAGAATTTCTTTTCTGTCATTCAGTCCTTCGCCATGACTTACACAGGCAGTGACCTACAAAATGTAACATCTGCCAGTACACAGAGTTCTGGTGAAACACAGCAGAATTCAGCCCCAGACTCAGCCTTTGCAGGGCTAGGAGCTGTGGGGCCACGCAGAGTAGATGCCATAATTATTTGTATAAGTTAAAGTGTTTCATCCTTTGGCACCTTTCTATAGATGTTTTGTAAATTTATATTGGAATTCTTTGTGGAGAGTATAATTAGCAGAACAGTGTTTAATGTCATGGTTAATGATTTCCTTGAACATTTGATTAGAAAATTAATCAAGCTATGTGTGCACATGATAAAGCTGTTTAAATGGACCTCCTAAATGCACTGTGGTAGAACACAATGGCTTGTGCCAATATATCACTTTCAAGGTACTGTGTTGCAATAACAGAGAAACACTGAAGGGAATAATTTATCAGGCAGTTTTACTAAGCCAAAAGTAAATGTTAGTGCTTTTGATCTATTATTATTATTTTATACTGCCCCTCTTGTGCTCATTAGGTGTTTCACAAAACAAATACACTGTTGCAACAGCTCAGTTTACTAAGATTAATTGTGACTGAGGAAAAAAATTGTGAGAAAGAAATGCATCACTAATACTAAAATTGTGCAGAGATTCTACTTTGTCATAGCATGCAGATTGTCCAGGGCATGCAAATAGCTTGGCCATTTTGCATTATTTTTGTTCTGGAATGAGAATTTTTCAAATATGAAAGTCTGAGACAAAGTAAGTCTGTAAGTTAACCACGGACATTTGCAAAGTAGTCCTTCAGACTGATGAGATTCATTTAGGCTTTTAGCATTCTGTTCTCTCTTTTTTTTTTTTTTAATATACTGTGACTCATGACTTAAAAAAAAAAAAAAGAAAAGAATACTCTCCTAATATTCATTGTTCTAGAGAGGCAGTTTTCCAAATATATTCCTGTACAAAGTATTTCAAAGGCAGCTTTTGCTGTGTTTAGGCAGTTGTCCACATTTCATTTGGAGACACCTAGTTCTTTCCCATAAGAAGAAGGTAAAACAGTCAATTAACTGTTCTTTCATGAGATTTATCCTTTTGACCTGTCACATAAAAGTTATGAAGGCTTTTTTTCAGCAGTGTTATTGTTTTTACAAAGCAAGCAACAAGTTGTTTTTACAAGCTGTTTTTACAAGCAAGCAACTTGTTTTTACAAGTTTATTACTACTATATTTAAGTATGCTAACAAGGAAAACCTTCCTAGCCACAGCTCCTGTGGCTTGGCCAGAGACAAGCAAATAGCACACTGTCTTTTCAGGAAAATGTCTTTTTCTCCCATGGAAAGCCCCAAACAGGCAATTCTTGCCCAAATCTCTCAAACTTGCATAGCTATCTGTAAGTTGTACCAGTTGAATATGTATCTTATACCTTTCTTACCATCTTATTCAAAAAGTTAGTCCTGGACTTACAAAAATATATGTGATTGTTAACTCACAAGGCCAATAAAAATTACATTAGAAAACCATGACCTGTCCTCGTGTCTCATAGAGGCAATTGATCCTTGTTTTATCTAAGAAAGTCTTTAACAGTTGTATTTTTATATTGAAACAACACTCATTAATATTTTAAATTTATTGCAATGTAATATCCTTAAATGTAACCTGTGGATAAGATCTTACTTAATTTTCACAGCATGGGTGGCTTGCAAAACATATTATTTCATTATTAGGATAATGGGAAGATAAAACCTCAAATTGTTCATCTAGTCTAGCCTATTAAGTTTACTAAGGAACATGGCAGTAAGTTTATCATACTAATAAATTAACAAATTTATGGTACAGTTATGAGAAAATTCATACTCTGTTCAAATAATAAAGTTTTATTGACAAAAAAATTGCTTTTAGTTTTATTTCCTGTAAGACAAACAATTATTTTGGCTTTTTTGCACATAATTTGATTCTCCTTTAGTCAGTGTCACTGCCCCTGTAGTAGTATATGTCATCTCTACATTCTGTTTTTAGCATAGACTGGGAAAATTTAAAATCCATAGCTAAACCAATCCTAGAAGATCATGATAATCAGAAAAAGGAAAGAACTGAAAATTTGCCAACTAATACGACACTAACCTTAAGTTCTTACAAGAGAAAAATGTATTAGGCATTCTCTGATATATGATTATGGTTATGATCTTAGTTGTAAAAGCTTACAGAATTGTAAGTCTACTAAAATGTGACAAAAAGAAGTTTTGGTTTTAATCATTCTTCATAAAGGATTGATTTTTTCCTTTGCTTAAGCTCATGATAAGGATAGCTTATGTTTGTTATGAATCTATTTGAAGAGATTCTGAGAACTGAGTTCAGGCTAAATGCTTGTCGTGGGTAACACAGAATGTTATTATATTCCATATCTCTCTCTGCCCCAAACTTGTTACTGTCTTTTTCAGACCCAGCAGATTCCAAGAGCTGGAATTGCAAGGCAGCTGGGAGGTGCTGGTCGCCGGGTGCCTTTACAAGGCTGGGGCACCCAAGCCAGCCTGCTCTTGTGCCTGGCAGTGCTTGCTGCTGATGCAGGCTCTGCTTCAGAGGAGTTGGCTTGGGCAGTTGGCTTTTTGCCTGTTTGGCATTTGGGGGGTTTTTTTGTTTGTTTTTCTGGGCTTGCAATAATACCCAGTCAGAAAAACTGCATTTTGCCATCACAAACTGTTTCTGAGTGAACTTAGCCAAGCGAGCAGGGTTCCCGGGGCTGGGGCAGCCGGCGCTGGTGCCCCCAGAGCGCTCCTCTTCGCCCCAGCCCAGCGCCAGCAGAGCCCCTGGGCAGCAGGAGGAGCCACCCGAGCTGACCCCAGCCCGCCAGCACCTCTCATCGGCCACTAGAGCTCCTGCCTCAGCTCCTACCTTCCTGGGAGAGGTCTTCTGGCCACCACCTTGGCCCTTTGTTTCCCAGACCACACGGTCACCCATGGCTGGCTGTCAGAGACTGGAGAAGCAATCTCTTTCAAGGCATCTTGGGAAGCTTGGAATGGGTGGTAGGGCACATTCCAACAATGTGGGTTAGAGCTTGCTCTGGTGAGGGGTGCTGTGCCCCCAGTACCCCCCAGCCCCTCAGTGTCAGAGCACGGTGGAGCAGCCCCAGTGTTGCCTGACCCAGCCCCCGGGTGGCTGAGACCCGCAGGTCCCACCTGGGTCCAGGATTTTAAAAAGCCTGACCACAGGACGAGCCTGTTGTCTTTTAGCCCTGCCGTCATCTTGGGTTTGACATCGCTGGAACCCATGAGTTGGGAGCTAGGACTGTTTTTCTATGCCTCTCCTGCCTTTCTGGTTTTCTCCCTTTCTTCTTCTAACTCTTTTCTCCCATAACCTTTAAACCCACTCAGTGTTATGTTTTCTCTGGGCTGTCTTTTCTGCGATGAGTGATGTTATGTTGCATTTACTCTTTTGCCAATGTTACTTTATTTCCTGAGGTTTGCCATGTGTTTTTTACCTTTTAAGAATATCTGGTTGGGATTGTCTCCTCTGTGTCAACCCAGAGCAAAAAAAATCTTGGTTATACCCTGGACTGAAGTAACTGGGATGTCACATTGGTGCCTTCTAAGGGTGCCTTTCTCCCTTTGTCTCCCTACATGCAGTCAGCAGTGGGGGTCACCATCTTGCAAGAGATTAGGAAACATTTTGCATATTTCTTTGTTCCTCTGGAGTTGGTGAGATTTTGCAATTTTCTATCTAGTGATTACTCACTGCTATATATTGCCTCTTGCTGCTTTACTTGTTAGCAAATAGTTATTTTTCACTTATATCTACTCATATTCATTCCTTATTGTGGAAAGGGATTGGTTGAAACTAAGGGGAGGTAACTCATTTTAGAGAATCCACTTCTTTAAATTGTCTTAAACCAAGACAGTGCTAAAAAAAATAGTAATTTGCTTTGATATTCTCTGGGCTCATTTTGGTAATAAGATATTTTTTCTCATGTGATGCTTGAAGAACATATGATGCCACTTGTCTTATGATGCATCTCTTTTAAAGCCCTGCTACTGCTCTCATCTGTCTTGACTGCCCAGCATGCAATGTACAGTTAGAAGTACTCAAAACAACTGTTTGCCATCATTCACTGGCACCCTGGAAGACAAGTAGTGTGTTCTAGTTAATATTTGTATAATAGCTTAGGCAGAAGTAGAGAGAGACTTATGGCAGGACAGATAACTAAAGAAAAATTAAAGAAAATGCTGTCTTTCCTGGTATGGCAAATAGTCTGTAAAAACAAGCAGCTTTGAGACATTTTGATCACAGTGTTCATAGAGCTGAACTCATCAGACCTCTTGGCACATATATTTCTTGTTTCTTAAAAATATCTGAACTAAAGTCTTCAGAAAACAGCCCTTTTCTTTCCTTTCTTACATAAAAAGTACTGTGGCTGTATTTCAGGAAAGTATTATGGTCATATTTCTTGCAATTAATTTCTGTTACCAGTAGAAATACTTTTGGAAACCAGAATATCCCTGATTGCCATTCTTATCACTAGGAGTCTTGGACTGTCACACTTGCACAATGGTATCAGTGCTAAGTGTCAATGGAATGTGTCTCTTGCAACAGTTATAAAAAATACTTGGATTTTAGAGAAGCACAAAGGACTTCAGGCCTATTCTTCATGTTTGCATGGCAGTATTTTCCACTTTAAAAGATCTAATTAAATGACTCAAGCTGAAATGAAATTTCCACTGAGAGTTGTGTCTAAAACACTACAATACCTTTTTTCTTATAACATGAGAGTTTTTACTGAAGAAAACAACAAAGCAAGATGCTGCAGGTTTAGCCATCTTTACTCCAGAATGGACAGACAAGAAAGGCATTCCTGAGGACAGCACATGCCACAGTCCTGTTATTGATGTATCAGTCATACTTTTGAAATTTCAAACAAAATTTAACATGCAATGGATTCATTTTTTGTCTTTTCTAGTTAGAATTTAAGGGCTTTCAGAAATAGTTGTAGTCTGAATAGCACCGCTCTCCTTCTTGAAGCTTTCAAAGTCACCCTGTAAAAGATGAGGATATAAGAAGTAGGAAAGTAGTTTGCTTCATCAATTTCTTGTGGATTACATGTTGCTAATAATTTCTCACAAAATATTTTAGGCTAGCCTCTCATTCAGCTGAGGCAATCTAATATACCTTCTTCAAGATACTGCCTAGATAGGAAAAAACCAGTAAAGAAGTCCATTATACAGTTCATCAAATGGATCTTTATGAGGATATTTGAGATCTGATTTGTGGCACTATTTAGGATACATTGCATACTACATTATTATAAAGTTCAGGTTTGTAATTTAATTATGGACCAAATTATCTTCAGTTCTAACTTTAGTTGAAGTGACTAGGCCAAGCCTGACAGGTGATATAAATTGTAAATGGTCTGAGTGTCATGGGCCGCGATAAAGGCTGTGTTACTTAATTTTATACTTCACGTGGGATTTTCAGAGCTGCCTAAAAAATTAAATGAACTGTTCAAACCTTACCTATTCTATAGTTATGCTCCTAGTAAAACTATTGCAAGCATTCAATTTTGTCAAAAAAGAAAAACAAACAAAAAAAAACAAAACAAAAAACCCAAAAAACTAGAGATAAAATCATGCTTGTTGTCATCTTATTACAAAGCTCTCATACCTTCTTGGTGATTTCTCATGGTCATCTCCCCATAGCACTAACCCCTTCTTCTTCATAGCACAGGCAGAAAACACCAGCTCCCTTCTCAACTAGCTACCCCTCTCTTTGATAGCACTCAACCTCATTGGACACAGCTGTGGCCTGTTAAGGGCAGGCCTGTTCCTAATCTTTGGTAATTGGTACAGCTGCAGCTCCTCAGGGGCCAGATTATCTTCTGCACTATCTTTATTTTCCTACATTCTATGCCCCCACACATGCTGAAGTTTTTTTTTTGTGAATATAAGGGTCCATAGAAGTGTGATCAAGCTTAGTGATTTTTTTCAGGGCGTTCACTGCAAAGATTTCAAGCCTTCTGTCAGACTTCTGAGATGTAATTATCTTCCATTACTTCCTGATAACTCTCCAAATTCCTCATAGCTTTCCTTTTTTAATATACTTCTGTATTTTTTTATTATTCACTTTCCAAATTTCCTTCTAAGATTCTGTCTTTCATTTTTCCTTGTGATAATTTATATTACTTTCTACTAGGGCATAATACAGTTTGCTTTCAGAAATCCCTTATTTTCTTTTGACAGATGTATCTTTTAAAGAGAGAGAGGGAGGGAGGGAAAGAGAGATAAACACATATATGTATGTGCATATATAATGCATTTTATGTGTTAGTTATGTATTGCAGAAGTCTCAAAATTGGCTATAATTTGTTTATATAGCTTTTATTTCTCTCTGACTGATTTTCTTATTCTAATCCATCTTTAAGTTTCTCAGTCTACTTTTTCCTCTTGCCAGAGTAGTGGATATAATCATATTATGGTTACTTCAACTTAATATTCAGTTACAGTAAGTACTGTACATGTAGATTAAGAAAAAAGCATCCTCTTTTTTTTTAAAAAAACAATATATATCATTTGGGGAAATTCCTGAAATACATTGTTATATGAAACATAATCAGCAACTTTGTGGGTAATGCAAGTCACTCTGTTGCTATCTGAACTGCATATTATTTTTCTGATGCTCTGTTCTTTGGCAAGTTTCAAAGGGCAACCTGATTTTTAATGGCTTTTTAACACACATAGTCATAAATTTCTACGGAGTGCAATGCACTGTCTTTCTTATGCTAAATAGTAGCTTCATCTCTTGTCATAGGATGATGAAGAGTGTAATTGGAGGGTGTACTTTGCATCACAAGTAGTCTTCCAGTGCAGCACAGCTAAGCTTAGGGGTTTTTCCTAGGAAGTTTCTTAAGTGGCAGTTTTATGACAGTGTGAATCAGAACAAACTTCATAAGTTTCCATCTTCCTTCACCTATGTTATAATAAATGCAATCTGTTGGTTAAGAAAAATGAACACTTTAACTTATTTTCACAAAGCATTTCTGCAGAAATGGAGATATAATTATATTGGATTGTGATATCCTGTAGGACCTAGAGATGCAATTAGCTGTCAGATATGTATTTGAGGGGAGGGAGGCAAGTGAAAGAAATTGTATTGTAACAATTACAGGATTGCCCCTCAGCTGGCCATAGGCAATAGAGTCTCAAGATGCTTTTGGTTCATTGTATGACAGCCCAACCAGAATGGACACTTAGGAAACCAAGGTGTATTTGCCAGAAAAGTAAAAGCCAGATGACATTGTTTCTGTACCTTATAAATGGAAAATTTAGAGAGAGCAGAATCTCAGCCTCGGTTTATGTGGTGCTGAGGGAGATACCATGGCCAGCAGGACAAGGCCCTTACTAGCCAGGGCCCATCCCACTGATCCCAGCCAGAGGAAAGAAAGACCAGCCCAGAGGTGATAGCCAGGTTTATCCAGTAGTCCAGACTGTCAGGCGACTTAGGGATGATGAAGCAAGTCTGAGGAAGTCAGGCCAAAGATCATGTAGGAGATAGAATACAAGAAAATAAAGATAGTGTGGAAAGTAATCTCACCCCTAAGGAGTTGCAGCTGGGCCAATTATCAAAGATTAGGAACAGGGCCTGACTTTAACAGGCCACAGCTGTGACCAATGAGAAGAAAAGTGCTATAAAAGAGTGGGTTGGCCCCTTGAGAAGGGAACTGGAGTCAATTGGCTACTTTGCGAAGAAGAACGAGTCAGTGTCCTGAGGAGCTGCCCATGAGAAACAGCGAGAAGGTATGAAACTTTTGTAATAAGAGACAACAGTATGGGATGACAACAAGACCAGGGTCAGAAACAGTTCTGCTGACTGTAGCAGTTCCAGTGGCTGTAACAAGGGTCTGGAGATGATTGTGTGTATCCACAGTGATGAAACATGAGAAGCTTGGGAGTCCCATACTGTGTGGGATCAACAGGGTGTATATCTGTCAGAGTGAAAGTCTGTCTTTTTTTCTGTGATGTGATACTCACAAGAATTCATCATGTATGGATGATGAGTAACTCATGAGGTTACTTATCCCATGAGTAACATCATGAGGCTCAAGAGCTTTGTTTGTTACTGCTGCAGCCACCCTTAATATGAGAGAAAAAAAATTCCAGTATTGTAAGTGTGCCTATTAGTCTCTTAAAAGTAATGTTATTCCTTATTCACATCTGTCTACAAATCTCTATTTGTTTTCATTCATGAGTTCATTTCCCCTTGTATTGAACAATCGTGCTGGTTCCAATGAAGAGGAAGTCTCCTCAAAGGAGTAAGGAAAGTCTTTTACAAGATTTTAAATCAAGCAGGAGGTTATCAAGAAGTCAATCACTATACCCTACTAAGTGCTCATAAAATTGTTATTTACTGTATGTTTGTATGTTTTGTGAGCTTAAAATCTGGAGATCAGATAGATGCAGGTTTTCCATTTACAAAGGCACCAACAAAGACCTCTTTTTGTCCCACTGAAAGAACGGGAATATGAAGATCTGTCTGCATAGGCTTGCAGGAAGCTGGGAGATTAATAAGGCAGCCAAGATGTAATAATCCAGATACAGCATTGGGTGCATGACGCATACTTTCAAGCAGCTTTCTTTATATGAACTACAACATGGAAAAAGGAAGAATGTTGCCCCAAAGATGGTTCAAAATACACATAATTAAAAGCAGTACAGTGGTCAACTCTCTTTCAATTCTTTGCTGGAAATAGGATACCAAAAAAGAGTATTTTTGGAAGAACAGCATGCCCAGAAGCAAGAGCAGGACAAAGAGCTCAAAGCAGCAGGCAGGCTTATGTATGGAATGTTGCTGAGAATGGAGTGCTGGAATGTACCGATCCCAAATAAACTGCATTGCTTCAGCATATCATGAGCTTGACTCATCCACCCTCCACCCCCCCACAATGGTGTTACTCATTCTGAGACTCCTTGTCCCTGTAATGATCACTCCAAGTTCTACTTAGGTGATGTGACTTCCCTGTGGCCCTTCATGTCACAAGTCAGTAACAATACTGGGAGCAAGTGACAATATAACTGAAATGAGAAAGTATTTCAAAGTACTATGGTTCTGTAAAGCAAAATATGTGGGAGTTTTGTAGCATTTATATGTAGGAGAGGTCTTATTCTCTGGCTAAGGACAATTGAATCAGTAAAGAACTAAGCTAGGCTCTTTCTCTGATTAAGGAATTAACACTTAATTGAAGTTTTCACTTTTATGTAGTGAAGAAAAACTAACATCTACAAAAATCAGTTCATCCACTCTTAAAATGTGAATTTAGAACAAATGGAAAGAACCTCTGGAGATCCTTCTGTGTCTTCACTGACTATAGAAGATGCTTTGATACCTGGTTTAGACCAGAAGAGTATATTTAAATGCTGAAAGCAGGTGAGGTAAATCTCATTCTCTCAAACTGTTCTGGGGATTTCAGTGATTTTCAGTCAATAAATTCACTCCCTTTCAATAGATTTTATTACACATATTCATATTAATTCAGAATCACAGATATAGTTAAATAGCAATGCTAATGACTCCTTGGAATTAACAATAAAACTCTTTTATGATCCTCAGAGAATAAAATCTCGAATAACCACACTTCCAAGGTAATCTGCACTTCTTTGAAAATAGGTTTTGATAGTCTGAAAACTGAAGACAGATATTTTTTTTCCCTGAAAGGTTTAATGACTAGTTCCCTTACTCCTTTTGCTGCAGGCTGTTATCATTATGGATATTAAACTACTTCAAAAACTGTGTGAAGTGTTAAGTTGCAAATGCACTCTCCTGTTGTACAGAATTACTTGGATGGTGATTAAAAGAATTAATGCTGCTACTTACCTAAGTGTTCTAAAACATGTTTTTGACAAAATCTATTCCATTTTTCTGTTTTGTCTTTTTTTTTTCCTCTTTTCTGCTACAATATATTGGGGTTTTTTCTCACTTGCAGAGCTTCGCATTCAACCTTGTAAACTTTTGCAAGATTAAGAAATTAACTCTCTAATAGGTACATGACAACAGTCACAGCATGAATATGTTAGCTTTCTAAACAGGTACCTTTGTGCCTTCGCCCCAGATGGCATTCAGTCTATGAAGAAGTCATATGTAGGCATCTGCAAACAACTTAATTGTTTTAATCTTTCTTTAGAATTCTCCATTGCCAATCTGCCCACAGAAGTGAAGAATTAAATACAGCCTCTCTCATTGTTATTTATTGCTCCTGGTTTAGTCTTCATCCCCTGTGTGTCTTTCACAAAGAGACAGCAAGCTTTTGGGGCATTGCTTTTTTTTCCCCATTCTAAACAGCTCTGGCATTTTACAATAATAAATGTCTTGATTAATACACAGAGCTTGATACTTGTGTTACACATGAAAGCTACAACACTTAAACTCGTTTGATTTCTAGACTTTCTCTGTTAGTTTCTGCCAGTGTTTACATGAGAAAATTCACCAGAACAGATATATCAGAATAAACAATGCTTGCTTTCCATACTTAACTTTCCAGTCTTCAACTAGTATTACAAGTAACTAAGTACCCGTTGTAATTTCTAAATGTTCGCCATATTTAGTAAATAATCCATGCTTTATAATTTAAATTGCTCAATACAGTTTTCAGACTTGTAGTATTTTCTAGCTTTGAACTACACATGTGCACAATCTCATAATTGAATGTTTTATGCCCATATCTATTAGTATGGCTTCTGAGAGGGAGGTGGGGATGGATATAATTATCCATTTATGTTTTAGGTGGAAATAGAGGAAAATGATCTGTGTATCTAGAATCAAAGTTGTCATTGTATAACCATTTATTTTAAACTGGGAGATTATACAAGCTATACTCATTCAGATTCAGTCTTATGTAAATCATGGCTTTGCAATCATTTAGTTGTATCACATTAATCTACAGTGACAGTGTTCAACAGAGTCTAGAAAGTCATTTGATTTCACACTCTGTAAATGACAGTTCCTGATTTTCTGTAATATTTTGGATCAAAACCTTGTTTCAGTAACTGCATATTAGCTGGATGGTTACAGCTGAAATGCAGAACTGTTGTGGTTAGGTGATATGATCAACATTCATCACAAGCTAATAATGGTGATTCTGAACATCTTAATTGGAGATCACACAACTCTGTGTAGTGTGAAATAAGATGTCTGGGCGATTGCAAAGATTTTGACTGGTCCTTGTGCTGATAGCCTGCAAAATATTTTAATACTCTGAAGTCACACCAGATGGGCAATCTGCTGCAGTATATATCTTGGTTCAGTTTTAAGCTGCAAGGGTTTTGTATCTGATGTCACCTCAAGGAAAAAATAATAAAGGGCTGAAATAATGACAATTTTTAATCTCTCTACTCTTGATTTACCTAGGCTTTGATTGATGAAATACTCAGTTTAGGAAAACTGTACAAAGACCTTCTACAATACCAAGAAAATGGACCAGAAATGGAACTGGAAAAAAAATGAGTACCCATTATTAACTGCTCAATGCATGCCTTCTAATCCTATGTGCAAAATTTAACATGTTGTTGCAAAATAAGTTTGGGAAAGTATACAGATATGAGGAAAAATGGCAGAGAAAAGTGTACAGGAGAACTGATAATATTTTGGTTAATTTTTATAGCTGAAAGAAATGTAGTCAGTTTTCTGGATCAGTGGAGTTATTTATTTGAATAGTGAGTAGATAGCAATACCAGCTCTCCCCTACTCCAAGGTTTTGCTGGATGCATTCTTTCATAGAATATTCCATGGAAACAACTTGAGTCAATTTGAGTTCTGCAGCCCTTCACTGCAGCTCCCACAACTGGACTTTTGTCTACTTTGGTACAGGACAACTCAAAATTTTGGGTGCTTTGTAGTGTTGTACATCTTTTTCAGTGTGGAATTTTAGCACAGCTCATCATCTGGGTAACCTGATCAGTAGGTTATGCAATTAATATGAAATGGGGAATATAGTTAACTTTTTAAATATTTTAAATAAATTGTTTTGGACTACAGCAAACATGTCACGCTGAAAGAGAGAAAGAAATGTGAGGAACCTACTGTTATAATAACTGGGTTTGAATTAGAGAGCCAAAGAATGAACTACATGTGTGTTCTATTATGCAGAAACATTTGGCACTTGTCACTGAATAAATAAGATATCCAAGTGCTTTGCCCTGATGTGGCTACTGAACACAAGTACTGTGAGTAAATGGTAGAGGAAAAAATGCGAGTTGAAAAACAGGACACGTAAAAGACTACTAGAATTTTCATCTGGATTGTCAAAGACAAAAAATTTAAGTAACACTTACATTTGCCATCTAAGCAATGAATGAGAAGGAAGACAATCGTGATGTCCTTAACTTATATCTGGTTCTGTCACTTGTTATGCTTCATAGTTTTTAATGAACTTAAAAAGTAACTTCATCATGTCAATACACTATGAAGCTGGACAGAGGGTGGGGCCTCCCATACAAATGTGAAATGCATGAAGGATGAATGTAAAAAAAAAAAAGTCTGAAAATATGTAAGAATCTGTTAGTGATACAGAAGCCAAATATGTAATGCCAGGAAAAAGGAGACATCTGATAAAAATCCTGATTGAAATTAGAAACTGGAATACACAGCGAAAGATTCAGAAGTAATGTATAAAAGTGTGACATAGCTAGCATTTCCTGAGAACCAAATTCAGAAGAACCAATTTATGCTTAAGAAGCCTACAATGCTCTGAAACTACAGACTTAAAGGACAAGAAGGATGATAGGCATATGATAGAGACATGCATGGGTTGAAATTTTGATACAGACCTGGTCATACTATGGTAACCAATTACTAACATGCTGAGTAAGAAGCAAAATAGACCCCACTGCTCTGCAGAAGTTACAAGTGATGACATAGAAAAAGATTGTGCCAGTCCCATCACTGGTTCTTGTTAGTCCATCAGTCCAGCAATATATAAACTTCTCTAGAGCACTGGGACATTCAGTTTGTCTTTTTCACTTTTCTAGGGAGTTGTGCTATATCAAAACCTGACACTGGGAGAAGCTGGAAATTGCTGGAAAGCCACTTGGTAGTTCCAGGAAATTTAATATACACTGGGTCTAGGAGACTAAGCCCCTAACATTTTTCAAAGTCAAGACAATATGCTGAGAAAGCTTGATACCACTTGAAATTTTTAGGAAAATTTCTTTCACCTTCCATCTCTGTCATTAAAAACCCTTTTGGCTTGACTTTCTTAGAGAATTGGAGAGGACAAGATAGAAGGAAATTACGCAAGACTCTACTCCAGCACTCCAGCACATTATAGGATAACTATACTTGACTTGCCCTGAATGAGCTGAAAATCCAGATGGGTGGAGGGATTTGTTTCAAAAGTGTGATTTGCTGAAAAAATGTCTTGCCTTTGTTTGAAAGACCACAAATAAACCAATTATGCTAATTCTGAAGAAGATTGTGTCCTAATGTTGAACTTGAAGACGACATATCCAAAGTGGATTATGATAGGGGTAGCTGCTTTATGCCTGAGGCCTGCTCAAGAACAAGAAATGTCCTGCACTGCTCACCTCTGAAGTACTGGTTAGTGAACCAAACCCTTTCCAGAAGAAAGGGTCTAAATGTCTCCATTCCCAAGAGAGTTTGCATTTTTTTCATTGAGATGCACAGTACAATAGAGTGAATTAAAGTAATTTTCATTTCTGTAGCTGAATGTCATTGCCTTTAAATGAGATACTGGCAGTTAGATGGCTCTGATTGCTGCCAGCTGTCAGTACCCCTAAGGAAAGCAGAGATACTTCTACAGTGGAAGATGAACAAGAAGCCTGCTGATCAGACACCTCACAAGTTGTGTCAGAGGATTAGCAAGTTAAATAAAATAGATGTGTGTTTACACTCTCCTAGTCATAAACAAGCTGTCTATGAGTTCTCTTCTTTTCTTTTTTTTCCTTGCAGAGAGCACTTCAAACTCCAGTATGTGAACTGTAGTTTTGTAGTTCCTGTTCTTGCTTTATGGAATACTTGTCTCTAGATAGAGAAGAAAGGAGATAAAACAGCCATTGTCCTGTTGTCCAAATGTCTGTCTATTTTACTTGGATAAGTATCATTTAAATAGGCAACAACAGTAACAGTGGTTTACTCATTACTGTTACTTGTAGTAAATGGATACGTGGGCCAAATTTTCAAAACTAGATACTCAAGACTTGAAATATGCAGTTCATTAATCAAATGCCTGCTGTGCAGTACAAGCCAGGTATTAGTGTTGTACACAGTCTGTTACCTTGTATTAGTTTCTGTATGCATAATTTAGACATACACACCAGATTATGCCCAATTTTGTAAAATGTAGTCCATATGTTTTGTGAGTCCTCTTCTGTTTCTTATTACACCTGATTACTGTTAGTGTTCAGCAGAAAATTAGCTGAAAGCAGTAAAGTGGAAGTGAAGACTAGCAATGCAGTTTTAAAAGTCTAAGAACAATTTCAACAAGTTTAAACCTGTCTTTATAGCTATTCACTGTCAAGTGGCTGAGAATATAAAGTGGTTTTTTGGGTTGGTTTATTCTCATTTACAGCCTTCAATGTTAGCCGAGTGACATGTTTTAAAAGTCTGTGGAGCTGATTAGTGTTGAGTGTAGATGTATAATCTCAGCAGAGATACCTCCTGGGAGGACGTGTCCAACCTTAACAATCTTAATAAAGAAACAAATAGTATTCAATTATATTATATGGCAAGGGAATGTGAAGTTTTTATATGTTTTACTCCTTAAAGAAAAAAAAATCATTTTTTCTTTCTTGACAAAGAGCTACATTTAATGGAAATTAGCATAAATCAATATGGGAATTGCATAAACACCAAGGTGTCTAAAGTCTGCAGAAATTCTTAATAAATCTCATTGTGCCTTCTGGGACACCAACCACTGCAAAGATTTTTTTTTTTTTTCCTGAGTTTATTAAAACCTTCTGAGACACTTTTAATGGCAGGTAGTCATTAGGTAGCAGCCACAGTAGGGAGTCCTGTAGTATTATACATCTTATTTGTCAGTTATCTTCCTACTTGGAGAGACATACTGGCTAAGTAAGGAGGCTAAACACCAAGGCCCCCTGTCCTTTCATGAGGCAGTTCTTAAATCTCTTTCAAGAGGAAGATAAATCACAAACTGAAAAGCAGAGACCAGACTGCCAGACTGAACAGTCAACCAGCAGCTGTCATGTAAGAAGGGATCTAGAGAAGGGTTAAGAGTGTATCTGAAGGGAAGGAGGGAGGGAGGGCATCAAGAGGCTCTTCTCAGGGGTGCCAGGCAATAGGGGACAAGAGGCAATGAGCAGAAAGTTCCACCTGAATATGAGTTAAAACTTTTTTTACTGTGCAGGTGGCCGAGCACTGGAACAGATAGCCCATAGAGTCTGGGGAGTCTCCCTCATGGGGATAGGCAAGAATTGTCTAGACACAGCCCTGAGTAACAAGCGCTGGGGGACCCTGCCTGAACAGGAAGGTTGTACTAGATGACCTCCCATGGGCCCTTTCCAACACTAACCATTCTATGGTTCTTTGATTTTGTGTGATCTCATATTCTTCACAGGCAGGAGGTCCAAGTGCTTTGCTCAGTGATCCTAACTCAGGCTTTGCTATGCACTAGGGTGCAAGAGATCAAGGCAATATAGACTAAGAATAGAAGTTCTTGGAAGTATTTTGTTTTATTAGTTTTTCTAAATGTGAAGGATATGAATACATTACTAGAACGGGATACAGGACCCAGTTCTGTTTTTGCTCAGCTGCAGATCCATGGTGACTCTGAAAAAGCAAGCTGAGGCTGTAAAAGCCAGTCACAAAGGCTCTGCTTACATCTCTCTAGTGTGATTAATTTCAATATCATTCCTAGCTTTCTAAATAAGGGAACAATTGAAATATTCTGTGTCTGTCTTCCCCAAATGCAGATTCCTTTTCTGTGAGTACCCAGAGGTAGATGGAGGGTTGGTCTGTGTGTGCAGTCCAGCCATGGTAGTCAATGAATGCCTGGACCAGGAAACGCTTCTCACTATAGATGTAGTGGATGAAATTTCCAGTAATAACACATTGCATAAATTGCCTTCTGAGCATCATGAAGGTTGATTCTCTTTTACCTCCACGATGTCCTGCTAATGTGGGCACCTGACTGAGGCTGGGTGAAAGGAATTCCCTCCTCCTCTTTTGTGCTTTGAACCCCTTCAGTGAGGGGCCCTTTTTAATCTTCCCTGTTCCTTTCTTTTGCTTTGAAGGGAGATTTTGTTCCATATATTCATCAAGGTATTCTCTTTTTTTTTTTTTTTTTTCTCAGGCCTTATTATTTAAATGTCTGACAACCTCTAAACTTGAGTGCTCTGATCTTTAGAACAGCACAGCGAAGTGGGAGGGCTCACCACCGCCTTGGAGAAAAAGAACTGAGGACTAAAGTAGCTCAAATGACTTCTCAGAAGCCACACACTGAATGTGTGGATGAGTAAAGACTCCAGTTCTAAGTGCCATACCTGCCCCAAACCATGTGTATGTGCAGGGGGTGTGCACTCCCCAGCAAACTCCAAGTTGAACCAGTTGGGAAGTGGGAGGCCCTGGGTCCAGGCAGGGTTATCAGGTGGGCAGAAGGTCTGTGCTGGTATTTGGGGGAACCTCTGAGTGTGGGACACCTGTGGGACAAGTATGTGAGTGCTGTATATGTGCAGTGAGCACACACACAGCTCTGGGACCATACACATTGGTCCATTGGGACCAGCCAGTCAGTCAGGGGCCGGTGGGATGTGTAAGAGGAACAAGATGTGGGAAGGGTGCCAGGTGGGCAGAGGGGCCATGCAAGTGCTCAGGGGATCTGTAAATGTGTGTGTGCTTGTGCACAGCTAAGGAAGTGTGGATTTGGTGAGAGGACAGTGAGGGGGATTGGGAAGTGGCTGAATGGTAGGTCTCAGTGATCAGCAGCACCAAGCCTAGCTGAAGGCTTAGCAGTGAGCCTCAGTGGTCAGTACTGGGCCCAGTCTTGTTCAACATATTCATCAAAGACTTGGATGAAGGGACAGAGCACAGTCTCAGCAAGTCTGCAGATGATATAGAACTGGGGGGAGTGGCTGACACAGCAGAAAGCTGTTCTGCCATTTAGTGGGACCTGAACAGGCAGGAGAGTTGGGCAGAGAAGAAACCAATGAAGTCCAGCAGAGGCAAGCTCAGGGCCCTGCACATGGGGAGGAATTACCCCATGTCCCACTTTGGGCTGGGGGCTGATGTGCTGGAAGGCAGCTCTGTGGAGAAGGACCTGGGGGCCCAGGTAGACAATAATCTGTCCATGGGTCAGCAGTGTGTCCTTGTGGTCAAGAAGGCAAATAGTATCCTAGACTCTGTTAGGAACAGCATTGCCAGCAGGTCAAGGGAGGTGATCCTGCCCCTCTACTCAGCCCTGGTGAGGCCACATCTGGAGTGCTGTGTCCAGTTCTGGGCTCCTCAGTACAAGAGAGACTGGAGAGGGTGCTGTGGTGGATGATTAATATGATTAAGGGACTGGAACATCTCTCTACTGAGAGAGTTGGCACTGTTTAGCCTGGAGAAGAGATGACTGGGGGCAGATCTTACCAACATATATAAATATTTTAAGGAAGGGTGTAAGGAGGACAGAGACAAGCTCTTTTGAGTGGCTGCCAGCAACAAGGAGCAATAGAAAGAAACTAAAACACAGAAAGTTCTGAATATGAGGAAAAACTTTACTGTGAGGGTGGCAGAGCACTGGAACGTGGTGCCCAAAGAGGTTGTGGAGCTCTCCTTCCCCAGATATTCAAAACCTGCCTGGACATGATCCTGTGCCACCTGCTGTAAGGTGCCCCTGCTTTAGCAGATCTCCAGATGTCCCTTCCAACCCTAGCCATTCTGTGATTCCAAGAACCTGGGCAGTGTGATGTGTGTCCTGTACCAGTGACCTTCTGCCTCTGCAGCCCAAGAGGCGGAGGAGGAGGTGTGTCCCTGTGTCTGCTGTGAGTCCTGAATGTGGGGGCTGCTGGGGCAGTACCTTGTCTGTGGCTCTCTGTGTGACCAGCTCTGTCTGTGTCCTCTGTAATGTGTGTGTCCATGTGTGTCTGTGTGCCTCTGGGATATATAGTCAGCTTTGCTGCTGGTTGAACCTGCAAAGAAGAAAGTGTCAGCCATGTCCCTCAGCCTGGACAGGGACCCTGGGTTCCCTGGGCTGCGCTGCAGTGGCCAGGCAGGAGGAATCCCCAGGCCTGGAGCTGCTGGAGCTGGTGAACACTTGTAACAGTTTAAGATTATGCCTAACACTGCTTTAGCTGGGTACTCCCCAAATCTAACTTTTTTTTTTTTCCCCTGACATTGTCCTTAAAGTCACAAAGCTATTATAATTATGGAGACACCGACCACCAAGATTAAAAGGAATATTTTCAGTGACTAGTTTTTGGGTTCCTCCACTTAAAGGAAGAAAAAGTTTGTCATAAATTACTTTCATTGGGTTTGAATCTTGTCATAATGTTGTAGTTAATAAAGCTGGAGACCCCCTAGGGCACATGAGGGCCTTAGTTCCCTGTAAATAAGGAATTTTAAAAACCAGGGATGAAAAATTATTTGACATTTTTTAAAACTTGGCTTCTGATGTGGTTAATATTACAGAGCAGAGGTAACATGCCACAGAGGTCACAACTTACTGCCTGAGGTGAGCTAACTGAGCAGAAATCACAAAGAGAGATTATACCCACAGAAACAGTTTATTACAGAGAGCTGAAGATCATTGGCTATGAATAAGCTAGAGAAATTTATGCTGTGGTTTGGCCATCACTTTAAACTCCTGAAGCTGACAAAAGAGATATTCAACCTTCCCTGGATTACTTTTCTTGCTGCTGTGCCCACACAAACAGCTGTGCTGGACAAAGAGAGCTGATGGTGGAGGAGCAAGCAAAATAAATGTTCAATTTTTAACTTGGATAAGTTTTTCTTCCTAGTTTACTGCCTGCAAAACACAAACTTTTATGTTGGCACAAGTGAGCAGTTAATAAAAGGATGGGAATGAATGGCTGAACAAGGGAACCGTAATGGATCTCTTTATTTAGCTGGCCTATGCTACATGAAAATTACTGCAGAATTATGACATTGTAATTGCTTTGTGGATAAATAAGAAACTGGATTTCCTTATTGTTCATAGCATAATTCAGGAAAAACTCCTGAAGGTTACCTAGCACCAGTTCCTGATAATAGCAGAGTCACTTCCATGGTCATTGAAGTGACTCACAGCCTTCACCAGTTGGATTTTGAATGTTCCATAGTGGAAATGGTACAACCCCTTTGGACAGGCTGTTTCCAACTCTTAAGCCACCTTTGGAAATAATTTTTTCCTTATGTCCTGTTGGAGTTTATTTTGACAAGGTATCTCATCTGGAGGAGCCCTGACCTGATCACTGCATTTCAAATGCAGCCTCCATAGTGCTGACTAAAGAGGAATAATCAACTTTTTTGACCTGCTGGCTAAGCTTTTGCTGGTGCAGCCCAGTATGTGGTTAACCCTGGTCACAACAGGGTACATGGCTGTCTCACATTGAATTTACAGGCCACCAAGATAGCTTTCCTGCTGTCCTCCTCTGCAGAGCTGTTTTCCAGCCCTGTCTGTCCTGTTGCATGCAGTTTTTTCTCTTACTTTGCAGATTACTAGCATGTGATTATGTTGGATGAAAATAGCCAAGTGATTCAGAAAACTTTGAAACAAGCCCACACTGAATTTCCTATTTTCTAGAGTGGTGTCCTAGTCAAAAATCTGCAGTTTGTTGTCTTTCCATACCTTGCTCTCAGTCTACTGAGGATAACCTTGCCACATTTGCTTTCTACACGTCCTCCTCTTTGGAAGTTAAGAGTAAACATAGTAACAATAGTAACAGCAAAACTTCTAAAAGTTGAGAATGAAGATGAGAAAGGAAAAGGACAAAGCAGAAACATGGGATGCTTGGCTTTGCAATTATTAGGACCCTGGCACACATAATAGATTGCATAAACAATCAAAACAGAGACTATGAAACTAGCATATGTTACTAACATTAGAATAGTGCTGCCATGTCAGATAAAGCTCTTTTAAAAGTATATTTTCTTCCCTTTGTAATGATTTTGCTTTTGAAATTACTCTGTATGAAACTGTGTTTAATCATTACAAGTGTGACTATCCCTGCACTGTTCAAATGCCTTCTCCTACTTCATTTTATTTCTTATCAGGAACAGCACTCCAAACACTTGTCTCACTGCTCATATCAAAGAAGACAAAATCCAGACCTCTGAAGGACTGAATTGCTTTATGCATTTTTGTTCATCACAGAGAACAATCCCAATACTTTCAAGTGCACTAGGTGTACTTGTAGTGCCTTGCCAATTGCAAGGAAATTTTTTTCTACTTTTAGCATTCTGCTTTGCTCATTCTTTCCTTCATTGTCATAACTGAATTCATAAAACAGTTCTTTTTTTGTTGTTTGTTTTATAAATGGAATATTCTTCAGGAAGAGAGCAAGAATGTGTGCACAGAAATCATTGAAGAGTCACTTGTATTTAAAAAAAACCCTTATTTTCAATAATGAAAAGTAATAAATTGTGAAATTACATGAAAAAGATAAATTTATTGTTTACTCACCTCAAAAATACCATTTCACCAAGCAAAGGAATTTAGGAGTAATTTATGTCATGTTCTTTTACTTTTATAATAATTTAAAGATAGAGACAAACCTAATTAATATATCATTTTAAGGGTGAAGTAAATGTGATGATAAGGTTCAAGAGTGAAGGTTAGATTCAGTAGGTGCTCTTTATCCTACAATTCAGTAGCTCTGAGAAAAAATGTATTGTGTTCCTTTTTTCAAGACCTTGCAGAAGGTTCTGAGGGTATTTTGCTATTCATTTTGCAGAAGGTTCTGAGGGTATTTTGCTATTCATTTTGCTATCCATCTCAAACACACTAAGAGACTACTTTGTCGTTATATCCACCCCACATAGCAGCAGATTATTAGACCTGGATTTAACAAGGTGAGACTGAGCTGCAGCAGTTTGAGAAATGGTAACAGTTAGAAAAGTTTGTTTGTCTGGGGTTCTTTGGCTGTGAAGACCCCCTACCAATTTTGTTCCCAGGTTTTCTTTCCAGCTATATAGAGTAAAATGTGAAAAATAATAAATGCAAAATTTTTCAGAATAAGTATAACCTGTTTCGTGAATAATTCATTTCTGTCTTGTATGACTTCATTATGTCATGTATAACTAGCACTTTGTACTGTCAGGCTGAAAAGCTACAAAAAGTGTTTAACAATGCAGCATAAATTCATAACTTGTAATTTGAAAAGTGACATGATATTGCACAAGTCCCTGCATTCTCAAAGATGCTTTCCCAGATAACTTATTTAAGATTTTAAAAATACAAGACTTAGAGGTTGGTTTTGTTTTTTTTTTTAGTCATAAAGGTCTACTTTTATTTAAAAAATCATATATTTAATAATCATTGAACTAACAGCTCTCATAAAGGAAGGATTTTCAGGTATTGGCCTTAATTCTGCAAGATAGCTAAAGCCATAGCTAAATATTTCATCAGTTATGTCAGATACCTGATACATCATAGTATATCCATCTTCTAAGTGATGAAACTCTGGCACTACTCACTAAAATATTGTTCCCTAATTGCCTAAAGGAGTCAGTAGGACAACTCAGAGTTTGCTGTTTGGTTTGAAACCCAAAGAGTGACATGGTCTATCTGGTACCTGCACATTTGGTTAGTTGGTTGGTTGTTCCAGTGCAAAGATAAAAGTTTTGTTTAAGAGTACAAAGGTTTTGTATTTGCAGCTGCAACTGTTTGTCTATGTTTATATTAATATTCTTTAATGCAGTTTCATAGGTGCTCACCGGAGAATGTGTTTCAGGAGAAAATGTTTCTAGGTGGATGGTAAATAAGCATATGGGTCAGTTTGTCTTAGGATGTCCTCCTACAGAAAAAGGAAAGAAAGCAAGCCATCCTTCCTCTTCTTAATCTCTCAAACTATGCAAATGAGTTACAAGCTCCTCCCATCAATACCGTTGTAATCATAAAATGGTTTATACTGGAAAAGATCCTAAAGATTAAGTGCCACCCAGTGCTGCCAAGACCACTGCTAAATCATGGCCCTTAGCAGCTACATACATGCCTTTTAAAGACCTCCAGGGATGGGAACTCAACCCCTTCCTTGGCCTTTATACTCCCAGTAGAGTCCCCAGGGTTGTAATGACAAAGAGCTTTCTTTCTCACCCAAATAGTAGGGGGGGCAGGGAGGGGAAGCCAAGATAAAGAAGGATAAGGGTGTCTGCACTTAGACACCAGAATTAGGTGCCTGAAATTTCCCTGTAGAAGTTTTTTGAAGGCCACACTTCTCTCCATTGAATAGAGTGAGAACCTGAGGATTTACTTTAATATTGCTTCATTCTAACTTTTGCATTTGTGTCAGGTACAGAGTAAATCTTGTACTTTGTTTTTATTTTTAACAGTGTGAAATATGTTTTTCTAAGATTGCTATTCATGGTTACTAACAGTTGCTCCTCTGCACTGTTTAGAAATACCTGCATTCAGGGTCAACAGTTTCATTACCTAATCATAAATTCAGCTAAGAGCTGCATGTACAGGTCCTCACTGACTTGATGGTGTGTCCAATAAGGAACAGAATCAGGATCAATTGTCTTACCACTCTAGTGTCCTTCAATCTCAGTGCTCCAAGCAAACTTAAAAAAACTTTCTGGTTTTGTTTTAATTGCCTCATTTTTTCCATTACAATCTGGAGGCGAGGAGAATCATAGGCATTGGTATGAATTTCTTTTTCTGCAAATAGGATTTGTTTTGCATTTTAAACTGTTGAACAGGGTCTTTTTCTTTCAAGCACATGTTTTTCCCTTTAAGCATACCATTATGTATATATCTCACGAATGCAGAGAAAAGATCACTACACAGAAATAGGATATGAATGACATTTTGCTATCCTATATCATCGTGGTTTTAAAAATAATATGTTTGTTCAGATTTTCCTCTTCACAAACTGTGATCCAAGAGCAAGGCGACCTCATGACAACCAACAATTACAGGCAGAACATCTCAGAAACAGTCTTTAAAGGATGAAGCCTCAGGCAAGTTCTGTTTCCTATAATGTCAGAAGAAAAGTTAATACAAAGTGAGTCTTCAAATGAAAAGAAACTAATTTGATACTTGGCAGTAGCTAAGGAAGAGCTTATTTCTTCTTTAACTTTTTGTTTTGCTTTTCCTCTTCCCACAGAGAGATTTTGTAGTTTTCCATACTCCTTTATCAAACCTTTAAGGCAGAAGAGTCTAGATAAGACAAGTGATTCATTGAGTCAGACTTCCCAGGTGAAAAGAGTATGTTAGAACTACATATGAAGAATGCAGATAGGAATTTTATATTCACCTATTCCCTACAACAGCCTGGCATGTGAGATTATGCAGGGATGCAAATTTGCTCTCTAAATTCCATTTTCACAGTCTTTGAACCAGCAGTAATACTGGGAATGCAACTACTGCTCTTCTCCGTTCAGTATGCAGGTCACTATAAAATTGCTGGTTCAGAACCTCCTCATCTGACCTGCCATCACCTCTTCATGTCAAAAAAAGTTGCTAAAGACATCAGTTCTAAACCCAAAGAGGACAAATAGATGACTGCCATCATCCCTTTGTGTAGGGGTTAGCACAATGCTTCCTTAGAACACCTGACCTTGCAATGTCATTGCAACAAATTAATTCTGGCCTATAGGTAACTTATTTGTGTAGAAGTTGGCAGAAATTGGATGATTTATCAATCTCATCCTTCATTTGCAATTGTAAATAGAGTAGTGAGTAGGCAAGTTCTATTTTCATCATACAAATTGACTGTCTGGTACAGAATTATTCAAATACTAATCCTAATTTGCACACAGTGCAATACTATTTAAGTCAAAGGGTAAAGCTGATTTTTTGACCTCACACAGCAATTGACCCATTTATTTTTCATTGTGTTCTCTTTGAAGCTTTATTTATTAGAAAGTAAAGGCTGCAGATAGCCTGCACTTGTAATCCCAAAGACAAAGAAGAAAATTTGAAGTCCTTTTCCAAGGGAGTGTTCTATAGTTGAGTTCTGTGATCTTCATTGCTGAGGTGTGGTTGTCACCCACTAATTGATCTTACTCCTAGTCCAAGTTTTAAAGCAATGTAAATTTCACATGGTCAACACAGATCTTGGAGCCTTCTTCATCCTTCTGTGTTGCTGGAAGGATCTCTGGCTTTAAAGATGTAGTTGCATAAAAGAAAGAGTTTGGAATTGACTACCTTGGTTTTTTATGCAAATATATTTAATGTTTTACTGCATCTTCTTTTTTATCACCTTAGTTATTCTCCTTCAAAGATTTCTTCTAATCTGTAATGATGCATAGACTCATTATTTACTTGAAAAGTTTTCAAAAAGCACCTTATGTTTTCTCTACTTAATCCCTCTAGAAGGGATTTTTCTAGGTAACACTTGCAAATTCAGATCACTGACATTCCTTAATTCCTACAGAGACTTATTTCTTTTACTGTGAAGTCGACAAATTTGTGAAAACTGCTGGACAGTTTGTATTTTGGAACCTTGCTAGTTTGGTTGATGAAAATTGTTTCAATAGTTTCAAATTTTTCATGCAACAAACTGCCCATATCATAGTATCATAAAATGGTTTGGGTTGGAAGGAACCTTAAAGACCATTTAATTTCAACCCCTCAGCCATGGACAGGGATACCAACCACTAGACCAGGTTGTTCATAGTGCTATCAACCTGGGGCATCCCCAGCTTCTCTGGGCAGCCTGTTCCTGTGCCTCATCAACACTGCAGTAAAGAATGTCCTCCTAACATTTAATCTAAATCTCTCCTCCTTTAGTTTAAAACATTTCCCCCTTGTCCTATTACTGTCTGTGTAAAAAGTTGCTTTCCACCTTTCTTATAAGCCCCTCTAAGTACTGAAAAGCTGCAGTGAGGTCTTTCCGGAGTCTTCTCCAGATTGAACAACCTCAACCTCAACTCTCTCAGCCTGTCTTCATAGGAGAGGTTCTTCATGCCTCTCCTCTAGTTCTGCTTCAACAGGTCCTTGTCTTTCCTCTGCTCCAGACTTCAACATGGTTCTCCAGGTGGGGCTCCATGAGGATGTAGCAGAGGGGCAGAATCTACTCCTTCGACCTTCTGGCCACGCTCCTTTAGGTGAGGGCCAGGGTGTGGTTGGCTTTCTGGGCTGCAAATGCACATTGCTGACTGCTGTCCAGCTTTTTATCCACCAGTAACCCATGTCTCTTAAAGCTTTACATGACCTTTTCCTCTGGATTTTTTTGGTTTAATATTTTTCAATGCTGCCTTTGCCAGTATGATAATCTGTGACTGTATAATAATAATGACTTAGGAAAACACAATGCTGTGTGGCTGGGTTTTATTATGTAAACAACACAGCTGGCTAATCTTGTTCTTTTTACATGAATTTCACATGCAATAAGTAAAAAAAAAAAAAAAAAGATGGATTTTATGCACTCAAAGTTCAAAGATTAATCCTTACCCCAGCAGTTAAATGCAAGTCAATAAGATGAAGGAAGACAGAAGTAAAATGGCAAAGGTGAAGTCTGGCACCGCAATTCCATTTTTTCTTCTTCCTCACTTTTTCTGGTTCCTCTTATAACGTGTCCCCTACAATATGTCCCACTCCCCCACTTTTTTCCCTCTGCCTCCATTATGGGTTTTGATTTGAACTGTAATATACATGGACTCACTGCCATAAAACAAATAAATGGAATGTTAAAGAGAACTTGCCTACCACTTCACAGCTTTTCTTGTTCGTGAATTTGTATCTTAAATTTATTGTTTTAATATCTCAAAGTCCAACAGCTTATTAACTGCTCTGACACTCAGAATACACTTTTTTTGATCATGTGTCACTCATTCTAATGACTTTGTTTTTTGAAGGACCACTAAATCTTATGAGCAGAGGTTTAATTTCCTCCTTTGAAAGAAAAGGAAAAAAATGACTAAAGTACTTGATGTTGGCTCTATAGCAATGAGGTATTAATCTCTATTTCTGTCTGTTGAGATGCTTTTCAGGCTAATAATTGGGAATTGATCATTGTAAAAATCTATATTACAGCAACAAAAATGACATATGCATTGCACTGATAGGGTTTTAATATTGAAATAGATTTTTCATAATAATATTGCATAGGGATGCATGAACTTTTCACACTAAAAATGTATTTTGAGAGTTTCAAGAATACTTAGTATTTCTAATTATTTCACGTAAATTTCAATTCCCCCACTTGAATTGTTTAGTTAATAAGTGCTGGAATTTCAAAATTACATTCTCTCTATTTTCTTCATTATTATTATGAGAATTTTATCTTCCTTGGGCATTTATATTTCTGTAGGTAATAAGCATAGTCAGTTGCTGCAAATCTCATGATTCTGAGCTGGTTCCTGCAATTTTTCATACTCTAAAATTAATTACAAAAGTTCAGTAGTAGAGCAGTTGGTAAGAATCAGATGTGGGGGGAGGGGCAGAACTGAGAAATTCAAAATGTGGAGAATTAATTGAGGGAGGAAGAACCTGAAGAAGGACCTGAGTCACAGAGATTGGAAAGCTATTTCCTGTAGTCCCAGGTGTAAAAGTGTCTCAGGTTCAGCAGGAGAACAGGGTAAGGTGGCCTTTGTGCTAGGCTGGTCTCCATCAGACGGAGCTCTTACCTCTGGTCTGCTACGGTTCATTTCCACCAGAAGTTTACAACAACTTGGAAAAACATTCTAAGTTTTGATTTTCTCCTGCCTGTGGTGGCAAACAGGCTAGCAGCAGCCCTGGCAAAGCATGACAAGAGCAGAGAGCAGACACGTGCAGAGAAATCTGGGTCTGCACCGTAGCTCTCTGTGGAGGCAGAGCCATCCTCACTGGCTGAAAAGCACTAGAGGGGGTGCTGCTCTCCACAGATACAACTCATCTGGTCTATATATAGTGCAAGTTGACTCTTGCTACATGTGGACCTTTGGAATCAGCCTGGGGCATCTGCTGCTCTTCAGTTTGTGCGAACCAAAGCTCTGTTTCTACCTCAGTTTAGAAGTGTTGAAACAAGAAGATAAATTCAACCCTCCCTAAAGTTTTGATGCTCAAGAAAAAGAGGTAGAGCTAGGATGACCCTCCTAGAAGGGTATTTGGACGACTGGGCTCTGAATCTATGTTGTTCTTATGTCTGTACTATTACATACCATGGATCCTACGTGGTGTCTGGGAGACTGATTCTGTCCTTTACACTTGAGTAGAGATGCCTGTCATGTACACTGGTGTCATTGTGTTCTGGATGTCCATGGTGGCAGCAGGGGCTGCAGGGCAGCCACTGCAAGGAGTGTCCAGGGCTACCCCATGCTGGACAAAGCCAGTTCTGGGCCCTGCAGCCACGGGAATGGCATCTCAGAAAAAAGGTGTTTTAAAACGGGCCAAACGCTGCACATGCAGTGAGGACTGGGGGGAAAACATGAGAGAAGTATCCGCCTAAAGATACCAAAATGAGAGAGGGAGGAGAGCAAACAGAGATGCCCCAGGGCAGGAGCAGAGGTTCTCCTGCAGCCCCTGGAGGAGACCATGGTGGAGCATGGAAAAAGTGAGGGGGAAGGAGTGATGCAGTGGAGCTCTTATGGACTGACTCCAACCTTCCACTCCCATCCTCTGCATCATTCAAGGAGGAGGAAGAGGGAAAGGAGCTAGGAATGCAGGAGTGATGTCAAACCTGTGTAAAAGGTAAGTTTGGGAGGGGGGGGTTACTTTTTAAAAGTGTTTTTACTTTTGTCCTTGTTTGTTACCATTCTATTCAATTGTTAAATCATTAAATTCATTTTCCACGAGTCAAACCTGTTTTGCCTGTGACAGAAACTGGGGGACAATTTTCCTGTCCTCATCTCAACCCATGAGCCTTCTCACCATATTTTCTCCCCTGTCCAGCTGAGCAGGAGGCTGAGTAAGCAGGTTGGGTGGGAGTTTGGCTGTTAACCACTGCTGACCCACCACACCTACGAGACAGAATTAGACGTGGTCTCTGTCACTGACGTAGTTCTGTCACTGACTGACTATCATAACTTTTTCTTCCCTCTAAAAGAGATGCAAATATCCTTCCACTGCAGCAGCATCACAGGCTGTGATAGTAAGTATCCATAGCCTGTAAAGTGGCGCCTCCTCGTTACTCTCCATTATTATGCAGTGAGTAGGTAGAATGTAGTGAGTGTTACAGGTAGTGAGTTGAAGGTGTTTCATTAAACAATCAGCAATATCACAAGTACAGATTTCAGGAAGAAAATATTTCAAGTAAAAATGTGCCAGAATATGCCCCTTGGTTAATGTGTTTGACTATTGACAAAATGATTAGCCACTTAAGAGCAGTGCAGTCATTTTATTAATAAGAATTAATCCAAGCTATTGATACTAATTAATGATGCCATTGCAATTCTGATGACCCCTCTTCCTTTTTAATGTTCAACTGAGCCATGATTCCCAAGGCATTTGAAGACATTCACAAGATTCATTGTTTATAGGTGCAATTGCTATTTGTTCTGACTAGCAATGGCCTATTGACTTTGTGAGACAATGACATAAGATCAATGAGGATTTGGAGCAGATGAGTAAAATAAGCCCACAAACACTGATGTCTTGAGTGACATAAATACTGCCACCTTTGCTACTTTGCTTTATGCAGCCAGAATGAGACAAAAGCTGTTACTGGTCAGTGTTGTCTTAAAAGCTTCTGTGAAACAAAACAGGCAGAGCTCAGCCTACTTCAAAGACACTGCTTGGTTAGTGTCAGGTCAACCTGTTCTACTGACACTGAAAAGAGACTGAAGATAGGTTTTTAGTGAAGGCAGAAGCTGCTCTAGTCCCTTATATTCATGTGATTGGAAAAAGCATACACAGACAGCTGCTATGCCAGGGCAACATATTTCCTGTTCCAGCATGTATTTCTGCACCTAGTGTTTATGGCACATCCCATTCGGATGTGGGTCTTGGCACTGGCACCTGTGCTGAAATTCTGTGACAAAGGATATAGATAATATTCCTTTATTTGGGATTCTTTTTCTTTCCACCATCCCTTGCTTTTAAGAAGCAGAATTGTGTACTCCTTCAGGGTGAAGAAATACTACCCATTAGCTGTGACTGCAATGAAGGTTTCTGACACTGACTACAGGAAAGTGATGTTGCTGACAGAATGTAGCCTCCAATATTGTGAGTCCTCACAGGAGGAAGCTTTCCAGTATTTCTATCTTTACACAAGATTAGTTACATTTGAAAAGCTTCAAATCACATTTCCTTATAGCAGTGCAAGCTGGTCCACTGCTTCAGTACATAGGTGTGGTCTTGGGTATGTAAAATGGAGAGTTACTAAAGCCGAAGGAATTGTGGACATCAAATGTGGAACTTGATGTGAGCTTATTTACATGGGGTTTTGGTAAGTTTTAGGAAGTAGCAACATAGGAACTGTGCTTCTTTTCCTTTCTTTTTTCTTTTTGAAATAGTACATTTGAGGAGGACATGCTGTTGGAGAGCCTGTAAAAGAAGCACAGTGAAGGCACACAAAAGACAAATGACAGAGACAGGGAATAGGATGATGCTTAGAAGGCAGTGGTGGAAGCTAGGGACATAGTGCAAAAAGAAAATGCCAAAGCAGCCCAGGCTTCATTACAGTCACAATTTCACTCCTAAGTCTGAAAGGATTCCTAACACCCATGTGTTTCTTCTGTATCACCTGTTTGCACAGCTTGGGATACAGCTTATCCCTCCCCACTGCTGTTCAATTCCCCTGTCCACAGCCCTTCCTTGCTCTGCTACCTGCAGGTCCCTGGGAAAATTCCTCTTTCCTGTCTCTTAACCTATGAGTCCTTTTTCAGGATATGCCTCTCAGCATCAGGAAGGTAGCCTGAGAGTTGCTAGAACCCATTCTGAGTGAAAAAAACAGGGAAACAGGGAGCTTGTAGAGCTGCTGTATCTACTACAAAGGAACTGCTTATTTAATGCAGTGATGCTGTGCTAGCAAGTCACTTGCCTTAGCCTTGTTTTGAGCTACCTTAGGACTCTCTGTTGGCTGCTGCTCTGTATAATCTGGGCATGCCCTGTCTAATCCCTCATCTGAGCACAGGCAGAGTCTCAGTGGGCTGTACACACACTGTGCAATGTGTGCCATGATTGCACAGTTCTGCTGTCAGCAAGTGGTTCTTCCTCATCCTAGCTGAGTGAAGAGAGACAATAACAAGCTGTTTGAATTTGCACAGTTCTCTCCTGGATGTAAAAATGTATCTGATGTGTCTGTTAACTACAGGGTTCAAATGTATTTGTTATTTGGCATGTGGACAAAAAAATAGCAAAGCCGAAAAGGAAATATGAATTTTTTTCTGAAGCAAAGTTATCCTCTTAGCCACCTGTAATTTTGTATCTAATGAATATTTCAAACAATAATAGGCTTAGTTTTGAGAATTCTATAAAGGTTATTTGTAAAGAAAAATATTTATAAACATTGTGGTTTTAGAGGTGTGAATGTATTTAAATGAAAGGTATGCACTTACAGTCTCAATACCATTAAAGTTTGCTGTGTAGGAATAAATATCCAGTTGCAATGTGTCAAGCACATAAATGAGAAGGATTGTCATGCATGTGAAAAAACTGCATTGTTCTGCTCTTTCTGAAGTAAATGACAAAACTCACAGAGTAATTTGCATAACTTGGAGATTAGAAATGTATCTCTTTATTCTTATTAATATATTTGCCCTTCTTAATTATAAAGATTTGAATCTTATTTTAAAATAATTTCCTACAAAATATTCTTGGGGATAGAAGCTGCATGTTAATTCTGAATGGATTATTTGCCTAACCTTACAAAAGAGATAAATTACTTCTGTTTGATAATAGCCAATTTAAAAAAAAAAGGATTTAGGATATCTGTCAAAAATACTGATGCCTATATGAGAAAAGGGGACTCATGTCTAATTTAGCTGGTTTTATCTGTCATGCATATAGTTTTACACACAAGATTTGCATTTCTGTTGGTGTCATTTACAATTTACTGTATTTTAAAAAAATATAGAAAACTTAGAATTTCAGATAAACTTTTCCCATAAATTTGTAAAACTCTTAATTTAGTTCAGCGTCAGTTCTCCTGTGAGTCTGTAACACAGAGATCTTGACTGATTCACAGAGTCACAGAATAGTTTGGGTAGGAAGGGACCTCTGGACATCATCCAGTTCCATCACCAGCTCAGGGTAGGGGCAGCTACAAAAAGTTGCCCAGGTCCCTGTCCAGGCACAGTGTAAAGATCTGCTCAGATGGAAACCTCATAACTTCTCTTGGCAACCTGTGCCAGTGTTTGATCACCCTTACTGTAAAAAATTGTTGTTTTGTGTTCCAATGTAATTTCATGTGTTTCATCTTCTGCCATTGCTTCTTCTTAGTCACTAACTAGTGACAGCCTCTCATCTTCATTCCTGTCCATTGAGTATTGAAACACATTGGTAACACCCCTCTGATCCTTCTCTTCTCTGGGCTGAGCAGTCCTGTCTCTCATAACATACCCTCATCTGAAAGATGCTCCAGTCCCTTAAACTTATTTGTTTTCTTTCACTGAACTCATTCCAGCAAATCCCTGTCTTGCACTGGGGATCTCAATGGTCCAGATGTGGCCTCACCAGGGCTGAGTTGCAGGTACAATAGATTCCCTGGTAGATTCCTCTGATGAATTCCAACATGTTGCAGATAGCTGGGGACAGCATTTCTGATTTTGGAGGAAACCTATATGTTGTTTTGAGAGGAGAAAGTTAATGCTTTGAATGGGTGGAAGCAGGACACATCCAGACATCAGTGCAACAAAATAGGATGAACATGTCCACACAATGAAGGAAATGAGGGGCAAACAAAGCTTTTAGAGAGGCCTCCATGCTCCCAGGAAGCCCTGTCTTCCCCACAAGGAAAGCAATTTTATATGTCTAGATGGCCAATACAAACAAGACGTGGTGTGTCACAGCAAGTATGAACAGGTAAATGTTGGCACAGTGTAGAAGACAGTCTGCCCTTTAAATAGCACCATTTCTGCTCTGTTCCCTACACAGGGTTCTGTGAACATTGCACTCAACTATTTTTTTCTATGAACTATGATTTTTTTCTATGAACTATGATGACATTAAAATACAACCAGATTTTCTTTACATTTTTGAGCTCAATACTTCCCATCGGGGTAGTATGTTTATTCATGATAGTGTCTCTGAATCCCAGCAAAGCAGAAAATGGGTTGAAGAAGCTTCAACCTGGCAAGAGACAATTGGTTGTACATGTAGACTGCTGTAATAGATGGAAAGTAGTTGTAAGAAACCTAACAAAGTATGAAGTACAGGCTAGAAATAAAAATTAGTAACTACTAAATTTGTCATTCTTAGGGGAAAAAATTCAAGTACACAACCTTTGCAAGCAGCAGTTTTATTCAGAATCCCCAAGGTACAGTAGTACTATTGAAAATGTCTCACTTAGGCAAGCTTCACTGCTTTTAAAAGGCAGAAAAAGTCAGTGAACATCTGGCTGAGATCTATTATCAACATAATCCTTACACTGCTTTTGTCCCCTCATTCAGTTATCTGGAGGCTCCATCTTCTTAGCAGTATCTCTTTTTCTTTGGTCTCCATAGACTTTTCCATATTCTGGTGACAAAGAGGACCTGGCTTCAAATGCCAGTATTTAACAATAAAAACTAAGTGTGGGTATATGTCTTTGAATTTCAATGTGGCTGATAGTTAGAAATTGGAATATCAGAAATAACGACGGGAACTGGGATATTAGCAGTAATATAATTGAATTGATTTTATGATCTTAACTTACCCAGGATTTACAGAGGCAGCTATGTGCCAATGATTAAATAGATCTCTTTGCTGTTTTATGAAAGTATGTACTTTGTATTTACAGATAGTGTCTACTTAGTATGGGGTTTTGTATCTGATAAGTCGTCATATTTTTCTTTCAAACAATCCTTCCTTTACTAAAGAATGTAATCATGATCTAGTGGTGTCTGCATGATCAAATTTTAATCTAGTTAGTTTTGTTTATTCAGCTATTATAGCCTATCAAAATGAGAACTGGAGTAGAGCAATTATTCTGAAGGAAGAGTGTCTAGCTTTTAAAAACTGATATTGCATATATTCTACTTGTTATTTGGAATTTTTATTAGCTTGGGCATCTGCCTGGACTTGCCAAGCATGATCATGAATCAAATGACACAATAAATAATATTGCCATTTGATGGAGATGAGAAAAACAAAATAGCAATAATTAATTCCTAAAGAACAATAACAATTTGTAGTCTTTTTTCCCTGTGGTGTGTATGTGTGTGTAAATAGCTCCTTCTTCAGCAGTCATTTGCACTCACAGTTTGAAATTATTTGGGATTACTGGGAAGCACTGATTCAGAATGAGCCAGTATGGTGGTGATTGTATTAGCTGTGCCTCATGCTGCCAGTCCCTTGCTAGCCTTGCTGGCCTGGTGCTGCCAAGGCTACCTGATAGCACCCTGTACTTGCTGCTCTTCCATGAGAAGAACCATGCAGGTTATTGTGTTTAGAACAGAAAATTTAAAAAGAAGCCCTTCACCTAATTGTTCTAATTTTTCTTATGTGTAGGAGCATAAAACAGTCAAATTATTTCTGCAAGTAGGGAAATTTTTTAAAAAGTATTTTATCTGTTTAGGATGTTAAATACAGTGATGGCAGATACCACAGAATTACACAGGTGCATAAGGTGAAATAAAATGCATGTAAAAATGAGCAATGGACCGCAGTATGGATTTTGGATCTTTCACTTCCAGACTTTGCCTTTCACAGTTTTTCTTCAGTAAAGTCATTGGATAAATTTACCCTGAATTTGCATTCCTAATGATGATGAAGTTTTTTGTTGACTGCTCATGCCTACCTGTGGTAAGTTGTTTTTTTTTTTTTTTTCTTTTTTTCCCTGCTTTAAGGAAAGCAAATCCTGGTTTATAGTATCTGCCAAGTCTTAACATTTTTTATGTTATTGGAAAAATCGTGTAGGGATTAAGATATGAAAACTTTTATTTGAACTCTTTTTCTCTGCTGTATTTTGTCACTCATCTCTCCCTACTGCATCACTATTTTGTGTGATGTATAACAGCATTGCTTTCCCTGACAAAGCAAAAGAAATCAAAACTAAGGAAACAGCAAATATGTCACATCCTTGAGGCAGAGCTGAAGGAAAACCTTTCAGAAACAAGTTGGCAGCATTTAATTATTCTAGGTCCTTCAAGATAAAATCCATCATATTTTTATGTTCTGAGGTTATGAATGTCTATTTGTTGAGTGCACATGAAAAGAAAGCTTTTGGATTTAGCATGAAAGGACAGAGATTTAAGAATGTCCTGATCAATGTGCTGAGATTGTTTGATGCAAGTCCAGAAAAAACATCAGCTGTACGATTGATGCAGCCTATACAGTGACTGGTGAGACAAATTGTTCTGCTGGCCAAAGAGAAGTTTGGGTCAGAAAGGTCTACCTCTGACATATTTTCTTATGATATTTGATTTTCAGCTTTGCCAACCACTTGACAAGTTAAACTCCCTTTGTACTGTTATAAAATAGTGAGTTCAAAATGAAGATCTGGAACCATAGGCAGATTTGGGCCATTATTTAAAGTATTACAAACTTGCAGTTTTATAGACTGTTGTAACATATTGAGGTGAAATAATTTTCATGAGGACAAACGATCATCCCTATTGCACATAGCTTGCACACTGGCCATGGGTAGGTGCCACACTTTTCAATTCTAGATAACACCTATAAAAATATTTTGTACTGTAATGTATTGCTTAGGTGAATTCCAGTTGGGGAAGATTGATGTCAGCTAAAAGCAGTTACAGTATAATAGTAAATAGAATTTGTACTTTGTGGTAAGTACTTTTAGTGTGCTTCCTGGCGTCTTGTCTCCTGGTTTTGTTTATCAGATACAAATTTTGAGAGAACAGAGACCTCTTCTCCCACATCACAGGATGGCTACATGAGCCTTCCTGTCTCTTTTTATTTGTGGGTGAAAACTGTTTTACCTTCTGAGCTGTGTTTTGTTACCTTTCCTTTGCCACATGGAAAATAGTGAGTAAGCAGAGAAAAGGTTGCAGCTGATTGGTCCTAATTCAAAGATCTCCTACACTGACTGTACTCAAGCAAGGCAAGTTGGTTCCTGTAGACTTTCAGTCTCTTAGGGTTTGCTTGATTATGTTGACATGTGACAATTTGTCATCAAGTTTAGATTTCCTTTCTACACATTCAGAGACTTTCATACCCTCCTTTGCATATACTCATTGGCTTTTATGCTACTTTTTAAGCCTCTGCCTTTGCCATAACAATTTTCTTACTTTCCTCTCAGCCTAACTGCATGCCAAATCCCATGTCCTTCACAGTATACAGAATAACTCTTTTAAAACTGGGTCAGAAAGCTCTGATTACCTTCTCTTCCTACAGTTCAGTTCCTTCATGAGTCATACCAAAAATCAGTAGATACCTAATGACTAGACACAACAGCATTTAGAAGAATATCTAATTCATTAAGTTATGTTAAGAAAATCAACAGAAAAATGTTTTTTCATAATTTACATTTGTCTGTTACATTTTGGTTCTTGGTTGTTGCTGCAGATGTCCTGTCCTCTGTTTGGTGCCTACTGCACATTGAAGTCTCTTGTGAGCCCCCAAATGGCAGAGCAGTCCATGCTTCCCTGTGTGCCTATCTCCATGCTGGCACAGCAGTGAGAGATGTGGCAGCTCATCTCTCAGAGAGAATGTCTCTGACTCTTAGCACCTTGCAATTTAAAACCATTTTAGAATTACCTCGCACTGAAAAGTGGAGCACTCTCCTCTGGCCTATGAATCTCTGTGTGAAAATTGCCTTGTCAGACAGTACACGTGTTGAACTCAGGTGCTTCCTGCTCTTTATGATGGGGTTGGCCTGACAAGGTCCAGCAATGAGGAATTGTGGATGGAAGAGTGATTTTATTTTCCTCTGTTTATGCTATTTCTGTAATAGAGCTTAGCTAATAGACTTTGCAGTGACAAGGTTTATGAAGGTAAGGCAGGGAAATGTGACATTGCTATGGCGCTGCAGTGTCATTTGAGGCCTGTAGGATACTGCTCTAATGCCAGTTGCTGTTACGAATCCCAACTGCAATTGAGGATCTCCTGTGAGTTCTGTATCACATCTGCTAACCTTTGGCTGATGTCTTCGAGACCTTAGGGCATCCATCTGAAATGAAGCTTAGCAGCTTTGCATGGGTACCAAGTCAACCTTTGTTATCTGAAGTGAGAACTTGTGTATCCAGTGCATAGATGGTCACCCCTATTTTGGTATCTATCATCGTCTGGACCTGAATCCTGCCCCACATGTCTTGTAGTTAATTTACTCGTCAACTTAATGGCTGCTTGGAGAAATGATACTGTCTGAATCTGTGTCCCACATCCAGAAGACTCAATATAAGACAGTGAAGCCAAGGGAGAGAAGCAGGAGCAAGAACAGTTGAGAGATCTTACCACATGGACCGGCCCACTCCAGCTGGCTTCTCTCCGTGCAGCTGGGTGAAAGCTGAGTCCCAGGGCAATGCTGGTCCACATGAAGGTGGGCAGTCGTGTAAACAAGTGACAGTATATGTGTCTTGGAGCTACAAAAACCCTAAACCATTGGAAAGTGTGGGAATGGTTGTGCATTCCTCCAGGACAACTATCTTGGCCTCTTGATAGGACTTCAACAGGATATTTGGCTAATTCTTCCCACTCTCCCCTGGGGCAAACAAATGTGCCATCACATCTGCTTGAATAAACACACTTTCAGTAAGACAACCAAATATTAGAAATGGAGAGGTCATGTAGGTTATTTGGTTGATTTTTTTTTCTTATTTAAGGACATAGAAAAAAATGCAAGCTCATAAAGCACATTTAATTGCCAATTTGAACTGTACAGCCTAGTCCTAATCCATAGCTAGTCCTACCATGAGTTTCTTTAGGCTGACATTTCCAGGTGATTGCTTGCTACCCACCCTTCTGCCACCAAACCACTGTCCGTATTTCAGTATTTAGTGTTTTCTTTATATATAACACTGTGACTTAATGACTGAAACACCACCATTTTTTCCTTTTTTCCATGCTTATAGGCTGCTGAAAACACAGATTATTCTTCAGCATGAGCTCTGATCATTCTTCCAGATAGTACATTTTCAGATGCCATCTTTAATTTGTGATATTAATACTGAACCTGATCACTGTACAGTGGTTTTAGTGAAGTATTTACATATGGATTGGTGAAGTATTTTCTTCTAGAGTATTGAAAGCTTTCCAGGCCAAATTGGAATCATAAACTTAACCACAGTATCTGTATGACATGCATATGATTTTTGCTTATGAAATTGCCTTGGAGGTTTACTTTCAAAGCAAATTGAGTGCATTTCCTCAGCTTCATACATTTAGCTCTGAACTACGTGGGGAATGACTCGGCAAGTGAGTGTTTTGAATGAGCAGCAGTGAGTGTATTCTGAGAATTGTTTTTTTCCACATCAGCACCTTTTTAAGAAAGATGAACTATTTCAGTGAGTATTACCAAAAAATTACATTTTAAAATGATGAAATAATTAGTTAAGACCTGCATTACTTTAATATGGAAAAAGAAACCTTTCCCAGAGTAATAGTTTAGTTACATAAGGCACCCTTTCATTTTATATTAAAGTGGAAAGATTCACCTGTTATACAAAACTTGGACCACTACTATTAATTATCTGATTTCAAGATCACCTCTGGCTGTTAAAAAGATTTATATTAATCTGTACTTGATAAATTTAGAAGGATTAAAGGAGCGAAGGAGAGTGAATAAAAAGAGAATGTCTCCCCGTCTTCATTGTTAGATGACCTTGTGCCATGGTACGTTTAAATTGCTTACTTCCTATAACTCTATAAAGTTCTGTGTTTTCATTTCTGGATTAGATTGAAGTGTCAACTGTTTTTGATGAATTACACTAGTAATATATGTTCATGTTCTTCTTTGCTCTTTTTTATTTATATATGTCCAGTATAATTTAGTTCACCTAAAAAAGCTTTTAGGAAAGATTTTTTTTTTAATTACAGTTTTAGCAAAGTATTTTTTTTCAAATGCCTTTATTGTTGTTCTGATGAAATAAAGTGCATATTCGGCTGTTTAAAAAATCTCAAATGAAAAGTTTATGTCAAATATCCCGGTTTTCCACGTTCTGAAATTCAGAATATTTTGTAGAAATAAAGAGAGTTGTACAAAAAAATAAAAAGGACAAGTCATTGCAGTTAGTAATTTAAACCTTTACCCTTTAACTTGATCTGTGTGAAACTACTGAAATAAGGTCTCCCTGCTAGAGCAAAGGGTTAGCCTTACCTTCAGTACTGGGGTCTTATTTATTTATTGCTGAAAGGTGGAGAGGGGAGCAGAGAGCTTTAAGTGCTTTACTTTCATTATTGAAGATTCTCACTGATGCAGAACTTGAAAGCAAATAAAATCAAGACACATTTATATAGAGTATGTGTGCTACTGACTGGAATTATAAAGGGCAAGCCATACATACACTGGTTTATAGACTCACATCAGAAGGGACAGAGGTATCTCTAGTCAAGTGCATTTTGTGCTGATTAAGTTAGATTAATAGAGTTAAGTCATACAATTAAATCTGTATATTTTCATGCAAAAGTTGTATAAAGAGTAACAGCTTCTCTATACATTAGATAGCCCTGATATCTTCAACTGCAATGAACATTTTATATATAACCAAAAGAACAAAGTAATTTAGTACAATCAACAATAAAGGACAAGTTTGTATTTCTTTTTAACTCTGGGATTTTTAAGGAAGATAGTTGTGTTGTTTTCAGGATTTGTTTTGTCTTAAAGAAAATTCTAATCTGAGATAAATGCTTATTTTTCTGAAAAAACAGAGTGAACTCAGAGATGTCTGGGCACAGGAAATCTGTGTTTGCAACTTTGATATAATGAAAAATACTAAACAAATCTAATAAAAGCCTTCAAATATTTTATATATATTTTACATATTTCCTCGTTTTAGGAGCTGTCATGAGGGAATTAACTGCGCTATACCATTCAGGGGAACTGGTACCATATGATGTCTGGTGTATATGGTTCTCAGCTTTTTCCCCAGTAGCTCACAGGAGTGTGAGCACATGCTACAGTGAGAATAAAAACAACCATAAGTTATAAAGCATTAAGTATCAGAAGAAGTTTTATATCAGTGCTTAGTGAATCTCATGAATATCAAGAGCTTTTTGTATCTTTGTCAAACCAGTCCACGCTTTCTCTTGTGGCTTTAAGCAGCTTCTCTGACTATTGTATTTCTGTATCCCACTGTGTGCTGTGTGCACATCTCAAACTGGAACTGCAGCTGTAGTTCCACTACAAATGTTGATAAGGAAGTACCTGCCCTCCTATCTGTTGTTTCCAAATACAGCATTTGATTGACTGGACCAGTTCCTCAAACTGTACAGCATTTCTCCAAAGGCCAACTGTCATTTAACATTGTTGTTACTGGCTTTGGCTGTGTTGTATTTTTCCTTCCAAAAGAATAGAGAATCTTGAATGAAAAAAATGCGATAAAATTTGCTCACAAAATGAGACATCTACACAGAAGTAATTAAAGTAACAACACTGTCCTATGAAGTTTATTACTGTCGTTCAAATACAGGAGTAAATAAAGATACATTCTTCTGCTTTAAGCAAAAGATTTTCTGGTGTGGTCTTCACTAATTAATATTAGAGGTAGTGTGCTTTTGCTGGCTATTTGTCTATTGTTTTGTTTCTTCCAATTGTTTTTAAATTACAACCTTATCTTTCTGACAGAAACATGTTGCCATGGAGAAAAAACATAGGAAAGGTAGGCTCTAAGAACACCACTTTAGGCAGCTCAAAAACCAATTGCTGCATTCCTAAGAAAGGAGTTGATAAAGTCCTGTAAAACTCTATCAAGTAGATGTGAAAGATGGGAGTTGCTAATGCTATAAGCTATAATGCTGCCAAGATAGCATTGAGTCCTCTGACATGAACCACCTTGTCTTATTCTGGTAGTATGAATTTAAATTGTTAGCTGGGGGATGGAGAAGGGAAGAGGCCAAGGACTGGCTTGGGAAGGAAGATCTGCAAAGATTTCCTCTGTTCTTAGTGAAAGGACAGAAAAGGTGTCCTTAAAAGGATGTTCTTTACAAGGACCCATGTCAACTGTCTGAAGAAATAGAGAGGAGCGCTCTCTGGTGTGGTAGCTTATCTGTAGGTAGTTATCATTTTTCAGGATGCTTCTTGGGATATTTTTGGCTCAGGCAAACTGTCTATCCAAAAATTACACCCCAAATTACACTCAAGCTATGTTTGCCATCCTACTGCTGAAACTGGCCTGAAGGTACAAATGACTCCTTCTAGAACTGTAAATAGATCTTCAAACCCAATGCCTCTTATAATTTCTAATTTCCAGCTAGTGAAAAGGAGAGGTGGAACAACAGTGAAAGAAGCAACTGCCCAAGCATCTTGCAGTGTCTGCTAAGGATGATATGTGGCTACCTTTCACATTACCTGCAATGAACTGGGGAAGGTGGCTGTGAGATGGTGATAGAACGATTGTCCTTCTTCCAGAGTCTAGTAAATGGAGAAAACGTCATCTACAAACAAGTGTTTCCAATTGTTTTATTGCTTTCAACCTTTCAGGAATGGCAAATTCTGCCATGACGAATAGAGCTTGAACCAATGCATGCTATCCTGCTGCTTTGATTTCACCCCGAAAATCTTCTGCTTTCTGTGCAGAGTTTATGTTACATCTTCTAGGGATGTACTCTGATATTAGTGTATTTCTGATTTAATTTAATTATCTGATTGCACTTTTTGTATCCTTGTGTTCATTTATCTTAAATTAATTGTATCAGTTTTCTGTTCTCCCTCTGCACCTGAAATTTTATGCTGCTTATGTATGCTTTTTATTTATCTCTCACTATCTTTTTCAATCCTGTTTTTATTTGCTATGGTCTTTTTCTCACTGTAGTGCACATATTGCTGGATAATACGAACCACCCTTGGATATGCTGTAATTGCTTTCTGAACAGTTTCCATTTCCTCCGTGTCCTTCCCTCCTCCCACACCTCCCATTAGGTGCTTAACCCACTGGATTGCCTCCAGCACATCCCCATTCTTCTGTGTTCAAAGTCCTTGGGGGTTTTTTATTCCTCTTGTAGGTTCAGTCTGCAGTAATGAATCCAACTGGATTATGGTCATTAGTGAGTCCTCCACCTCTGTCTCCTAACAGCTGCACAGTTGAAAGTCAGAACTTTGGTCTTTTTTGCCACCTTTTAATACATCGAGGATATAGTACATGACTGTTGCTTGATTTATTTCTCTCATTGTGTCCCTGTTTCTGTGTGTCTGGGTAGCTGAAATCTCCTCTTATTAGTTGTGACATTTTTCTGTATCTCATATGCTTCTTGTTCTTTCTGATCCTATTTTTTTCTGGTTTATATCCAATCTGTACTGCCACCCTATTGCCTCGAATTTTGAGCTATGATGATCCTTTCAAACAGCAGCAAAAACTTTTGGCTTCTTCAAAGTTTTTGCCTGTTGGAAAGAAAGAGTTTTGAACCAAGCCATTACTACCTGAGTGGTGCCTGCCTTAGCAGGGCACACTCCCCTGCCTGCAGCTCCCTCTCACGGTGTTCTCAGTGCTCTGGCCACAAATTAAACAATTAAGCACATGCTGAAGTTCAATCACATGGAGGAGCAGCATTAACCCACCAGGACTACTTACATGCTCAAGGCTGGCACAGGACTAAACTCTTTGCTAAATCAAAATGTTGGAGCTGTGATTTTCATGCAGCTCGGATAATGAAGGCTGTACATCCTGGCATGTTTGAAAGGTGCACAGTGACTCATTCTGGTAGACATGTCGGTGTGGAGGCAGAGAATTCTATCCCACATCTATGTCTTAATAGCGAGCCTGTCTGTGTTCATTTGGGCACACACACAACTGCAGGGAGCACAGCACTGTGTTTGAGAACATCAAGCACATTGTAAAAGCAAATGTAAAGAATCCAGGCCTTATTCATTGCCTGTAGATGCAGCAAAAAATTCCCATTGACTTTAGTAGGCACAGTTTAGGGACTAAGACCAACACTGCAACAGCATTTATCAAACAGCTCCATACCATGGACATATCTCTTATTGCAGTCTGACTCTACTATGCCTCACACTGTATGTACAAACTTTACAGAGAGTGGTAGGTTGACTTAGTTTCCTTCTTCTGGGTTATGCTAATGCCTGAAAAAATACTTAATTGAGCATTTATAAATCATCTAATTTTTCTAACCTTTATCCTATCTCCTGCTCAGAGTCTTTAAACATTACAGTGATAATCCTACTGAGCATTTAGATAATGATGTACCAACGCTTTCTGTCATAGATGACTTAGCAAATAGTGGGTTTTCCTATTGTATCTTAGTTGCAGGGTGAGCATTGTCAAAATTAATACCCATATGAGACAAGGATATTTATTCTAATCCATGTCTTGTAGTTTTCAATAATGTTTTAAAGAAAATTAAATCACCTGTGAAAACTGAATTCTCAGGGTGAAATTGCATATTGTCATAGCCATGATGTGTCACATTCATTTTGTTACAAATGAATATATCAGCTTAGATTTATTTTAGCATGGCTTATGCTTTCCAAATTCAAGTTTTAAAGGTTCACTCTGAATAGTCTTTCGGCAAAATGCATCTGGAGAGACAGTTGGATCTCATTTATAAGCCTCTCTCCCTTTCTGCCTTATGCCATAATAAACATTCTCAACTATAAGATTTTAGATGAGATCAATTGTACTTCCCGCTTATCCCCTTTTCTACTGGCAATTTAAAAAAAAAGGTTATTTCTTTTTCATGGCTTTTAAAAAGGGAGGACTTACTTGATTCATTTTTAAAAGTAGATAATTTAATAATCTTGAATTACTGCTTGAATTCCATCTGTAGGTTGGCATTTCTTACAACGAGCAAAACTTAGAGGACTTCTCACATCACAGCTTCTTTCTTTCACTGCCAAGAACTATTTGCCATATCAAACAAATTTGCTTCCAAACTTTTCTTTTTTAATATGTTGTAGTTTTTAATAGTTACCTTTGACAGGTGACTGCACAAATTGAAGTCCCAAAATGAGTGAAGAGCTCTAGATTCAAAGTATTCATTTTTTAATACTTCTGGACTGGGGAAAACTTTTAAATCTTTATCTTTGGATTAAATTTCTTAAAATATATACTATTCTTTTTAAAGTGAAGTAATTTACATCTCATGGCATAGTGAATAAGAAAATCCAGACACAGACATTTAATGTTTGCCAGCCCTTGTAAGGTTGTAACAAAGAGGAGGAAACATCAGATCTTTTGGGACACACCGTAGGAGATTTCATGTCCAGAGAGGTCACTAAGAAGCTCCCTGTAGTGTGTCTGACTGGGATGGAGTTAATGTTCTTGCAGCAGCCTGTAGGGCCCTGTGCTTTGCATCTGTGGCTAAACCAGCACGGATCACACACCAGTGGGCTGGCTATGGCTGAGAAGTGCTCCTGCAGCAGCAAGGCCCTCTCGTTTCTTGTCTCTCAGCTCCTCTCCATTTCCCCAAAGGTGAGTAGGCTGAGGCTGGGCAGGAGGTTGGGAAGGGACACTGACAGGAATAGACAGCCCCAACCGACCAAACTGACCAAACCAAAATGGAAAACAATGAAAGCCCACATTTTTCTGTGATGCCTGTGTAATCCCACAAAAAGCTTGTGGAAGTGTTGTAACAGAACAAAATAGTCTAGAATGGAAGGTGGCATAAAAAACAGACAGATAGCCACAATATTTGCTTTGCTGTTCAAATGCCAATGCCCTGTATATATATTCCTCAACTTCCAATACTGTCACTATGTGATAAAATGTATCAAAAAAGTGTGAAATGCTAACAAAGTAATGAAAGATTTTATAAAGGAGATCCAAAAATATATCCCCCAATGACAGCAATGTGTCTGTGCTTAGTAGCGATGCCATCACTGACCGATCATGCTTTTTAAATTAATAGTTAACCATAACTCAACATATAACCCCAGAACTCAACTTATTCTCTAAAAGAAAACTGGAGGGGGAAAATCTCTATTATATGACCAGAGGGTTCATTTTCTCAGGCCTTCATCAGTCTGAATGCTGTTTAGCCCTTCTAGCAAATATCCACAATTCTGTTATGCACATTCATTCCAGGAGGCCTCTGCCCAAGCAAGTGAGGCTCCTGAAAGAAAGTGATTTTGTCAAGTTCTGACAAAATGTTAGCTAAGAGTTAGTGTGCAGTGCCACTTTATGATGAATTAGGAGGTGACAGCAGCTTTCTAAAGGAAAGTCTGAGGTTTAGCTACACAATGAGCTTTCTGAGCCATACACACATACAGCATAGCAATGGCAGGAGGGGACAATCAACTTCCTTCATTCCTAGGTCAAGCCCTTTCCCTCTGCTCGTATAAATAAAGAATCTCTCTCTTGCAGTTGAGTACCATAATGGAAAAACATCTCAGTGTTTTTCCCTAATCCCATAAATCAGTATAATATACATCCCCCTTGGCTGAAATGTCAACTCTCTGCAAAATCAAATCCATTTCATGTTTCTGATCATAATACAAAATTAATTGAATTTCATGTCAATGAGACTGCAGGTGTGGAATTACTCCCATCTAAATAGAACCACAGTCACAGTTTTTGAGGCAGATTCATCAGAAATCAATGTCATAGAGGTAATGGTGGTGTAATAACATCCAGCAGGTGGCCTAGAGAAGGAGCTGCAAGGTATGGGGGAAACTACTAAATTGCCATCCTCTTCAATAAGAAGAAAAGGTGAAGAGGAAACAGGGAAGTGGAATCTTGCATTAAGTGTCTTTCTGTTAAAAAACTATTTCCAGCAGTTCTATTAAATTTGCTACCAGTAGTTGCAGTAAATGCAAGTGCTAGAGAGACCAGGAGGAGTGGGGCGGGGGGGGGGAGAAACTGTCTGTTAAAGAAATACCTTGCATTTAAGTGATGTTAAATAGAATTTCGTGTAAGATGGTGTAGAATCAGTTTCTGCTGAGCAGATCAGGAAAATACTCCTTGATAAAATCTTAGAACACATTTCCCTAATTTCCCTCCGTGCAAGGAGGGAAATGACTTGGCATCTCTTGATAAAAGGATGAATGAGTGTGAGCATTGAGTGTTCACAAGGTCATCAGTCGTTTTTAAAGAAAGATTCAAATATGGTTTATTTGTTAAGAGAAGGTAGAAACACTTATGCCACTTCTGCCTGCTGTTTGCATGCAACTCATATGCTTAATGCTCAGGGGGTTAAGTGGGTGAGTGTCCAGCTGGGGGGTTATTCCCACAGGGAGAGAGAGCAGGGCACAGGAGCTGGCTCCGTGCACAGGCTGTCTCTTCAGACAGAGCATTGCATGATCACAACTGCACTGCTTCCAGGGTCTGCACTAGTAAGTCAAAAGCAGTTTTAGCTACTTCTCCATGGCTGATTGATCAATTCATGACTCCTACAAGCCTGAGCCTGCTCTTTAGAGTGAACCGAGAGTCCTGGGGTGCCTGTTTCAGAGGCAATTAACTGTCCCTCAGCAGAATCAGCCGGGCTCATTTGCTCTGGCTCAGTCCCAGCACCCCGCTGAGCACCACAGAGCCAACCTCATGGCTTTGCATCATTCCTCCCAGGGCACTGAATTCCAGGAGGCTTATTAACTCCCTCAGCAGCACTTTGGGAGCAGACAGAGCCAGCTCAGTTCTGCGGCCGTGTGTCAGAAACCATTGATCAGAGGGTGCTACAGGGCACAGCAAGGAGTCTGAGTCTCTTCTGTTCTCAGCTCCATCTCATGCTGAATGCTGGCTGACTTCAGTGGTGCTTCTTCAGTATCCCAGCACTGTATTTCCTACTAATCATATTTTGGGGGATCGGCATTAGTGTGTCTTGATTTACCCCAGATAACAGAGAATTCAGCTGTAATATTTTCGGAGCTTACCTCATTGGCAGATGGAAGAGAGAATTTTTCCAAGGGTGGTTGTTGGGTGGCTTTGTGACCCTATAGTGATCTCAGCCCTAAAGCCTATCAAGTGGGAAATATGACTGGATTATGTTAACTGTACATAGGCCATACAGCCCAGTATTAAGGCTGTGCTATTTAATCCGATATTTAAGAAGCCTGCTGCTATTATCAGAGACTGCATATGAGAATCACCTCCAGGAGTGATCAAAGGCACATCTGAGATGGACACAGAGCAGATAAAAGGATTGTCCCACCTTCCTTTTAGATTCTGCACTGTCTGAGCTGGGTGTGACAGATGATGACAAATCTGCTTTCCATTAGGTGGATGCAGGTGTTAAAAAAATTAAGCAAGGTACTGTATCATCTATTCTATGCAGCCCCTGCATACATCAAAGATCTGTAGGCCAAGAAGTAAAAGTGTATCCTTCTATTGCTTTTTTTTCCTGCCTTGTGTTAAGGGAATAATCCTTTTGTGTCCTGCCAGCTCATGAAAGCACAAAGAATGAATTTATGTGCTTGTGAAAAAAACCCTTCTGATAATACTTTCTGAAACCTTAAAATGAGCTCCCAAATTGGTCTTTTATGTGAGTAAGTGCTGTCAAAGTTACAGAAGTGCTTTCTGGAGCAACTGTTGTGTAGAAACCTGTCGTAGTAAACACTCTCTTATTTCTGTTGCTTAGTTTTTATGTTGTTATGTGCAATAGGGAAGGTAATAAGAAAAGCAAAAGAATAAGTACTAGAACAATTATGACATTTAAGAAAAAGGGAAAACAGCAGTGAAAATGTAGCTAAGGAAGCCTATTTGGTCGCTGTACTTTCTAGAAAATATCCAGTCTCTGCATTACTCTGTGAAAGCAGTCACGACAGTTGAATCATTGTCAGAAAATCCCTATTACTATGGAAAAAAATGGGAACAAAATAGTTGTATTAAACTGAGACACAAACCCAATTTCTTTCCCAATACAGGACTAGAAAAAAAAGATCCCTTTTTTTTTTGTCTCAACCACACAGCAGGGTTTGACTCATAGTTGGAAATAATTTGATAATCTAAATCAAATAACCATCATCTTGCTGATTTATTTGCAACAGTATTTTTAATTTGTTTGTTGCATTATCTCATGTTTTAGTTTAATAAGTAATGGTCTTTACATCTTAATGTGTTTATTAAATCTTTATATTGCAATCTAAATTTCTTCTAATTTACAATAAGGAAAACTGTAGAGAGTCATTTGTTCTTTCAAGCTGTATCTGTTTCAACATGTCAGGACTGAAATATATCAGCTATAGTATTTGTGTACCCATTATTTCTCATCCTTATAATGAAAATGTTCAAAAAGAAAGGAGCTGAGAGAAAGGAATTCTCAGTCTGGAGAGAAGAGAAAAAGTTTTCATTGAAAAATAAGATATCAGCAGACAAAGAGTTAACTCAGATGGCTTTGGGGAAAATCCTGTCTCACAGAAAATAGACAGTGTATTGGAGTTGCTGAGATGACAGTGTTTGATTTGATTGGGTACATAGAACCAGAATCGCAGAATGATAGAACAGTTCGGGTTGGAAAGGGAACCTTAAGGATGCCATGGGCAGGGGCACCTTCCCCCAAATCAGGTTTCTCAGGGATCAATCTGATCTGGCCTTGAACACTTCCAGGGATGGGGCATCCATGACTTCCCTGGCCAACCTGTTGCACTGCCTCATCACCCTCAGAGTAGAGAGTTTATTCTTCACATCTAACTGCAATCCTTCTTCTTTTAGTTTAAAACCATTAAACCCATTTCCCCTTGTCCCATCAATACCTGCCCACATAAAAACTCACTGTCCCTCTTTTTCAGAATACCCTTCAGGTACCGGAAGGTGCCGTAAGGTCTCCTCAGAGCATTCTCTTCTCCAGGCTGAACAGCCTCAGCTCTCTCAGCCTGTACTCATAGTAGAGATACTCCAGCCTTCTGATGACCTTTGTCCTGTGAACCCTCTCTAATAGCACCATGTCTTTCTTGTACTGAGGACTCCAGATTTGGACATGGTATTCCAGGAGGGGTTCTTGCAAGGGCAGAGCAGATATTTCAGCAAAGCTTCACAGAAAGCATAGATGTAGAAATGGACTTTTCCCAACAGCTGGTAGGAGTTTCTTACCGTTAACTTAGGCAGGTAAGTATTAATGACATCTAGGGTATGTGTTACTGACCAGCAGTGGATATCTCTGAGAAATGTGCCTTTATGTACGGTGTGCAAGGCGTGGCACAGGGGTGGTTCCTTGCAGTTAGTGCCAGCTGGCTGACGGCTCTGTGCCTCCTGGGGCCATCAGGAGTGACCTCTCATGATCTGGATAATGAACTGGGTTTTAGGGAGTTGCCCCCAGGCTTCTCAGTGTCAGTCGTTATTACTGACAAGTGAATGTGCAACAAAGGAATCAGCTGTTAGCCAGGCTTTGCCAGTTTGGACCATAACAGGTCTGGCAGTCCTGCTGGTGCTCACTGGCACCTCCCGCAGCGCTGCCGTCGGTCACGGAAAAGCCCACACAGAAGCCGTGGAAATGGTGGAAACCTGTTACAGAGCACAGCTGCCACAAAGTCCTCATGATGAGGGGGGTTCCCTCCTGTCCTCCTGTTTCCTTCAGCAATGGCCCTTTGCTTTTGTTTTGGGTTTTGTTGTTGGTTTTGGGGTGTTGTTGTTTTTTTTTGGGTTTTTTTTGTTTTTTTTTTGTGAGGGTTGGGGGGGAGATGGTTTTTACACTTTATGCATTGCTGGAGCTAAAAAAAAAAATAAAATCCACAGGTGTCCAGTATTGGAGAGTATCAAACATATTTCAGCTCTGGCTATTTTAGTAGACTGAAGAATGGTTTAAAGAGGAAAATAACTAAGTGAAGAGAAAGTCAGAAGGTTGTTCAAGGAATGACCACAAGGAAACCTCCTATCTTTTTCAAAGATGTGTTTCTAGAACTTTTTTCTCTGGTATAGTGTTTTTGTTTGTTTTCTCTCAGGGCTAAAGGTTGATCAGTTAATGATCTCTGCAGAAACTTTACCTGTCTTCACCTTCCTCTAAACCAAGACTATTGAACTAATGTTTCTGATAGTAGTTTCTTAGCATACAGGAGTGGTTAGTCAGTTGTTATTACGGACCAAATAAATGTAATTAAAGTCAAATTGAAACAAAGGAAAAGCTGAAAGCTGAGTGCTGCATTAACCTGCCATGGTAGCCCAGATCTGGAATGCAATCTTAAAATTAAAAAGTATCATTTGTCTGGCTGAAATTATATTTGACTAATAGCAGAAAATTATTCTTGGTCTCATTCATTTTGGATTATCCCTATTTGTAAAATGAGAAATTGAAAGGACCTTGATCAAGGAGTATTTTTAAATTGTTTGCTTTTTAATGAGAGAAGAGAGATCAAACAGTAAGCTAGCTGTACCTCAGAGAAATGAATCTGTTAAGGGAGTGCAATTATTAGGGAGATTTTATCTGTGGAGAGGAGAAAGATCTGTAACTGCTCATTCAGATTCCAGTCTACTTCACCTGTGCCACTTAGTGAGGCAAAAGCTTGACTTTAAATTTGTACACAGTAGAAAATCTGCATTAATATAAGCTGACTAAAAGTGGGGGAATTTTCCATTTTCTTTATTGTTTATTATAAATTTTGTTTGGGTTAGATTTAATAAATTGTTCCTGTGCAAACAGCTAACACATATGTTCAGATAAAAAGAGCAGAATATTCTCAGTGTTTCACTGACACATGCAGTTAGGTGGCCCATTAGCACTTTTATCATGTGAGTGATAATAGTGCTGTGTTAGGTCAAAATGCAGATTTCACCATTTGATGCTCCCATGGCAGAGCATCAAATGGTGAAATCTGCATTTTGACCCAACAGGGCTCTGAGTCACTCACCCCGAGAGAGAGCTCTGTATTCCCCTCAACCACTCTTGCACATGTCCTTAATATCAGTCCTCCCCATAGCACACTGGTACTGTATGTTATATTTTTATGAGTAAATCTTCCAGCCATGGGAATTTACAATGAAAATAATCTTCACATTGAGGACATTTCTGGTACTAGCTCTGTCCCTCATTATCCTACTTCTCTTTAAGCCTCTTAGATGTGAAACTGAAATGGTTAGTTATACGTGGTAAAACAAGGAAAATCTATTTTTATTTTCAATTGATGAAACTTTCTGGTGCATTGGCTGGGACTAAACTTGAGGGTGGTAAATTTTCAGCATGGTATGTGGGGAGTTAGCTACACGACTCATTAACATTAATTCCCATCTGTAAATAATTTTGAAATACTTTAACCAGCAGGGGAGCTATTTCATCTTTTATACTTAGCTGATTGTAAAAATGTATGCTGAAACCATCTGGCCTTAGTGCTTTGTTGGACTTCAAGCTTTTAATAGCCAGTCTGATTTCTTTCGCTGAATTGGGGTTTTCTAATCCCTGGCTCAATTCTCCTTCCAAACTAGGCAATACTGCATTGCTATTTGTTTGTCAATCAATCCCTATCTCACCAATTGAGATGAATAACAGAGTTGCTATAAAAACTTAGGAAGGCTTTGGGCCTAATTCTCATTCATGCTAAAGTTACTTTACACGACTCTGGTTGCTCATTTACTGGGTGTAAATGCAATTTACTGCCTGAGCAATATAAAGCGACTGTAACATAAATGAAAATCAGGTCCCCTATGTTCAGAGCAGCTAACAAATTCAAATTGCTGAGTACTATTTTCCCACAGGAGCTAATGTACTAGAATTTCAATGCATATAAAGAATGCTACAAGCCAATTAAAAATGAAGATATTAAACGAGAAACTGAATGGTTATTTCTAAGGTCTGTTTAGAGACGGTTGATCCAAACAATGAGACTGACTTAGGCTGGCTGTTTCAAATACGCCAACTTCATCTAAAGTTCAGCCCTGCGTGGTGCTTGGAGATTTGCCACAGTACATGGAACAGACTATTTTTATTACTTAGAGAAGGAGGACTACATTTCAGAGGTGCATGCAGGGCTCCCTGACTTACCTGATAGCATTTCCCTCCCAGGGACTGTCACTGAGATTCAACTGTTGTTAACTACTGATGCACAACAGTGTGTTTCAGTAAGGGCTGAATGAGGGGATAATGGCAGAAGTATCTTGAAACTGTACCTACAACAAATGCCAAAGCTGACACTGCTCCCTCACTGCTTTCCCTGTTTCTGAAGTCACGGTTTTTATTGCCTAAAATCTTTCAAAAATGGGCTTCCTTATAGTGCTTTGTAATGATGGTGATGATCTGAGCCAATGCTGGTGGTCCACAGGAAGGAAGATATTTGATGGCATGTAGACTGTGGAGTGGGCTATTCCAGTTTAGGCAAAGGCCAGTCATCCCCATGTTCTCCTTTTACCTCTTACCCCTCTCTTACACCTGCAAATTCATATCAGCATGAACATCCACTTTGATGTGAAGTTCACATTCCTGTCCCTCTCCTCCTTTTCTTTAGGTCTGCTGAAGACTCTTCAATAACACACATACTAGTAAGGAGTTGTTCTATTGAGAAAATCACAGGCGCAAGAAGACTGATTTGTGATTTGCTAATAAATGAATCTGTACATGCCATAATTGTCCTCTTTGTTCTGTTCAGTACTTCAGACCTGTGCCTATTCTATAAATAATAGAAATCCTATAAATCTCTGCCTATTCTTCTCCCACCAGCTGCTAACCAGCTGATTTCAATCCTACCTTCACCTCGCTGAAGAGCGCAGGGGATGTAGTGTATATATGTCATGGTTTGACACAGGCACAATGCCAGTGCCCCCATGAGAATACCCTCTCCCTGGTTTCTGCTGTGAGATGTGACCAGGAATAAGCAAAGCAGGCTCCCACTTAGGAAAAAAAAATTATTAACTAAACTACAAGGGAAAGGAAAAAAAGAAAGAGAAACACACAAGGAAAATGAAAACTTCACAAATACATCTCCTCCTCCTCCCCACCAAATTCCCAATACAATACATCCCCCAAATCATCGACTCTCGGTCTGCCACCACCCTTCAGAATACTCAATCCTCAGTTCATCAAGAGGAGAAGGAGTCCTTCTTGTGCCAATGGTGACCTCTTCCTTTCATGTCCAGCGCTCTCACCACTGAATACGGACCAGAGCTGCTTCTAGGGTCGACTTTTAAGGATGCTTCGTCCCACTCCAAAAAGGCACAGTCTCAACTTCGGGACATCTGTACCCCCCAAAATTTCACCCCCTGGGGCTGAGGGGTACCAACACGGAACCCTCTTGGTCCTGGGGCATTGCCTCCCCCTAGAATGCAGTCTCTGTGTCACAAGGAAACATGGCTCTGTCCATGGCTACACAAAAAGAGTCCAGCATAAGCTACTCCATCATCTCTTCCCACTAAGATTCTTTATTCTTCCAACATCTCTCACTTGCCCAGACCTCTCTCACACTTGCCCACTTCCTTCTTCATCTTCCACTCTCTCTTCTAGGAAAGGTTAATGTTCTGTAAAGTTTTCATTGTCCAAAAAGGGGTTAAAAGTTCCTGTCAAACCACCACAATATATCATCTTATACAAAGGTTAATAGCCTTCTGTTGTTGCTAAATAACAGCCTGGTTGTCTAACCTGGGGCTGTGCTAAGGTCTGCACACCACAGTCCAGTTCCTTCCTCAGCTTCAGCAGCGTTCCCAAATACCATGCTGTCTTTGCAGCCCTCCTCATGGTGAGCAGCTCCTGAGGCTCAATTCTGTGAAGGAAAGCCCATGTGGTTCCTGTCCTGAAGTAGCAGGTGTGTTCCTGTTGCACAAATAAACATCAACAAGTTTCGTCCACTTAAGAGTGACTTTTGTACTTTTCTAAGGAAGACCTGTGCCTAAAATTACTTCACTGATTTTTAAATGAAATTCAGCCTATTGCTCCTATAAGTAGACAACAGGCTTTGTGCTTATGGCTGCTAATAAACAGAAACCTCTTATTCTTTGACACTGAGCATTGTGATTTACACCATTGTAATTGATAGTGGAATATTTTCCTAGTTCTCAGTTCAGATAAATCAGTGTAAGAAGTAAAATATTTTTGAGATGTTGCTCCTTCTATTGTAATTTTCCATTTTACTGTGAAAAAAATCCAAACTATGTAAGTGTTTTAGAGCTAAGTTGACCATCATATGTTACTTAGGCAGTTATGATTAGTTTTGCAAATATTAAAATGCTATAACATTATTTAATTTTGTCGTGAATGTAGGAATTTGTAGTGCCATCTATTGTTGGAAGATGTAGACTTGTAAAAGTTGATTTGCATATTCTATGGTAAAGGAGCATTAAAAATTTAATGTTTTACTGAGTTTTATTGCAAAATGAAATAGTTTATGTAACTGTGTATTTGGAATGTTTGTACTTTGCATTCTTTGAAATTTGTCGGTCTTCACAAAGAATATCTCTGAGTTTTATTTTCATTACTATCTTGCATTTGAAACCAGACTCTATTTCAGTTTTAGACACTGAGTAAAAGCTTGTAGTGATTTACTATGCAATAGGAAAGAAACCAAATTTTTGCTTGTTGAATACAGTTAATTTTGATTGGAAGATTCTTCAAAAGTGCACAGTAATTCGAGCCTGAGTGTTGTCATTCCTAAGCAGTGCTGGGATCTGTTTCACCAATTGAGAAACACAGGTTCACTCTCAGGCTCTTCCCTTCACATCTTTGCAGTGTTTGAAAAGTAATCCTGGCCTTTACTTAGAGCAGAGTGATGTGAGGCGTGCGAGATGTCTGTGCTGGAGAGGCTGAGGGGCTCCAAATAGACCTCAGAACATCTAAATGCCATTCCTACCTTTCACCATTGATGCAAAAGGAAACCTCTGATGAGCAAAGCTGAAAGAGCAGATGTAGAGACAGGGATTTTCTCACTCTCAGCATGCTTGTGAGCTGCTGCCTTGGGAGTTGCAGCAGTAATTTTTTTCCTGAGGGAAAGGTGAGACCTGTTTCCTACCACTGTCAGAAGCCCTGAAGAATTGCTGCAGCATATCTAGAGCTCTGTGGTCTCTGGCTGCCACAAGAGGGGATATTTGTCTTGGTGACATTTGAATGATGATTTCTCAGTGTTATTTTCCTGTATTGCAACTCTTCGCTGCATCACCACACTCCATAGGTAAAATCTTTGTCAAAACGGGCCAGTTTTACTCCAGAGTGTTAATCTGCCTTGGAACTGCCTCTAAGCCACACACTTCATCACCTGGCTTTTGGGGACAATCCTGCTTTTTGGCTGCTGTTACTGTACAACAAATAGCAAAAAGATTTTATCTCTGGGAAGAAGGCAGTGACTATCTACATCAAGGTAGATAGTCACTACAGCATTTGCAGGATGCTGACATGATCAGAAAGAATGCAGTCTAGCTAAACCCCTTTTTAAATGAGGCTAAAACTCAGCTATATTGCCCACAGCCATCCATTCCAACTTGGTCTAATCCCTTATTCACTCTAATTTTGGTGGTGGTGCATTCCTGCCTGTCACTTCATCCTCCACTGCAATCCCCACATAGGCAGGCATTCCTTTGGCTCAACCCAAACCCCCTCAATATACCCTGATTTTCAGACACGAGCACATCATGATCTATGCACCATTGTGCAGCTCAGCATACAAGGACCATGTGGAAAAGCAGAGAAGCAAGGCCTAAATAAAGGTTTGTGGATAAAGGAATCACCCAAGAGGGAAGAGAGCACTGATTTCCAGACAAGGCTTCTCAAACAGGAACGCTTACATTAAACTGTGTTTGTTTAAAAATACCAGCAACCTTCAGAGCAAGGACCAAAGCTTCCTCCCCCTGTTCCAGAATGCCCAGAACACTTCCTGTTTTAGCATAAGAAGATTGGGCAGTCTGTGTTTTTTCTTTTTGAATATGTTGTCTTCATAAGAGCAGAAATGTAAACTTTGAAAAGTTGTTTTATTTCTTTACCACTGACAGGATTATTTTTACAAGTTAAAAATAATAATGCAAGAAGAAATAGCTATATCACAAAATAATCAAAATAACTCTAGCTGAAAAATATTCTCTTTCTGTATGGCAAAATGGCTTTCTTATGACAAATCAGCATTGCTGTTTTGCTTGGGGAAGTCACTTCATAAGAAAAATATAACATTTAAATATAGAATGATTTACTTTTAAATTACAAACTGTATGTTTTAGCTTTAAATGAATGTGTAATAATCCTTCATTGCCTCACAAATATATTTTTGTTTTTCCTTCAGTTTGTAGCTCACAAAATAAAACAATTTGGAAATAACACCCTTCTTTTCTCTTACAGCTATAAGAAGAATAGCAAGACACAATTCCACAGAGATATAGCTTGAGAAGTTAAGCAGTTTGAGACCTTTCAGATTGCTTTATTTTCCCCTGAAATTGATTTTGCAATCAGAAATGTCTTTGTTGTAATCTTGTTTATTTTTGAAAAATATATATGGAATCCTATTTTCCTGAATATGGTGGAAAATAAGGAACAGGAGACACATCTTTCATCTGATAGCATTTTACTCTGAATTCTCTTGTTTGGATTGCTCTCTGACGGAATTCTCTTGCTGTTTCCTGTGTTTTCCTTCTGGTGTAGACACATGCACACATAGTAATTTCGACTCTGGTCATCCATTAACACTTAGTCTGAACTTAGAACACAAGTGCTATGAGGAGCAGCTGAGGATTTTGGGTTTGCCTAGTTTGGAGTGAAGGAGGCTGAGGGGTGACCTCACTGCTCTCTGGAGCAGCTTCCTGCAGAGGGGAAGTGGAGAGGGATGTTCTGATCGCTTCTCCCTCTGACCCAGTGACAGGGCAGAAAGGAATAGTTTCAACCTGCACCAGAGGAGGTTCAGACTGGATTAGGAAGCATTTCTTCATGAGAGGGAGTTCAAACACTGGAACAGGCTTCCTAGACAAGTGGTCCATGCCCCAAGCCTGTCAGTGTTTAAGAGGCATTTGGACAATGCCCTTAATAGCATGCTTAAACTTTTGGTCAGTCCTGAACTGGTCAGTCAGCTGGACTGAATGATTATCCTATTCTAAGGTTGCATTACTCTCTGCCATCAGTAAAACAGTCAGAAATTGTACTGCTTCCTTGTTTGCCTTAAATGAAATAGCTGGCCTTGATAACCACATAAGCTTCCTAAAATCTCTGGTCTTGTAGCAGCTCAAGACCTAAGAATTATAAGCCATTCAGCTTCCTGCATAACAGCTGAATTGTGACACAACATTAAATTTAAGCTTTTCAGTTGAGATACAAGCCTTCCTTATGTTTTTATGGCACTTGGGGCAGCCAACAAGATCAACGCTTGAGTGTGTACAATGCAGATTAATAACAAGTTATGTTGTGCCAAGTTTCAGAAAGAAAAGACTCTCACAGGCAAAAATGATTTATTAAACATGAAATAAAAAGACACGATAGTACTCTAACTACAAATTCAGAACCTTTTTGAAGAAGCTCATCTGCAAACTTTAACTTCATTTTTAGCATTATGTTGAAATTTTTGCTTTGGTTTATAGCAATAGATGAGCCACTGTCATAAACATAGAGGAACTGTTTTTTTTTTTTTTTTTAATCTTATAAATGGCCACAGGCAATTTAAGAAGTATAATTCCCAACTGTTTTGATGAAAAACATCTTAGCAGATTTTCAGTTGCCAAGTAGTTTTAACGCCATTCTGAAATTGGATAGAAGTTAGATTGAGATGATTCTTCACTCAGAATAAAATTACAAGTCTATAAGCACATTCTAGATCTGCTAGCTCAAATAATTAGGTGTCAAAAGGAAAACACAAATCAGTGAGGAATCTGAATTTTATGGATCAGATGTGTTCATAACCTCTACAGGGGCAATCCTCTTGACTGAACACTGCATGTGCATAAGATCCATTAGAAACACTTCCAGATACTGTAAATATATTTTGGAATGTTTAAAGGTACTTAATATAGATGTTGAAATGTCTAATACCATTTGCAGTATTCCTTGTATTATACAGAATACAGCTTATATTGGTTCCAAGTTCAACCATACCAGCTCTTATATACTGATTTCCAAATTTAAGAGCCCTGTTTATATTTGTCAGTATCTGATGTCTTGAATTGTCAGAATGCCAGCTGAAGCCATGTATGCATTCATGCTTGATTGGAGGAGATAATGGCAGAGAGCCTGAGCTGTAGAAAGAAAGAGGAAGGTACAGAAGACTGCCTTGGCTCTGCTTGGCAAGTATGATGCCCCAGCAGGGACTCCTGGATAAGACATTAATGTCATTATGGTTATGCATTCATATCTTGACAAATGCTACTTTGTGCATGCATCTCACAGATTGAAAACATGTAGGAGGAACTGGAATTAGTTTTCAAACATTATTGGGGGTAATTTGAATGCATTTCCAACCCTTCTCTGTAATTAAAAATGAGAAATGAGGAAAACTACTAAGAATAACTTTTGAGAAATTAAAAAATTATAAGGCGTGCATACATGTCCTTTGCTGGATGTCCAGTTTTACCCACAAAGTGGCAAGCAAAATCTTTCATGTGCTTAATTTAAGAACATGAAGTTATATGCCCATATTTTTCTAGAATTGTGACTTTTTGAATACTCTCATTTGATACAGATTAAATTAGAGATGATACACTAGTATGGTAGATTAGCCATGGCTAAGAATCTCCTACCCTGCTGCTCTCTCCCTGCTCCTCCTCAGTGAGACAGGATTAAAAAATAAGAAGAAAACAACCCATAGGTTAAGATGAGGGCAAGGAGATTGCTCACCAATGACTGTTGTGCGCAAAACAGACTTGATTGAGAGAAAATTAGTTAAAATTAACAATTAAAATAGAGTAGAATGATAAGAAAAATAAACAAAAACTAAAGCACTTTCCCATCACCCTCATCCACCCTCTTCTCAGGCTCCACATCCTTCTTTCATTCCCAACTGGCTCCTGCCCCCAGCCTGGTGAAGAAAGAATGGGGATTGCACCCAGGCCATAAGAGCTCCTCTTACTCACACCTTCCTCCACTTAGATTTCCTCTGCTCCAGCATCTGCCCTTCCATGGACTGCCATCCTTGAGGGTAAACCTGCTTCTCCATTGGCTCTTCAGGGGCTGCAGACTCTAAAGGGAATAGGATCTGAGGCTAATACTTTTGCAAGGGCTTGAAGATAAAAACTCTGATATAACTTTTTATGTGAGCAAAGCTACTGATGGTGGTGCCATTTTGTGGCCATCTCCATGGGTCTAGTTTTCAAGAGGGATATAAATTAATGGAGGTGGGAGAATTTTAACACATTGACTCAATGGTATAGCTGGCATTCCTTATGGTTTTATTTGCATGCATGAAGTTTGTTTGTTTGTTTTAAATAAATGAAGACAGAAATTATGGGCAATGAACAACTGTCTAACTCTAGTCTTGGGTAGACCCGTAACAAGGAAGTGTATTATGGAAACCCAGGAGGAAAGACACTTTGGCCTCTGAGAAAAGAAAATATGTTGAAAACCGGAAAAGGGATGCTTACCAGCCAAAGGACTTACATAAATGACCATGAGTAAACAATTATTTACAGTCTCTAAAGATGGCCAGAGTCAGAGCACACATTGTTCAGTGGAAGAGGACGTTTCTGCAAGACCAGCAATGGCCATTTGTTCAGTGTGGGATGGTTGTGATTATGCTGCTATTTTGTCTATTTACTTAGAAAAAGTTAGTTTGGAGAAGTATTTTAACCAGTAATATGGTGGGACATAAGTGCCTAAGGATCAGAATCAGACTGAGATTTCTTTAGCTGCAAGGAGAGATTGTCTTTGTTGCTTGTCCATTCATTTCTTTTAATACGCCTTGTGCAATCCATGCACTGGCCCTTGTGGAATATCAGTGTTATCCTCCCTTTCCTCGTTCAGAGTATGCAGCCATAATGTGGTCCCCACTGGGCATGTGACAAGGGATATCTGCTGTAGTTATATTCTACAAAAGAGAGGATAAGATGATACTGTAAGCTATCTGCCAGGTTGTAGAATTTAATTTGCAAGACCAAACTTCCACAATATTGTGTTTATGTTGCAGTGCCATTTTCTGTTTAATAGAAACATTCAGAATGCTCTAGTTCCATCTGTTATAAATAGTGAAAGCTGATAAACACTCTGCAAACACAAGATGCAGCTTTGTGGCAAATTATGTTTAGTACAACCCCCAAACATAAAGCAAGATTTATAATTTTTGCATCGCTCTTTTTTTTATATTTTAATTTACTCTACAGTAATTACTCCAGAGCTTTAAGTAGATGCATAAATAACACTCAAAGTTTTACATTAAGTTATGGTGTGAGAAGACAGGGACAAGTATATGTACACACACATACACATTTCACACCTTCAGTTGTAATGCAGTTAAAAGTCTTGTTATGGCTGCAAAATCTTTGATAAAACTACTTGCAAATACATTTTTTATCATATCAATAGATTTGAAAGGCAAGTCCACACACCATTATGCATTGTATGGGAAAAAAAATCTCAGTTTTCAATTAAGAAAATGGAGATGAACCAGATGAGTAGGAATAGAATTGCAAAGGGGTCTGAGAGAATAACCAAAGATAAAACTACTGCTGTTCTCTGCTCTCAGAAGAAATTGTGTAGCAGCAGAGTGAGTGAGTCACTGAGCAACACTGTTAGAAGATGTGGGTGAGCTGTTGTAGCAAAAGAAGGATCGTGGTAATGCTATTTGGGTCTGATCACTTTATCACCTGCCAAGAATGAAAATCAAACCATTATACATGGTTAAAGAAAAACTAACTTATAATGTGAAACACCTCACACAGTCTACAAAGACACTTGAAAAGACAGAGTTTTAGCAAGTTTATGTCTTCCTTTGCTCAGGCTGGATTCCAGCAGGTGACTGATGCATCCGCTCAAAAAGTGGAAGAAAGATTTTTTGCTTATTTTTGAAGCCAAGATATTTCAAAGAAATTAACTGGAGAAACCTTACTGCAGTCATTAAGACTAGTGAATATTTCATCTGCTGCAGAAAATGTTTGTTTTTCCAGTCAAGTTGTCCAACTTTGACTTAGCTGCCCTTTCCAGGACACTTCATACTGCTTAAAACTTCTGGCTGTGTGACCAGATGATCTTATAGAGTGAACCTTTTGACAGCTCATGTAAAACAGCTGCTTTTGGAAAGAGCAGTAAAAAGTTCTGAGATTAGTTTTACACATTCATCTCCTCAATTATAATTGATCTTGGAGTAATTAACTGGAGACATATTCTTTAAGGCAAGAAGTATATTTCAGAAAACAATTTTTCCCAGGGTGTCATCCCTGTGCAAGACATTTATTCCATATCCACAGCCTTGGCTGAGCAACCCATACTGCACATATATTCACAGTTTGATATTCTCTTTTCCCCATTGTTTGAAGTATTGACTTCTCCAGTCAATACAGGATGTGGCTTTGATGTGACCCTCAAACTGGAGATGAAAACAGCAAAGAAAATGTGTATATTCACAAGCTACTGGCCAATGTAGCTGTTGTTTAAACCATGAATGCGCTTATTCCTCACTTTTTCCTGCAATAGAGTATGTTTGGTTCCTGCAATAAAAGTGCAGCATTTTAGGATTCACATGAAAAGGGGAGATTTCTTTAACCCTTAGTGTTTGATTTGTCTGTCAGTGCCCTAAGAAAGCCAAGACCCTTGTGCCCAACCATTGTCTCAGCATCCTGTTATAGAGACCCTTCACTGAGCAATCCTGCTGGATCTGAGGGTGGTTTGGCTGACTTATTCAGGGACACACACGGCCACCATAACGGAGGCTCCTCAGTGAGTCTTCCCTCTATTCTAGTAATTCCCTCTGCTGGTGATTGCCAGCACCCATGAAGGATTCACACCAACAACTTACAGAATAATACACTTTATTAATATAAAACTGTGACAGGTTAAAGTTCAAGGATTGCTTGTGATGGTACCTGACTGCAGAAACATATTCAAAGCAATGCACAGACAAACTCTAATCCCCAATGAAAGTGTTCAGTACACACAGAATGTGGTTCTTACCTGTCCCTATGTGTGAGAGGACAGGTTCAGCCCATCAACTGATCCCAGCAGTTACTGTGGAGTCTTCCCTAACTTTTCCCCACTCTCAATGTATTTTTATAGTATTTCTTTATGTTTAGGTGGAGCGTGAACAACTCTAGTCATACAGATGTTTGTTACTGATTGGTGCAAAATTCACTTTGCTTCACTCTTCAAGGTATAGCCAATAAAATTTAGACACTTGCTCTATAAGAGGTGGTCATATCTTGGGGGCAGGTAACTTTGGGATGGAGCAGTGTGTTGTATTTAATTAGGCTGTAATGAACCAAGTTCATCCGAGGAGAGCGAATTCTCCAGAGCTGCTGGCTTGGGAGCAAAGACACCTTCTCCTCTCTCCCCTGACTGACAGCTGCTATGGGATTTATCAGCATCAAATTCACTTCCCTACAAGGGTTTCCACAGAGCCTTGGCCACAGGGTTTCCACTCTGCTCCACCCTCCATTCCATCCCCCCTCAGCAGGTGCTTATGGTTGTTGATTGTGTGTGTGGGGAATCTTGGTGGAATAGGTTTCGAGCATACTGATCACATTCCATCCAAGGAGCAGCATCGTTTTGCCATATAATTTCTGTACCATTACAACTTCTGTGAATGTAACTTCTCTATTGCCTCTAATTTTACTCCCAGTCATCTTTCCACATAAGGCATCTCAAATCAGAACATATAATCAGAAAGTACCCTTGATCGGGAATACAGCAAAGTGTCAAGGAAAAAGATTTCTTTCAAACAGACAGAAACCTACAAAAAAGGCAGGCCACTTATCCCTCTGGGCACTATTTCTTTAAGTTCTGGTTTTAAGTGTGCATTCTTCTTATTCTTTCTTTGTGACCTTTCTCATAAGGACAGGCATTTTCTTATCTTCTTCTTCTTCTTCTTCCTGGAGTCAAGTTAATTTAATTTACTGATCATATCAAAGGCCTTATTCCTATGTATGTGTATTTCACTGGATTAGTTTAACTGGATGTAAAAGAATGTTAAGTAAAGATAATAGGATGATTCTTTTGAACACAACAGGTACAAATTAAGTTGTTAACTATATTATATACCTTGTATTGCTTATCATGTCTGATAAGCAAGCTCAATAACATTTAGCTTTGGCACAGCATGTAGCTTCATCATGAACATAGGTCTTTGGACCAATTTTTAGTTGCAATGAAAACAAAAGAGGGCTGCTGATTCAGAAATTGTTTTTACCCATGGTTCTGTTTCTTCTCAATCATCTCTTCTACACCTGCCATGGGGGAAAGTCAGTGTTTTATGCAGGGGCTACCTACTATATTGCTGGAAATTATGGCATGGTATAGCATGAGGAACTAAAACTTGTCTATTTTGTAGAACTGGAATTTATGCTAGTTTATCATATCAGGCTGTGGTGTTAAACGAAGTAGCTTAGTTCATGCAGGAGAGAAAGGAATGGCCAAGACAAGCACAATGGATGGTTGGATGAGGTGGACATTCAGCTGTTGTCTGCTGAATAGCATTTTGTTTGTATGAACCAGCACCCTGATAAAAATCTCTGTTCCTGTCAAATAGCATATAAGGTCTTGTTTAAAGAAAGGTCTGCATTTCAAGCCTAAATTACAGCATAGCTTCAGTTACTCCACTGATTTAGGGCAGCAGACCTAATTAATTAGTCATAGAGTCATGTAAACTGGAAAGAATCTTTCTCTGGAACAGATCTGCTCTGATCCACCCTTCAGAGTAGGTCTGTCAGGTTGATCAGAACACTCAGTTGAGCTTTGAGTATTTCTAAGGATGGTGGTTCCTAATGGTGGAGATAGCTGTGGCTGCTTACCCTCAGTAGGAATAATTGTTTTTTCCTCTTAATATTTTACCAGAAATTCCTTTGTAGCAGTTATCTCTCACTCTTCTTCATGCTTTCACTCTGCACCTTCAAGGAGAGTTCAGCTTCATCTTCCCTACATCCTCCAGTGGGCTTTGTAGACAATGACTTCCCAAGCCTGTTCCATGCTAAACAAACTCAGTTCTTTTAAGCTTGTCCTCATAAGTCATGTACTTCAGGTTTTAATCACTGAGAGTAGATAAATGGTTTATCTATATTTGTGCATTGAGCATCGTATAGAGTTCAGCCCTTGGAATTCAAGTCCTAGACATATAGCAAATTTATCTGTGTGTTCAGGAGACAGAGGACCCAAAACAAATTACAAGATTTATCTTAGATGCATGTAAATTGGCAGGAAAACCTAATATCTAAAGTGTCTGAATTAATTGCTGTGATCCTTAGATAAATAACCAGCGGCGCTTTTCTATGCTTATATATGGCTTTACTTCAGAGAGGACGAAGGAATAACATTACTTTCTTCCGTCTGGTCTTTAAAAATATACACCAAATACTTTTAGTTTCTTGAGAATCTTTTTCAATTTGGTAAGGTTTGAAATCCATACCTTAAAGCCAGAAGAAGTTAATGAGTTTTATTTAATAAGTTTAGGCAACAGGAAAGTCAGGGGTTATTTGATTTGTTTGTACAGTGGGATGAGAGAACTGTGGAATCAGTAAGACAACATAAAAAAGTTCTGTAGCTGGAAGAAAAATTCAAGCTAATATAATGTACATCATATAGCATTATAGCAATTTCCAATCAAAACAGCTTATCTTGGGAATTAAGGAATTTATCACAATGCAAAGCCTTTAAATTATGACTGTGTCTCTTTCTAAGAGACATTCTCCAATCCAGTCAGAAATTATAGGTCAAGAATTACCAGGTGAAGTATTGTAACTTCTATTATGCAATAGCTCAGAGTAAACTGTCTGCATAGTTATTTCAAGTTTTAAGTCTGTGGACCTATAAAATAGAATCAAAGTGATGCGCTCCAAGGTCAATCCCCAATGGCTTCCTAGACTGGAAGAAACCATTTCCTTCTGTGTTAAGTAGTGCCATCCTCTCCATTTGACAAACTTCTTGTCACCTGCATTTATTATTGCAACATCTGTTCCAAAAGATGGATGTCTTCTTTTGGTATTTCAGCTTGGGTTGTATCTCCTATTGCAATTAACTGATTTATTTTAGGGTAGTTTCTGACAACTAAGCACAATGAAAATGAAACCCATTAAATAATGTTGGTGGATTAGAGTCCTTAATAACATTTCACTTTCAGATCCTTTGAACTTACATACTAAGTTCATCTCCTGCATATGAAAATCTACAAAACAAACAAAACTGATGCATATAAATTCAGAAGAGAACAGTGCTCCAAATCTAGGAAATAATTTGCCTCTGTATTATTGGAGACTTGTGGAAGCAGAGAAACATTTAAATCACCCATGGAAAGCTCAAAGGGCAATTATGAGCTAAAACTTCTGCACTTGATCTTTCAGTTCCTAGTCAGAAAAGCATTAGGTTTCAATTTTACATGGTTTTCTCTAGAAAGCCCTCTCTTCTCCAATGGAACTCCTCCTGCTTTGCAGGACTGGGCTCTTTGTTCCTAGAGCTGTTCCTTCACTGCTGCAGTACCGTACCATGTGCATTCTTCTACCTCCTTACACAACAGATACCTGTAAATCTCCAATCTATTATCCTAAACCCTTTTTTTTTAATAAAGCATAGAAATAAGCTTTCCTTCAGTAAGTGATCCTTCCTCAGCTTTCCAAAAGCAACAACTAAGTTGAGAAACCTGAAATAAATTGCATGCATGTTCTGTAGAAATCCTCTAAACAAATAAAACTGAGAGACGCTTTATAGCAGTAATAATTTCTTACTTGCAAGTGTTTCAGAAGACTCCCACAGCAGCAGGTGTTAAGGAAGTATCCATCTGTTCTCGTTTCTCTGCACAGAAGTACATTGAATAGATAAGAGTTTCTAAATGTTCAGGGTTGTCATTAAAATGGGTTAGCTGTGATCGTCACTTAAGGCATTCCTGATATTGAAATTAAAATGAAGACAATCTCTGGCTCTGTTGCTATTTGAAAAAGTGATCAATGGTTCCCTGAAGAAACATCCTGTCAACTGAGTGCTTTTTAAATTATCTTCTGAAAACCACTTCAGTATTACTGTGACTGAACTGGAAATGCTGTATCAGCAACATTACTGTTCTCTGAAAATATGGATCAAACCCCAGCTGTTGCAGATATGTTAATTGATGAATAAAGTTAAGAGATCTGAAGCCTTTATACTACACTTGAAACTTATGTTTCTATTTAAATATTGAAGGCTTTTCAGCTTTCTCCTCCGAATGCAAAAAATTACTTGAGTCACTTCTAAGGAAGGCTTCAGAATCTCTAAACTTGAATGCTACAGTATAAAGACTAGAGGACTGGAGCTTCATCAACACAGCAGTGAAATCAGCATGAGAAAGGGGAGATGGCAAACAAGCTGTGAAAAACAACACGTCAGTTTTTCTGGAGTTCTTTTGGACAGAAAATATACTGGCAACAGAATGAATGAATCTATGAAACAGCTATAAAACTTCTACACACTCCAAGGTGTTTTTATACTTTAAGTATTATATAAGCTACTACACTGTCCTATATTCAGATCAGAAGATGGATCTTGGCAAATAGTGTGCAAGTGTTAAGAATGAAAACTCCCTCTCTGCTCTTTCAGCATTGTACCCCACTCAACAGAAGGAAAAAAAAGAAAGTTTTTGCATGTTATACATGTAACAATTATAATATCTTTAAACCTAAAATAATACCAGCTGAGGTATTAAGGCTTTGGATTAGTTTGAGATTTGCAAAGTCTAGTAGCTTCCACCTAAGAAAACATTAGCTGTACCTTGCTTGCCAAAGTTTGATCTCTTCATTAAGTTTTCACTTTCTATATTTCTCTGATACTTTCTCCTCTCAGGAAGGCACATAGCTTTAAGTCATTTTGCTATTCGTATGTGAATTACTTGGTCTGGATACTTGGTAGGCAAATATTCTCATAACTTGATGGAGCAGTTCTGCTAGTATCAACCACAACTGTTTACAGCTGATTCTATCTCCAAAGCTTCTCGATCTCAGCTTTGCAATCATCAGTTTAAAAAAAAAAAAATACAGACCATTGCATCTCCCAAAGAATCCCCTCAAACAAGTAATAGCTGGCCAGCCTTCAGCTGGCATGGGATATTTCCAGATTTTTAGTCCAACCCTAAATGTAGTTATAAATATAGACTTCACATTGAATATTTGTGCTTTATGCAATCTTTTTCTATTCCTTGGTTGTTATCTTTACGGCGATTGTTGGATCTACAAAACTGTGAGTAGAGGAAACAGGGTGTTTCTTTTAGAAAATAGTTTGTTTGCAATGTTATAGGTGAGAAGTGGTAAAACTTTGAGAACAGCATTGTTATTCAGGGAAAAAAAAAAACAAATGGCAAAACAAGAAACAACCCAACCTACCACGATATGGACAACAGAGCATGTGATATACTAATTTGTTTGATGGAAAAGTTCAGATTGTATGCTAGGATTGTTTTGGCACTTGGCATTTTGCTAAGCCACCTGCCAGGTTAAGCCACTCTAATCATGTAACCATGGCGATACTGCTGGCGTCAGCGTGAAGAACTGATTTGTGCAGCCAGTAAGGACTGGGCACCTTAATGCATTAACTGGAGCTGTTAGGAACTGTTTGCAAATAAATATGTAAAATAGGAATAAAAGGTTCTTTTAGATTGTTCAGTGTTTTGCTTCAGGCAATATTTGTTAGCAGCAGGCTGCCGTGCTTATCGGGCTAAGAGAACATGGTTGTGAGCACTGAAATAGATAACAAACTGCTGGTAAATAACTGCTAGTTGATTCTCCTCTGCTGCTTTGCTTTTGTGCTTTGATGGGAAACAACTGTTTCAGTTTTAGCAGGAAGGGCTAGCCTATCCTTGTTCTCTGCTGAGGTAAACTGGCAACTTACAGCAGTATTGCAGAAAATCTGAAAATAAGAGAAGCCCAACAAAATTTGAAAGTTTTAATTAGGTTCTATAAAGATGCTCAGAGAGTTGGTCAAAGTGTTGCTATGATATATTATACCTCTTCTTCCTATCCCTCGGTTGTTTTCCAAATGCTTTTCCCACACACATTTCCTGTCCCTCTCACATTTGCCTTTCATATGCCCCTCAGCTATGTGTTTTCCTAACACCTTTAATTTGCAGCTACACTGCTCCACAAGTAATGGGTTTACTTTTTTTTTTCCAGAGAGGCAATGATCTGATGATATACTGTCTCCAGCATCAATGCTGGCTTAATTGATTTCTACCCCCATGTCAACAAGGTGCAGGACTGTAATGTGAATCAGACCAGAAAAGGGATCCACTTCAAAGTAAAAACTTCAGCATCCCTTCTCTCCAATTTCCCTTTTTTCAGCCAGGTGCCTGGTCCACACAGCAGCCCCACAAGCATAAGCATATGTAAACATAATTAAAGGAATGCCTCAGTGAATTTTATAGAGGGTGGAACAGAGTACTGATTATTTCTGATTGATGGCCAGATGAGGAAAAAAGATAAACTCATAAAATCTGTACTCACTCTCCAAGCCGAAAGCCTCATTTGCAGAAGAAAAAGGGAGCCTTTAGTGACCTCTCTGCACAGTTTTATGCTGTGTGTACTTTGGTTTGCTTACTAGTAGCATTACTTGATGTATTATTTTCATGATAATTTATTTTCATTAATGGCATCTTATTTTACTGGTCTGAATCCCAGTTGACATAGGTAGCCCAAATTGTTGCTCTGTGCTGTGATCCACTTGTTGCCAATTTTTCTTCATTCTCTCAATTTTTTTATGGTCCTCCTCCACAACTTTTTCTTCTAATCTCTCATTCCTCAATTTTTTCCCCTTTTGGTAATTTTTCATGGTGATTGCCAGTTTTCAGTGGTTCACTAATCTGCCAAACACCACTGTGCTTTCTGGAGTACATTTGTGTCCCCCAGACTGGCAACTGTTGGACTCTGTTAAAGAAAGCTGCTGCATTAACACATATATTCACTTTTGTACTAAATCATGATTTTTTTGTAGGCTGTGAAAAAAAGTGAAGTTATGATTTTGTACTGAAATAAAGGAATGAAAACTTTTAAAACAACTGTGGCAAGCAGAAGCCCACTTGAGGATATGGGGCTATGAATATTTTTAAGTCCCTGAAACTCTTCACTTTGCTCTTATGGTCCCATTTCTGTATGGACTCCATTTGAAATGTCTTAACTAGTTAGAATAAATATGCTAGTCAGGGAAGTTCCAAGTGCATCCTTGCAAATAGTGAGAAATTGCTCAGGGCTCTAGCATTTCTGTTTCTTTTCATCCTTCATCTTTGAGAACAGCATAATTTAATCAAAAAGCTGAAACATAGTTGGAAAAAGAAAATGTTGTTTTTAATAACTTAAAATATGTAAGGCTGCTTTAAGGATGATTCTGTAATTTTGTAATTCCCTTCATAATAATGCAGTTACTTAGAAAATAGGGTCCAGTTCTCTCTTGAAAGAAGATTAAAAACCTACCATGAAGATCAGATGATTCACGTTCTTTTGGTTTGTTGTGTTTTGCTAATAGGCAGGAAAGAAGGAGCACAAAGGACAGAGCACCAAAATCAACAGATACAGAAGAGATACATAAATAAGAATTAGAAAAGAAAGGAACTGAATCACTCATAAGTGAAGGTCAGCAAACAGCATGCCCAGTTATTGCACTAGATTGCTAGAAGCACTGATTTTGCTGCTCCTTGAGAGTTCTTAAGAAATGTAGTTATTTTTCCAAACTGTACGGCTTTGGGCCCGCAGACTACAGGGTAAGAGCAGTGGTAGGCAGAAGCTGCCACATCTGAATAAGAAAGATGCCTAACACAGTATATTTTCACTGCCAGGAAATAACAAAGAAGCATTCTTGCTTGTTTAGTGGGTATTAAATCATGGATAGAAAGTCAACTGCTTATCTGGAGCTGGCATAGATTTCCAATAACTTGCTTTTCCTCAAGCACAAACATAACAACAACACTTGAGGAAAACCACAGAGTGAATCTTTTATAATCCAAAAATAATCTTTTTAGATTTCCATGAGAAAACAGCACTTATTTATTCAGTCTTTTTCTCTCACCTTGCAATTAAGTCAAGTGCTGACACAGATTACTGGGTAATTTATGCCCCAAACTGTTCAAGAGAGATGATGCCTTCTAGTATTGTGGACATACAAAATAAAACCTTTATGACTTTTAATAGCAAACCCAATATACAGAATTCCTGCACAGCTAAATACACATGGTGTATAGGTAATAGGTGGTGCATGTAATAGGTGGTCACTGTAATCACTGTTTTGCTGCACAGCTGTGCTCTCCAATCTAAGTTGTGTTTATAGTTAAGGACATATCCTGTTCGTGTACTCTGTGGGATGATGGTGTCTGTGCCTGTTTCTGTGCCTGTATGGCTCTGACAGGCTGATCTACAGCTTCCATTACCGTGATGTTTGGGGTGTTGCTGTCCTGCCCTAGAGAATTTGGCTTAGTTTTAACAGAGATGTCCACGTGACTTGACAGGCAACCCTACAATGTTCCATCCACCCCCACCCTGCAGGTTCTTACATCCTGCTGAAAGCTCCCTGACACTGTGTGAGGTGTCCTCTTGCATGGCACTTACTCCACAAGGCCTTTACCCTCCACAGTAAAAGTGCTGTCCCTAACTTGTCTATTCACATACAGGCCACAATTCCTCAGCATGCAGCCAGCCCTTCACGAGCAGCTCTGCCCAGTACTGCTCGCAGGCACTGACCTTAATTTTACTGAGACAAACTTTCAACTTGAAAGCTGGGGAAGCATGAGGGAAGCAGAAGCCTGCAGAGAGGACCACACATTCCCTACTTGCTCTCTTCCTATTTGAGGGCATTGTCCTGTCCTGTACATTGAGGGACTGTATGGCCAGCAGCTGGCCTCCAGCAGGGTCTCCATTGTCACTGAGCTTTGTTCAGTTGCATCATGTGTACTGATTTCAGACATCGGGTGACAGCCAATGGGCCACTAACTTCTCCATGTAACACCACGTTCATGGCTCTGGGATAGCAGCTCTCAGGAAGCAGCAAGCATGGGCTGTCCCACAAGAGAAGGAAGCCAGAAGCTGAGGGCAATAGCAAGGCAGGTAGGGCAATGATCCCACCCAGAAGGGCACAGTCCTACAGTACCTGAGCAGATGCCACACTGGGGATCAGCGTGAGGCAGTACTCAACGTTACAGTGGTCTGCAGTAGGGAAGCAGGTGTGAGGTCAAGTCAGCAAATCAACCCAGTGGTTCAGGATCAGCAAGGCACATGGACAGGCACAGGCAGACCTAAGACAAGTCTCAAGGATAGAAGCCTGAGCTTCAATGTAGCTTCCAAGCAAAGAACAGGAGGCCCCCATTAGGCTCCCCATAGCTCCTCCTCACATAGCTCTGTTCCCAGCACCCTGATCCAAGGCTACAGTTGCACCATATCAGAGCTGCAATGGAGGATGGGCAACCAAGCCACAGGGAGCGGGGAAGAGGCTGCAGAGCCTCTTGGTGCACTCAAAACCCTGACAACAACATGCTTATTTCCAGATTTTCATCCAGTCCAGAAGGTATCAGTCTCTTAAAAGTAATCTTGTTAGAGACAAGGCACAGCTGTTCAGGGCTGGGATGTTTACTGCAGCCCAGTAAAGTCTGCAAAGCCATATGCTGTTTGATCCTCTGCTCCCTGGCTATTTACCAAGTCAGTGTCCAGAGGGGCAATAGGTTGAGCTCTGCCAGAACGGCTGACAAACACCAGCCCTTCTGCTGGCCCACAAGGGGCCCTGAAAGCATCATAATTATACGGAATTACATTCTGCAGTACTTACTGATTCATCATACCCTAGTGATCATTGCAGTGGTTCATCTGCACTTTGAGGTCTGAACTGCTGAGATTTTGATAGGCAGCCATGCACAGAGCCAACAACAGCATCACTGTGCCATATATAAATGCCCCTATCCTGACAGCCACAGTGCCCCACCAAGTGTGATGCTGTCTTTTTGACTGACATGATGCCAGTGTGAACTATACTTTTAAGATGCCTGACATACACTTAGTGATTTGCAGGAGAAAGTGGGGAGTGTGGTCAAACTGAAGGGTTCCAGAAGAGTTGCAAAATCAATTAGAGCAGCCTGACAAAAATGTTAGCCTTAACCTTTAGTGGAAATTATCTCTCCTTGCAACACCACCTTAACTACAGTCTGTGGCTATAGGTGACAGCATTATGTCCAAGACTTCATAATCCTTTACCACTTCCATGAAGGATATGTATTTGCTGTTTGTCTTTCCTCATCCCACTCCTTTCCAAGCCTTTCTCCTTCCTCTCCCCTATGAAGAAAATCTTTACTTCTGTAACTTTCCCTTCTTCTCTTTAGTCTGTGAAAAGTCCATCTCTTCTCCAGCTGCCATATAAGAAAGACTGAGTGCTGAGTACTGTCCTTCAGATAAAACATACACAATATTTTAGCTGACATGCAACAATACATGTAGGAAAGCTAATCCTTCTGACTGCAGTCATATCAGTTCAGGACCCAGTCCATCACAGGACATGGAGAAGTAACCACTTCTGTTGAAACTCCAGCACACTCCTAGAAATACAGTGACCAGAAGGAAAGGCTCTTTACATTCAGTGCCCAGTAACTTTCAGCTACAGATCCAGGATAAGCAGATATCCATCTGCTTTTATGTTCAGTAAGCAGACCTGTTCCCTTCAGATAATGAAATGAAGAAAGCTTATTCTGTGGGAGACAAAATAAAAATTGAGACCAAAACAGCCTTTTCTGCTGCTGTGGGGACCTCCTATTATACCTGGTGTTCAAAGTCTTCATCCCAACGTTGCTGCTTTCAGCACATCAGGTTGGGTTGAATGATGCCGTAACTCAGGAGCGTTACAGGTTTCTGCTCTTGCCTGTTTCTGGAAAGTGTGGTCAAAAGTTTCAGCTCCCCAGTTTTGTGAGCTTACCGCTAACCAAGAGGATTGAGCCTGGAACTGGCAGGAGATGAAGGGAGTAAGGATGAATTAATCCAATTAACCAAGAAACCTGCAGGGCTGCTTCAAAAACTGTCTCTTGTTATCTTTGCTGCGTGCTAGTTCTGTCTGTTAGAGTTGTCTCACCAGAGGTGCTCAAGTAGACCAATCTTTTCAGGCATTTAAAATTACAGAACATTGTGAAATAACCTCTTTGGCATAGATTAAGTTGTCCCAGGGCACATGGGCAGCAGTCAAACAGAGCTGCATTTTAGGCAGTTTGGACAGAAGAGGTCCATGTGAATTTTGTGGACAGTGATGCACTGATTCATCTGGAGCAAGCTTTTTCCAGAGAAAGCTCTGAAGGCACAGAGCCCCTGACAGGAGTGCAGGGGTTTAGGTCAGTCCCTTTACAGCCTCTGGTGGTACTCTGGTGCTCATTACCTTCAGCAACGTCATTTATTCTAAAGGTGATCAATATAGAGAATATGCTCTAAGAATGTTTTATCACAAACAGTTGGTACAGAGGGTCTTATCTGTGGGTTTCTGACTGCCTGGCAGGCACTGCATCACCTTCTGTTTTACAGTGGAACTAATTGCTCACCTCGGTGCAGCACAGCCAACAGCAGCTACAAACTACAAAGCTCAGGCAGTGCCCTCTGTGAGCAGAGGAACACCCACTAATGGGGACTTCTCCTGCACAAAAGGAGGCACATGTGAATACATACACACACACACATCTCAGCTTGCATATAATGAATTTATTAGAGCAGATGCCTGCAGACCTTTAAGAAGGACAACACCTACATTTCCTTTATAATAGATGGCATTTAGTGTCGTGAGGTGCAACAGCTAGCCCTATGCCAGCATAAACTGCTGGTATAATTGCCTGGTGATTTTAATGAAGATTTAAGTAAGCAAAACCTTCCATGTATTAAACTAACATGAGGCAATGCATAAAGTCTGTAATTCTCATTATCTTTTCCTAGGTCATACTCCATCCCTTATTAATTGGTTCTATGGGCATCCCATTTTGAGTTACAATGTTTACAACCTTTTCTTGAGAATCTAATGTGCAGACAGGTCAGACTCCAAATGCAAGGTGTTTTTATTCCCATTTCTTTTGCATAGTAAGTTCTGAACTGAAACCACACTTATCTGCTAGTGCTTTTCCATGTCAGTGGCTGCTACTGTTGCAATATAGGTGTGACTTGGCTACCGACATTTCAGTGTGACTCTTCTGCTTTATAGTATCCTTGTCACTAACTCAAGAGTTTCTTTGGTACAGACATACATTAGGTCTGATTCAAGGCTCTTGGGTTAGTTAGTTCTCCTTGACGTTATTCCTTTTGCAGCTCATGTTCACCTGGAGCCTTGACATGACATAGGACCGCACAACCTCTGATAATCCACTTTCCCCATTAATAACGCTCCCTCTGCTAATTTTTTTGTTGATGTTTAATGACCACCACAAGGATTAACACTTTCCTATGGCTATATTCATTATTTTGAGATTTTGCTGGCAGAAATCACATGTTAGTTTTCTATTTTAAGCTGCCTTTTTTTTAAAGATTTTATTTTACATTTATGTTAAGGCTCATGACCAGGAAAGCTTCAATTATATGTATAGCATATTCAGTTGAACTTGAATAATACAGGTTTTGTTTTCTTCATCTGTGTCAAGCTTTTAATAATTATCAGCTTAAAGATATACCTGCCTTCTTAAAATCAGCAGCCACACAGGACACCATATCTACTTGTGACAAAATCTCTGCCCTAGAGTATATAACCTATAGACACAAAAGAAAATATAATGAATGAGCAGCACAGAGTATTGTGTGCAAAAGTCCTGAGTGATTTGTACTCAGTATAGCAAAGAGAGGTTTTCAGGTGGATCAAATAACAAAATAAAAAAAAAAAACCAACAAAAAATACCCTCAACGAAAGTGAAAGGGTAAGCTTTGACTTGAAGATGCTTCATATAAACTGAAATATCTTAAGGATGAAAATAACTCATGAAGAAAAGTCCACCTTTAATAGACAAACACAGCAAGCAGACAAGTTTCAAAACCTCAGTGCTGAAAAAAACCATTTGGCGTTGACGGGTTACAGAAGTAGCTGGACGTGATGCACTAATGCAAATGGTCAGTGTTTTCTGCAGAGCAGCTGACCTCACCTGCAGGTAGAAACCCCGAGCACCAAGGCCTTGATAAGCATTTACTTAACTCCTGATCTGCTCGTGTTCACCTTCTGGCCGTTTCTCTGGATGCTGGGAACACAGAGTAAACAGGGGGACAGTGCTCCCACCTCGCCTGTCACTGGCGCCTGAGGGCACTGGGCACTGGTGACAACAATAATGAAATAGTGCTATTCTGTTAAAGTATAATTCCCTTTGAAAAGGCAGATAAAAAGCCCCCAAAACGTTCATATCAGTGCCCAGCATTTTAGGGCAAATCATTAAAGGAAAAACCCCAAACAACAAACTGCCAAATATAAAAGAAACACAGAAACAGTCTTTCACAAAGAATCATTAATGTTGGGAAAGACTATTAACAATGAGCCCAGCCATTCATTAATGAGCACTGCCGAGTCTACCACCAAACCATGCCCCTAAGGACTACATCACAGCTTTTCTGAACGCTTGCCGGGACGGTGATTCCACCACTTCCCTGGGCAGCCTGTTCCAATGCTTCACTCTTTCTGTGAAGATGTTTTTCCTGATATCCCATCTAAACCTCCTGTGGCACAAACTTGAGTGCTTGACGGACAGCACTTAGCAAAGGAGCAAGACGGAGGAGAAGGGAGAGGCTGGCGCACCTGAGGGACGGGGAAAGATGAAACAGGATATTGCTCCACACCGCAACACTTAAGGCCATCGTTTTCTGGCCATTTGCGCTCATCCTACCATTTCTTACTTGGTAGAAGAGGCCGACCCCTACTTGGCCACGAGCTCCTTTCAGGAAGGTGTCAAGAGCTGGAAGGTCCCCCCGAGCCTTCTCTTCTCCAGGCTAAACATCCCCAGCCCCCACAGCTGCTCCTTATGCGACGCGCGCTCCAGACCACTCTAAAAATTCCTCCTCACCCGCAACACGCGTTTTGAGGAGAGCCTTTCCCAGAACAATGCTGCTATCAATGATACTTATTCATAGACGAAACGCGTTTAAACAAACCCTTCCCCGACATTACACGGCGTCAGGCCTGAGGCCGGCACTGCCCTCACTCCTTCCCTTCCCCGCCACCTTCACTCCTTCCCTTCCCCGCCATGGCGGCAACAGCTTCCGGGCAGCCGCCAGTCGCGGGCTTTGTTCGTCTCTGCCTGCGCCGCCTCCGCCCCTTCCTTCCCTCCGCTCCCTCCCTTCCCCCCTTCCCTCCCTCCCCCTGGCCGGCCCGAGCGCCCGGAGAGGCCCGCGGGGCGGGGGAACGAGCGGGCCCCGCGTCCCTTCTCCCCGTCCGAGTGAGTGCCGGGAGTCTCCGCAGCGCCTGCCGGCCCTGAGTGCTGCGAACGAGCGGCGGGGGAGGTGCCATGGCCGACCGGGCGCGGGCGGCGCTCTCCGAGTCGGGCTGGTAAGTGGGGCCGAGCTCGGCCGCGCCGCCGCCTGCGGGGGTGACTCCGAGCGGCGGGACGGGGTGGGCAGTGCCCCGTGTTCGAGGCGTGCGGTGCGGCGGAGCGTCCCCGCCCCAGCTCCGCTCGGAGCCCGTCGGTGGCGGGCAGGGGGCTGTGCCGCCCCCGCTACGCTCAGGGCCTGGTGCCGGCCCGTCCTGGAGGAGAGCTCCCGGCCCCTCCGCAGAGGAGTTCCCGGCCCGTCCTGCCGGCCCTGCGGGGAAGGGCTGGCGCCCCTATCCCGGGGCCACCCCCGAGGTCCCTCAGGATCGGCGGCGGCCTCCCCGCCTGTCCCGGGACCGGCCTCGCCCGGAGGCCTGGCGCCTGCCCGTAGTGCTGGGGCTGGTAATTGCACGGTGCGCCCCTTTAGTGAGGAAGGCAAGATGGAAAAGTGGAGTTAAGGCAGGGTAAATGAACCACACATGAGGCTTGAACTCGGGTACTTGTATTTTCTACGGAGTCCCAGTCGTTGGGTACACAATGTCCATTTTGGAAGAGCGTGTTTCATCGAGTTGTGCTTTTCAAATACCTGCTGCAAACACTTATTTGCTAGCCTAGAGAGGAGGTTGCATTGTAGGAAGTTTTTGTTTTGGTTTGGGGCTTTTTCGTTTGTTTGTTTGATTGTTTTGTTGAAGTGATTCACTTATTACTCAATGCTGACTTTTCTCTGTAACTACTTGGAAAGTCTTTCACCAAACCTAAAGTTTAATGCTACCTGCTAAAGCACAAAGCAACTTACACAAAGTTATTTCCAGTGGTGTGTTGGGGATATTTCTGTTTTATTGTTTACATTAGTGGTTGGCCTGGATTGTGGTTTCATGCACGTCTAAGATGGAGAAGGTTAAAGTGAGTATCCTGTAATTTAGAATAGAACAGGATAATTTACTTAGGAGGGACCTGTGACAATCATCTAGTCAAATTGCTTGATGACTTCAGGGCTGACCAAATCTTGGTATGTTATTAAGGGCACTGGCTAAATACCTCTTAAACATTTGACTGGCTTGGGACATTGACCACTGCCATAAGAAACCTCTTCCAGTGTTTGACCATGCCCTCAGTAAACAAATATCCAGTTTGAACCCTTCCTGACACAGCTTTGAGCCATCCCTGTTCATCCTATCACTGGATCTAGGCACAAAAGATCAGCACCTCCCTCTCCACTTCCCCCACTCAGGAGGCTGTAGAAGGAGAGCAGTGAGGTTTGCCCCTCAGCCTCCTATTCTCCAGTGGAGACAAGCCAAGGTCTTCAGCTGCTCCTCACAGCTTTGTTGCCCTCCTTCATATTTAAGGACCTTCACATAGTTTTCCAATTGTGTGCAGAGTAGTCGAGGTAAGGCCATGCCAGTGCTGAATATAGTGGGATAATCGCCTCCTTTAACCCCCTGGTGATGCTGTGTTTGTTGGGCCAGCTTTTGCTACTTTGTGGTAATAGTAACCAAACAGAGTAATTAGGTGTCCTTTGGTATGCTTCTTGGATAAGTGTATCAAGATCCAGAAATATTGTTCAAAGTGGTTCTGGGGTGCGCAATCTTGTGGCTCCTGGCTGTTGCTGAATTGAAATAATCATAACTTTTTCTGCTACTTTTTATAACATTAGTTAAATTAACAGGAATTTTGGACTGTGACTTGAAACTTGCCCCTATCCTTTCCTGTACTTAGACCTCTCCAAAAATGCAAAAGTTTTCCATAAAATTAGTTTTCTTAGTTTGCTTTTCTTGCTTTCTGTTGCCTATTCAAAAATTTTTCAGTTTTCAGCTCTTGAGTTATTTTACTGCCTTTTCAGCTGAACGAGTGCCATTGGTAAATGGCTTTCAGGTTTTTGGCAGCACAAATATGAGGTGCCTCTGAAACAGTCTGTCCCTCTGCAGTGTTTGCTGCCCTCCTCGGGGGTACAGACTCTTGAATGGCTGTCAACAGTTGTTATTCTTGCAGTTCTGTAGGGTGGGAGCCAGAGGCTGAAAGTTGAAGGGGCAAGTAATGGGCTCATTATCAGGTCCATTGGAATTATGCCCTGACCTAGTTGCATTGGGAAGGGTAGTATAAAGGAGAGAGGATTTCACACATATACTTTTGAGGAATGTGAGGTGGAGTGGAAAAAGAAATAATGATTTGGGAATCTTGCTTAGCTGTGTTCATGCACTTTAGAAAAGAGTAGTAACTTGTACATCCATGCTTCTAACTGCTTTGCTGTTGCTCTTTCTTATGATTTTTCTCATATTATTAGATCTTAGAGTTATTTAACACACCTGTGAGTGAGCCTTCAGTGGTGTTTAATGTAGTATTATGTGTCGAACTACACTGGTGATTAAATAATGTTTTGTACCAAAGTGGTGGTTACTGTTGCTGTGACCTGATGTCAGAATGATAAGTTTTCTAGTACAAAACCAAAACTAGTTTATGTGTTCAAATCTGGTCCCACTTAAACTGCAGAAGCACTGCATGGCACGTCAAGTAAAAAAAAGTTGTCCTTGCTTAGCTTAAAATCTGCTAGCTTGTAAAATACTGCCTGTACTGACTGGATTTTACAGTAAGTTTCTTAAACCCTACAAAGTTAGAGAGTTAAGGCAGGCATTGTTTATGTCAGTTTCTGCAACTAGTGTTTACCTTTTATGAATTAAAAATAAAGTTATTTTTCAAGTAGAACAGTAATAAAGTGTAGTTAATACTGAACAGTAATTATATATTTATTCCCCTCCCTCAACCAGGTATTGCCAGAATAATCTGTTATAAAATTGTCTCTGAATTTGTAATGTTTACCTTCAGTCTATCAATTACATTTTTGTCAGCTTCTGAAAGGTAAAGTAGCCCTACCTAATAAACAGTAGTAGGTAAAGTTGGGAGACTTTTTTTTCTTTTTTTTGGTGATGGTGGTGTTTTATGAAAATGAGTAAAAGGCCCCTGTAGTTTGTGTGCAGAATTGTCGTTTTTCTGAAGACAGATCCCTGCAGCTCTCATTGGAAGTCTGAATTTTTTGGTGCTAGTTCTTTTTGTTATGCACTGAACTGTTCCTTGGAATGAGATATTGGCTCCAGCTAGGGGAAGAGATAAGGTGTTTGTATTATGTGTCAGTGAAAAAGATATTCTGTCATGGAACAGAAGTTCTGTATTAATTTTATTTAATTATCAAACATGAGGAAAGCCAAGTGGCAGAATTACCCTTTTGTATTGTTATAGTTACATTAATGAATTTCAGAACCAGTTTTCCAGTTCTTATTAAAATATGGGCCTTAATGGAGCATGAATTAGTGAATCCAGTTTTATTACTAGAAGTGAAGTCCAGAAGAACTGCTGAATACATCCCCTTACGTAAACAATGAGTCGCAAATCACTTCTTACTGGCTTGCAACATAATTTTTTGTGGTGTATTTTTTGGTTTGTTTGTTTGTTTTTTAAATTTCCTGGGTGGCATTTCACAAGAGAATATGAAAAGTCAAGACCTCTACAGTGTTCCTAGATCTTTGCAGAACCTGGGAATTTATTATATAGAAATGCCAACATATTGTCAAAAATGAAAAATATGCCATGGCCTACAGCAGGTTTAGCCTGTGGTTCACAGATCTTGGGTCTGGTGATTGATCTCTGTAGGAAAGCAAGAGGTGCAAACTGGATAAGTAAAGATTTTTTTAATACAGCTAAATGTACTTGTGAGTTCTTTGGCAACTAGTGTAGATTTTTTTATTGCACAGTGTGATGCTGTAGAAATTAGTGACTCTATGGCAAAAAATATTGTCTTGTAAAGCATGATGTATTTTGAAGATTATGTAAACAAAGCTGTGACTATGAAAAGTTACTCCCAGAGATGAAGGGAAAATGGAATTGTACTAGTTGTTTGGAAACAAAAGAATACTGCTTAACAGTCCCTGAGAAAACCTTTATATTAATGTCATTGTGGTTGTATATTCTTTGCAAGTGAAAAATACCAAGTTGATGTGCAACAGACTTTTAAACTGAGTTTTTGGTATTTCAGCAAGTGGGTGATGTGCTGCATACTGGGTTTAAGATTGGTGTGTTCACATGTGTCCTCTTGTAGGACTAATCATCTGATATGATCCAAACCCTAAAGCAAAAGTAGGTGTTTGCCTGGAAATAGAAGGAAGTTCTCAAAGGGAGAATCTAACACCACTTTCTAAGAGCACAGCAGGCATTTGGCAAAGTAGTCAGTTCCAGAATTCTGCAAGATGATCTGCTTTTCCCTCATGTTTTTTTGCTATTCCAATAAAACGTTTTTGGAAATTACAGCTGAAATTGGTTCCTGCATATTGAGCAAGCTCAGGCAGGAGACAAGACTTTCCTTAGACACAAGCATAACACACATCTTGTGTTTCACAGGAGAGATGCATCTGTTTTGAGATTCTTGAGACTTCTTTTGTGATATGCAAAATCTTGTGAAGTTTGGTTGGTACCATGAAATCTCAAAATGCCAGTACAAAACAAAATGCTACGTCATTGCATTTTTTATTTGTTCAGGTGTATCCCTTACTGGGTGATCTGATCAGTTGGCATTCCTGCTGGGTCACGAGTAATGGGTAGTTAGAACCTGAATTGTTCGTGTCATTTTCACTCTGGAGGAGTGCAAAAGGTCCAGCATTTTGCATTCTTTTAAGGGAAGCAATCCCAAGAAACTAATTCAGATGCTATTTTTCCCCTTCTTTTTAAAGATGTCAGGTGTTTGAAAAATAACTGTTACTAGCTGGAATTGTTACAACTACAATAAACAAATTTAGGGGTATAATTAAAGGTTGAAAAAAAGGATGGTAAAATTAGGCGATGGAAGGAGGTAGGGGACTAACATTTGGAACACTGCTGTTTGCAGAAGAGAGAACTGAAGGGGGTGAACTTGGTGAGGTTTATATAATCTGCAGGCAGGACATAAAATTAAAGTAGATCTCTTACTCACCAAATCCTACACAGTTATTGCTCACTGAATGCTGCAATGCTAGAATTGGAAAGCACTTACTGAAGTCAGTAGCAGATTGGTTTAAAAGTGGATGAAATTTTTGACTAAGGACCTCAACCAAAGCTTATTTGCTGAAGACAAGTGATTATCCTGTGGGTTAGTATGGTTGGTTAAAAGATGAGAAACAACGTAGATAAATGATTGCTTCATGTTGGAACAACGTTAGCAGTAGTTTTCTGCTAGGATTAAGGGGTTCATTATATTAAAAAATATTCTTAAGGAGTGTCAGTACTATGGCACTGTAGCAGTTTGTTGGTCTTCGGGGATTGGTAAAATACGAATTTATGAAGTACTTGCAGCAAACTCTTCTGAAGCCATTGTCCAGTTCTTTCACATGCAAGTGTAGTTCAGTTCTGGTGAATGCCAAATGATGCTCATACAGGGGAATATAATGCAAACCTGTCTGCAGAGTGACAAGCTCTAAATTTGCTCCTGTTACATATATACATGCATGAGAAGGGCAGTGGTCAGACAGCTGTTGGGAATTGTTCACAAAGAATTAAATCATTGTTAGGCCATTATGTTCATCAGTGGTGTGTTGAAATCATTAACAGTGTGCATTAATATAATCATCGCAGCACAGCAAGGGTTTAATAGATACTGGAAAAGTGGGTAAGAGATGTGGAAGATACTCTCTGCTGGAAGATACTCTGTGCTGAGAAACAGAACAACAGAACAAGGGAAGAGATGATAGAGATCTATAAAATCCATAGATCATAAAGAAATGATGAGTAGAAAGCAAGAGTAGCTGCTTTTCTTAGGACAAGAATTAGGCCACGTGGTGAATTAAATGTGCTACCTGATGAAAATTAGAGTAGCTTGTCAAGCAATGTGTAATTAAATTGTGGAACTTATTTGCCACATGATATTGTGGAGTAGAAAAAGTGTAAGTGAGTTTAAAATTGTAATTAGACGAAGCCAGGTAGGGATAGTTGCACTGAATACTGAACTCTACAGTGAAGCTGGACTACCAGCTGTAAAATGGTTGATAGCCAGGAATTACTGTGGACACTTTATGTCTAGGTATTTGCTGTGGTTTGCATTCTTGACCTGAATCATCTGTCTCTGGCCACCCTTGACAAAAATGGAACTGTGTTACACAGCCCTAGACTGCGTAAGTTAAAACACCATTTATGTTCTTATTTTTATATTGTTAGGTAAGCATCCCCACACCATAGTTCTGAAGAAAAGGATTTTCTCCTCTTGATTGAAGATGAGGGAAGAGGGAGTGAGGATTTGGAGAGAAATGAACTGAACTGTTGAAAACAGAGCAAAAAGGCAAAGCAAGTGTGACAGTTCCCTATGTACTCCATCTCAGTTGTGATTTCCACTGCCTTGCTGCAGCTTGCTTCACCCTTCTGGTTTTCATCAGCTGCTGGGAGAGACTCTCCCTGCATCTTTTTATGTGAGATCTTGAATCGATTTATGCACTGTCTTGGGGAACACAGACTTCACCTGCTGGTTTCTCTGCTAGGAAGCTAAAGCACTAATATAAGATGTCCTTGATTTATAGAATTGTTGCAACTTAAAATGAAGTTGTTGCTACTGTGGAGAAAAAAAAAAAAGGAGGAAAGGTAAAAGCTTACTCCACTTGAAACACATCTAAAGTTAAAGGTCTTTAAATTGCTGCAGTTCTCTTTGTAACGCCTGCCTTTTCAGTGTCCTGACTTTTCTTGGTATAGTGTGTCTCACATTGATTCTTTCCAATCAATGCGTTCCCTGGAAATGTGTAGGCTTCCCATAGCTAGTCTCCTTTTCAGAGTTCTTGGAATTCTGAATGTATTGAGTCTTGTTTCAGACGTTATTTACTTAGCATTGTAATTCTTAGGCTTAGCCTTCTTGATGGGATGCAAATACTTTGTTAGGGGCAAGTGTTACTTAATGGGTTTGACTCAGTGACATTCTAGTTTCCTTCTTTCTACCTCTTTTTGTGCTGGTGCTCTTTGAAGAGCTCATATTAACACTGCACATTACCTCCTGTCCCCTGAGTTTCATAATACTTTCTATAAATTTTTCTGTTGTTAAACTAGTTTATATCATCACACAAGCAAGGTGATGGGGTGGAGCTTGTTACACAGTTGAGATTTATTGTTCTGACTTGATTTACCTTTTCCCTCAGAGAAATTTTGTTTCTCAGTGTAGTGTTAATGGGATTTTGGTAGGGATTTGAGGGAAGGATAGAATTAGCAGCATGCTTGATTATTATTTGCCTTTTCCAGCAAACCCAAATGAACTTCCCAATGGTAGGGTGAATTAATAAAAGCAGCAGTGTTTAAGAAGTCTAAAGTTTTCTGAAGGTCAGTATCTTACCACTTGAGCAAAGGTAGGAACTTTTAAACTTATATTTCCTGATAATTTAAATTATTAGTCAGAAAGCCACTGTCCTCTAGAATGTGGAAATTTGAGGCATTTGGAGTAGATGTTGCATATAGATGAACTGGGTCTCAGGAGAAAGACCTTTGCAAAGTCTTTGTGTTCTGAAATCATGTTATAAGACCCTTGAGACAGATTTTTTTTTTTTAAATCTCTTCCATTTCTGTGCTCACACTGCCCAGACAGTGACTACTTGAGCAGCAAGCTGGTGGGAAAGTAGCTGGTGATCTTGGAGTAAGGTACTGTTATTGTTCATACTGATAACAGTGATATTCATTAGGATTTTCTGTGTATATTTTGTGTGTTACTGCTGGTTAAAATACAGCTTTATGTAAATAATACACGTAGGAGTACATAGGAGTAAGAAGCTGTCCTGAAGTTTTAGTTAGAGAGAATTACACTTGGAAACATTAGATATTAAATATCCTGTACATCAGTTATTTTTTTCTGTGATTGTCATAGCAATAGGATTAAAATAAATTTAAGGCTTGATTCTCCAATCTATGCATATTGTTCATGCTTTCAGGAATAGTACATTTTCTACTTCTTTGGAGCAAAAGGAGCATATTTAATTCCAGTAAGAATCTTTCTAATAGAGCTGACAGGAAGAAGGAAAGGCTCTCCAGGGGATGAATCGTATATGCGTGTTTCTAATCACTTTTTATGTTCTTAATGTAATGCATAGTCATGAGGTGTCAGATTTTAGGAGGACTGGACAGCTCTAGGACTGATGTACAACCTTTGAGCTTCTTTGCACATTTAAGGAAAAAGAAAGTGGTTTAAATAATCTTTGTACTACTGGTAAGTAATTGAAGCATGACGGGTGTTCTTTTATTGGCATCATTTTGAACCCTTGACTTTGGAAAATGTAGCCTAGGTTTTGGAAATGACAGTGATGCCATTAACTGACAGCAAGTGAAGACTTACTGGGAAACAGACTGCTGAACTCGCTTCTTTGTGAGGGAGTGCTGTCTGGAGGCAGTGGTCAAGACTGGCTTCTTCTTTCTTTTTGTTTGTCTCCTAGTGCTCCAGGAGCAGCTAGAGCTTCTAGTGCTGTGTCATATCCAAAAAAAAGCTGTTGAAGAAAGCCAGAGGAGAAAAAGCCATGTGTGTTAAGACAGCTTCAAGATACTCTCTGTGGCGTGGCAGCTGTGTCTTTGGCACGGCCCCAGCCTTAGTATATTTGTGTTCAACTTAGCACTTCAGGGTGGCTGCCAGCATTTTCTTGGGAAAATGTGAGTGAGAAAGTGTTCACAGCTTTTATCTGAGAAGAAAAGAAAAAAAGAATTTTAAGAATTTTGTTACGTGAGCAAAGTAAACCCTCCACAGTGTTGTGACTTTTGTATGTCAAATTACTGTGTCCTGTTGGCCTGTTATGAATCATGGAGTAGCAAATCTCAAGGAGCAGAAAGCTTGCAAGAGCTCTTGTCCAGCAGTTTCTGACTGCAGGGGTTGTTTCTAGCGTCTGCTGTTTACAGCAGTGCTGCTTGCTGGAAGCTTATCTTATCAAAGTTTGGAGTTAGTGAGGTTATCTTGGGCATATCTCTATGTGTCACCTGGAAAAGTTTGACATTTTTGCATCACAGCTATTACTGTTAGATAACAGTATGCCTGTGTTATCACTAAATCTCTTCTATTAAGTAGCTGTTAGAGACTCATGTTCACTTGTTTTTTTCAGTCTGCTGAAGTTTCACTGTGTTATATTCTTCTACTGTTGTAAAATCCAATGTGTGATCTTAGTGTTTAAATACTTACAGATGTAAATTGGGATACAGCATTAAATCACAGGCTAGAAGTGTGCATTATCCAGTACCCTTATGAAAGGCATTAATAATGTTATTCTCCTATTTAATGAGGATATGAAATCACTTAGCTCTGATATTGATGGCAGTGTACTGAGTAGGTAAAATACATCTTTCAACAGGTGGATAATCTTGTTTCATGGTATTGCTTGTTAGGACGATAGCAATGGAAATTACCATTTATTATGGAAGCACATTTTCACTTCTTTTGCTTGATGTAGCTGTAATTTCTATTAGGTTCATTGTACAGTGGGAGTGCGAGAGACTTTAAAAGGCATCAGGGCAGTTAAGTTTACTCAGTTTCCAAGTAATACTTTTTTTTTTTTTACTTTTGTAACTGTGATACTGTGTCCAAGACAGTTTTAAATACAAAGCAGAGGTGAACTTTAAACTACTTTTTAGAATTGAAATTCTAATGACCATTACATTTTTCCTCTTAGCACACTTTCTGTTATACAGCTGAAAGTACTAGCAAGTGTGAAGTTTTTGATTTAACTGTTATTTGGAGAAGAGCGTAAGGGGGGAAAGTATCAGTGAAGGAGCTGAAGAGAAGGTGGGTGATTTTCAAGGGTCTGGTTCTGACTGTGCAGAGTAGTGATTTCTGAATGAGGCACACTTTGTGTTGAAATAATGAGCTGCTAAGGAATGAGGAGAGGATCCTTATGTAAAAATATGATGCATCAAGCTGCTTTTCATTGAAAAGAGAATGTATAATGAGGACAGTCATGATTCTTGGTTTTAAAACTTATTTAAAGTTGTGTTCTTAAATTCAGATGTTAGGTACGATACACAGTCACGTGTGTAATACACAGGTAGGTTTTGATAGATTAGAGAATTGCAATTCAGTTAGTGTAAGAAACAGCCTGGAATTCTGCCTTTTGGCAAATACTTGCCAAATACCTCTGCAACTTTTCACTTGAGTGCTATCTACAATTTTTTGGTAAGAAATAACATCAGATTTGTTTGTAACTGAAAATCATAGTAAGTGAAGAAAGTGGAATTGCTTATACTTAATATCTTAAGATAAGCAGGTTTGGGTTGTTAATAGTAATTCTTGAATATGTAGCATAAAATGATTTCAATCAATTTTTGTGTCATTAAATAGTAGTAACTGTTTGTAGTAATCTCTTTGTTAATGGCCAAAGAAATCTCTCATTCTGAGTTTGGTCTGAAAAATTTCTGACATATGTTTCAGAATTTAATTTTGAAGAATTGTCTAAAATAGAGATAATTGGTATGGAACAAGCAAATGAAGAAACAAGAACTTGAAGGTGTTTTTATGCTTGAGTTTGAGTTTTGTAAATCCACTGAGTTCAGCCTTCATCAAATAACTATTGCAGAAATTTGCATTTGATGCTCATTTATGATTTTGGACACTTCGGGAAAAAGATTCTTTATTTGTGATTTTTAGATGGAAAAGATTTCCTTGGAGAATGCTGCTGACATTTTACCAGTGTGTGATTTTCTCTGGGTTTGGGAATGGGGAAGAGAAGGAAAGAGAATGTCTTTCTGAACACCACATTAGTCTCTGTTCTGTTTTCTTAATTTATGTTTTAGTTCCTAACTAAACCATGCCACCATATGATCATAACATGACGAAATGGAAAAAGCTTAAATTTAGTCTAGAAGAGTAATTGCTGTTATGCTTTAGCTGTGGTCATATTTTCCTCATGCTGTTGTACTAGAGATGAATTTAGTGCTTTGTAACTGCATAATTCTACTCTTAAGTGTCTTGCAGTATTTTTTCTCTGTTCAGAATAATTACTGTGTGTCAATGTTGTTTGATTCTTACGATATCATAATTTTTATCTTTTAATAACAGTAATAACTGTCTGTCCCTCCCCTCCCCCCCCAAACTTATTGACAGAACAGAAAGTAATTTTCTATCAGATGAAGTGTTTCTGTGATTGACTTGGGAAGGAAGAGAAGTGAGATCTTGAATTAGAAGATCATTCAAAAAAAGCAGGAGAATAAAGAATATGTGTTGTTCTCAGGTTACACATCATCTGACTGGGAAGTTAGATGAATCTTGAATGCTAGAGCCCTTAATTTAAATCCTTTCTCTTCCTGAGCCTCCAATGCCAAAATACTAAATTGAAAGTATTAATTAAACCAAAGAATATGAAAATAAATTGTAGGGGTGAGCTACTTCAGTACCTGATTTTTGCCTGTTACTTCAAAGAACATTTAGGTAAACAGTATGAAAAGGAATATAATTTGGTGTCTTACCATGGCAGATTTTTTTACACTTTATTTATAGCAGTAGTAGTGAAGAGCAATGCATATTTTCTCTTCTGCAAAGTGGTCTTTAAATTTTTACTAACTTCGAAAAAATGTTTTCTCTATTACAACTCTGTGGGCATAACTATAATCATTGTAATGAAAGAATACAGTTAGAAAAAGTATGCTCCTGATAGCACGTTCAGACTGCATTTACGGATACTTAACTTGGTTTTGTAGTCGTTTGGATGATCATCTTCACATTTTTTACAGGCCTGTACTTGGATTTAGGATAAGAATACCATTGATAACATGCTGATGATTTAGTTGTTGCCAAGCAATGTTTATATTGTCAGGGACTTTTCAGCTTCTTACTCCACTCTACCTGCTGGTGGTCACAAGGAGTTGGGATGGGACATAGGCAGGACAGCTGACCCCAGTTGTGCCAAGGGATATTCCATACGATATGGCATGATAGTCAATGTATGTACTAGGGGGAAAGCTGATCAGGGTCTGCTGCTTGGGAACTGGCTGGGCCTTGGCCTATAAGTGGTGAGCAACTGTGCTTCACTTATGTATTAATTAATTATAATTATAATTTTTATTATTTTTCTTCCTTTTGTGTCCTATTAATCTATCTTTATATCAACCCACAAATTTTACTTTTTCTTCCCCCAGCTCTTGTCCCCATTCCACTGTGGATGAAGGAATGAGTGGCTGTGTTGTGTTTAGCTACCTGCTGTTTAAATCATGACATTTCCTTTTTTGGCACACAGTATGGGACATAAGGGTTTGAAACAGTGGAAGATCTGACTGGAGCATGTTGAAACAAATTTGTTGTAATTGTAGAGTTATAGAATGGCTTGGATTGGAAGGGACCTTAATGATTACCTGCTTCCATCCAGCCCCTACCATGGGCAAGGACACATTCCAGTAGACTCTAGATTGTATCACTCAAAACCACATCCAGCTGGGCCTTGAACACTTGCAAGGATGAAGCATCCACAGCCTCTCTGCGCAGTCTCTCCCAGTGCCTCATCATAGTAAAATATTCTTTCTAATATTTCATCTTCACCTACCCTTGGCTTACAGTATTGATTTGTGTGTAGAGCTATGTTGTATATCGACAATACCCGCTTTAAACGTCTAAGTGTATATATGTATAAGTGTCTATATGTTGTATAAGTAACAATTCTGTGCTGTTGATCACCGCTGGGGGCTGGGCTGAGCTTTTCATTGTATTGAGTTTTGTAGCGCTGGCTCCCGGTAACATTGTGGTTGTGAGACTGCTGCGGTGCTTGTGCTCGCACTGCCGCCGTCTCCGAGCTTCGGGAGCCATCTACGGGAACCAGGAATAATTGCACTGTGCCCCTTTCCCCCTCCGACAGTTGCGGCTGCAGGGGAGACACTCCTCCATCTTCCCCCTCTCCTCCAGGCTAGTTGCAGTAGCTCTGGAGGAACTTTTAGTATCTTTGACATGTTCAAACCAGCATGTTCCTGTTGCTGTGTCTCCTGAATGTGTTTCAGGTCGTTCAGAGTGTAACAACTGTTTAAGAATATGACACGGACATTTGCCCCTGGGTTTGGGTAGCTATGGGTGATAGTAGGGTCTGTGGGCTGGTACAGCCTGGTAAAGTGGTCACCTCTAAATTATGCAATTTCACCTCAAACATGAGCAGGGAGTGAGTGTTTGATTTTTTTGGTGAGTGTGGTGTTTATCCACCTGCTGGATTAAAACACAACACTGATGAACTGCAACTTGGATATAACCTTTGGAATACCACATAGGCGCAGTAGTATTTTTTTAGGAATACATTAATCTTATTAATACATTAATTTCTAGGAATACATTTTATTAGGAATACATTAATCTCTGTTGCTGTAGGGCTTTTCAGATTAATTGTAAACAAGTCTTTGTGTGTCTTCTCTTACATTGCATGAGTGCATGCCTTCATGCTGCTTACTTTTGAGTCATATTTTGTAAATATGCTATAAATCTAGTTTTAAAGGTCTGTAGAAATGGTTATTTTAGCACAAAGTAGAAAAAAAGTAAACAGGGCACCTTTGCAGGGTTGAAGATACTGCTCTGTATCCAGAATTTTCTGTGCTGAGTTAAAATTATGCAGTAATAGTGATAGGGATGTGTATGTTTTAAGCATTGATGACTGCAGCTGTAAAAGAAATTACTTTCTGCCTGGCATTTCAGTTTTGATATACTTCATTGTTTCAGTAGTGATCCTCATCTTTCGTCCTTTTCTTCTAAGCAGATTGTAGCTTCTTTTTTGGTTTGTGCCATTTTTGATATGTAGGAGGGAGGGATATGCCTTGGGTGTCTTGAAAAGCTAAGTTTTTTTTAGTTAGAGCTCTTGAATTCATTCTCTAAGAGCAGTACCCATTATAGCAGCTATTCTTGTTGGTCATAAAATTCTGTTTTAAATGTTTTGAATAAAACTGAAGGTATTTTCTTACATCTTGCTTTTTGAGTCAGCAAACACTGGGCATGTTAAGCTTTTTTATTTCTGAAATTAATATGAAGTGTCTTGAAGTAGTCCAGGTCTTTGATACTGGTATGGAAGACATGCTTTAATAACAAAATAGCAATTAATAATGTTTCCAAGTTTCATTTTGTAGTTTTATGGTTCAGTGCTGCTTTTGTGTGGTAATAAAGTCAGATTTTACAGCTTGAATTGAGAAATATTAATAGCCTCCTTCATGAGTACAGTTGATAAGCTAAATAAGGTGATTAAAAATGATCAAATTTATACTTGGTCTACTAAAGATTGAGCCTTTTGTTATTTATATGTAAGAATATAATGTTACATATTCCAGTCTCAATAAGCCAGCTTTTAAGTATTCTTGCTGGGAAAAAATGTAGAAAAGGTTCCTCTGAGAAAGTATATTTGGGAATTAATTATTATAAAGATGCCAGGTTTTGCTTTTTTGCTCAATATATAATTTAAAAAAAAAGTTTACTTGGCCAGATTCTGAAGAGGCAATCCTAGGCCCAGCCCTTGCTCAGAGCAGGACTAACTTAAGCTGGGTCACCTTGCTCAAGGTCTTGTCTCATTGAGCTTTGAATATCTCAAAGATGGCCTGCTCTAGTGCTTAGCCACTCTTTGGGAAAGTTTTGCTCTCTGTGTCCATTTGAGATTTCCCAGGTTTCAGCCCGTGTTTCTTGCACTTTCACATTTCACTTCACAGCACTCAGAATTGGCTTTGTCTCCTTTAGCCGTGTTCAGACTGTGGGCAGGGCAACAACTTCCTCCTCTGGTCTGCTCTTCTTTGGGATGAACAATGGTGCTCTCCTCCTGTGAACATGGGCTGCAGCCTCCAAAACACCTCAGTGGCCTGTCTTCAGTTTGGGGATGTTCTCTCACAATGGGGACCTCTGAAACTGGACGCAATGCAGAGACATTACATAAACATTCTCCCCCATAATTTATGGGGAGAGAAATAATGACATTTTTTGATTTGCTGACTAGAGTCTTGCTGCTGCAGCCCAGCATGTCCTTAGGCTTTACCACTGTATGGGGACACTGGTTTGTGTTCAAATTGTTCTACACTGTGAAGCCACAGAGCTGCTTTCTGTTCAGCCACTTAGTGCCAGTGGCTGGAAGGAGGAGTATGGCTTGACTCTTATTGTTGAGCTCTGTGAGGTTCCTTTTGGACAAGGAATTGCTATGGTGGTGCATCTTGCCTTGTTCAATTTTTACTAGCATGTCATCCTCTACACTCTCCCCCCACCCCCCAAAAAAATTCTGTTACTTTTTTTGATGAAAAGTTGTGCATCTATTTTAAACTTCAATGTGGTAATATTAATAAAATTTTGCCTTGCTTATGCCAGCACAAGTTATGCTGATGTGTAGGAAAAGAAATGTGATGTACTACTTCATTATAGAACATGCATTACATGGAAAGTCAGTACTCTATAATAACCATTACTAGAATGACTTTTTTTGATCTGGTTGCTCTAATTTGTGGAGTGTGTTCAAAGTTTCTGTCCAGAACTGTCTCTAATCAAGTGCAATAACTTATGTTTGTAGTGAAGCCCGAGAGTGTGACAGATGTGCATAGATGATGTCTCAGAATGTTTCCCCAGCTTTTAACTACTGGGGTTTTTTGCAGTGATTTCCTCAGCTAGATGTTTTTTTTTCTTGTAAACTTTTGATGTACTTTTTTTGCATGGATCTGTGCAGTGCTTTCTTGAACCCATGTTAAATTTCAGCAGCCACACAATAGTGAATAACACCTTCATATGCTATAGGAAGCACTCTTTTCCCAAGTTTGCTCAATTTCCTACCTGCTAACTTAGGGATGGTGAGTAGCCAATCCTTTTTATCTCCTTAATGTGACTTTCAACTGTATGGATATGTTAAATACCCTCTCTGGTCTTTTTCATTGTGAAGAAACCTGGTCTTTCTAGTTAGTCTACAAAAGAAAGGTGTTCTGTATTTTCGGTCTGCTTTGTTACTGTCAAGTAGAGAAGGGCAGACAGGAGGGAGAGCTTAAGAAAAGCAGATGAGGAAAAGGAGAAAGAAGAAGATGAAGGGAGATGCATATTCCATCTCTGTCATTATAGAGGAGAGTACCACATGACTGAGAAAATGTGATGTGATGCAGTTACGGTATTATTCAACTTCCTAGCCCTCAAAGAAAGTTAATTTCCAGCTTATTAAGCTAAATATAGTGCACGGTAAATTGCATGAAAGTTTCAAAATTGCAAGTGTGTGGCCTTTGCATGGTGCCTTTTAGCCTGTCATGTACTTGTGATTTTGGGTAAAAGAGTTGGGTGTCAGAGTGACAATTTTCAGTTAAAAGAGGTAGGACTTGACTTGCACAGTTCTGTGAGAATTGGTGACTAGATATTGGTATATTCCTATGCAGAATAAAAAAGTTTAGCATTACCATGCCACCTCTCTATGAAGATGATATACCTATTTTACTGTTTGACAGATGGAGGGTGTAACCAGTTCTAGCTCTCAGCTGAGAGGTGACTATTGCTTGAGATATCTTATCTCTGCTAGTTCTTGCTTGCCTGCCTGCTCCCATTTTTCCACAGGATGGAGATGTATATTTCACTATGTACTTTTTAGCTTAATATTGCTTCCTAAATGTTGTGGTACAGACTTGATTTCATTATTTCTTAATCAGAATATTAGAGCATAAACTTTGAAACTCTTGTATTAAAGGCAGTAAAGTCCAGTTTTGAGTCATAGCATCGTACGATTACTTAGCTCCATTGATGAAATGAAAGCCAAGTTGAAAATAGGCTTTTCAGAGCTGTGGAAATCTGAAAGTGTGGTTGTCTTCAAGCTCCTAATACTAAACTAATTATTGCAGACTTTCCCCTTTGACTCCCATGATGGGGCTGCTGCACTGCCCTTGGTACTCCCCAGCACCTGTGTACGATCATGCCTTCATTTCCTTCACGTGGCCTGTCCTACCCCAGAACACATTTGGCTTCCTCTCACGTCCCTCTGCATTTGGCAAGCACCAGCCTGTGTTATGGCTGGTTTGGAACTAGGCGAGTGCTTCAATTGACCAGTTGATTGCTTCTGCTGGAGATGGATGACAGCCAAGTTCTGTTTCCTTTTTCCACAATGCAACTGCTAATTTGTATGTCTTGCTCCTACCAGGCAGCTGATTTCTGGGAAACTTAGGGGAAACTTAGGTGTCTTTGAGATCTCTGTTTCTTTGTCAAATTTGGCTAAAATTGGCTTGCATAATTAGAATTCATTTGTGTGACATGGCTGCTGGACAAACTGCATAATATATAATCATTGTTTTTCTGAGACAAATTCAACTGCATTTAAAAAACTTTTGGATTTGGTCACTAAAACAAAAATGAATAAACTGAACTTCATGTGAAACGGTTTATCTATTTAATCTTCGAAGTGTTTGCTCCTTCCAAATACCGAATACAAAAGGAGGGGAGAGAAATTTGGCAAAAGTGCCTGTCTCTGCCTTATGCTCGTTAGTTTAGCAGCTGGAGTGTTTCAGTCTAGGTAAAATGGATACCAGCTCAGGCCCTGGGGATTTGAGACATGTATTCTGCCTCCTCTGCTTTGTGAATCTGTAATACACACTGTGAATTTGTTGTGAATAGTCATTCCTCTTTGATGCCATTCCCTCATTTATATATAATCAAACTTTCTTCAGAGGTGCCTCAGGATCTCAGGCAAATTACCCCTTAGGCTTATTGAGTCAGTCTGTGGGTTTGATTTTTTTTTTCCCTTTGTGTGTATTTTAGCATTTAGAGCAAGTTCAACAGAAGGAAGTGACAAAGGGTCAGATACCTAGCCCTGAAATTGTGGGGAGATGCTATGTTTATGCAGTGCTCTAAAATGAATTCTAATTTTTGTGCACGATGATATTTGGTGTTACAATTATCCACTGCAGTTATTCTTTGCTAGGACAACGTGCAGCTGTGATAAAATGCTTTTTAATCCCTTCATGCTTTCAGAAGCAGATGCTAAACTCTTCATTCAAGACAGGTTGAAAGTGACTGTTTCTTGAAATATTGAGATAGATAAAATTTCAGCAGGTGCAGGAAGGATTTTATCAGAATTTGTCCAAAATGAAAATGGCTGAGAGGGATGATGCTCTCTTATGATTTATTTTATAGACCATATATGGTTATTGGCAGATAATTATCTTGCAGAACAGGAGAGACTAATTTTTGAAGGGCACTGTTTTCATAGATTCAGCTGAACTTATCTTGATTTATTCAAAATAAGGAAGATGATGGTCCTGAGCATTATTTTGAAAATTTTACTTCTTCCTAACTCTCATGATGAGGCACCATAACTGTCCTAAGTCCAAGCAGCTGTATTCTATTCTCCCTGGAAATCAGAATGCAGCAGTTGTGAATTGAACTTCACTGTTTATTCTGATGCATTACTTTTGCCCTCTAACACCTCCCTCAGCTGTCAGAGATCAAGAGCATGTGTGTACTAAGGTTTTTAGCTCCTAATACTTCAGATGGAAGTAGACTGGAATTTTAACTATCTGTAAAACTTGTAAGGAAAACAGAACCTGAAGCAGTTGAGCAGGGGTGGGTGTGTATTAACGAAGGATGGCAGAATTGCCGGTAATTAGAGCTTTCAGTTAATCAGCAGTATGCTGAACAGATAACAAGAGCATAAGTCTCCTCTTAGAATGTTTTCACATTTGCTAACATATGAGATCCAGTCAAATGACCCTAAAGCAAAAAGAGAAAAAGGAAAAGCCTTTTAAAAAAGCAGCTAGGTATCCGAACCAAATGGCTGTCATACTAGTTACCTGTTCTTGACAATAAACACATGCCTCATGTTGCTCCATTTTTTCTGCGTATCTTTTCTGAACTCTGCTGAAAAGACATCAGAGTGCAGAAAAATGAATTGTCATAGTTGAAGTAATGTTAAAAAAAAAGCAGAGACAAGTTTACTTATTTTGTTTTCTTCTACCTTTGTTCTTCACCCTTATTTCTCTGTCACTAGTTGTTACTATTTTTCTCCTCTGTCACTAATTTTTATCAGTGTCCTTTGCATTTCTGTGTACCAAGTTTGCAGTTTTCAGTTGTATAAGGAATTTAAAGATGTTTTTGGTCAAGGAAATGTTGTGTAAATGCTGCTCATGGCTGGAGGTGAGCATCTCAAGCCTTTAGAGCCTGTAGAACACCACTCTATATCCCAAGGCTTGCTCACAAATTACGCCCTTTCACCTCACTGATAAAATAGGTGGAGCTATGAATACACCTGTAGTTAGTTATGTAAGTTTTGATTATATATTGCAATTTGCCTATAGAAGATGGAGCTGGAGTTGAGTTAATTCAGCCCCAATAAAATTTTCGGAATTAGGAGCAGAATGTATGAATTTAATTCATGTCAAGAATACTTGGATGTGTGTTATTGTGCGGTTTTGTGTGGTGGGACTCTTCACAGTAAATTCTGTGATTGCAGTTGTTAGCACAGAGATCAGGAATTACCCATTAATGAAACGTCAGAGGAGATACAGGTGTATGTGCAGATAGGCAGAATGTATAGCAAAGACTGGTGAATAACCAGGTGGTGCCTGGTTGAGGAAGAAGTCTGTGAGTAAAGAGGGAGTTCTCTGATGAAATTTGTATGGGCAAAGCAACTTTGAGATCACAGCACTATGACTCATGGCTATTTGACCAGTCTGCATGAAAGCCAAATTTTTTGTTGTCAAACCATTAACTTCTCGCTAGTAAGCAGAGTAATAGTCTTGCCAAAGTGTAGGCAGTGACTTGAGCTTTCAAAGTGTTATGAGTAATATCAAAGAAATGGGAGCAAATTATGTTTGTGAAGAGGGATGTGAAAATGGTCTCATGAGAAGCATTTTTTAAAATTTTATTTTTGAGCAGACAATGTCTAGATCCTTAAGTCAGTAAAGACAAAATAAATAGTTGGTCATAAAGGGTAAGCATAGGCTGAGTGTACAGCAAGACAGAAGCCCTTACTGAATTGTTTAGTTAGGCATTCACAGTTTGTCAGTGGAACATAGAGAGGGGGGAGTGGGGTGCTTTCTGTTGAATCTCTTGTGAATTATATTAAGTGTTTTCCTGTGTTCAGTGTGAATTAAAGAGCTTTGGTGTATGACAAATATTTCTGAGGCTTTAAGGTCATGAACAAATTTTGTAGCATGCATAGCCGACTTCATGCCATTAATAAAATAATTGAATAGTGTGGGTCAGAATGGATGTGTAAAGGACATCTAGTCCAGCCCCCCTGCCATAGGCAGGGACATCTTCAACTAGATCAGGTTGCTCAGAGCCTCATTCATGACTTTGAATGTTTCAGGGATGGGGTATCTACCAACCTCTCTGAGCAACCTGTTTTAGTGTTTCCTCACCCTCACTGTAAAAAAATTGCTTCCTTATATCTAGTTGGAATCCCAACATCTTGTTGTTTTAAACCATTACCCCTCCTTGTCCTATCACAAGAGGGCCTGTTTAAAAGCTTGTCCCTATCCTTTTTATAAGCCTTTTCACGTATTGAAAGGCTGCAATAAGGTTACTCTTCTCCATTCTGAACAACCACAGCTCTCTCAGACTTTCCTCAGGTGAGGTTCCATCCCTCTGATAATTTTTGTGTCCCTCCTGTGGAATTGCTCCAGAGGGTCCACATCCTTCCAGTGCTGGACTCCATACCTGGAGCAGGTGGGGTCTCAGCAGAGCAGAGGGACACAATCACCTCCTTCAACCTGCTGGTCCTGCTTCATTTGATGCAGCCTGGGATACCATTGGCTTTCTGGGCTCTGAACATACACTGCCAGCTCATGTCCAGCTTTTTATCAAGCAGCACCCCCGAGTCCTTCTCAGCAGGGCTGCTCTCAATCCCTTCATCCCCCAGCCTTTGTTGATACTGGGGGTTGCTCCAGCCCAGGTGCAGGACCATGCACTAGGCTTTGTTGAACCTCATGAGGTTCCACAGGCCATTTTCTTGAGCTTGTCCCTCTGGATGGCATCCTGTCCCTCAGGTGTGTGGACTGCAGTTCCCAGTCTGGTGTTGCCAGAAGAGAAAAATGGTAAACCAGATGCCAAGGTGCTTTGCCTGAGCACACAGAGTGAAGTGCTCTTTGTCTGCCTCCCTGTATGTGTTACTGAGTATCTCTGTAACAGTTCAGTGACGCTGTCCTCATTTTCAGACAGTATCTGAGAAAAGACTGTTTTCCATCAGGTAGGGAAGGTTAAGAAGTGAAAGGGTGGGAATTCCGACTAGGAATTAAAGCAGAGCAATGGAGAAGGCTGGAGTCAGGATTTTCAGAAGTGTGGGTTGCACATTCAATGCACATCTCTAAATTCCTATCAGAATGATAACTACTCAAGCCAAAAGAACTGTAGGTGTTTCAAGCAGGGCATTCAAAGTTAAAGCTTGTCTTTTTGATACTTTTATCTAAAATCTAATTGTGCTTCATTCCATTTTGTAAAAGGTAATGTCATCTCATGTTATGGAAGCCCTTGATGGCATGTTTAATTATTTCATATTTTTTCACTTGGATCCTGTGATCACAATATCCTTACAAAAAAAAAAAAAAAAAAGTAGCAAAAAAAAAAAGCAAAAGGAAAAAAAGTTCTAAGGGTGGCATAATACTGTATTTAGTGTGGACTGCAAATAGCAGCTATTGAAGATAAGAGTTACAGCATATTGTGGTATTGCCTATGCCTGAAGTGATGTGAGTAAATACACATGAAAATACTGTTCATGAAGCCTGTCTGACATTTAATGTTTGTATTTTCTCTCTCTTCTGGTATTGTGTGTGTCTTTAATGTAATTTTTGTGTAGTAATACATAGGCTTTGAAAATAACATGTAGTTTTTCAGACTAACCTATTTGATAAATTGAGAGCTTTATTTTCCTCTTCCTGAATTTTCTATCTACATGTGAAACTTTAGTTATAAAATCAACTTCAGAAACTTCTAGAGGCAGTGCAAAACGAAGAATTTTTGTGGTGCACATAGGATGAAACAGTAGAAATCGTAAGATTTTGCATTATTGCTACTATGAACTGTCTGCATACCATTTATTGCAAGTTTGAGTCACACAAAATAGAAGTTTATGGGGGCATCTGTTAAATGAAGAAATTTAAAGCAATTTTTTTAAAGCAGACACCTGAATTTGCAGACTATCAGAGTTTTACAGTGACATGCAATATTTGCTTGTCAGGGGTTTCTTTTAATGTTGAGAAAGTCATTTACTTTTGGTGTAAAAATATTCTATACTGGACTGTGCAAGCAGTTTATGGCTATAGCTATGGTGTTGGCTGTTGTGGTGCTGCATGTGTTTGGAGATGGTGACTCCCAGAAGGACATCATTCAGTCATCCTGATGTGCACTTTCCCCTTCTGCATATTTCTGGAATCTATGGCAGCCATTGGTGCTCTAGGTATAAAAGTATTTCAGTGTTGGAAGCAGCTGTTTTCCTGAAATCATCCAGATCAATTTGTGATATATTCCTGAATCAAGAAGTTCAGACACTGTTGGTGTAACGATGGGTTAACTTCTTGGGCAAGTCCTCTACAAAACTGTCTGTAGTAGCTGTTTCTATCTTCCTATTAGAGGAAAGAGAAGGAAAGAGGAGGAAGCACAAGTTTAGTTCCTCCTAAGAACTTTTTCTTTGACATTCAGGAAACTAGGAAATTTCTTAGGTTTCTCAGAAGAGTTTAAATGTGCCTATATGTATTTTTAATTGCTGTTTATAATATATTAATATTTATAATTGCTGACAGAATTTTCTTTTCCCTAATGTTATGATTCTGCCTATTTTGGAGAAACTTTGTCTTTTCTGACAATACTGAAAGCTCTTCTTGCAGTTGCATTCAAACAGTAGGTAAATATTAGCCTGTGCATTTCAAAATGTAGTACCTGTGCTCTTGTCTTGATGCCTGTTGTCAGGAATGTGTAGTCTTGGAGTTATGGTCCAACAGTAGACACAAGTTTAATTCTCTGTCCAAATTTAATTGCCTAAAATTTAGATGCCTGTGTTGAGATGGTTACTCTTATATCTCCATTAAATTTACAGAAATAATTGCCTCCAGAAGGCCATTCATCTCTTTCTAAGCTAGGTGTCCAAGATAAGAAAGATAAATTGCTGTGGTGATTGCAAATGGGGCAGTGACTCATTCCGATTCAAATATCCAGCCTACCCTCTGCAGTGAGGGTCACTGAATCTCATCAGAACTGTTCAGATGGCACTGGTTAGTTGCAGATTGCTTTTTCCTGTTTTTAACTGTGTAGGTTTTATTTTTCTCTAGATGTATTTTTTTCATATTTATGTATACATGCTGGAGACGTCCAAAGAGGAGGAATAAGTCTGGTGAAGGATCTGGGGTAAAAGTCTTAAAGAGTGGCTGAGAGAGCTGGGGTTGTTCAGCCTGGAGAGGAGGCTCAGGGGAGACCTCATAGCTCTACAACTTCCTGAAAGGAGGTTGTAGCAAGGTGGAGGTCAGTCTCTTCTCCCAAGTAATGAGTTGTAGGACAAGAGGAAAAACCTCAGTTTCTTCCCAGGGGAGGTTTAGGATATTAGGAAAAGCTTTATTCACAGAAAGGGTGATTAAGACTTGGAGTAGGCTGCTCAGGAAAGAGGTTGAGTCTCCATCCCTGGAGGTTTTTAAAAGATATGTAGATGTGGTACTCGGGGACATGTTTTAGTAGTGGACTTAGCAGTGTTTCATTAATAGTTGGACTTGATGATCTTAAAAGTGTTTTCCAACTGAAAAGGTTCTATAAATTTTTATTTGGAGTGCAAGGCCTTTCTTTGTGCATTTGAAGCTCTGGAGTTTTGGATGAGTTCCTGTTATTTGCTTCAGCTTTGGTACTGGAGGATCAGTTCAGAGGGGCACTGGTAGTTCATAAAATGTTCCTTTTCATCTGAGCCATTTTTATAGTGGTATCTATTCTAGGTTGGTTAGCCATAGTTAAGATGGATATAGGATACAGTCCAGTGATTTAATTTTTTTTACCATAGTGGACAATATTAATTGGTTTTGCTTTTTAATTATGTTTTTAATTATAGCATCAAATGCAATATATCACTGTACATAAAATAAATGTGCTTTTCTGTGTGGCATTTCCTTGGAGCATGTGGAAGAAGGTAACAGACTAAGGACTGTGGTTTTGTGTATGTGATCTTTGCAGTATTTTTGAATGCAGGGTATAATAAATATGTTGCTTCAAATGTTTAGTTGTTGATTAAAAAGACTCCAAATTTGCTCATAAAAATACCCACTTTTTGTCTCTGAATGCTTTCTACCTCAAATTCAATTTTCCCTGCAGTACTTTTGTGAGGCAGAGATGTTGTTATCGCTCTTTTATGGATGGCAGCTGTGGCAGAGGCTTTGCTTTTGCATTGTGAGTGGAGTGGGCAGCGCGCCCATGTGAGCCGAGTGCCAGGTCCTGCCGGCGCGAGGGCTCTGCCTGCTACCTGACAGGCAGGTGCCAGTGCTGGGTGAGGCTGAGGGCTGCCAGGTGTCACACAGCACCCTGGCCTGCTGGAGCTACTGCTGTCCCATGTGCTACTACCAGGTACCTCCACTGACAGCTCCTTAACTTGAGCACATGAAGATTTCAAGGTCCTTGTTCTTGGAGTACCTTAATTTTTGGGCCGTTTCTGTAATTTCTGAATACTCCAGTTCTGTGAGGAAGCTAAAATCTCCGGTCTGAACTGCATTTTTTTACATGACTTGTTGATTACAATGAGCTGGTAAATAAATTTCTTTTTTAAAGTAGAAAACTTTGAAAACTACAGCTATTTATACAAAGAAAACATTTTTTACAAACATAGGCTCTTTTCATTTGTAAAAAGCTATGTTAGCATTCTTTTGTGTTTAGACTTAAAGCATGACAGCTTGCTTATTGGGTTTGCCTGGCAAGATTTTGGTAGCAGGGGGCTACAGGGGTGGCTTCTGTAAGAAGCTGCCAGAAGCTGCCCCCATGTGCATAGAGCCAATGTCAGCCGGCTCCAGGACACACGCACTGCTGGCCAAGGCTGAGCCCATCGGTGGCAGTGGCAGCACCAGCATTCATCAGAGTTAAGTGCGGGGGGGAAGTTACTCTGCCAGGACAAATGCTTTCTGACTGAGCATTCTCACTCCAGAGAGAGGAGTGAGAATGTGTGACAGAAACAGCTCTCTAAGGTAGATGCACATCAACTCAGATGCAGTCATTCTCGATCAGCAGCTAAACTTTTAAACTTAAGATCTGTTGGGTGGAGGAGTGAGAGGTGTCGGGAAAGGGAATTAGCATCCAGTAGGAAGAGGTGGAAGCAGGGACACTCTTTCCTTGAGCATCATGACTGAGATTTTTAAGATGTATTATTTAATTTATGAAAAAGGTTTTTCTTGGTGTCTGGGAGTTTTGCTTATTTATTGTTTGAATTCCTTTTCTGATGTACTAGCTTAGTTTTGTCTAGGAAGTTTTTCTCAATATGTTGAGGCTCTCAGATGTGACTACTTCTATGCTTAGTGTGTCTTGGCTTTATGGATTGAGAAATCTTCATGAATGCTGCATCTGTGGGTAAAATCAGGATACTCTGCTTTGCCATAGCATAATGTTATTTTCTACTTAGCAGAAGGAGATAAATATTAGTATACAGCTGCATATCTCCAAAGCTGTTGAAGTATGCTGAAAATGAATTTGTGTTTAGTTTATACCCTTGCTGTTTTAGTAGGATAAGAATCAAACAGACCTTTGCTCTAACACAGCTTGGACTAACAAGTGAGCATTTTTCTTCATGGGTTGCAACAGGGCGAGTTAGAACCAGCATATTTCATAAATCTTGATTAAAAAGCTTGACATATGTATTTAAGAAGGTTGTGAAGCCCCTGTACTTCCAGTTAAAAGCGGGCACCTCCTGGTAGTTTACAGGGTCTAGGATTGGGGAAATGGTGGTGAATTGCCTAACAAGCTTAGTGTTTGTACAAGCTAAAGTATTTTTATTGCAGAAATATATTGCTTTGTTCAATGGAGGAAAGGAATGAATTTACCTTTTGTAGCTAAAGGTGGTTGTAGCTGCTTGAACTACCTGCAAGCTGCTCTTTTGATGGCAAAAGCATACCCATGTCTCTATAGAAAGGATTGTGACTGCCACTGAGAGGTCCAGATAATCTTTGCCCTGAATTTCACCACTACAGATAGACAGTTTCCTTTTGTTTTTTCCCCGGGAAAGATATATTCATTCTTCTCTATTGTACTGGTACAGTCACCTGAATTAGTCATAGCAAAAATTTTGCTGTAAGATGCTGCCAGCAGCTACTTGGCTGCCATCCCACAACAAGAGCAGACTGCATTCAAGTTCTGATGCCAAATCATGTGTAGGTTAACCTTTGTAACCCATCTGAAATCAACACGTGCTGTCTTTGGGGAATAAATCTGGTCTATTTATAGGAAAACTCTGTCTGTATTTGATAGCTTGCATGCAAACTATGCAATTAAATCCTCTAGCAGTTGTTGCTGAGAGGCTTCCCCACTGTGAGGCAATGTCTGTGAGAAACTACCCTTGTAGAAAGTAAATCCTTTTACCTTAAGATTCTGCATGATTGAGACATTGAATATGGAAGTATCAGTAAGGTGTCTGTCGCTGAAATAGTGTCATGCGCAGGAACAAGTCACGGTTCCTGTCTGTTCACTTTCATCTGGCATGTGACATGAGTGGCAACACCGAAGTGAAAGATGTGCGCGAGGAGAGGACTGTGAACACTGGCACTGTAAGCTGACATCAGTGAAACTTGAGATGCCATACTTGAATGCCAGCGCTTAACACAGAGTAAAGCTCCAGCCCTTAGCAATTAGCACAGAGGGAAAGTTTAAATGACCGGTGTTCTCCAAAACCTTGAACAGTAGGACAAATCTTTTAAGGCAAAGCTTGGTGAATATTTTGTATTGTGATTTTGGTTTTTTCCTTTCTGTAAACTTAAATTAATTAGGGATGAGAAGTATGTTTTTCTTTCCAGAAGATAATTCTTTATGTCCTCTTATGTTAAAGAAGCATCGGAGGGAACAGGTTAAGACAGGGGTCGTAGTCTATGAAGTCCTCTTCCTTTCTCGTTTTTGTCTTTGATCTATTCGTCTGCGTTATCTCCATCCGGGATAAAGTTAAAATTATGTGCCTGTAGTTGGATAACAGGATTACCTCCAAAATGCCTGCTTTTTACTTTATGTAAAATTGAATGATTCACACTTCACACTTCTGTAAATGTGGCAGCAGAAGAACATTGTGAGAAAAGATTAGTGGGCTTCAGCTATTGTTACTGCTCCTTTAGTTTTTTTCCCCTGTAAAAATGAGAATCTTGAAACACTCAGGCTAACATGGTGTTCTGTAAACAGTTTAATAATTTTCAGTGTTTTTATAGATAAACATAAGATGACGAGCAACTGCAAACAGAAATTTAAGAAGTAAGGCAAGACAAGTTTCGACAAGGAAAAAAGCAATGCTGTCTTGTTCATTTAATGAAGGTTTGTTTGGGTTTTTTTAGGTACTTAAGAGAAAATGTAGTTTATATACAGTAGACACAGTTGCTTGTGAGATGGGGGATTACTTACAGTATGAGACAATGTCTAACCTGAAGGGTTACAAACACTTCAGCAGCAAGTCTTAAGAATTTAAAATTAACATCAAAAAGGTCTGGAATAGAAGAGAAACAAATGTATTGCAGTAGGCTTAATGCAGATTTTTTTGTGGGTGTAGGTAGGAGTAGTCACCTGCATATCATAAGGATTCATGAGAAGCAGTTCTGCAGGAAAATATTTCGAGGGTTCTTTTTTTTATATTTTGTTATATATGTAGAAAGTATGATGCAGTATCATGCTGTTGAATGGGGTATAAAAAGCAGCTGTCCTGTTGTTAGTTATGGTGTTTGTAAGATACATTAAAAGGTTCTTTCAGCTTGGGCAGTGCTGTAAGGCATTAGCTGGAGTTGGTGTCCAGTTTGGGTACAGCACTGCGTGAAAGCTGTGTGGGTGGGGAGAAGGGGAGAAAAAGAAGTGTAAGTAGAGATCTAGAAAACAACATGACCTTCTAGGGAAAGGCTAAAAGATAAGGGTAGTTTAGTTGAAAAAGAGAAGCCTAAGAAATTCAAGTGTTCAAATATTTAACAACTATAGTATCTTCTCATAGATGTCTGTAATACTTGAAGGGCAGTAATGCTTGAGGTGTGGCCCAGGAACTTACATTTGATTTCTGTACCTAATTCTGCATCATCTTCTACAAAATACCTTTGGATAAATTTATTTTGCTTGTATGGTTAATGTGTGTCCAATTCTGAAAATTGAGTAGACCAATTGCTGTATGACTTAAAGGTTAGAAGATAAATTCTGTATCTAAGAGTGTAATAATACTGCAATGACATGGAGAATGGTGTACTTTCAGGGAAATGTATTTATGTTGTGGATCTTCTCTCTGAGAATATTTTCAACTACCCACTTGAAAGCTGTCAGGTCATATCTTGGTGATAAAGCCCTGGTATCTTACATGCCATCTTGCATATTATTATATAAGATCAGCTTCTTTTTTTTTTTTTTTTTTTTCTGCAGTATTGTAGTTTAAGAATAAGAACTGTGTAAGTTCTTCCCATGGGGAAGAGGAAGATAAAAAAGGGAAAGAAATAGAAATGAAAAACAGTGATTAACTCATGGATGTGTTTATGCTGCTTTTCCTTTTGCTGAATTTTGATTTGGTTAATGGAATTTACTTTTTCCTGACATGCTTTCATGTTTCAAAATTTTAAATGTTTCCTTTTGTTTTGGCAGAGAACTAACTGTTGTCTTATGGTAGACTTGGCTTTCCTATGCAGTGAAATGCCAGAAGCATCACAGCCTCACTTTGTACCTTGTAATAATAATTTAGGATAAACACTATAATTGCTGTATTTACCTTCATTTTATAACCTGGAAAAGCATAGTTATAAATTACATGAATTTAGAAGGCAGTACCATCAGCTTGAGTACAGGAGGAAAAGAGAAACACTACTAAATTAATTTAAAAATGAAGGTGGTTCTGGAAGTATGGATTGACAAATCTGCTTACGAAGATGCAACCCAGAGTCTGACAGTAAGATAGTGACTTAATTGTATGGTTTTATGCCAAATTAAGAGAGTTTTTTGGTAATTTTTATGTCATCAGGCTACTGCTGGTAATACTTAAGTTACTTGATAGCCTTGCTTTCATCTTTCTCTGCATCCTAATTCTAATTTTGCCTTATCTGTGCCTTGAGTAAGAGAACAGTTTCTGTGGATGACAAACTTGTATTGGGTCAAGTTTTTCAGTGCTGACATCTAATTAGAGACATCAGAGATGGTGATGTTCAGGGTGCTGTGTGTCATCCAACTGCAGACTTCTATCATTTCATTAATTAAGTGGTAGTGGGAATTAAACTTGGGATGACTGATAGTGTTGGTAGACTGCAATGAATTGCTGTGTTTCTGCCAGGGACTGAGCAAAGTCACCTTAAAAGATCCAGCCAATTGAAATCTCCAAATATCAATTGCAAAATTGCATTCAGATTCTTAAAACTAATTTTTATAAGACTTAAAACTTGTAATTGGGACTCTTGAGGGAGAAGAGAACAAATCAATATTGGTAACAGAAAGACTCAATTTCCTACATTTATCTATGTGATAGTTTCTTACACATCTGGTTTAGTGTTGGAGGGATTACTGATTCTCCATGGCTTCCCAATTCATTCATTAGTTAACCAAAATACATGCTAAGTTTACAGTAAATCACCACTTCATTGTTTCTACATGTTGTGTATTTGTTGGGTACATGGTTTCATACATTGTTGTGTATGCTGAGGGCTGGTCTTAGTTAATTCTTGTCTGGCTTTCTGTAAGAAGCTGAGGACTCTAATCTGTTGTATAATCAGCTTGGTTACACAGAGGCCACACAGTTATCAGCTGTTTGCTGTATGTCTTAAAAAGGTTGGCACATTACACTAGAAAAGAATTGTAACATTTCAAAACATATGCATTGAACCTATGCTGAAGCAGCAGTGCAAACAACAACACTTCATGCTCTCAGAAGGATGGAAGGCCTAACACACAGAGCATTAAATGTATTCTGAACTGGGATTTGGCGTCTTTGTCTCTCTTCACCAGTATTAGTAACAGACTTTACATTTCTCTAATAATTAAATGTAGAATATACATGTTAATTAGGTTATTTGTTAAAGGATTGCCAATTCTATTTATAGACACTAAACAGCTTTTGATCTAAGGTATGAAAAAACTGACCTGAAGGGCCAACAACATCATCTGTGAAATTCTGCCAGAATTCCAGTAGATTTTAAACCAGTGGAAATAAAAATAACTGTAAGTATGTAAAGCCAGCATGGAAGTAAGAATAAAGTGTGTTAACCAAGAGAAGAATAACTTCAGGATTTTTAAAACTAAGCCTATGTTTCTGCATCTTAAAATGTAATATGTTAATGTGTAATATGTTCAAGGGTTGCAAATTGCATTGAGTTCTTGAAATATTCGAAGATATCTCTGAAAGTTGTCCTAATTAAAACTTCTGCTTCTAGATTAGATCATCTGTAGCTTCTAGATTAGATCATCTGTAGATTTACTTAGCTATGTCTTGGAAGATGTCTGTGGATGGAGGTTCTGCAACTAGTCAGGAGAATCTGTGCTGTGCAGTGTGAACTGTGGTGGAAGTCTGTGTTAAAAATTAAGCAACTTGAATTTTTTAAATAGAAAGTTACATGTAGCAACAGTGTTACTTAGTAATTATTTGATTTGCTTTGTTTTATAATGTTGTGTCGTGTATTATTTTCAAAACAGATCCTAGTATTCTTTCTGATTTGGACTGCTACTGAGCCATGACTTACTGTCCAGAATGACATATTTTTTCATTATATATTTTTCATTAATAACTAAATTAGAGTTCAGCATTGTACACATTGTGTGAGCTTTTTTTTCCTTCTCATTGTGCAGTGCTTTGTGTTTATTAATGTTGAAATTCACCTGACAGCTTATCCTATGGTCATAGAGAGCAGTAAGCTATAGATTTTCGTGTCATCTAAAACAGTATAATCATCACCAATTACCACCTTGCTGTCCAGTCCTTAGCCTTAAAATTTGTGGTATTCTGTGCAAACCAGAGGAGTATATCCAGTGTTAACTAATCTCTAGAAGAGAAACCATTATGTTCATACCCTTCCTTTCCCATGTTTTAGTATGTGAGAAAGGATTCTTCTCTTTTCTTGTGCCTAAATTTATTTTCTTTAAAAACTTTTGTTGAAGGGTCTTCCCAAAGCTATTTCAGCAAGTCTTTCTACCCTCTCCTCCTTGCATCCTTCTGCTCTCCACTCTTTCTCTTCATCTTTTAGAGAACTCTAATAGCTGTGGGTGAGACATCTTCTATCTGCCAGAAATATTGTCTTCCCCCTAAAGCCCAAAAGGTTCTCACGAGGCTACAAATTTTAGTCTTTGTTATAGCTTATATGAGTTTACTCATGTGTGTCTATGTAAATCCTAGGATTTCATGTGATCAACATGTCTGATGTTCTATTGTTTTCCATTCTTCTGGTAGAGGTGTTCATTTAAAGCATGTCAGCAGTTCTGGATTTTGGCTGCTGTACAGCTATTGGATAAACATTTGCTGATCCCAGTGGGATTTGCTGTCACTGCTGTGTATATTCTAAGGCCTTTTATATTGTAATATCAATTTGAGAAACTTGCTTAGATGTGTATTTGAATGAGAACTTTAGTTTGGAGAACTTCCAAATTTCTCTAGAGATTTAGTTTAGAAAGAATAATAAAAAACCCCCCAAACAACCAAAAACCCAAAGAGAACCAGCTTACATAGTATAACTGTTTTTTATCAATCCTTTTGGCACTCATTCATTTGTCATCCTTGTCACCTGTCAGGATTTTTCTACCTGCTTTGAAAAGTCTTTATTACTAACTTTTAACAAAGGAATCCTCCAGATATTTTGTTCAGTCTTTCTTTTGACTTCTTTTTTTGCTTGCTTGATATAATTTATCTCCCTTTTTCCTTTGAAAAACATCTTTTAATATTTTGGTTTTAATTATAAAATCCAGTACCTCTTTACTGTTTGGTCTAAGCTATCAGTAATAATGGCCTTTGAACAGAGTTCTCTGGGAAGACACAAAAATCTGAAAATATGCTTATTTCAGAATGAAATAATAATTCCTTACCGTTTAAATATAATTTATTATTATTATCAAAGTTTCTGATTTGTCCTGGGCTTTTGATGGTTTTTTGAACTTGTTTAACCAACTCATTCACTTGAAGATTCTTTATATGGTGAAGTGAGAGCTATATATGCTTTTGATCTTCACCATGAAAGAGTGTGTAGCCACTGAGCAGAACAGGGATCTCAGTTTGACTCGGGCACTCCTCGTCTTACATACATGATGGTGAAATAAGTAACTCCTGTGCCTGTATTCCGATGTGATTAATGATTATGGCTGCACCATGGAACTTGGTTGGTTACTTCGAGCAGAGAAAGTTATGCTCTGTGTCTGCTGTGTTAATTCAGGGCTCAAGAAGTGGAAATAAAGTAATGAGTGAGATGGGCAAAAGTTCCTTCTAGACTGATGCTAAGCAGCTGGTGATTTCATCTTCTATTTGGGGGATGTTCTGTTTTCTTTCTTCCTTTCAATCGCCTTCATTCCCTACTTCCTACCTAGTGCTTTGGATTTTGCCATCTTTAATATGAAAAATTTATAGTTTGTCAGATACATTTTGAATGTAAATTACCTGTCAAAGTATTTATGAGTAGCTTTTGCAGTTGTTTTAAGGTGGAAAATTTAGTGGCTCTTCACTTATGTAGTAGTAACCTTTGCATATACTCACAGTGCTGCTAGGTCAATTTAAAACTATATCATAAATAAGGGCTAAAATTGCAGCAGTACAGTTGTTAAAAACCTATCACGTGTAGATTTGAGATCTCAATTTGTAGCTTTTTTCCTGACTTTCAGTGATTTCTCACGCTGTTTAGAGATGCCAATGAAGAGATAAACATTACATCACTTAGTGAAGTCCATCTAATTTGAGCTTTTTGAGAGCATAAGGAAGTAAACTTATTGTCTGTGCAGCCCTTTCAGAGAGTGCCCTGCTTAGTAGTTCCTTGTCAGTTCAAGACAGGCTTTTCCACATGCCTGTTTTCCAAATGTTGCGATTTTTCTCCCTTTCCCAGTTGTCTGCTTGTAGAAGAATCGTAGGTGTCCTGAAACCAGCTTCTTGTAGACCTTGTGTTGTGAGACATTCTCCAGTTTCTAGGATTTCTGACTCTGGGTCAGAGCTTTGCAAGTGGTTATTTTGAATTCTTCTGTTGGGAACTGGAATTCTAAAGGAAGGTTGATTCTGGTTTTCAGTTTTGTGTACATAGCTTAGGTAAAGCGTGTGGTGAATGAAGTATATTGCATTTGTGAAAGAGCAAGTGGAGAGTGTGAGGTTTTTGATGGTGATGTTATTAGAGATGTGTCATATGGTTGTAAAGGTAAACAAGCTTTATGTTTTATTCAAGAACCAAAATTTCCCTTTTTTTAAATCGTGAAATACTTGTTAAAGATGTGCTGCCAGCCTCATACTCTAAATATTCCCAGCAGTAGGAATTTTGTAAAGAAAATAGACTTTAAAAGAGCACACATCGCACTATGAGAGGTGCGACTGTAAAGACTTCACTAATGCAGCTGTTAAAATGTCTTAAAATTCATATTCTGTGTGCAAGAACTTGATGCAGAGTATGCTTCAAACTTGTTGTTTGATACTTCATGTTTGGAACAGAGTAATTTCAGAAAGGCTGTGGGGGGGAACCCCAAAATAATACAAGTTCTAGTAATTAAAAGAGAAGGGTGGTGTGTGGGGTGGATTTAGAGAGGTGTGAGAGTGACTGACTGTCAGGCTAACCCAATAATAGACTTACAGTTCTCCTTGCATGTCAAACATATTAAAGATTAATTCTAAAACTATCACTGTTTATTCCCGCTTTTGTATGACAATAGTCCTTGTCCTTTGGAAATGGATAAGAGGCTGGTTTGTTAAAGGTGACTAAAAATCTTAATAGAAATATGACTTGGAAGTCCTTGAGGGATTGCTGGGGTGCTCTCCAAGCAGAGCATGCTTACCACCAAATCCTGTCTCAGGACTACTGACCCAGGGATAAGGCAGCTCTCCTCTCCAGTATGAGAGACAGAAAAGGCCCCTTGTTAGGGAGAGCAGTTCCATCTCGGCTCTTTGCCTCTCTAGTGTTGGTAGGAGGGCAAGGAAGTGGCTCCACATCAAGATGGGATAGGTTGGCTGAGGAGCAGGAGGTTACTGAAGGAGAAGCACAGTGGGCTTGCGTTGGGCCTCACTGTCAGCTGCTGGACTACTGTTGCCAATGCAGTGAAATAATTTTTGCAGTGCTTGATATTGAATGTGTTTAGAACTGAAGTAACTGAAGTGCTTCTAAGTTATTTGGTCTTTATCCCATTCCTACTGAAAGTATCAGGTAAGTGTAAGCCAGGAAGAAGCTAATGCATTGATATTAAGTACTGCACTTTTGGGTTTTGTTTTCATTTTGTTTTTTCTCGTTTTCCTTGGGACTGAATATTTGCTGTGCTTTCTTTAGGTCAGGATTTTACTGTCAAAATAGATTTTAGTGCTAATTAACTTGGATTTGCTTTCTCACATTAAAAAAAAGGTGAGGGCAGTAATGACAGTCATTCTGCTTTTATTATGGTATGTAAAAAATGCCAACCTTTTTTTATTTGTTCTAAAAATACATTGACTTTCCTAGTTCATGTTTTTTATTGAAAGTCAAATGTCATAGGCATCTGAGAGAGGTTTAGGCCTTAAGTTTTGTCAGCTAAACATCTGAGAACATGAGCTTGTGAATGTATATTTTATGAGTTCCTTTCTGGGGTTTCAGCTTGGCTTGGGTTGGAGACTGCACTTAAGGAAGTGGTGTATTCCCAGGAGTGAAAAATTAGGTAGCTGAGATGCAAGTTTAACTGCCTGGGGAACCAAGATGATGTAGTGGCTGTGCACCAGTTTTAGAAATGTCAGTAATATTTTAAAGATATGCTGATATACTTTGATGCCTCTTCACCTGCATGCTTACCGAGTTGTAACCAAAATTCTGTATTTCTCGGTGTGCTTTTTGGATTATTCAAATTGGCTTTTGCTAGCATAAGTGCACTTAAAACTTAGTGGATTTTTAATAGTGATACAGTACAGTCCATTCTATTATTTTAAAATTTTGGTTTGCATCTTTAGGAGTGAAATAGAGAAACAGTTTAGATTAAGTTCTGTAAGGCAATTATCAAAGTAGTTTGACTGTACTAGAAAGAATGGCTATGGATGCTTCACTGTCAAAACCTGAGGCAATGTGAAAACATCTTCTGGGTCATGCTTGATTTGATACTATCATGAAAAACCTGGGTGAAATACAATGCTCAAACATGAGATAAAGCTCCTTAAAACTGCAAAGCTGTGAGTGCTCAGGTCAGAGTTCAGGTGTTATTAACAAATTGAAAAAGTGATAGGAAAACAAAAATACAGTTTATAGCAATAGTCATTGGTGTATATGCAAAACACACGAGGAAGATACACCATATGCATGAGACAAGAACAAGATGTAGGAAATAAATCTTTAAATGCAATTGCAAAATGAAACTGCATTTCTTGGTGTGAGAATATTGATAGTAAAATTGCCAAGAATACCACTTGAATCTAGGTTTGTCATTCCTTGCAGATGTTTGCCTTGTGGATAAAGGAACAATTGACTCTAATTTTGCCCATTTAGTTCTTTAAACTAAAACCTCAGAAGTTGAAGGGAAGAAGAGTGTCTGTTGCTTCCCAGTAATAGTTACACAGGTTAAAGGAAAAACTTAATTGGTGATCTGATTTTTGTGTTTGAATAATAATGCCTTAAAATGTGGTTTGTTTTTCTTTTTTTAAACAGCTGTAGTGGATAGCCCCTTAGTGAAATTTCGAACATTTTATGTAATTCCTTTACACAACTGAAATTCAGCAAAACATGTTGAAGCCCTACTAAGAGAACGCCCAAGTTTTTCAAATAGCTGGTGTGCAGTTTTTCTGTCATGGAACAACACTGACATCCAGCGGTGGTCTTGTACTACTGCGGTCTTTTAAGATCCTCTGCTTAATTGCTTCAAGTGTTCTTTTTTCTATCGAGGCGTTGTCAAGTAAGAAAAATTTGAAAGCTTTCTGCGATTTTTTTCCTTTTGAAAACCTTACCATTTTATAACATGATTGTATAAATCTGCTTCTGTAGCAAAGATATGTAAGGAACATTCTGATTTTTGCATAAACACAATGAAAATAGCTATATAAAATTTGCTATAAAACTCATTGATTTGTGTGGCTGGCACTGAATTAGAAGTGGTAGTGCAGTTTGGGTTTGATAATATCACAGTGATTCTGGAAAAGTTGGGAATCTGAAATGGATAAATTTTATAGAACATATTTATTTATATTAATTTTCCTTATTTGCTTCTTCTGTTACACAAAGCTTCTACTTAATAAGATGTTAATTTTAGAGATAGTAGAAGAAAATTACAGAGGATTTATAGAAAAATTATGTGATAGAAAAAGGAAGGAAGATTAAAGATTTGTGTGCATGAGCTGTTAATTACGAAGAGAGAAAAGATGCTTTTCAAGATAGCTGCTCATGACAAATAAATATTATTAGGAGAGTTGTTTACCTGATGGATTTAATTAGAGAATAAGGCTCTCATTTAAAACCTTTCTCTGTGTGTGTATACACATGCATGTTTGTCTGCAGATGAAGTGTTTGATCCAGCAGTATAGAGCAGACAAAAAATGCATCTTGCTTTGATACTGCCAATTTCTTTAGTGTTTCAGACATAGGTAATAGAGTAGCAGTACACAAATCTGTCTATTCAGGCCACATCAGGTGTGATTTGTTCTTCATGAAGTAAAGCAGAACATAAAGGGAGATAAGTAGAGGCATAGGCAAGATTGGTACTATGGTTATATCCTATAGCAGTGGGAAATACTGAAGAGGAGAATGCACACCTATAAGGTACAAAAGTGGGTTATTAAATTGATGTTATACTTGATATGAAGGAGCAGTGGGAAAACAGCTCTGCCTGTCACTGATGTACTATTTTTTTTGTGTATTACAAAGAAAGAATTACTGAAATCTGTTTTCCATAGAAGCTTGTTGAGAACATTTTGATAGAAAAATTGCAGATTTGGATTTATATGTGAATGATTCATGTAGAAAATGCTGATTCATTACTAATGGCTTTGTTTTAATGTCTCATTTGAAGGTGGGAATGCAGGTACTTTCTAGGAGATGTTTTTTCTGACAAAAGCTGTTGCTAAGCGGATTGTACTGCTTCATGTCTCAGATGAATGAAGCTGGAGTGGGGGGAGGAATAGGTGAGATATTCCTCAGGTTTCAGCAAGTGTAATGCAAAAGAATTGCAGTAGAAACATTTATTTTCCTTTCTCTTCTGATCTTTCTCTTGAGAATGTGTCAGAAATAACCATCTCAACCATTTGTGGAAGCTTTATACCCATTTGGTTGAAAACTGATTTTTTTTTTCTTCTAATTTATATTAATGTTCCAAGGCCACAGAATCCCTGTGTGACTCCTGCAGCATTACTTACTAAAATTCCCTTGAAATGCATATAGTTGTTTTCATAACTTCAATATGTAACTTTTAAGATAGTTTTAAAATGTGTAAGAAAGAAGTGTAGTGAGTACTTTATTTCTTGGAAACTAAAGGTAATTTTAGTGTGTCTTAGATTGGTTACCAGTCCTTATGGTGGGAGGTTATGCTGTGGGGTGTGTGTTGTAGGTTTTTTTTGGTGTCATTGTAAGATGTCAGTGGTCAGCCACTGTCTTGCTTTGGACTTCTTGGAGAGCTTTGTGGAGCTTGGCTGCTGGCTCCCTATGCTTCTCACCCGTTTATTTTACCTTTTATTTATTTGCTGCTTCACATTAAGCAGAAGTGCTTAATTCTGAAATGTTTATTTACAGAAGGAAAAAAGGGAAATTTGTTGATTGTGGCAGCAGCATTTCCGTGCCAGGTTATTCCCAGTGTCTCCTTTATTTATAAAGGAGAGTTAGGGGAGATGGCTTGGAATGGGGGTGTGGAGAGCAAGGATTGACAGACACTGCTTGCACAGCACCAGCACAGCCAGGTAGATCTTGGGAATTGGGGGATTTATGGGCACTTCCAGCCGTGTGATCTGGCTCATGTGCGGTTTAGGATTGCTTCCAACCGCTTGGCAATAGGGAGTGTCTTGGATTAATGTAATAGGATCACACTGTAGGTGACCTTTTGTTACCTGAGGTCATGGCATTTTGCAAAACGGGCAGAACAGGTTATGCAGATGATGTGAGGCACTTGAGTGAATATAATAGAGACACAGAGCTGCAGGGCTGTTCTCTTTGACTCCAGAGCAGGTTTTTACTGGTTTTGGTTTTGTTCAGGGTCAGTTGTTTTTTTTTTTTTTTTCCCCTCCCTTGATCTAATACAGAGAACAAAGAAGTAAGTGGCCCTATGCTGTAAAGGTGCTACCTTCAGCATATCACATGCCTTCATTAAGAACAGATAGAAAAAGGCAATCTGATTCCTTCAGAGTCTGGAAAAAGCTCAGACTTAATAATCCTTATGTTGTCGAGGGAAGGATTGTGCCATCTGAAGAGGTAGCTTTATCTGTTTTGACTCCCTTTTCATACTTGAGTGAGGTAGATGTATTTTTTTCTGTCTAAATAAATTTATTTTAAAATAAATTTAATAAATTTTTTTTTCTTAAATAATTTGTGGGCCTGTAGCAGGAAATACTCAAAGCTAAAACTTAATAGTTCTTATAGGAGACTGTACAAACAGGAGAAAATAAAATAGTTTATTTAAAATAAGTTTCTTTAAATTTGTTAAGAAAATATAAACATGTTTGGAGTACTCAATGCTATATGAAGTAGTCTGTATAAGAATGTTATTATGGCAAAATGGAAAAGACTGACTTGATAAACACTGGTTTCAAGCTTTTGCTACAGCAGGAGAGATCTGTGCTTTGGCTGAATCTGGTGTACAATGTCCCCTGGTTGCAATTTGCTTCCTGGCCAATTTCTGACCATTTTTTTACTAAATCTATAGTTTTGCATCCTGTTGCACAGAAGCAGCACCTGACACATTACTGGAAAGCTCTTTTTTTCTCTGTTGAAGTTCTTTAGCAAAATTTGGCTGTCAGAATTGTTGATTTGATCTTTTTTTCTTTAAAGTAATCTTGATCCTGATCTTTTGCATTTGCCTAATTTATACTTTTATATAATAAGCATCTATGATAACCAAACCAACCAACCCTGAACTATAAAGTATCCCCCCTACATTGATATTCACAGGTTTTTTTATTTTTGAAAACTCTTAAAATAACAAAGTCTGTCAGGTTTTTGCTTAAAAGCTTTGATGTTTGCTTAAATCAATCTAACAGATGTCCTCAGTAGTATTTTATGATTGGTGTCTCTGTGAGGTTGGCAGAGATTTTGGTCAGATAGGCAATGTTTTTGCTAAGTGCTGTTGCTTAAATTAGCAGAAGTCAAAAATTAGTGGTCTTCTCCCATGAGGTTCTCTTTATCCTTCTGTCTCAAAAACTTTCCTAAATAATGAGAGAAACTAAATTGAAAATTCATATGTAAATTTATACATAAAAGGTTATAAACTGAAAATTTTGACTAAACCAGAGCGTTGTTTTGACAGCAGGGATTCAGTCTTCTTCACTTTGAGGTGCAAAAGTAAAATGTGACTCAGCAGTGAATTTTGTAATAGAAGAATTAATCTTGTCTTATAGAGAGAAAATTTAATTGTAGGTCAGATTCTTGTTTAGTTGTTCTTTAAAAATGTTTTTTTCTTGCTGGAAAATGGTAGCACTTATGTTGAAGTACACAGCTTAAATAAGTCTGTAAGAGAATTGCAGTCCCTCTAGCTTTAGTAGAATGAAGAATGATGTCATTTGCATTTGGAGCAGTAAAAGAAAAATCCTTCCTTGACTTAGCCAACAGTCTAAAACTCAGCTTATGGATTTTGTACTCCCTTAGCCCCTGCTGTTCAAATTATGTTCAGTTTTATGCTGAAGATGGCAGAAGGCAAACTGGTAGAGCTTGATACTGCTCTTTCTAGGAAGTCTGTTGGTGTAATTAAGCCACAGTTGAAGCCTTGAGAGCAGGATAGTCTGGATGTATCTGTTTCCCCTGGCACAGAGTGGGAATGCTGTTCTGCTTTACCTTCTGACTCCAGCTAATGAGAGCTGCTAATGCACAGGAGTTGCACAAAGCTTCCCATATCATAGTACTGAAGCTTAGAATTACTCAGCTGGGAAATCCTCTATTACAATGCAGAGCAACACATCTTGCTACCTTATTCTTCTCAAGCATTTGTCTTTTATTAAAAAAATAGAATTGTGTCTTTGTATGCTTCTATATATATGTATGCTTTTTTTTACCATCTGAATTGTTTAATTATTGGCTTTTCTTCCTTTTGGTGATGGTGGGCTAGAGACTCAGGATTTGCTAGATTCTATTGTCTGACATGAACAGATAAATCCCATCAAGTGTCTGGGTTGGAGTACAGCTGGGAGCAGTAATTAGTCTTGGAACACTGGCAGGACTGGAAAGGGCAATGTTAAAGTCACCAGGGCTGGAATCAAAAAGGTCTGTCAAGTGTACTTCCCTTCAAGTATTTTTTTGCCTTGTTTGTATGTTACACTGTGCATGTTATTTTCTTCAAAGCGAAGTATTTCTTGAAGCACCCAGGAATATTTATTTTTAGTATTTTTAGTGTATGTTACTCTTTGTTTCTTAAATCATTCTTTTATTATTTGGGAAAAGGTGATTTCTTGGTGAGTAGTTATTTAAATGTTGAGGAGGAACTATGTTTCAGACTGGGTGTCTATCAATTATGTAATGGTTGCTGTGATGTATTTGAATAAAATGAGCTGTGCAGAAGAAGGCAGGTTGCCTAGCTACATAAAATTGAAAATTGGAACTGCAGATGGGGTACAGTAGGCAAAGTGAACAACAATGTCACAATTTCTGATCGCTCCAGTTTAAAACTATCCTTTTTTAAAGTTTTTTTTTGAAGGCTAGTATAGGTCAGCCCTTTAAAATTGATTCAGGTAATCAATTCAAAACTTGGTGTTCAAAACTTACTGTATACTTACAGAATTTTTGCAGAAAGATACTGATCCTGCACTACCACCATCGGTGTAAGGAAACTACTTACATTAAGTAATTTTTCATTAATTTTTACATCTATATTTTACCAATACAAAAGATAGGAACTAAGGACAATCTCATAGAAAGAAGAAATGTTTGTCTCATTGATACATCATGTGATATTCCATTTTTTTTTTTTCTTTCACAGGTGTCTTTCAGATGAAGGAATTGAAGCTTGCTTAAGTTCATCTGAAAAAGTTAATACAAATGATATTATCCTAGTTGCTCTTAATGTAAGTCATGGTAGTGAAAATGTTTTTTTCTGAGAAATCATGCTAAAAATTATAGATGCAATGGCTCAAATATAGGTTTGTGTGTCTAATTAAGTGTGTTATTGTCAGTGTGATTTATGTAAAGGACAGAAGACTTACCTCTCTCCTTGCCTATATGAATTGTGAGTTTTATTTGGAAAGAACATCTATTCCAAACTGCAAAACTTGTAGGAGAAAAAATGAACAGATTTGGCAGTAGGAAAATATTTTTTTTGTTTATGAAATGTAAAACTAAAGTCAAACTATAAGCAGTAATACAACCAGAAGTGCTATGTAATGACATGAGTATGAAATTTTAGTATAAGTTTGTTGGGATTAAAAAAACACCCTTACTTTGACTTCTGGACATGATACTCCTTAAAGCGCATTCAGACTACATATCCAGTGTTGTCTACATATTTATGTAACTAAAACCTGGATTTTTTTCTTTACTATAGAAATCTAGATTAGTACTCAAAATTTTGGCAAAAAATTAACAAGGAATGTTCAAGATAGCACAACATCTTCAAAGCAATATACCATAGTATTTTTTAAGGATATGAGAAAAGTGTGCATGTGAATCCCTGTTTTTCAGAATTCTAGTATATACATTGTTGGTAATCGTTAAGTCTGCTGCCTTTCTTAGTTCATGTATTTGCTATTTTATTTTAACATATCAAATCCCTACTCAGATGTTTTGAATGATTTAATATAAACTGTACTTTATTTGGTTTAATATAAACTTTGTAATAACTATATGTAGTTTCAAGGGGGAAAACAATGTAGTTGTGCTTAAGAGAAAAGTATTCTTCCTTTCTGAAATTAGAAATAATAAAATAATGAAATTATGTGGGAGTTGTTGGGGATTATTTTGTTCCCCCTCAAGATTTAACCACTAGGTGGTTTTAGATGATACTCTGAAAAAGAGGGTCCCCTCTGCTCCTTTCACTTATTCTTTAAAGCATGTGTTCAGTCACTCATGTATAGAGGCACCAGTTCATGTAAGGAATATGAAAAGAATTAAAGCAAAATTATAATGCAAAGATGCAAAGAATGTAATGCAAAACATGCAGAAGGCAAGCATTTGATTCCTGGACCAGAGCAGCATGTCCATATATTTGAGAATGTATTGCTGCTTTATACAAAACCCAAATAAAGTATTTGTGAGTTGCTGGGTATTACCCTGCATGTAATCATCTGCTGGAATGAGTACTGACATGATCGTTTGTGACTGTGTTGGTATTTCAGGTTTGATAGATAATAAAAATAAATCAGGAATGTTGCACAAGTACTCCAAACCAGAATTAATGGCTTATCACTTTTAATGATTAAGTCAGGTTTTTTTGTGCCCAAAAGATTAACTTGTCTGTTGAGTATGTAGAGGGTAGCAGTGTGTCTTTAATGACAGGATAATAGTGAATTTATGTTCCACTTCCTACAAATTCTTCCTTGACTGCTAGAGGCACCTTTCAGGCAGAAGAAATCCAAAAGTCAGCTGACCTTTTTTTACCTTTTTTTGAATGTATATGTGTCAATTGCTTAAATAAGTATGAAGTAGACATAAGTGTATCTTCAGTCCTTCAAATGTTTTTATTTTGTCTAAGAACTTTAAAGTATTTGTAAAAGTTGTCTACCGCTCCTGCTACTCTGATGGGAAGCTGGAGATTTCAGCAAGGGCAAGTTCTGCCTGAACAACCCAGTAGCCTTCTGTGATGGGGTGACTGCATCAGTGGGCAAGGGAAGGGCTACAGATGTCGTTTCTCTGGCCTTCTGTAAAGCCTTTGACACGTCCCTGAGAATATCCTTCTTTCTAAACTGGAGAAAGACAGATTTAATGAATGGACTGTTAGAGGCATAAGAAAGTATTTGGACAGTCCCATCCAGAGAGTAGTGATTAATGGCTCAGAGTCCCAGTGGACATCAGTGACAAGTGGTGTCCCTCAGGGATCTGTACTGGGACCAATGTCACTAAATATCTTCATTAATGACACAGATGAAGGGTCCAAGTACACCCTCAGCAAATTTGCAGATGACATCAAGCTGAGTGGTGCAGTTGACACACGTGAAGGACAGGATGCCATCCAGAGGGACCTGGACAAGCTCAAAAATTGGGTGCATCAGAATCTTGTGAGGTTCCAGGACCAAGTGCAAGGTGCTGCACCTGGGCTGGGGCAAGCACCAGTATCAACACAGGCTGGGGGATGCAGAGATGGAGAGCAGCCCTGCTGAGAAGGACTTGGGGGTGCTGCTGGATGAGATGCTGGACATGACCCAGCCATGTGCACTCACAACCCAGAACAGAAAGCCAAATGTGTCCTGGGCTGCATCCAAAGCAGTGTGGGCAGCAGGGAGAGGGAGAGGATTCTTCCCCTCTGCTCTGGTGAGAACCCACCTGCAGTGCTGTACCAAGTGCAGGAAGGACATGAACCTGTGGGAGCAAGTCCAGAGGAGGGGACACCAAGATGATCAGAGAGATGGACTGTCTCTCCTGTGAGTAAGGCTTGGGATGGTTCAGCCTGGAAAAGAAAAGGTTTAGGGGTGACCTAATTGTGACTTCCCAGTGCCTGAAGGAAGCTTAGGAGAGAGATGGAGAGAGAGACTTTTTACAAGGACATGTAATGAAAGAACAAGGGGGAATAGCTTCAATCTGAGAGTAGGTTTAGGCTGGATATGAGGAGGAAGTTCTTTGCTGTGTGGATGGTGAGGCACTAGAATGGATTGCTCAGAGAAGTCATGGATGCCCCATCCCTGGAAGTGTTTAAGGGTTTGTTGGATGGGCTGTGAGCAATATTGTCTTACCAGAAGGTGTACCCTGCCCATAGGAGGGGATTAGAATTAGATGTTCTTTAAGGTCCCTTTCAACCCAAACCGTTCTAGAATGATTCTGTGGACCACACAGGAGCCATTTATAGGAGCCTGTGTGCTATTTAGGGACATACAAGTGACAGATGAGTTTCCCCAGTTGTAAAAAACTCAGATTTTCTCAAATTGAAAAACTGAATGTGCTTCCTTGTCATTACCTGGCTATCTTGTGGAACAGAGAGAGGATTGGGCATTTATTCCCTCTATATACTCAGCAAATACGCTACAAGTGCATTCTTATGATTGTTTTCTAATTTGTAATTTACCAGTGTTTCTCACTGAAAACCAGAATAAATGATTTACAATATTTTGGATACTAAGATAGAGTCCTGCTCAGTTTTAGATCAGGGTGCCAGAACAGTAGGCCATTGACATATATTAATGGCAAAATATGGTTCAAGTTCTTGTAGTAATTACATTTAGCACATTTTCTTTTGAAAGAGTTGTTTATGATCATAATAGGTAAGGATTTGTGCATGTAAAAAGACAGGAACTAAAAATACTTTTCTCTAAGTGCCAGATGGAGAGCAAAGATGGATGTTTTACCTCTGTGAAGCCTCACAGTTATGTTTAACCATTAAACATTGCATAGCCATTTGGTTTTGTTTATTTAAAAGCATTTTAATCAATGTTGAAAATGTTAATTTCATTAATTAAAACAAGAATATAATTTAAAAAGCAAAAAGAGTTCTTTTGTAAACTCTTGAGTTGTTGAATTTTTTATCACACAAAGGAGTGGATTTCTGTTGAATAAATAGTTGTCATTATGGAAAAAATGCTATTCTTATTCCTATGTTATGGGGTTTTTTTTTAAGTCCATATTTTAAGTTAATATTGTCTTGTCTTCTGTAATCATTTCAGACAGATTTAAGAACGATTGGCAAGAAATTCCTCCCCAGTGACATCAATGGTGGAAAGGTGGAAAAGGTAGACAATATTTTTACTTCACTTTTCTATATTCTGTGATTTCTGTGTTATGACAGCCTTCTGCGGCGCATTAGTCGGGTTTTGTCATTACTTCAAGTAAAAAAACCCCCAATGTTTGAATCTGTTATAATGTAAAAATGTGAACATAAGCTCCATAAAAGGGGACTTTCTGGGTTTTATTTCAACAACTTTGAAATGATTAAATAAAAATCTGAACAATTCTGGCAACTTCATTTGTTGCTGGAAAGTCATTAAACTTGTTTAGTCTTGACACTGTATCAGAATTTCATTTTTTCCCCTCATTATCCTGAGAGGGCAACAAAGCAGGTCAGAAATAAATCGAAGTAGAAGTTTGATTCTGATACACAGTGATACATGTTTATGCTGGGTTACTTGCCTACTGGCATCCATGGCTATAGCTATGCCCTTTATGTAATTTTCCTATGGTTGTGTATCCCACAAGTCATGTGGATAAAACATGTTAGATGGGGTAACACTTTGTGCTAGAGAAGAGCATTATACTTGAAACTTGGGTGTGCTAGATTTTAATGCATGTTGCATGTTTAGATAAAAATGAAATTTGTCCCCTTCTGTATAGCCTTCCTGTTTTGTTCCTTAGAACAAAACAATTCAGAGGTGGGTAAAGGAAGGAATTTTATTTTAACCTTAGCAGTGGTTCTCACTTCAATTCTTTACCACTTACTTCAAGTATTGATAGTCTATCACTGATATGAAAGATCTGGGGAAACTTATTTCTTTTACTGTTGAAATTCAGTAGGTTAAGGTGGGTTTGTTTTAAGAAAGCCAGATTGCTGAGAGAGGCTGCTAAGAGCTGTTAGGATTTGTTTGTTTTGTTGTCTAAATGGAGTAGTCACTGCTGCAAGCACAGACTTCTACTAGAAAAAGGCACAAACATTATTGCCATTTATGCAAAGCACACTTTAGAGACAGGCCATTGCAGGATCATAGATTTTAGCAAGGCAGCAGTCAGTGCATGCAGCATATTATTTAGCAAACTAACTTTATGGGAAGAGTTTTAACTTTATCTATATTCATAGATCTTTAGAAAATGATTCTAAAAAAAAACCCAAACCAGACGCTTGCAAACTGTTTCCTGGAGGGTGATAATCCTTCAGGTTTTGGGAAGAATTAAGCAAAAAAAATCTGCTTGAGAAGGACTCCTATTTATAATTTTTACCTCAAGCTATTAGATAGTATGCTGAATCCTTGCTCTTTTAACAGTAATTTCCTTTTTTTGAGTCAAATAAGGTGAATCTGACACCTTAATCAGTGCTGCTGCTTAGCTTTCAATGTATGCAAATGCATTATGTTATAGAGCTGTGTGTTTACAAAAAAAAAATATTTGCTTTATGGGAGAGGAGCAACTTCTTAGTATAATCTCTCCATGGAAAGTAGTAATTTGTTGTTCAGAAATGTTTCAGTTAAAAATAGAAATTATGTGCTACTATTCTTCCTCGCAGCCAAGACTAATATCAGTATTATTTATTTATATCTTGAGAACCTATGATGTATTTCCATCTTGCATAGAAAATAACTTTATTTATTAAAAAAATAACTTTTTATGCCTATTATATAATAGGCAAATAGTTGCATAAAAGCCGGGAGAGTCCTAGTATGAAACACGGGTATTTGACCACTATAGATGGTTATCTTCAACTTCAGTCATTAATACACAGAGCTATTTCACTCATTCATTTAATATCTATGGGTTAGAAAAAATCAATATTACCAGCATTAACCACAAGATGGCCACATTTACATAGGATTTGGGAAAACTGAATCCTTCCATTTCTATCTAGATGACTACACCACAGAGATCCGTTAAGTATTTTTGAAGGAATTGAAGTGCAAAGAAGACTATAAAGTTACAACATAAACTTAATAGCTGCTACATTTAAGGGTTACTGGTTTTCTTTTGAGAACTTGTGTCATTACAATGGAAACATTAACTGCAGGAGAAGCATTCAGAAAGGATTAAAGTTGTGATCTCAGAGTTCCTGTCTGAGTACTGGCAAATTGATGGTAAGCAGTTGAAAACATAAGGTCCCAGCAATTTAATTCCTGTAAAGGTTACTCACATGCTTCCCCATTTCTGTTTCATTGTTTTTTTGATTGTAGATTTTTGTTTCCTACAGCCTTTTAAATTTTTTTTCAAAATTATGATTGGATTTGTGGTTCCATTTAAAACTGATTGGCATTGAAAAAAGCCTGTTTCATTGAGATTGTTTGCTACATCAGATCTTCTACTGCAATCATAGTAAAGCCATTGTGCCCCTGTTCTCTTATTTATTAATTTCTCTTCTTTTTATATATACTTACCTACTGGATATCTGCTCTCATTTTGTGTTCTTCTGGCTGCATATTCTATTTCTTCAAGGTTAGAAGCTGATGGACTGTGCACTTTTTCATCTTTCTGCTGTCATTTAGGAGTTAGAGATCAGTTGAGCAGCCACAGACAATTTTCTTTTCAGACAAATTAAAATGACTTAGCTATAGCTGAAATTTGATAAATGGTTGAGATGATTGGTTTGGGCTTGGGTTTTTCAGGTGGATTTATTTTGCTTTATTTTGGTGGTTTTTGTTTGCTGTGGGGTTTTTTGGGGTTTTTTATGTTTTTTTGTTGGGTTTTTTGGTTTGTTTTTTTGATTTGTTTGTTTTTTTGTTTGGTTCTTTTTAGTAATAATTTTTATTGTTTGTAACATAGATTATGGTATGTCTAGTAGGGTATCCATTTTTATGTAATCAGTAGACAAGTGACATCCCTTCAGTTTGTTATGTTTTGATTGGACCATTGTTCAAGGAAGCTATATTTCTAGTTGGAGTTTACAAAGCAGTTGTACTTGAAATTTCCTCTTGATCCAAACAGAGAGTCTTCTAAGCTGTTTTTTTTTTTGTTCTTTAGAAGACTTTGTTGGTGAAAGTCACCCTGCAGTGAAATCTTATCTGGACTCCATGCTGTGTTTGAAGTGACAGTATCTGTGTTTTTGTTTGTTTGCCTCCTTCACTGTTTTCATTCACTTTTATTTTATAATCTCTATCTCAGAGATGTGTGAAGCATCACAACTGTTTCTTTGTAAAACCCGTTTTTATCATGTTTTAGAACACAGAGTACATGAGTGATAGAAATTCAACATGACTGCCTGATCAAATTACACTTTTCTCTGCCTGGGGGCATCTGTTGGTATGTCTAGATATTGCAGTGTGTTTGCTTAACAGTGCTAACAATTTTGTCTTTTCTGTTTGACTTATCTAGCTGGAAGGGCCATGTGTCCTGCAAATACAGAAAATTCGCAATATTGCTGCACCAAAGGATAATGAAGAATCTCAGGCTGCTCCCAGAATGTTGCGTTTACAGATGACTGATGGACACACAAGCTGCACAGCTATAGAATACAGTAGCATGTCAAAAATAAGGTGAACAGCTAACTTTTCCATGTTTTCCTTTGCTACTTAAATGTCCTTGAAATAATGGAAGTGTCCTTAGTAACTTATGAAAATATTGCTCTGCTAAAGAGGCTTCCTTTCTGGATTTGTATATAAAGGAGAAATTTGATTTCAGCATGCAAAGGTACATATGAACGTAATTTACAGTTCTGTTTATGTTGAACTACATCACGGAAGAAAGTGGATTTTTGCAGCCATCTACTGAGTTGTGGTTTCACAACACACAGCATTTTGGGGGTGTGTGTAAACTTGGGGCAAATTCCCAATTTTCAGTAGTAGCAGATCTTTTGCCTTACCTTTGTAGCAGGAATGCCACAGGCTTGACACTCCTAACCCAGTGCAACTAATGCTGCTTAACCATGGGCAGGTCTTTAACTTGGATATTTCTTCAGTTAAAAGTGAAGGGTAAGAGAGGTGATTACTGCTGAACGTGGGGGTGCTTTGTGTTTTTGGTTATGGAGGTGCTGAAAACAATTTCTGGTGTTTAATCTGCAGAGTCGTGGTGTGCTCTGCACTCTTCTAGTTCAGGTAATTTTGGTTTAAAAAAAAAAACCCTTTTTCTGTCTCTCTGCTAGCTGCAGCAGTTAGATATAGATATATACTTAATTTTTGAATGTCATTTTTAAGAGTTAAACTATTCCTTCTGAGCAGGAGCCAGCTTGCAGTTTAGAGTGATGCTGTCAGAACATTTAATGATATTTTAATTTTAGCTTGAGCCAGCAGAACTTGGAATATCATATTCCAATGCGAATATAAAGAAAGCAATAAAGGAAGGCAAACAGACTCTTGTGTAAGTAGATTCTAGATCGCAAAATGTTTGAAGATAAATACCCAGTACAAGACATAATTTGAAAGCTTTTTGATAAAATCTCGAAAATGTTAGAGAACTCATCGCTCTAGTAATGTTGTAAACACTTGTTTTTACATAACATTTAAAGATTTAATTTGTGTTATATGTAATTTTTTCAGGGCTGATGTTAGATTATTAAACTGTAATAATATCCTGTTTCAGTACATAGAGTTACTTTAAATAAATAAAAATCACAATTTTCTTTTATAGGTTTTTAATGACTATAATTTTCATTTATCCCTTTCCCCTTGCCTCATTTTAATTTTTTTTCTGTATTTCTTTCATGTCTATTTTCTGATTGTCCATGTTTTTGCATCAGAACAATCCAAAAATTCATTAACATTGCTATGGTTAAATGGCACTGGTTCTGTAATTGGCTGACTCCATTATGAATTTTCCTCACCGTGTGGTATGGGCCTGTGATTGCAACAGTAGCTCTAGCATATTTTAAAGAGATTATTGTCTCTCAGTTGAAAGGTTTTAACTGGCTGCGTCCTGTTTCTCAAAAGAAGAAGCAGTTTCTAGATTGCACTGCTTGTCATATCTTTCAATTACATGTTGGAAGTACATGATTCTTTCATGCTTCTGCTGTTGCTTTTCCTAGGGTAGATTCATGTGAGAAGATAAGGTGGCTCCATGTGGGAGCTGGTGACAGAAAGTATTCATATGTTTTAAAATTATAGCGTAGTGAGAGAAGAAGCACTACAAGATGCATGGTTTTTATATTTATTCTAGTATACTCCTAACTCTTAGTAATATGTAGAAAGGTTCCTTTCTAACCACTCTGTGTGTCTACTAAGTTAAATGTCTAAAAAAAAAAATTTGAGATTATTAACTATTTGGAAATCCACTCTTAACTGTAATATGAAGAACCTGCCTCAAATCAGTTGTCTGAGAATATTATCTGATAATCAAAACAAATCATAACCTTACTTCAGTATTGTGAAATTAGATATTAACCAAACAGGCAATTTGCCAGTATTTATCTCTGTTAGAATCTAATTTGCAGTATGGCATTTTTGTATAATGGGTAGGAAGTGTTTCAATAAAGCTATTGAAAAGTACTATGCTTTTTGATGCTAATTTTTTATTATGGCATATGAAAATGTTGGAATTATAATAAGAGTAGTTTTTTATATGTTTGTGACAGAATATTAATAAATCTATTGGAATTTTTTGACTTTGTTTCTACCTCTAGCCTGAACACTCCACCTGGAACAAAAATTAAGCTTTCAGGAATTGTTGAAGTGAGAAATGGATTCTTGCTGTTGGATGACAGTAACACAGCAGTTCTTGGAGGTGAAGTGGAGCATCTTATAGAAAAGTGGGAATTACAAAGGGTGAGGTAACACCACTAGAAATGCTTGTCTTACAAGTTGCATATTGCATTCAAAAATGTCAAGCTTATTCTGTTGGTTGTGAACTTTTTTATAATAAACTTTTAGAACTGTACTGTCCAAATAGTTTTAGGGCTGTGGCCAAATGTATGCAAGTAGGTCTTACATATAATGTTGCAAATTAAAAAATTACAAGTGATCTTTGCATGAAAACTGATTCCTTTCTGCAGGGATATATTAAATTTATGTTGCTAAATAGTCATGGGTGGTATTATGTTGGTAAATAGTCATGGCTTTCTTAAACATTGTGTTTGTTACCAAAATACTATGGAGTTCTGCCTTTTACAGTTACTGTCTGCAGACTGTGTCTTTTTGAGGAAAAAATAATAGAATAAATGTACAGAAAGCATTGAAGTTGGTAATGTTTGGAATGAGCCCTGTACCCCAAATTTCATCAGTACTTCAGGTAAATTGTGGTTACAAAGTCAGATTGGAGATTTAAAATTCTTCCAACAAGGCATAAAAATGTGTAAGCTCCTTTACTTTGGTTTCTGTCCCAGTAGAACAAAAGTGGCTGCAGGAATATTTTTTGAAACATTTTCTCACAAACAGGTGCAAGTTCCTAGGGCAGGATTTGTGACCCTACTGTCATTAGTCTCAAATATTTGCCAGATTAACTATCACTACTACAACCACGCACATCTCTGTATTTTTACATCCACATCTCTGAAACAGAGTGGCTGCTTATGGACATGATGGTTAGTTCTGTATGAAGTACTCATTTTATTGTTGCTCCTGCTAAGTTGGGCTCAGTAATTTTTGTTAGAGCTAGCCTTCTTTGGTGTTCAGTTGAACTTCATAATTTCCAGCACACTGAGCCAAAATTAATTTGAAGTTTAGTTATGCATTCTAGTAGATTCTGTTTGTCATCCTTCAGCCTTTATAGCTAAAAATAAGGGTTTTTTTTTAAAACGCGAAAGCATTCCTGGTTTTAAATGAAGCTTAAAGAAGTTCTGGCAGAACCATCCCATTTTGTGATTTTTATTCTTACTTAGCATTAAGTCTTGTGAGTTCTCTCTTCAGTTAAAGAAGGTAGATAGATGGGGCAGAAGAGAGAACACAGAGCTAACATTTTCTTAAGAATTCACAAGACAAGAATAGAACTGGTTTGCTTTCTTGGTGATATTTTGAACAGTCTGTTTTCATATTCCTTCTACCTGGACTTCAACAGATAAATTTTGCTTTATACTTCATTATTGGTTTTTGAAATCAGTGTCAATAAATAACTTGGAACAGACTCTATTTACATAAATAAAAAAAAAGCAAAGCATTTAGTAACCAAAGGTGTGCTGCTGACTACAACTTTCAGCACCTGATAGCCAGCTCTCTTGGCTGTATGCAGTATGTGTAACAGAGTGGTAGCTGTCACTGATTTGCTCTGGTAAGATACAGAAAGTTAACTATTGCCTGTTGCTATCCCTTCTGTGCTCTGATTCTCAAACTTTTGGAGTTTGCCAGAGTATTTTCTTTTTCTTGTTGACCAGCTCACAGCACATGAACGTGGCCATGTCAGAAAAGCTGTGGGTGACAAGGAATCAGTTTGGACAGGTGAACCATGACCACTGGAAATTGTAGTTCCAGTTCTATATCCAGACTGACAGCTAGACAGATAGGGCTCAAACAAATCTGTAGAAGCCAGATGCTACATGGTAGCAGTTTCCCTATGAACTTGATGCTTCAATCCTGTTCAGAAGGGTTTGTAGAAGAGTACAGCTGACAAATAAATATAATTGCTAAAATATCTGAGAGGTGGCAAGGACATTGCCGCTCCTTGTCTAATCTTGTCATGGAAGCTTAAATAAATGCTAAATTGTATTTGCATAAAAAGACATAAAACTTCTATTTGTGTAACTATTTCAAATTACTTGTTTTGAAGCTAGTTTTTTATTTTTGATGGCAGTTTTATATTTTGTCTCCACTAGGAAGTCTAAGATGTGTTAATTTGGCTTCCTGTGTAGGTGATGACATAAGGGGGTTTTATACTTAGCATAAAGTTAGTGTTATTAAGCCAAATAGCATGAAACTTTAGAATAAAAGTTGTCTATTCTGTCTGAAGGTATTGCCCTTGCACCTACTTGTCAGCTTCTACTTGTTCAATTGTATTACTGTTTTGTTCCATTCAGAGCAGTGTTTGAAATTGCTTTCAGGAGGAATCAAGTTTTAGTAATAAAAGACTCATAATACAAAGTAGCATATGTGGAATGAATGCAGTATTATCACACTGCATGAGGAATAAATGTGCTCTTCCTTGTAGATTCAATTTTATCATAAGGTAAATTCTTGCCTGGGAATTTCAGGTCATTTTAAGTGTCCCTATTTAAGAGACAGTAAATAAATAAGGAAGGAGTGTAAATGAGACTGTTACTGTGAGATTTGCTTTTCTAGACTATTTGGAAGTATGAGGTGAGGTGTCGTGGACATCTTTAAGAAAAAATGCAGTTCCAAATAATTATTGCTTTGTGGTGTTCCTCATTGCTTTGTGATGTTCTGATGGTGGCTGATGTTCCAAACATAAAGGATCAGTATCTATATGATGTTGCTGGTACCCTTCTTATGTGGGAAGACTATTTTGTATTGCTATTAAACAAAACACCAGACAATATGTAAGTGAAGTCTGAAGCAAATCTGCTGAGGTGATTGGTGAGACTGTTTGGTAGGGTCTTAAATTTTTAACACTTAGAGTTACAGTTCATCTAAAAGTAAAGCTGTTTAGTATACTTCAAGATTTTTCTGTTTCGGTGAAGGTGAGGCTAAATACTGAGATTACATCATGGGAAAAGGAAGTAGTTTTAGGTATACTTCAAAATACATGTATAAAGGAAGGCAAAGGTACAATGGTACATAATATCAAGCAATCTTATATTGTAAACCTTAGTTTCTTAAGAGATTCTCTAGGAAATATATTTTTAGTGTCATGATGCAATTAGAGCAAAAAAGGTAAAAGAAGTACACTATATGTATTTATAACAAAGTGTATTGTTAATGAGAGTTACTGCTGGGTTATGAGGAAATTTAATTGTAAGTTAAAGAAGATTGTGTGTGTTGCTAATTTGCTTTTTATTTGGTGCCATGTGAAACCTGGTTTCTAAAGCAACTGCTCTCACTTCTCAGCAGAGAGTGCTCCTTGAGAAGAAGGTTTCAGATCATTAGAATTCTTTGCTTATGGATAACAGTTTTATGCAATAAATTGTTATGATTCAAAATTCATGTAGGTAACTGTTAGTAAATAGGCAGTCAGTTTATGAGGGCTTTTTTGCCATTTGTCCAAATACAATTGGACATTTGAGCAGTAATGTCCAATTGCACATTTGAGCAGTAGATTGGAACAGTCTTTTTCTTCTATGTGATTTCTTGATTCTGATTTGGTAAAAAAGAAAAAAGTGTAAATTCAGCTTGCTCTTCCTGATTATAGGACATGAGGAATTAATCCTATCTTGAGTTCTTGTCTAGTCTATAATTATTTCTTTTAATTATAATTTGATTCTGTATGGGAGTTCATTCCAAAATTGCCTGCATTTATCTAGGTACAAATAAGCAAACAAACAGAAATGCCAGAATAAGTGCAGGGTTTATTGCACCTGGAGTGCCTGCTCTGGGGAAGTGAAGTGGCTTGGCCATGAAATCCTTGTTCTACGTGCTGCTTCAGTTAATAGGTACAGGGAGGTGTGAGCATGCTGCAGTCATCAGCCCTTGGTTAGCTCATATTTCTAAGGCAGCATTTTAACTGAACTGGTTGGAACTAAAGCACAAAAATTTTATGATTTTTGCACTTCTAAGCGCTTTTTTGAATAATTTATTGAATACTTTATCAGTGTTTTTTGCTCTAAGGTATGAGAAAAAGGATTATTCTTTTTCTTCAACCCTGAAAGGAATTAATAGCTATAAATGATTTAGAAAACAGTCTTTGGCTCCTGAATAAAAGTAGTTAACTTGAAAGGAGTGGACCAAAAGCTTTAATTTAGGTATGTATTAGCTAAATTAATCTATTACTTAGTTTAAGAAATTCTCTGATAACATAGTGGCCTAAAGCTTATTTGTGTTTTTACTCCATTTCTCACATGATGGATTTAAATCAGTTCTACATCAGGTTAATAAATATATAGGTAAATGTCATATATAGCCTTAAGTAGTTAAGGCTGTCTCTGACAACAGAGAATGTATGTAGTCATGCATGAATGTCTGTTGAGAGAAGAGGACAGGAACAAATTAGGCTGATAAAAGAGATGCATTATAGGAAATGCAATTTTAACAGCATTGAGGACCCGTTCTTTTCTTTCTTAGTAGCACAGTATTTTGTTTCTAGCAGTGGCAAAAAGGAGATTGTTTTAGGGAGAGATCACAGTCTGAGCACTTATACTGCCTTGACGTACAGAATTGCTGTATTATATCAGGGAATACAATTCTGATTAATCCTTTCTGTGTTTGCTTATGCATGGGATCATGAATTTCACATAATGGTTGAGGATGGAGGTCATCTGGCTCAATCAAGGTCACGTATAGCCAATTGCCCAGGACAGTGTCCTTGCAGCTTTTGAGTATCTCTAAGGATGGGAACTCCCCAGCCTCCCTGTCTCAGTCACTCTGACAGTCAAAAAAGTGTTTTGTGATGGATAGAATCTCCTATGATTCAGTTTCTGTCCACTGTCTCTGTCATCTTACTGGGCACCACTGAAAAGAGCTTGTCTCCATCATGTAGATTGATAAGGTCCCCCTGAACCTGAACTTTCCCTTCTTTAGGCTGAATTGGTCCAATCCCTTTTTAAAGGTGCTGTGTGCCTTTACAATCTCTACTGGCTGCAATTTCATTGGACATTGTATGAAAAAACATCTGCTGCCTATTTGTGTTCTGCTTTGTTCTCTTATTTGGTATATAACTGAATTTTCTACATGGGCTCTATGTGCCTTAGTAATTATGCAAAATTCCATAATTTTCTTTGTTCCTCTGCCTCTCCCTCTTCTTAACTTAGATGGCCCAAGATTTAAAAATATGAATTTATTTTCTGTTGAAAATTACCCATTTTGGAAGTTTCATGTTCTTTCTGAAATAGAGACATTTATCATATAATCTGTTTTCTGTTTGCAATTTATTAATTATCAGTTTTCTTTTACAGAGTTTGGCAAAACACAATAGGAGTAACATTGGAACAGAAGGTGGCCCTCCTCCTTTTGTACCTTTTGGGCAGGTATAGTGTACTTCTATTTGTCGCTTCATAAAAGTACCTGTATTATGATACCTATGTACCTTGTTCCAGTTAGGGAAAGGCTGTCAAAACACCGTAGATCTTGTTAACTTGGATATAAAAAAATGTTCCTGTTAAAAAAAACCAAAACAAAACAGTGTTAATCCTGTCTCTTTGTTGTGCCAGTTTCCAGTAACATTTTTCCTCTCAATTTCAAACTTAGCTTTATTTAGTGTATGGAGCCTTTGATTTTGCTGGTGAGATTGTGTCAGCACTTATGCAGTCTCTTCTTAAATGCCAAAGAATTTGGCAAGGATCAGCAAATTTCCAACAATCGTTGTGTTGCATCATGATGTCTAGTTACATGATCGTATTCTTTATCTGAGGGTCTGCTACTCTAATGGAATAAAACTTGGGTGGGTCTTTTTTCAAATGAGAGCAGGCAGAAGAATAATTAAACATTTCTTTTGCATTTTCAGAAGTGTGCATCTTATGTGCAAGTGGATAGCAGAGATCTTGATCGCAGAAAGACTTTGCAAATGACGAATACTGTAAAGCCTGTTGCGGACAATGATGAATTTGAAAAGCAGAGAACAGCTGCTATTGCAGAAGTAGCAAAGAGCAAAGAGGTTAGAATGCATGTGTTGCAGCATTTTACTTACTGTGACTGATCTTTTCTTGTCAAGTATTTATCTCTTAAATGACAAATGCTTTCTTATATTTGCCTGCCTATAATTCTACCCCTGTATCTCTAAAAAGATGAATCAGACTTAAAGTCCTTTTGAATTGATGACTATGTTCTTATTTTAATAAAGGTACTAAATGTATCATAATGTTTTATTGTAGATATGATTTTGCTACCACTACTAAAAAATGAGGGGTGTACAATTTTGCTAATAAGATTTAAGTAATAAATGCAGGTTATCAATTTTCATCTGTTCTTTTTAATTCTCAAAATCCCCATAATTCGCTAAACTCGGTCTGAATAAATAGCTAGGAAATTTAGTTCTAATGTGTCAGGTTTTTATGTTCTCCTTTGGTCTTCTTTTTAGTTTATTTCTCAAAGTGCTTAGTAAGTTGTAACAGCTAGAATTACATGCCCTTTTTACAACCTCATTTAGGCACAGGGGAAAAAGACTCCTGACTAATAAATTCATCTTTTTCTCTGTGTGTGTAAGTTAGTGCTTTATTTGTTGACCCAGACCATAATCAAAAACCTCAAAAAACCCACTGCAGCAAAAGTTTCTACTTTTTTTACTAGCTAAATATTTTCATTATTTCTGTTTGCTGAAATGTTATTTTGTGCTTATCTAAAGACCAAGACATTTGGAGGAGGTGGTGGTAGTAGCAGAAGCAATCTCAGTGTGAGCGCTGGAGGGAATCGAAACAGGGAACTGTTCCAGAAAGAGAAGATAGCAAAACCAGAGGGGAAGAATGAAGGTGTCTACCGAGAACTGGTAAGATGGACAACTTTAATGGGGTCTTGAATGTGTAAGATTAAAACAAAACCCCAAATATAACAAGAAGATCAAAACTCCTTGAGGAATGATGGCTTTCCTTTCAATTAATTTCGAGGTCTGCTTAGAGTACTTATGGTGCTTTTGTACCTTACTGAGATAGCTATGAGTTTCACTGTTATTCTGGGTTAAACATTTATTCAGTAAAATTTAAGTATGTATCTCAGAGGTTAAATTCCATTAGGCTTGGGATTTTGTGGGCTTTTTGTAGGGTCTTGATATGGCTATTTTTGAACCTGTAGACAGAGTGTTATATTCATGGGGTTCCAGTTAAGAATGTTTTTGATGGCAGCTGTTGAAGTAAATGGGTAACTGGTATGATTTTGGTGCAGGTGCTATGTTATTTTCTGTACTTAATGCTTTTTGATTCCTGTTTTGACTTTTTGTCATCATGCTCTATGCAGTTTGGAATAACGGAGCCTGCGCAAGTAAATTGTTTGCATTTCTTTGCTTTCTTCTGTAAAACCTTTAGCCAGTTATGTTTTATCCATATTTTAAGGAGTAAGTGGGTTTTGCGTTGTCTGCAAAACCTTTTAAGGGGTTCAAATTGGAACAGATGGCTAGTTTTGATGCCCATATTATTTTGAGATATTTCTTTTAGTTTTCATATAGACTAGGAGAATTTGTCCTTGAAGGCCTGTAGTAGTAGAACTGGAAACTAATGAATTAAAAATCATACTACTGAAAAAAAAAAACAACCTTGATTACCAGATTCTTTTGAGCTTATATGCAAAGGTTTTATATAAAAATATAATGTTGTTTCAATTAAAAATAAAAGAAAAATTAATGTAAAATCTGGTGTGTTTATAGAGTGTTGTATTTATTATTTTTGTTTGTACCTTTTATTTCAGGTTGATGAAAAGGCTCTAAAACACATAACAGAGATGGGTTTTAGCAAAGAAGCAGCAAGACAGGCACTTATGGATAACAGTAACAGCCTGGAGGCAGCATTAAATTTTCTTCTGAACAACAGTAAACAGAAACCCATTCAGGGACCACCACCTAGAGGTAAATCTTGCAAAGAGATGCTTTAAAACTGTTTACAAGCCAAAAAAATTGTGTGGGGTGGATTACTAATGTAGTTATAGAAGGACATATTTGCATGTTTTCTTCCTGCAAGTTAGAATGCATTTCAAACCTGAAAGCAAATCTCTAAGAAAGACTTCTGCGTATTACATTCTTGTCAAAATTTTTGAGTTGGAAGTCAGATGTTTAATTGGCTTTAAATGGGAAATGTGTATCCTAGAATCACAGAAGAACATGGGTTGGAAGGGACATTAAAGATCATCTGATTCCACCTCCCCCACACCCAGCTCCCAGACAGAGAGGCCACCCACTACACCAGGTTGCTCAGGGCTCCATCCAATGTGGCCTTGAACACTTCCAAGGACAGAGCATCCACTGCTTCTCTGGACAACCTGTTCCAGTGCCTCATCACCCTCATAGTAAAGAATTTTTTCATCACATCCAATCTAAATCTCTCCAGTTTGTAGTTTAAAATGGTTCTCCCTTATCCTATCACTGCCTTTGTTACAGAATTTTTTAAAGACAGAAAATACAAACATTTTATAAAGCAAACGAAGGCATGTTTGCGCTTTTTAATTTTTATTGCCCATTCACAAAAAGCCTTTCATGCTCACAGGTAAGGGGAAGGGCCGAGGCCGAATAAGACCTGAAGATGAAGAAGAGCTAGGAAATGCCAGACCATCTGCACCAAGCACACTGTTTGATTTCTTGGAATCCAAAATGGGTACTCTAACAGTAGAGGGTGAGTTACTGAAATTAATGTATCTAGAACAAATGTTGGATAGTGTAGATTTATTTTTCCTAACTCTAGTCATTCAAAAGTTGCTTCATAGAACTTCCTCCACGGTCAGTCATTAAAAAAACAAAGAGTGCATGGAGAATTATTCTTCTCAAGAAAGGCCAAATAAGTTGCTCAGTGGTGATTAGATGTTTAAAAGTTGGTAATTTGAAATAAGATGACATAAACCACAATTTTTTAATCTGACTGGATTCTTCCTGAATCATGAATCTTTATTTATGACATCATAAGTCTTCACTGTATTTATCAAAAATTGAAATATTCGAAGAAATAACTTTTAAATACACCAGCATTCTGCATTAGCTGATGCAATTTTGTAAACTGGTCAGGTAGTGAATATAGCCACATTATCAGAAAGAAGATATTTGAGATATTTCTTGGCAACTCATATTATTTACCAAAGATGCACTGGATTTCTTACAATGAGCAGAAATGAAAACAGTGGTAGTGTTTTTGGCTTACACTGCAAACATTGATTTTTCTTTGGATACATTTGTCTTATATTGAGATATTACAGAACATTATTTAAATGTTCTTCAGACTAACATAAATAATGTAATATTTATATTACATAAATATTACATTATTTATGTTTGTCTGAAGGACATTTAAAGGAAAATAAAAGAAATAATCCCTGTGGGTTATATAAATTTCTCATTGTCAGTGTTTTTGTAGTAAGTAGGTAATAGTAGTTTATCAGACTCGTGAAATGAGTGAATTGCTTTTTTAAAATGATACTACTGATTGCTTAGGGATACTTATGATCCTTTGGTTTCAGTGCATGTATATAGACAATAAAGCATAGTGTTATGTGAGTAAAAAGATATATTTATTACATTTATTTCAGTTTATAATCTTCAATATTGTGTTTTAAAGATAAATACACATCGCTTTTATGAGTTTTTTTCTTCTTATATGAAAATAAAAAGATTCCATAAACGTCATAAGAAGAAAAACATAATTTTATTAAAACTTTTTAAAGGTTTTATACTCCTTGAGTTACTGAAGGTTCTGCCATATTTCCTGCCATGATAGAGGGTTTTTGTTTTTATGGTTTTATCACTATGCTGGTTTTTCTCACTTTATCTGAGTAATCAATATGTAATCCAGTGTACTATTCCTGAACCATACTTTCCTGAAAAAAATCCAAACCTAACTTGTTAGCATTTTTGAAGAGCTCAGAAAGTGTTCTGATTATTTTGTGAAATTCTTTTCACTCTTTCTGCCTTTTTCTTTTCTGAAAAAATAGATGTTGTACTTTGTAAGGCTTTGAAGTGGTTGCTTAGTTTCATGTTCTTAGCTTTTATTTTCCTTACTGAGTATAGCCCATAGGATTGCATCTCTGTTTTTATGCCAGGTTTTAGTTTTGCTTGCAGAGTCCTTTAAATGAATATTTCAAGAAATACATAAGCATGTGGTTTTTTTACTTTCAAAAGTGATTTTTTTACTTGCCAAATTTGAGAAAAACTCTGCAGTCTGATGAATTCAAACCCATCCTTAAGATCATATATTAAAAGTTAATTTTCTGCCATTTTATTGTCTCTGCTGTTGAAAATAATTTCAGTTACGTTCTTAATTATTAGTTGTCTTACGTTCAACTTGAACTGAGATGACAGGAGTTTTAAAAGTATTTGCTGAGTGATCTATCTGCAGCAGTGACCATACTTGGCACTGTGAACTCTTCAGTCATGAAATCCGCATCCAAATGTCTGCAGAAAACAGGATATATATATATATATATATATATATATATAACTAGTACCTCCTAAATTTAATTTGATACTCTCATCTATGAGCAGTAGAGAAACATAGTTTCACTTAGAATTAGAAAAGTATTTGGTCAGAATTGAAATGCACATTGGACAAACTGATCAAAACAACTCAAATATGTAATGTTACAAAGCCAAGGATGCCTCTTCATTGATTTTCCTGCACAGTATTACACTAAGGAGTGCTCAGGCTGGCAGATTTTTCTCCATTTATATTCACCAAATGCTGTACTATACCACATATAAAAGAAGTTAGATAGATTGTTCTGAAGTATTTCTGGCACCTTGCTGTCCTGCATGGTCTCTAAAATCTCATATTGTTTTTTGGGTGTTGAGAAAGAAAGGGGTTTTCATAGGGACAGTGGTTTTGAATATATGAGCAAGTCCCTACTATTACATGTTTGTGTATGATCAGGAGCAGATGATTACCTGGAATGGCCATACTTATCATTATTGCAAGCATTAAAGTCCTATACACTTGAGACAGAGTGTGATTCCTTCTAAATGACTGGAAGTCGTTGTACAGTCCAAAAAGCAAAAGGCGGTTTTTCTGAACTCTTTTTTAATATTTTTAAATCCTGTACTACACCACATTTTGTTCAAAATCTTGTGTGATCTGGGGAAAGTGTCTGAAAAAAAAGAATAATTTCTCTTTTCAAGTACACAGAAGATTGATTTGCTTTGTGCATCCCTCCTTGTTTTTCTTATCTACTGTTTCTAATTACACCTGAAACCTTAGTAGTGTGGAGAATTTCAAAATTCACTTCTGGCTGGGTGGTTCTATTTCTGAACAGGAACTGCAGAACTGTTGTTGAATTTTTTTCTTTGATTTGGTACTTTTTCATACTTGCATTTAGACCAAATAGAAAAACATTTATGAGTTGAAATACCTTTGTATTTTTTAGGAGGTACTTGTATTCCTTTTAAAAGTGAAGACAGTACATTAAGTTTCTTGTTGTTTGCTTTTTTTTTTTTTAAAGAAGTTACAAGACAGCATGTTAGTGTTTTGCCCCATAAATGATATCTTGTGATGTTTTTATGTTTTATCTCCTCTTTTCCATTAAGGAAATATTGTTTTAAGTAATTACAGCTATCAAAAGTATTAAATACCTGACTCCATGATCTGCTAGCTCTTTAATTGTAAAACACAGCATACTTTAAGCATACTTTATTTAAATGAAATGCAAAGAATTAAAACAAACATATCCTTAACTTTAAACTGCATGTTTATTTATTTATTTATTTATTACTGTGAATAGTTGGTGGCACATACAAAAGTATTTCTGTGTTGAAATTAAGTAATTTGTATTTTGGCAAGAGAAACCTCCTGACTGCAAGAGATAACACAAACAGAAGACAAAATTGCTTTCAATTAGCTGCCTGTGCTTGTACTTGGTTACTTTCTGCTACTGAACACAAAAGATTTTTTCCATTAATCTCCTTATTGTTTTCTTTTGTTATGAGGAACAACTCATCTATCTTTGCCAGCTTAAATAAGTAAACACAAGGATTATCAGAGAGAATAAGATGATACCAAGAGCACTGGCTATAGTATTAATGAATAATGAACATTATTCTTTATCTAGTCCCAAATAAATTAAACATTTGAAATAAATTGGTAATGCAATACAATGTAATTAAAAATATTTATTTCATTTTGTGGTTGCACAATTTATTTGAATATCTGGGAGTGAGGGTGCTTTGAGGAGAAAAAAAGAGTCTTACTTTTTTGGAGTTAAAAGAAATTTGTAACATTTGAAATCTGCCATTCAGTAGCCATATTTTCAACAAGCACGGAATGCTATGGACAAGAGATCCAAATTGAATAATAGCCATATTTCTTATTCAGCCTTTCTTCTAAAAATTGAACTTTAGTCAGAGCTAATTGTGACTATCAAGAAAATCACTTTTATTTGTTGTATTGGTATGTTAGCATTGATGATATATGTTACAAGGCTTGTACTTTTATTTTGCCTTTTAATGTAAAAGGGACAAATATAGTAAATTTCATACATTTTAAAGAATAATAAAAAAACCCAGTTTTTTGTTAGAGTCCTTTAATCCAGTTAGTTAAAGTTTGTAGTGAATACAATGCAAAATGTTTTGGATTTTTTTGTTCACTTCTTTATTATAACTCTTCTCAGCTTGTATTTGGTTTGTTTCAACAGACACATGCTCTCAGGTCCCTGTTCCTCAGTGTTGCTACATTTTAGAAAGAATTATATTGATATTGATTTAATTTGACAAAGCTATTGGGTAATGGGAATTCTACTTCATGACACGAAGTGTGTGCAAATGTATCACTAATTATCTTCTAATTTTTAAATCTTTTGGTCAGTATGAGATAGCACATGCCCTGGAGGTGGCTGTCTCAAAGATATACTTCCATACAGTTACACAAAAGTATTATTCAGTCCGAGAGGAGAAACCCAAAACATTGCCAGCAGTGTGCGAGGGCCACGCTCATTGAATTTAGCCGCATTATTAAACATGATAAAATCCACAGAGGCGGACCACAGGAAGCTGTACTTTTTAAATTCCATTGTGCATTGAGCAGTGATTTATGAATTGTGTTGGCTGGAATTTCCAAGTGCAGCAGGTCCTGCTGGTTCCTTGTAATCAGGGGAATGTGATTGGTCCTGTAGGGTCCTCTTCCGTCATCACACACAAAGGCCAGAGTGAGTGAGTGAGGGTTCCAGGCTGACAAATGCTACTTGTCATCTCAGAACTTCCAAGTAGATGACAAGAACCTTAGCATTAACTTTTACATGTATTTTTCTCAGACCATGTTCCCAAACCTCTGGTTGCAACAACGATGACTGGATTAACCTATCCCACTGTTGGAGAGTAGCTTACTACATCTCTTGTTAGATGCCAAATTAATATTTGTTATAGCCCTGTAGGAGGCATTACTTTTCTGGGAACAGTTGCTAATGGTTTGTTGGAGTTGAGGCAGGAAGTAGAAGCAGTTGTGGTAGACAACTTGTGAATGAGATCCCTTGATGCTTTTTTCATCCTTATTTCTCATAAAGAAACTTTAGAATCCCTTCATTTTTTGGTGATCAAAACAGCACAAAAACACGAAGAACCAGTATTATTATCATCTCCTGGCTTTTTTTGTTGGCTACTGTTGACAAAGTAACATTTACTGCTACTTGACAGTTTCCATTTACAAGTGACTTGTGCTTGAATGTCAATCAATCAGTTAAGGTGTCCTGCTCATTTAAGGCTGCTGTGTATAATGCAGTCCCCAGGAAAACTTTTAGCACAAGAAATGCACCTCTGTAAAAAACATACGTTTATGGGATTTTGCATACCTTAAGCTTAAACTAAAAATAACTCAGGTGTTTCATGTCAGCCTTTGTATGTCACAGTAAAGAGACCAAGAAAAAAATAACCACATTCACTGTTTTGAAATTCTCTAGTCACTTTACCTGCAGTCTAACACATAGTATTATTTTAACTTTCCACTACTATTAAAAAAAAAAAAATCTGTAATGAAAGAATGCAACACACTTTCAAACCAGCTTGTTGCTTTTATGTTGTGATCACATTGTCTTGTGTAGACAATAGCTAAAATTACTCATTACATGTTATGAAATTGAATAGAAATTTCAGTAAACTCTCTTGAATTATAGAAGAATATATCTATGTTCTGAGTTTTCCTTGAGGCTTATTAAACTGTAACTGCTTTGCATGCATTTTTTGTAGAGTTTTGTACCTTGTATGTACTAAGTATTGTCACTACCTATCTCACCTCAGGCAATGTTTATTTATTTAGAAAAAGAGCAAAGGACAGCCCTTAAGAGGAAATGTTTTAAGTTTAAGTCAAACGTAATATCCTGCCATCTAGGAAAGTATTACCATGTCCAATCTAGTAATAACCCATTCCTGGTTTTTTTTTCTGTTGGAACAGTGACTTTAATTAATTTAATGTTACAGAATATTAAATAAATGATTTATAAGTGAATTAAGTTAGAGTTTTATGTGCATTTTTCTGTAATGGTGTGTACAAGGGAGTAAACATGCAGGGGTCATCGAACTGTTCAGTCATTTTGTGTGTAATTAACATTAGGAATAGACCTAAGAGCTTAGATTAGGCATAGGAAGAGTGGAAGCCTGAGCATTTTACTACCAGGAGAGAAGAAGTATAAATTAAGAATGTTGTGAACAAAGACTGTTAATTCGTTAATTTGGAAGTTAAATCTTTCTAGATGATAGGAAGTCTATAAGATTGGTATTATACAGAAGTGGAAAAGTGTAATGAAGCTACTTAGTGAAAAGTTACAGATGTAAAGAAAAACAGTACTTTAATGTCTCATTTGTAAAGAAGAAATAAAGAGGTACTTCTAATTTTAAACGTGTTATTCTAACAAATGAAAATTAATTATACAAGATCTAAAGTCATCTTTGCATTTTTAAAAAGAAAATGCATATTTATGAAACTCTTGTTTCTGAGTAGTATGTATTTACATTTAATGCATTAAAAATGTGATGGGTTTTAGAGTAATATATTATAGAGTAAGATGTATTTTTACCAAGATCATGTTCAAGCTAAGCCTTATATTTGCTTATGCCATGTTAAAAACCAAAAACGCTAGGTAATTTTGGTAAAAATTTTGACTTCTATAAGTTATGCTGCATCACATATATGTAAAAATTGAGCTAGATTCTTAGTGGCCAATTTAGTAAATTAAATTGATAAAAATTCTGTGAGCTACTACTAATCATGTGATGCTTGAAAAGTTTTTTATTAAAAAATAAACCAGGTAAAATTTACATTTTAATTTTAACTTGCCATCTTACATGTAATTATGAAGGTTGATACGTTTGCTGTCTGGTATCAGCATTCATTGTTTCTAGTGGTAACATTCCTTTCCATGGGAATGTGTGAGAGCCTGACTGCACAGTCCCACCAGGCCCATGTACACACCAGGCTCATGGACACAAGCAAGAAAATACCACCTTTGCAACCGCCCACATGGCACAAAATTGCTCGTGTAAACATGAATCCCTTTAATGGGTTATGTTTTCCTTTTCCATCAACTTTAAAGTCTGCTGGCAGATCTCATACCTAGCGAGCAACACACACACCCCCCTGTCAGTCTGTCCTGGCCAGGAGATCCCTGACCTGTGGTACCCACTTCACCTCTGGCCCAGCTTGTTGGCTGCTACAGCCTGGAGCTGGTAGGAGGTTACATGGATGTGCTTTATACAGCTCTCGCCACTGTGTGAGCCCAGACCTGGGGTCTCCTGGCAGATGGCCTTCGAGACCACATCGGTCTCTCCAGTGCTCATGGTCTCTCTCACGGTTCCTTGTCCCAGCTACCAGCTTATCCTACCTCAAATTTGCCAGTTTAAAAACATGTCCCCACAGAGAATTTAATAAGGAGATGGGACAGGTTACAGTGATCACATGCACGACTGTATTGACCAGGAACCTACTTATTTGCAGCTCTCCTGTTTAATCTCATTTCTTCTATATTTTCCCCTGGGTTTATCTTCATTTCTCCCTTCCTTTTGCTCTTCACCTCAACAACTCCATTAAAAATTTCATATTTGCCTAAAAAGCTCATAATTCCATAAAAAGTTCCACAGATATCCACAGTTCCCTTCCTCTCCAGCAGGCCATAGCATGTTTCCTCTCTTTACTTATATTCATGATAATCTTGTCTTTATTCTCATCAGTTAAGAGTTCTGGTTGAACTAGAGGTGGCGCTTGAGAAGGTCCTGTCATGGCTCACTGATCAGAGTCTCCAGAGTCCTGGGCTTTGCTACTATTCCTGTTATCTACATTTTGCCAGCTCTGTTCATTTATCACTTCAGATTCTTGCCTTTTCTCTTTTTTCCTGAATAACTGTTAACAAGGTATTTTTACAGAAAGTTTCAATTCAGATTAGAAGTATTCCCTTTTCCTCCTCATTTTCCTCTCTCCTTCTTTCTTCACCTTGGAATTCTGTTTTTCTGTCTTAAAGGGCTCTTACTCAAGTGGGTTGTTGATGTCCATAGGGAAGAACAAGTTATCTCCTGGAAATTTATGCCTGGCTTTTCTCTTGCTCATAGGTGTTTTGGTTCTAAGTACAGCCCAGAGTACTGTACAGAGTTCTGGGCTGTACTTAGAACCAAATTCTGATAATTAGGAATTGCAGTTCAAATGTGTCTGGTAAATTCTCTGTGTATACCATTCCATTTCCATGTCACAAAGGTGCATACATTTCTGAAGAATACTGTTGCTTTATCAGGGTCTGAAACAGTATTTCTAAAATGTATTTGTGTGAAATATGTTAATTGAAATAATTTTTTTCTTTGTAGAACCAAAATTGCAATTTCAGCCAACACATCAAGTACAGCACAAAGTTATGAATACAGAACAGAACGGCATCAAAGAGAATCATTCAAGACACGTTTCTCGCAATGACATGAGACAACCAAGGAATGAGAAACCCCCTCGTTTTCAAAAGGACTTTCAGAATTCAAGGCAGGCTTTGGAAAGTGGTGGGTTACCAAGAAACAGAGGTCCTGAAAGGCACAGCTCTTTAGAACACTGGACAGATGAAAAAAATAAAAGTGACAGACATTATCCTAGAAATGACAGGTCAAAGGATTTGAGTTATCCCATAACCACTCACCAGAGTGATATTACTTTCAAAAAAAGGGATAACAACATGCAAAACAGAGTAGGAAAAGGAGTGTCTTTCTCAGAATTCAAGGAAAATTCTGCTGCTCAAGATGTGACAGACAACAATAACCAGAAACGTGGGAAAAGGGAAACACACAATTCAGAAAATTTTTGTGATAGGAAGGCACGAACAATAAGTAATGAAGCCTTTATGGTAAAACGTGAGCAGCATTTTGGTGTTAATAATGATTACCAAAATCCAAGTAGGACTGATAATTTTAGTGCTGTACCAAATGGAGATACTGAGCATCATCAGAAAGGAAGACGAGTAGGACCCATCAAATCGTCAGGACCCACTGTTATCCCATCTTTTGATGATAAAATGTTGTATTACAACACTGGTCCCAAAAAGAGAACCGGGCCCATCAAACCAGAGAAAATACTGGAACCATCGAGTCACATGGAGTATGGAAAAAGTTGGAGACCAGGGGATGAATGCTTTGCTCTTTATTGGGAAGACAACAAGGTATGCCTTTGCTAAGTGAGAACTATCTCAAATTGTACCTCTAATGCTCTCTTACGTGTGTGTGAGAGATACTTAGCACACTACCACAGAGACATGGCCTTTGTTCGTAGGTGTGTAGTGTGCTTCTTGCCTAGCTCCGTGCTCTGTTTTTATATTTATGATGTATGTCACTTGCATTCACTGCACAACATTTTTAAGTCCCTAAATCAAGTCCTTGTTTCTGCCATGTACGTAGAGTTTAGGATGTCTTAAGTTCCTTACTGAAGCATTTGACTTAAGTGCTGAAAATTTGAAGGTATGAATGTGGATCTAGGTGCTCATATTCTTTGCTGAGGAGCAAAAATAAAACAAAACTGTGCTATCTAGAATATCTATAATGGTAGATGTGTAATACCTTTTTCTGGAACAAGTCAGCACACAACCTTTAGCAGCACAAAGAAAGAATAAAGTCTGCAGGAATGGGGCTGTAAAAAACCTGCCAGTTTTCTTTCAATCATTACAGAACAGAAACAGCAAAGGCTTAATTTTGATAAACACTTGTGTGCTATCAGGTAAAGAATTTGTGGATAAATTAATTATGCTGCATGATAGATTTGTATTACTGATTTTTAAAAGTTTAAATATTTATTTTCAGCTCTTTTCCCCATTAATGAGATTTCTCTTGCAGGAGGACATTTTGCTTTCTTCTCCTTTGCTAAGAAAGTTTTAGGCTGTTTTCTTTGATTTGTCATCACCTGTTCAAGAGTTGTCTGCCACTCTTCATGGGTAGTTTCTTTGGGTTTTACCCCTTTCTGATAATCTGAGAACTACCTTACATATTGTTGTTCTTTAAGTACATTTTATTCACACCTTTTTCTGCTTTTTGAGAATTTTTTATTAAGTTTATTATATTTATTATAAGTGTTTTCTTTTTTGTTTCTGTCTGCATTAACTCAGCAGCATAACTTTATTTTTCTCTTTTCTGCTGGTATGACTAAAACCAATGACAAACCATGCAGGATTTTTGGTAGTAGCAACCCATAGTCAGTTGACTGCCTTAAATAGAAATATGTAGCTTGAGTGGATGGATTAGTGTGAAGTATAATGGCATATTACTGAATTGTTTCCTATTTTCAGAGTACTTGCATTACTCTGAAATGAGATCTTGAAATTTTTAAAAGTACAAACCTTGCAAGATAAATACATATGTCATAATCCCAGACTGTTAGGTATTCAGCAGATTAAAAGGTGTGTTTTGGGCAGTAATTAGTTTCTTGGTAGTTTAAGTAAATGCTGCTACTCACTTCTAAGACAATTCAAAAATGTGATGATAAAATACAGTAATGAGCCTTACCATTTAGGAGGCAGTGATTTTTTTGTGTTCAGTCAGATAAAATTGATTTAATACATTCAAGAAAGTATATTTGCATAAATGTAAAAAACCCAAGTTTTATGTTTAGAAAAAGGGCTTTATGAAGAGGCAGTTTTATCATATTTTCATCATATTTTTATCATGTTTTATTGTATGATAACATAGGTATGCAAGTGCACACATACAAGCCATATCAGTATATGGCTAATAAGCACTTATAGATGTGCATTTTAAGTAAACACCTTACAATAGCATTTCTCTGTATACAGCAGTATTTGTGTTAGTGATTTATTTGTTCTGCTTTCAGGGAGATGAAAATGGGTCTTTTAAATGGTCAGTCTACTTAAATAAGCTGTGTATCTTCTCAATGAGTACTCTAAATACATTCTGCCATGTCCTTGGAGGCTGCCATGTAGAATTTTAAGATACCTGATTTCATATCTAGTACAAATTTAAAACAAAATATAATGCTGACTATGACTAAGTATGTATACGCACACAGAGACATATATGAAAAGGAAGTTGTTAAGTATTTGTGGTATTTCTGGTTGTATTTTGTGACCTTTGAAAATTTCTCTTTTAAGTTCTACCGGGCAGAAATTGAAGCTCTCCATTCTTCTGGGACAACTGCAGTTGTTAAATTCAGTGATTATGGAAATTATGAAGAGGTGCTTCTCAGCAACATCAGGCCTGTTCATGCAGACACATGGGTATGTGATAACAAATTGTATTAAAAAATATAAACTACATAGTCTGTACAAAATATGTAACTCTTAACTAATTAACGCCTACTCATGCTACCTACATGTGTAGAAAAATAGTTGCAAAGTACACGCACAAAATCTCTGATTTTACTTGTCTATATGAAACCTGATAGACATGTATTACGATGTGGTATTCTTCCTGTATAATAAATTTCAATTGTATTGTTTGAAAATGAATAATTTATCTGTCAACCAAACAGTTTTATGCATGTTTTCTCTCTTAAAAGTTGTTACTTACTCTATTCAACCCAATTTTTTGTTTTATTTCATGTACATTGTATGTTGTTCTGTAAGGGTTAGGAAACAGTCATTTAAAACATATATTCTGAAGCTTTTCACTACATGTGTATGTATGACTAAAAATACACATCTGTATCCCTTTATTTTGTATCATGATTTTATTCTTGTTTCAATGATTTCTTCTTTGCCAAATATTGTAGTGGTCATGTATGCATCAAAATCTGGTTTATGAAGTTTAGAATGTATTAGCCTTATGGAAGTTGGAAATTTTAAAAGGCTTTATTAGTAAATATCATGGAAGCAGAGATACGTTTCAATTAAAACAAATATCAGGAATGCACAATTCTTTGCTGTTTACTCTTACTATAAAAGGCTGCACAAAAAACATACATCTGCATATTGATTCCTTAATGATGAGTTGACTGTGCTTATTTTAAGTTCTTTTGGGTCATAGAACCATGTTACTACTGCTGCAGAGGCTGAACAGTCAGCTTCTGTTTCCCAATGGTCTTTTAACAAGTATTGTTGCCTGTAGCTCTCAGATGCCTCTGAGATGGCCTTGTACTTAAAAAGATACCTGAAACTCCTCCCAGCTGATGCATTGCTGTTTGTATGAAAATTTACCCTTAATCCTGCCTTCTTTTTGTCCTACTAGCTGACCTGTAAGATGCTAGTTACTTAGGGTATGATTGTATTATTTTAACCCTTTTTCTGGGTTAATAATCAGACTTCTTCATTTGATTACAGTTTTGAGGAGTGGCTTTTATTTTACTTTAAGCCACTGAATGTTAGCTCTCACAGTCTAAGAACTTGGCCTAATATTAAGACTAAGTTGATCCTGGTAGTGAGGTGCCATTTCCTACTTGATCCTAGGAGTGAGGTGGTTGTTTTCCCTGCCTCTTCTGCCTGTGTCTGACCATGTGTTCTTCCTCATCCCTCTCCTCCCATGTTGTATTGTCAGTCATGTAGCCACAGGATGAAATTGAATGAAATGGACCACATTTTTATTCCCCTGGGTTGTCTTACTTTATTTCAGAGTTAGTTTGTTAAAGCTGACACGAGGGTGGGACAATGTACGGAGAGACAATTCTGACAGTAAGTACCATAGTCTTGACATCATGCTGCCTCCTGATTGAGTCATTCAGGCTTCCTCTGTTATTACTGGAGACAAAAGAGAAATTTCCAAGGATTTTCAGTCCATTCAAAAGTGAAAAATACCTTTCTCAAGCTTCTTTTTTTCTCTCAAGGTAGCCTAGTTACGTAAATTCAAACAATGACATTTCAGATCATTACAGTTACACAAGATAAATGCCAATCAACATCTTCACAGTAAACATAATTTTAATGAGTTGTTTTCTGCCAAATTGCTCTTTTGTTGCTAGAAGGTCCTTGCAGCTATAGGATATTTGCAGAAGAAAGTTGATTAGGACCTACCTCTTCACTTCTTTGTTTTTGGGTGCTAAGCATAATCCTCATTATGCATTTGCAGTTCTTAATCACCCATTGATTCTCAGCTTTGTCTTTTAAGCTGAACACTGTTGGCCATTTTTCTTTGTCTCAGTGTTCTTATTATATATAAATCTAGATAGCATACATAAATGCAAAATAAAGTTACAATGCTGCTTTAGTTCTTTGACTTAAGATTCAAGTAACTTGGGTATATTTCCTCTTTACAAGAGAACAAAACAGATTTTAAAGTGACTTCAATAATTACTTTTCTTTTGCTGATCAATGCTATTGGCCCCAAGGAGCATGTATTACTGGAAATATTATGCTGATTTTTATTTGAGTTGTTCCACATAATTTTCAGATAGCTAAGTCCCTTTTTCAGATGCTTGGGTCCATCAATGCTTTTCAACATCACCTCCTAAGGGCACTGGAGCAGGCAATTCCCAAAAGTCAGAAGTCAAGCAGGCAAGGCAGAAGGCTGGCTTGGCTGAACAGCAATCTTCTCTTGGAAATATAGCAAAAAAGAAGGTGTATGCCCAGTGGAAGCAGGGTCAGGTGGCATGAGAGGAATACAGAGATGCTGCTTGCCACTGTAGGGAGAAAATGTATGCAGCTGAAACTCAATTGGAGTTAATGCTGCCAGAAATGTGGGGGGTGATAAAAAAGAGGGTTTTTTCAAATATATTAATGGCAATAGGCAGTGTAAAAATAACATCAGCTCATTACGGGATGAGGATGGTCTCCTTACAAACAGGGACAGGGACAAGGCAGAGGTGTTTAAGACATTCTTTGCCTCCATCTTCAACATGGGTGATGGACCAAGGGAGTTTCAGTGCCCTGAGCTGGAGAACCATGACTGAGAGAATCAGCAACTCACAGTTTACTCTGGAATTGTGTGAGGTCTGCTCTTCCAGCTGGATCTGTACATTTGTGGAGCCTGATGGGATTCATCCAAGAATCCTCAAAGAACTGGCAGATGTAATCACATACCCTCTCACAAAGATTTTTGAGTGGTCTTGGTAATCTGGACAGGTCCCAGCTGACTGGACGCTGGCCAGCGCTATCCCAGTTTTCAAGGAGGTCAAGGAGGACCCTGGAAACTACAGACCTCTCAGTCTCACTTCAGTGCCTGGTAAAATGATGGAAAAGATTATTCTGGGAGGTATTGGAAAACACCTGGAGGACAATGCACTCATCAGTCACAGCCAACACAGCTTTGTGTGAGGAAAGTCCCACTTGTCAAACCTGATTTCCTTTTATGACAGGGTAGTCCACCTAGCTGACCTAGGAAAGCCAGTTGATGTAATTTTTTTGGATTTCAGTAAACTTTTGATGCTGTCTCTCACAGTATGCTCCTGGACAAAATGTCCAGCCCACAGCTTGATAATCACATTATGTGGTGGGTGAGCAGTTGGCTCTCAGGTCAGGTGCAAAGGGTTGTAGTGAACAGGGTGACATCAGAGTTTTGGTGACTGGTCACTAGTGGGGTTCTGTAGGCTTCATACTCAGCCCTGGTGCCCTTCAACATCTTTGTTAATGACTTAGACATAGGTCTCAAAGGAATAAGTTTGCCAATGACACCAATTTGGAGTAGCTGTCAACTCCCTTGAGGGCAGATATGCTCTTCAGAGGGACCCAGACAAATCAGAGGGCTTGGCAGTCACCAAATGTATGAGATTTAACAAGGACAAGAGCTGGATTTTCCACCTTGGATGGGGCAACCCTGATGGTGTGTGTACACTAGGTAATGAGGGGCTGGAAGCAGTGCTGCAGAAAGGGACCTGGGGATCCTGTCAGTGGCAAGTTGAGTCATCACTGTGCCCTGGCAGCCAGGAGAGCCAACCATGTCCTGGGGGGCATCAGATACAGCATCATCAACCACTCAAAGGAGGAGATTGTCCTGCTCTGCTCTGCACTGGTGTGGCCTCACCTCGAGTGCTGTGTGCAGTTTAGGACATCACAATATGGGAAAGACATTAAGCTATTCGAGAGCATCCAGAGGAGGGCAGCAGGCAGGGTGAAGGGCATTGAGGGGAAGCCTTGTGAGGAGTGGCTGAGGTAATTGGGTTTGTTCAGCCTGGAGGAGACTGAGGGCAGACCTTGTTGGGGTCTTCAGCATCCTTATGAGGGGAAGGTACCTATCTCTTCACTCCTGTGACCAGTGACAGCACCCAAGGAAGTGCATAAAATTGCACGATTCAGGGAAGGATGTCAGGAAGAGGTTTTACACCCAGAGAACACTGGAACAGACTCCCCAGGGAAGAGGTCACAGCACCAAGCCTGACAGAGTTCAAGAAGCATTTGGACAATGCACTCATGCACATGGTGTGATTCTTGGGATGTCCTGTGCAGGGCCAGGAGTTGGACTGGATGATCATTGTTGGTCCCTTCCATTCAGCTTATTCTGTGATTACACGATTCTTGGTCTTAACTGTCTGTACTGAAAACTTGTAGAAATACACTATATGTGAGTTCTAATTCAGACTCCTTTTTGAAAGAGTTGCTGATACTGAGAGAAGATTTAGTGAACTCTATCAAGGCATAAATTTAGCTAGCCTATGTCTTAGAAGTGATTATTCTTTATTGTTTGTTTCAGTACTGTTTGTTTAGGACTCATGTTGAATTTCATTTTTTGTCCAACAAATACAAATGGATGAAAGTATACCACTGGGAGGAAGAAAAAAAAAGCAAAGCAAAAAGTTGCTTGGCTAGTCACTTGAAAGAATAGCCAAAGTACCACAGTGACCTTATTTTGATGACGTAACATATTATTTAAGCACCTCAGCTTCTGGTCTGCTTTTGGCAACCTTTTAAAGTGATTTTTGGCTTGTTTGGTTTTTTTGGTGGGTTTTTTGCTTTGTTTTGTTTTCTCTTCTTAACTGTAGATCAACTCTGCCTCATATTCTCAGAATACATTGTGCTTACCACCTTAATGAAAAAAGTATAATAATTGATTGTGTACTGTCTATTATGCAGTTTGCTCAGAGTTCTTGTAAGTTTTCAGTCTCTCTGACACCTTACATGCAGCTATTTATCTTTCTGGTGGCTAGAAGTAGAAGATGAAGCTGAGTTTCACATTAGGTAAACCAAAAAGGTATTGGGGATTTTTTTTCAATAATCACATACAATACCAATATAAATACATTTAAGAACACTAGAACTGCTTATTGTTTTTCTTAGAGCCTGCAAATATGTCCTAGGTATGGAATTCATAGATATTTTTAATAATAAAACATTTGGGTTCCACTATTCTAGAGTTCTTATAATGTCCTCTATGTAACACTACAATACTGTATTCCAATAGTTCCCTCAATGTAGCAGGGGTCACTTAAAGTATTTTAATCCAAATAAAAAAAAAGTCACTGAAATGCTATTGTAGAAATAAGAACTGCTTGTTTTTTTCTTGTAAATGATGTAAAATTATACTAACAACTGAAAAGCATTGAAAGGACCTTCCTGAATCACTTAATAATTTGTTCTGTGGAAAAAAAAATAAAGTCAAGATAATACTTTAAACTCTAAGTCTTAATTTTATTCTCTATTTTGTAGGATATTTTTCCCTTAATAAATTATGAAAATGTACAGTCTAAGTGTTTATCTTGTGACATTTTTCCCCAAAGCCAAGTAAGTCTTTGCTTTGTTTTCCATTCTCTGTTTCCTTAGTAATGTCATAGGCTTTGTTCCACCCTCTTTATGCTACAATTACCTTTTTTTGCTTTCTACTGCTGTATGAAGGAAATAAAAATCGTAGTGTTCCCTATGTATGCATGTAGTTTCACTTACATATGTTACGGCCTCAACTGCTTGTTCTCTAAACAAGCTGGAATTCTTACAGATTCTTTGAGTACAATTATTTTAATTCCTTAAGGATTCCAATTATGAAGTGAAGCCTATAGTTTAGCTTAGTTCCTCTTCCTGCAGTATCTTGCACTGGATTTCTGCATAAAGATAAAAGAATGCAAAAATTATTACTAAGACATAAATGTTATACATACTCCTAGTTTTTCTAGAGTTTCTTTTGTTCTCTGGAGACTGAAAATCCATTTTGCAGATTTTCTCAGCTCATTCTTCCAGTAAGGAATGAGCTGAGGAAGGAAAATAACAGGATCTTGGATTGCAGTTAATTCTTGCTGGCATACAGTTCAGAGTTCAAGTTCGATAACATTGTATCTTGTCACAGAGCTTTAAGAGCTTTTGTGTCTGTTGAATTACCTTAAACTGTAATTCAGGGCTTGATCATAGCTTTCCATTTCAGGTAAGTGAAGAGGTAAACTCCTCTTAGTTTTCTGAAGGTGTTTGAACCTTCCTCAGCAGTGTAAAGAGCAGTGCTGAAAACCACTGAATGGTAAAGGTTTACAGCTGCTTCTTTAAGCTGGAGAAGGCTTTTGCCTACCTGTTTTATGGAGGTGTTGAACCCATTCAAATGTCTTTATGACAGGCTAATAACTACTTGAAAGATTGGGTGCTGTTTCTTTATGGCTCTTAGGCCTGGATGCCCTTGGCATCACACTGTGGTCTTTTTGTGTTGTGTGTAAAGCAGGAAATCTTTCCCACTGAATAATTAAGTAGGTGCAGTAGATAAATGTGTCCTGGTTGGATCTCTTATATAGCTTCTGTCCTCATTGACTACACAAAAACCAAGGCTGGTAAAAGACAATGGTACAGTCTACTTAATTAGTTCTAAGATTCCTATAGAAAAAATGTCCCTGAGTATTGTATCAGAGAAGACTTTGATGTCTTTAATTCTTTGGCTTCTGTACTGTTAGGAAAATCTCTAGAATAATTTTACAGTTCAAAATAATTCAGTGACTCAATTCATTAAATGAAGGATGAGTGTTTTGGACTACTCATCTTTCTGAGTGATGGTGGACATTTGTTGAAATTAATCTAAAACATTACTAGTGTGACTTCAGTTTCCACAAAAAGCTGTCTTTTGGCTTTAAGAAAGAACTTGAGCTGTAGGCAGTAGTTTTGTTGGGATGTGCCTTACTTTCTATCTTATCAAGATGGTGATTTCCCTGTCCTCCTAGACTGAAAAATTACTTTTCATAGTATAACTTAAGCTTTTTTTTTTTTCTTACCTGAGACTTTTTGTACTCACTGGAAATATTGTCTTAAATTCCATTGCATCTTTTACAGTACACCATGATACATACCCTACACAAAGTTTAACCTTCAGGTTCTCTCAGGATAATTCTTTATGTAATTATTTATTTCCCCAGCCTTCTTTTAAGGGGAATTATTTTGAGACAAACTTTTTGGAAACCACTTACCCTGATCAACTGCTAGAAAATGTTTTTCTTTAGCACCTTATCCTCTGAGAAGCTGCATTGTTTTTCAGACTTCAACTTGTATGCATGTTGGAATAGAGATAGACGTTCACAATTTAGCTATTCCTCTGAAAGTTACTAGCCCTTAGCTGAAACATGGTAACTGACATTGAAAGGTGGTTAAAGAACAGCATTTTACTTTTTAATGAACTAAAAGGAGGCAAATTTCAATTGAGGAGGTAATTTCTACCAAGTGGGCATAAACCAGGGGCTTTCAATTTTATAGTTGTATCATTAGGCATTGTAAAATATATTTGAGTCTTCACTTTGAGCATTTCATATTCATCAGACTAGGAAATATTGCTACTAATTATTATCGGCTCTACAATTCAGATTAAGGACATATTCTTCTTGGGGTTTACAATTATTGAAAATAGTCGTGGCAGTTAAAGCAGGACTCTTGGAACATTACACTGTTCTTCTCCTTCTCCTCTTGTTATTAATTGTAATTGCATATAATGACAGTTCTTTATTTGGAGACTGCATATGGGCTCCTTCCTTGGGTTATTTTGAGACTGTTTCTCACTAAATATCTTCCTTTAAACTAAGTTGCAATTTCGTTTTGAGATAGTTTTTGATCCTGCTCTAGTGTGATTAAAGTTCTTCAAAATCTCATTTTGAGAATTCTGAAAGATTCTTTGCTTGAATTTCTCTATATTGCCTATGTTGAGATTGAATATGTTGAGTAAAAGAAGTTAGTTGAGTAAAAATATCTGGTCTGTTCTTGCCATCACTGTTTCTCTCCTGATTTCCCTGTCTTGTTCACTTTCCCATGTTCTGAGTTTGTCCAAATTTCATAGATTAATTAAAAGGATTTTAATTTAAGAGGAAATGAGAGGAATTGGTGTAGTATTCCTGACCAGTTGCTTTCTAAGGAAGGGAGACATGTTACTGTTCATTTGGTATTGCAGAATAGAAGTGATGATGACTATAATCTGTGGAGTATGTGGGGTATGTGTGTGTAAGATTACATATATATACACATACACATGAGTAAGATTCCAGATTTTACTCATGTGTATGTATACAGCACATGTTCAATAGATACATTACTTAATGTGCTGAAGATTCCTTATACAGGGATGGTTAATATCTGGAATGCTTGAGCATTTTTTCTTCCTTGTTTGATGACCTGCAGGTGTTGTCAGTAATAATATCTAGAAAAATAAGTCTTTTATAATAGAAGAACTAAAAAAAGACGTTTACTGTGAAGGCAGTTTTTTTTTCAGCAGGGTGGTTTGTTTTTCTTCATAAATGCTAAACATAGAAAATTACTCTTTTACTCTGTTTTTTGGGGGGATAAAGGGAGAAGGAGGGAGGTTGGGGGAGTTCAGTTGTATGTTTTTTGTGAGTTCTGTTTTTTAGTGTTGACGATATCTTTGCCAAAGGGAAACACATGTTTCTCTAATGAGAGTGAGTTGGTTGATAAAAAAACAATAAATATGTGATGGCTATACAGAGGGACTTTTTATCCATGTTTTGTGTATTTAATGAGTATGTCACACATATTGAACATCAAATATGATAGGATCTTCTAACTTTCCAACTTGGAACATTTGATTATGCAGGCAGATATTAGGGACTATCTCATTGCTCAGTTCAGATTCTCCTATGCTTATGAAGCCTATTTATAATTGGTCTTTTCTTTTTGTAGGGCTTTTTTGGTTTTGGTGTTTTCTTTTGTTTTTTCTTCCTTTGGTACCTAATTGGAAGTGTTGCTTCTGACTTCTTAGTGAAAATCTCAAGAGGTTATCTCATGCAGGCTCAAGTTGATAAAATCTTTTGCAGAAAAAGTTTGCATAGTTATGTAATGGTTTCCTATTTGAATTTATTCCTTCATCTCTTTTCTGATGTCTTTATTTTTGTTCTTCCTCTAGACTATTTGTTCTCATATAGGACATCCACTGTGGGTCACAAGGCATACAGGAGCAAATGAAAGCAGTGGTGTTTAGTTATTGCCATACTCTTTGTTCCTTTCTTGACAGAGGTCCCCCAGTGTCCTGTTTCAATGTAGGACACTGCTGAAGAATGTTCTTGAATGTTCTACAACTGACAGTAAAATTTTACAAGATATTGGATGCTGTATTGCACTAAACCAGGCACAATTTTGCAATTGGATGCAGGCTTGTGGGGTTTCTCTTCTTGCTTGCATTCCTTCCTGGCCTATTCCAGTCTCACTTCTTTTCCCTGTACAGATAATCAGCCTCTTTTTGATGATGTCAGACACATGTTAGGTTACATCAGCAATCCTCACAGCTGGGCATTTTGAGTCCCAGCTGATGGAAATCACATCATAAGTCACAGAGTTTCATCAGTGTCTAGGGAGAGGAGTGAAGCTGAGTCCCCACTGAGAGAGCTGAATCTTCCAGAAGTTGAGGCCAGTTGAAGGAGAGACCTACTCAATAAAAGTTCATCACTCAACCTGGAAATGGACTTCCTTCCATATTAAAGTGGGAAGGGAAATACTTGTAAATGTGAGTAAATTGGTGCTGTGGGGTTATTATGTAGTAGTTTTATTTTTACACATGGAAAGTTTTTAGGTTTTTTTACTTTGTTCCTAACATTGTGTAGATGTAAAAATTACTGAAGATTGGATATTACAGTTTTAGGATAATAGAATTGCTTAAGTTAGAAAAGGCCTTGAAGATCATCAAGTAAAATCATTAGTCTTGCACTGTCAAGCCCACCACTAAACCATATCCCAAAATTCCACATCTACAGGTTGTCCAAATACTTCTAGAGATGGTGGCTCAGCCACTTCCCTGGACAGACTGCTCCAAGGCCTGACAAAGGCTTTTGTGAAGATATTTTTCCTTATATCCCATCTAAAACCCCACCTCAACCTGAGGTGATCTCCTCTTGTCTTGTTATTCGTTACTTGGGAGAGGAGCCTGACCCCCACCTTGCTACAGCCTCCTTCAAAGTAACTGTGGAGAGTGATAAGGTCTCCCCTCAGCCTCATTTTTTCCAGGCTAAATATAACCCCAGCTTCTTAGGATGCTTCTCACAGGACTTGTGCTCCAGACCTTTCACCAGCCCTGCTGCCCTTCTGTGCCCATGCTCCAGCACCTCAATGTATTTCTTGGAGAGAGCCCAGAACTGGACAAAGCACTCAAGGTGTGGCCTGTCCAGTGACAATCACTGCTGTGGTCCTGCTGGCCACACTATTGGCCCTTTTGTCATCCTGGGCAGACATTGGATCATGTTCAGCCACTGTCAGCCAGCACACCCCGGGGTGCCTTTTCCTCTGAGCAGCTTTCCAACCACTGCCTCCAGCCTGTGGAGCTGCCTGGGACTGTTGTGACCCAAGTGCAGGACCTGGCACTTGGCCTTGTTGAACCTCTTAAAATCTGCCTCAGCCCATTGATGCAGCCTATCCAGATCCTTTGTAGAGTCCTTCTACCCTCCAGCAGATCAACACTCCCACCCAACTTGGGGTCATGCGCAGACTGACTGAGGGAGCACTAGATCCCCTCGTCCAGATCACTGATAAATATATAAATCAGAATTGGTCCCAGTACTGAGCCCCGGCAGCACCGTTTGTGACCAGACACCAACTGTTCTGTCCTGTAGCAGTGTAAAAAGTTCCTAATGTTTATAAGCATATTTTGCCCATTATCATCTTTTGAACCTATTGTAGAACTTGCAGGATGATGTGGTGTATTTTTTTAAAGTCATGGTTATTCGCTAAAATATAGGTGACCCCGACACAATTTGGCAAATTTTATTTTAAAATATAAAGCATACAAGATACAAGAGATATAGAGATCCTGACTTTCAAGTTAAGATACTCTCTTTTTTATGGGTCTGTTCTGTGTTGTCTCATGGGCAGATTCTGTTTCAAGTCTCTTTTAAATTGCTGCGTCCCTGCACTACCTAATGCAGTTTTGTTTCAGTTTTTAATTGGGTGTTGTTTTATATATATTTCTTTTGAACTTTTCTGTATATTTATGAAAATAAATTTTGCCATGTTTAACTTTCTAATTTTTTTTGTGTGCGGTCAGTCATTCACAATCAATTCACATAGGTGTTTGTTTACTAAATATACACCTCTGTCTCTGTGTGGACTTTGGGATTTGTATGTCAAATTCTGTCATGGGTGAGGTTGTGCACATGGCCTTCTTTTTCACATAAAGTGTCACCAAAGCTCTCTTATTCCCTGTTAAGATTTTGATAGTGATTTTGTGTCCTAACAGGAAAGCATTCGATAATTTCTCATGGCATCACTGAGTGCTTTCTTTCTCAGATTTATGTTGGCAGGGCTTTCTGTTTGCATGCTAAAGCAGGTTCAGCAATACACTAAATACTTCCCCCTACCTTCCACCCTTCTATGGACCCATAGAAGGTTTTTCTCACAAGTGCTCTTTATGCAGAGAAAATGAGTGTTGATTTTTTTCCCCCAGTCTATGCAAGTATTCTTTTTTGCTATAGTTTAGGACTGTCTGTATTATCAGCCTGGCAAAAACACTTCCAGTTTGTGTTTTTTTTCTGGATGAATGGAGAAAACCTGATGTGTCCATTGGTTCTGTGTTAATTTATATAGAATGTCTTACTTTAGTGTATCAGCTTTTCTTTTAGAAATTGAAAGTAAAGCTTTAAATATTTATAGTTTGATATTGCTCAGTGAAGAAGCTTTTCACTGGTGAAAGGGATATGGTCTGAATGGCTTAAATATGTACTTGTAAGGAATTTTTAACATCCATTGCTTTTTCTGTATTGAGAACTCAGTGACAAATTTGCAGGAAAGTAGGTCCATTTCCACACAAACTGCACAGTAAAAGTTGCCTGTTTATTTCCATGTGTGCCAGAGGGTATGACTGCAAGTATGAATAAACTGTGCAATACCCTTAAGGGGAACCAATAAGCCAGCAATATATCTGTGGGATTATCATGCCCCAGGCTTACATTATCATAGTTTTATGGAAATGTATTAAAAAAATTGTCTATGTAGAAAACGAATAATTGCTTTGTTTCCAGAGCTGAAACAATGAAGTACAAAGAAATGTCTGATTCCAAGTTAATTATTTAAGTTATTGTTGCTTTTAGTTGTCACAGATTAAGTATGTAATTATTTTCCTTGCTCATCCATTTATTTTCCATTTCTTGATTTTTTTTCTGAAAAATCTACTAATTTTCTGCTGCTTTGTTTCTAATGTTTGTTGCTTCACTCAAAACTCAGGATGTGTATGGTTTTAGCAGAATCATTTAAAAATTAGCTGGTTTTGAAGCTCAGGTTCTTTATATTTTCAACAGAGGAAAATGAGATAATTCTAATTAAAATTAACAGTGTATATTAAATTTTTCAGGATTACCAAATCTTTTTATTATAAATCTAGTACCTTTAATTGATGTGTAATAAGGCATTAGTTGAAAAATTGCTGGTCCTGACAGTACTTACAGAATATATAGAATATATATTATATTATTTATAAAATTTATAGTATTTATAGAATTTTATAAAAACTGGCCAAGAAAATACAAAGTTTTCTGACATTTGGTTAATGAAAGTCAACAGAGAATATTTATTATCATTATATTATTTCAGATGCTAAAGAGAAGACTACTCAGAGAAGGGTCATCTTGAAATTATTATTTGGAACATGGGAAAACAACAGTTATTATGGGATAGTTGCATGCCACTTAGTTTTACATACCATAGTTAGGAGCATATTTGCTTGTGGCCCATCTGTGTTCAGTGGAGAAAAAGACATATCCTCATAAGGATAATTTCTTTTTTCTAAGTGTAAATAAGGGTAACAATGGGTATATGTTTTATTGGTTTTCTATTTATTTTTTAAATGCCATTACAGAAAGTTTGTTGTAAGGTCAGTAGCTGTTGAAATTGACTGCTCTTGGATTAGGGAAATATTAACTGGTTTTCTCTCTTGGATAAAAGGCTTTGTACAGAGCTTATTTGTGTAGTACATCAAAATCTCATAGAATCTGAGAAGCAGTGAAGGAGAAAGACATCACTAGTACAGTAGATTAAAACATTTTGTGAAGGGGTAGGGATTATTTGTGAAGGGGTAGGCTGCATATAGAATGGCAACAAACAGTAATTTTGTAGTTGCAGTTCAAAATCACAGGGTATTTTTAGTACCTGATACAGTACCACGCAGCAACTCAATTTTATGCATTTGAGGACAATTTAATTTCCTTAATTGTTGCCATGATACCTTTAACATTTCCATTTCTGCCACTACTGTTTTGCCTAATACATAATTTTACTGGAGTGAAGCTAGGGCTAAAAACTTCAACAAAGCTATTGATGGCTGAGACACAAAAGTCAAACCAGAGTTACCTATGGAGGACTGTACATGCAGCAAAAATGGGTTTATACTCACGTATCTGTACTAATTACCTAAGGCTTGCAAAGTCCTATATGCAGTGAGGTGCTTATTGGGTCATGAGGTTCAAACAGGAGAAGAACTTGTATACCCTTTAGATCCTTTACAGTTGCTTATCCTGCATGTTCTTTACAGACAGAAGATAAGGCAGTAATAGGGCTAAGAGTTTATTTTAATGATTTTAGTGAGGGGTCAGCTGTATGCAGATCTCAAACCCCACTTGCTCTTCTCATTCAAGTTCTTCAGGAATTTGAATGCCCATAAGCCCAGTCTAATGTAGATGTGTTGTACACTGGGGGGAAAAAAAGTGAGCAACTACAGGCTTACAAAGGTTACTCTGGGAGAAGATTACTCTGTGAAAGGAATGGATATTTTAGGTAAGAAGCCTATCTTGCAAAGAAAATTGATGAAGAACAAATATGTTGAATTATTCTGTAATAGACACTTCAAAAAAAAAGTCAGTACTTGGTTGAGACCCTTGAAAAATCTACATCAGTCATACTTTCTCTTTTACTTAAATTTTTTACACATCATTTGATAGTAATTTCTGAAATTACAGCCTAAAGCCACTCTAAAGTTGTATAACAAACCCTTTTTTCCCCCCACAAAATCCTGCTTTATTCTTAGTTATTACAGAATTCAAAGAATCTGTTTAAGTATTCTAATAAAGTAGAAGTTCCAGAGAATACTGTAAACACTTCAGCAAATTAATTTTTTCCTTGCAAATATGGGATATTTAATATATTGCATATAAAATAATTAAAAATTAATTACATTTAGCTATTTCTTGAATACTTGTGAATTTCTCAATTTGGCCATAGCATGAGTTTTCTCTGCTTTTTTTTTTTTTTTTTTTTTATTCATCTGGATAATCTTGCAGTCTCTTTTTGATTCATCCAAGCACTGGTAAGTAGAAAATGCAAAAACCAAAACAAGTATTCAAGGAGCTCAACAGTGGATGATTAGGCAAAAGAAGCAAAATCTGAGAAAGGAATTTAACCAAGAAAAAGAGATCACTTGGTGTTTTAACAGCAGGAGACAGCTGTTGCCTGAAGAGTGGGCAGTGCAAAGAGGCATTAAATCTGGATCAGGAAATGGAATTTGAAATGCACATGAAAGAAAAAGTCATTTTACAAGGAAGCCAACACTCTCTTTGTACTGAACCAGCAAGTTCCTGATGCATTCAGTGTGTGGGTGAAGTTAAAACTACAGCTTCACTGAAACAGGGGCTTGACACTACCTAAATGGAAAATACCTCCTGCTTTCTTTCTTTGCCTTCTGTCTCCTCTTTGTCCCACAGTCCCTGGCCCCACACTGCTTCTACATGCTGCTTCTTCATGCCTCCCTGCACAGGCTTGGGTGTTCATCCCTTAATAGCCCACAGAGAGCTATAATTGAAAAGCTTCAGCAGAAGGCCCCAGTGAATGAAGCAGAATTTTCTATCTGTAAGCAGTAATAGACAGAGGTAACTACTTTGTAAGTGGCAAAAGTGCAAGAGCTGATCAGCTGTGACTTGCTACTGCTTCCTAAATATGTGTGAGCACAGCATTAAGCACAGCTTTTGTGTCAATGCATAAGTTCTGTCTGGTTCTTTACTGTAATCCTTCTATTCATTCTCAGAAGTTATGTATGTATGAAATATTTACTTCAAATGAATGTGTTTTAAAAAATAAGTCTCTAAACTGTTCTTTTGAATGCAATAAAAGAAGTCTTGCAGTTGAAATTCAGAGAGAAATCTTTTAATGAACTATAAATTTGCTCTAATATTGTTCATTTGAAGAATAAATTGGTTGGTGAAATATGTTAAATGCTGGATTTATAACTGTATTCTGCAGCTATGAAATCCATTGAGTTTTTTATATAAAAGCAGGATGGTAGTCACTTGTCTGGACGGAAGTTACTTGTTGATTCACTAAGCTCAGCTGGTCAAATATGGTGGTGGTACAACCTCTTCAGAGTATATGAGTACAAAATATAAGCACTGGCTGTGCATATGTTCCCATTTTACCCTTCTTTAGTTGTCACTGGTCTTATGAGATGGAAAAAAGCCATCAAAAGTTCTCACTTTTCTTATGAGATGGAAAAAAACCCATCAAAAGTAACAGCAGATTTTTACAGCAAAACTTTGAATGGAAGATGAATTTTCAAATTACTTATCCTTTCCTGTTTGTCCTCTTTTTTTAAATACCTAAAGAATGCTGGCATGTTCCATCCTCTCTCTCTTCATTCTAATCTGTTAGTGCAGAAATAATTCTTTGTGCTTTTCATTGTTTGCATTGTGAACCTTTCCTTGCTTTTTCCTATGGGTCTGCCAGTTTCTCCTGTCTTTAGCAGTTGTGCTTAGTGCTATCATTTAATCTGTGTTCATAGTCTGAGGTGGGCATTGTGTAAGTACTAACAGAGTCCTTGATCCTGGAATTTTAGATAAATAATGGAAAATAAGCTGAAGTATGGAGATAATAAAATACATAAGTTTTTAGAGCAGTATACTAATATAAAGCACCTACTGATAATAGAAGGAGAATAAAGATGCTCTAAGAGACATTTGTGGTCACCTTTGCTTTATAAAATGTAATCTAGATCCTATATGGATAAGAATAATTTAGAATGAGTCACAAGCAACTGATAAATTGAAAGCAAGCAGAGAGAAAGATTGGAAAAGTACAGTTGATAGCAAGATGAGTGACCGAACTGCAGTTATAATGGAAGAAGTATAGACATTTGAAATTTTTGGTTGAAAAACAGAAAAAACAAGAGAACATAGGATACACAAAGTTTTGCCCACAAACAGTGCATGCTGTTCCAGAAAATGGCAGTTTTTAGTAGGTGGAAAAATTTTAAAATAAAGTGGGATAAAAGTCCATAAAAGGGTATTTGTTTCTTTAAGGTAGTAAGAAATTTCCTTAAAATAGAAATAAGGATAAATAGGCTATGCCTGTTTTGCTTGAACAAGACTGAGAGTGAAATCTTAACAATGTAGGGAGGGTGTCCAGAGGAGGAAACCAGGCTCTTCTTGGTGGTCTAGCCAATAAAACAAGAGGCAATGGGCAGAAAGTGAAGTACAGGAAGTTCCACTTGAATATGAGGAAGAACTTCATTATTGTGCAGGTGACTGCACACAGGAACAGATTGTCCAGAGAGGTTGTGGACTCTCCCTCACTGGAGATATTCAAGAACTGTCTGGACACAATCCTGTGCAGTGTGCTCTGGGATGACCCTGCCTAAGCAGGAGGCTGGACCAGATGACCCCCCAGTGGATCCCTTCCAACCTTTATCTGTTCTGTAATTCTGTGGAAATGAAATGGCAATAAATGGTGAAAGATCAGCAGTAGTGAATTGAGGGTCAATGATTAAGAAATGATGACAGAAAAGCAATTCAATTACTTGTAAAGTAAGAAATTTTTAATAAAAATATGACTTGGCAAATTGTTAATTCGGAGAACATTAGAGCCATTTAGGATCACATGTGAATAGGTAAGATCCAAGAAATGACAGTGTGTCATCTGACAAGAAGATGGCAGAATTCAACAGGACAGTCAGTAATTGTGTGGAGCCACTTTGCATGGAAAGGAATCAGGGAACACTTGAAAGGTGTTCTGTAACTTGTTTTTTTATCACAATTTGCTGCACTGCTCACATCCACATTTTTTAGATCCTCAAGAAAGTGAATGTGATTTCACATTTCACTTTTGACTATTGCAGTAAAATTTCTTAATTTGGAATGCATGCATGTGAAGCTTTTCATTCACTGTGTAAAGACAATTACAAAAATAGAAGTGTATAATACAAATACTGGTTTTAATTTGGCTTTACTGAGTTCAAAGGATCAACAACATTAACGTTGAGATTTGATGAAAATTTGCTGCTGTAGAAATTTACTCTGATGTGCTTACCCTCAGAAAGAGGTTGGCTGTTACAGTTGAGATGCTATGCACTGAACTATTTAAATTCTATGCTATTTTCAGCTTTTCTTGTTTCTCAGGGTACACTGAAAGGTATACTCTGAAAGGGTATACTGAATGGTATTTAGACCACTTCAGGCATTTAGTTTAGTTTTTAACATTTGCTGCTAGTGCAGCTTGCATTGTCAGTGATGGGAGATGATCTCATATACTAAGTTGAGTGTTTGAACTAGGGCTAGCAATATTGCAAACTGTGGGGACTTTTGTGTTAGACATCTAATGCTCTATTGATTTTTTTTTCTTTTTTTTTGATAATCAGTGTCTCTGAACCTCTTAATATGAGGGAATTTATAGTACTACAGGTGGTAAAAGAAGTACACTGAGAACTGAGAAAGGTTTTATGGCAGAACTCTGTTTCTTGGCCTTCAGCTACAGTGAAACTAAGAGATATAAATCAGTTATGCTGTATTTAGTGCTGAAAATCTTCTTTCTTCCACAGTTGTTTCAGGCTCTCTGTAGTAATGCTTAATCTGGAAATATAGCTGTGACCACAGATGTGCCCTCTAAATAGGAGACCTTACCAAGAGGAATGTGGTTGTTTGTAACTGTTACTTTAAAAATGCATGTTTATTCATATTCATGCTAATTCAGAAAGAGAAGTTTCTTGAGTAAGATCTCACTTTTCACAACAGAAGGAAACTTAAGCTGTAGGTTTTCCTTTCTGTTGCTTAAAGTGAAATATTTTACTGCTTTGACTTGCTTAATCTGTTATGTGCATGCTGTACTCTGGCAGTTCCTGGGTGTTGGAATTGTTGATAAACTTCTAATGAACCATTCAATGCTCTTGCTTTGTGTTGCTTTATGTTCCTATGTTGTGAATAAAAGGGATTGAGAGTTACATATCCAGTACTTTTTCCCAAAAGCTAATTTCTTCCAGCAAGTTCCCACTAGACCTGGTGTCTGCTACTGTATAAAGATATTAAAGAAATAAAATCAAACCTGTTTTTCTGAGACAGTATTTGACAATCATACTCATTCTCGGGACTTTTTTTATTTTTTTCAGCCTATAATTTTTTCTTTGATATAAACTCTTACACTCTTAATTTTTTTCTCTCTCTTCAATGTGTACCACATTCAGATATTCCACTAGATGAATGTTTTTCCATTCAATATTTCTTGACCAAAATAAATACATAGTTATTTTAATATTTGTAAGTCATTCTCCAGTATCTTGATTATTTTAAAATTTATTATTTTTTCACCTCTGAATACTTTATGAATATCTTTCTGGTTTGAAGATGCCTAGGAGTAACTGAATATTGCAGACATTTACCTCCCCTCTCATTATTCAGAGCATATACTTATTATTGCTGCACATAGAAAATACATCTCTAAATTGTTCACTCTACTTGTAGGCTTTTTTCATTATTATTGCATCATAGATTTTTATCTAGTGTTTCAGATGTGTTTATTAAGCATGCATATTTCCAGATGCTGTTCCTTGTAATTCTATTTCCTAATTCTTTTATTTCATTCCACACACATTTGTGAACTCCTGAAAGTTGATATTTCTCTTGATCTGGCAGGTTATTGAGGTTATTTTGCTTCTTGAGTTTGTTGCCTGTATGACTCTTGGAAAATAATTTTTATTTAATAAATATGATTTTTTCTTCCCTGCAAATATTTAATAACTTCTGTTGCCCTGGGGATTGAGTTTTGAGATTTGTCAGCTTGATGTTGTTAGCTTTCCTAGGCTTGAAAAGCCCACTTCCATCCCTCACTTATTTTAGTAAGTGGTCATGGGCACAGAAGCAGCAGTTGCTATGTGTGCATGGATTCACCCCTCCATATGTATATCTGTATGTGGTGTGTGTTTGTATGTGTGCAAATACCAACTCATGTATCATGCATTTCCCACCTCTTTCGTTTAAAACAATGCTATTTACCCACAGGAGGAGGAAGAAGAAACGTATGAGCAAACTCTAGAATTCCGCAGAGGAGGTGATGGTCAGCCACGGCGGTCCACACGACCCACTCAACAATTTTATCAACCCCCCCGAGCTAGAAACTGATTAATAAGAAAAGAAAGGTAAATATAAGGTACCAGTGCTTTATATATTGGTTTAGATTTCAAGATAAACAAATCTGGATTGTTCTATATTTTTCTTAGGGATATTGGTATATTTATGATAGAAGTTGGATATCTGTTTCTCTGAATTTTGTGTCTTAGGAGGACTTAATATATCTGTGGGAAGAGGGAAAGCAATAAAAACACTTCAACAAATAGCTTTTGGCTTTTGCTTTATGTCAAGACTCATATCATCTCAGGAAGCTTTTTTCTGATGCTTTTTCACCTGAGAGCAGCAGCAGCAAGATTCTCTGACTCACATATATTTGAAGCAAGCTTATTTGAAGCAGGTGTCTGCAGTCCCTGCTGAGCTCAGGACTGTCTAGCTCTGTCCAAGGTCCCATATTCTACTTTTTATAAGCCATTTATGCAAATAAATATTCTTTCTGCCGTTTTGCTTGCATGAGAAAGAGAAATATAAAATCTGAGTTCACCATTAAATAGGGAGGTGCACAGACAACAAATATTTATGATACTCTGAATCTTGAGGATATACTTGCACCTATACTTTATTAATTACCAGAAATTAGGGGTTATATATCTTCCTTAGAAAAGATACCTGCTACATACATTAATACATTTAAAAAGGTCAGCCAGATTAAACAGTTACAGTAATTTCACTGAACAAATCTCATAAGCTGTGCTGCTTTCATTTCACTGGTTGATCTTCTAAATCCTTAATTTACAAAAGACAGTCAAAAGTCTATTCTGACTAAAGAAAGCTTTGATAAGTCACTAATATTTGATGTACACCCACAGTGTGTCTTTTTCTTGAATGTGATTTTTTTTACTAGCCAGTTTGTTTTTACCAATCTCTTTTTTGTTCTTTTCATTACTCCAGTCTTCCACATTTTGTTGGCTTAGCACATGCAGTTGATCTTTGTACCTTTTGATATTTCTAACATGCAACATATGATTCTATTTTTTAGAGTATATGTTAAAATGTATTTTTCATTTATGGCAATACTGGCAATGTAAGAGAGGTGATAATTGTTCTATTTTTGCCGGTATAACTTGTATTTCTATTTTAAGTACTTGTATCAATCACTATTAGTAAACGTGTCCTGAGACAGTTCATGCAGAAATTATTCTGGAATATGCACTGAGCAGAGTTTTAACCAGCACAGTTGGTGCTGTGCACAGGGTGATCAGTTGAATGAGAGATGTGAAATGTACACAGCAGTCAAAGCAGGGAATTTTTTTGTTTCTTAGGTAATATTTTTGGTATTTCTCTAGTTTTACAGTATAAATCTGGAAAACTCTCCATAGCTTTGGTCAGCTATGAGGCACCAGGGAGAGTGGTAGTAATGCCTTTATCTCAAGAACAAGTTACTTGTTGGCAGATAAGGAACAACCTTTCTAAGGCAGAGATGATTTTTCCTTGCAGGTGTTCCTATACTTTATTTTAAAGATTATAATGGGGTCCTGATTTAAAGAGACAGCAGATTTGGTATCAAAACTTACCTGGCACAGAAAATAAGTCTTCACAGCTTTTCCTTTCTATTAGGCTTTCCCAAAAATAAGTGGTTGGTGTAATCAATTCTTCACTGGTTTTAAATGGAGGCAGAAAATCAAACACAGTCCTTTTCTAAATTGTTTTCAGTTTACCTGGACTTGTACAACAACGTAGCTTTAATGTCTTGACATGTAAAAGTTCAGGAATATTAAATGTCACTTCCTAGAAGTGGATTTCTATATGGATTCTGCCTCATTTTCATTTCTTAGATCTTTTGAGAGCATGGCATACTGTTCTTATTTCAAGTTTTTAATAACCTGTTAAATGAAAACAGAATTTATTGGGGAAGTTTTAAGGGATCCAGTGAGACATAATTTTACCACAACTTTCCACTGCAGGATGCTTTACCTCTTCAACAGATCTTTTATTAGCAACACCTTCACTTACTTAAAGGGAGTGTCTCTCTATTATGTTAAGTAACTTAATGTCTTTTTCCTAAAGAGATGGAAAGCCATTGATGATTCTTATTTTATATTATAAATTGGTAAATTCCATAGAATTTTAATGTTGTAGTTTGTAACGTTTAAAATTCCAAGGTATCTTGTTCTCAAAGGCAACTTAAGCAGTACTAAAACTGGAGTTTGCTGGCTATATTTGTATTGGGTATGATAGGGATGTATCAAAGATGAAGCATGAGGTCCATACAGTCAAAGTGTCAATTCATACCCAAAAGCTTTTAGATCTACCTGTATAATCTTATATCGCTTGACAAGGAGGACTCAGTAATGCAGTGGTGCATCAATGCAGAAATGAGGTTGTACTGCTTCCTGGATTGGTGTTCAGTACACTCATTCAGGTGTTGCATTTGGGCATGCACATCTGGAATAGGTATTACCAAATAATCCCTTCAAAATCTTTGTCTGTATTTCAAGGGGTCTTAAGTGGAAGAAGGTTCAAGATTTTAAAATTCTGAGTTGTTTTTTAAAAGTGGAATTTGGATCAATGCAGCTGTTCAGTCTGGGGAAGAGTCTAAAGGGATCTGATTGCAGTATTTCAGTTTTTAAAAGGGGACTTCTAAAAAAGATGGAGAGGGACAAACACTGCAGATTTGCAGGAAGTCCTGACCTGATGATTTTTATGAAGATAGATAGATAAAGTAGAAGTATGGGATAGTCAGTACCTCACTGTGGTTGCAGTTGACATAAACATTATCATTTATTAATATCCAGCAGTGTGACATGGAGAAAACTAAGTCAGCATTTTAAGTCAGTCAGGGGGAATTCTATGTGGGTATGAATCAAATACTAGGTTTAACAGGTTGGTAAAATAAGATACTCCTCCTAGAGAGTCATGATACAAGAATTAGAATCTAACAATAATAAAAATACATCCTGATGTTACATTTTCTATGTAGAATGTCTTAATAGTCTGAAGTTGAAGTGGAGCAAATAATCAGAAATGAGTGTTTTCAAGGGCCAGAACTTTTGGAGGAGATTGAAAGAACCTATGAGTGTGTATCTGTAAGTGCTTGGTCCTTATATGCTTTTTAGGTCTTCCTTTACTTCATGACAGAACTAATCAACACCTTGCCACCTTTGCTATAAAATCTGTATTGAAGTCCTTAACAATGGAGAAATTGTGGTTTTGTGAGAGAGAGATCTTAACCAGAAAGTGTTCTTTGTATTAGACCGATCATATTTATTGCATTGAAGTGTAGCCTTCTGATTTATTCTTTTAAAGAGCTGTGTCTCTGTAAGTACTGAAAAGCAAATATTCACTCTTTTGGAGGAAGAAAATGAAGTGACAGTGAAGCCTATGTTGCACAGATCCCAGGGATGGGGGATGCTTATAGTTTCTTGAGTGCCAATACTTTTTGTCTTTATCTGTTGTATTTTAGTTCTTTCATTTAGAAACCTTCTTGGAGTCGGGGGGAGTTCACTGGCAGCTCCCAACTTGCTGAACACTTCTTCTAGAAGAAATTCTGGGGTTTTCCAAGCAGCAGGATGGAACAAAGAAAGCTCATGTGAGCAGAAGGAATTTGGACCTGACACCACAAAAGACTTTTCTAAAGTTCTTAGTTAAATGAAGCTGAATACTTTTTACATATGAAAGAGGCAAATTGTCATTGCTACCATCAATAAAACCACAGTGCACTATTCTATTCTTTGCCTTGTATTCTTTTTACTGAGCCTCCATTGTTAGTTAACATAATAATGTATCATGATTTTTTCTTAATTTTGAACTGATTTTACTTCTAATATTGCTTCTAGTAAAGTAAAATTAAATATTTTCTCAAAAGCTGACAGGGTTGGGCATTTCATTTACATTTTTGGTTAGTATTAGTGAAACATGTTAAAAAAATTCAGCTAATTGTACAGTAAAATTCTGAATAGGCTTTTGACTATGTTTTTTGTGTTTATTTTCCAAAGTTGCTAAGAGACAAATTATAGATTTGCTTATTGTGTTTTTCATGATCTGTGACCAGAGGGTCAAACGGGAGAAAGAAAGAAAATAATCAGTTTCAATAGTACTTTTCTAAATAATTTGAGGTAAATATTTTCTTTATAGGAATATTTATATTAAAGAAATAGAAACATTTCTAAAAGGTACAGAAAAGTCATTTAAACAAAAAATACTGAAAGATGCACATTGGTATTTTAAGCATAAATATGTGTATAAATGCATACGTGCGAGCTGTTGGATAGTAGATACTAACTTTCTTGTAATTTTAAACTATGCTTTCATTGCTTCATATTACTAGAATTTTTTCAGTTGTCATTGATGTTTCAAAGAATCTTATGTCAAACTACTTTTCATTCTAAGCTGTATCTTTGAACCTTATGTGATTATGACAAATAGTTGAAATTTCACTGTTTCTTTAACTGAGAAGCACTCAAAATCTAGGTAACCTGGAAATCCCTTTTAAGCTTTATGGTGATCATTTAAGACTGAAATAGCACATGTGTTTTGAGGTAGTTTTGTAGAGATAGAATTATACCTGAGAGATGTATTGATGGTATAAAGTCTACAGTTAATTCTGCTGAATTTCTCTCTGAGTGCTCATACAAAACTGTTTGAATAGAACCTTGTTTATTTGGATGATAAGAAGTTTTATATTGAGGATGTAATTGAATGTATCTGCAGTACAGAATGTGGATCATTGTCTGGATGCAATCAAATCTTACCAATCACATAAATTTTTGCAGAATAGTAAGCAACCAAATGTTTTGCTGTCTTAATGGATCCTAAGCAGCTTCTTCATAATTACGATGAACCTTACTAATAATTCTGTAGGCTTTTCGAAGTTTTAAACATGAGTGTTAAAGTTCCTCACTATCAACTAATGCACAACAAGTTTTATGAAGTTTGTTAGATTTACATTAGAAACCACTTTACAAATAGTATGAAACATCCTGGTCAGTTCTGCTAAATTGTACCAGCAAATAAATAAACTGTAGATCTAATACATTGCATGTTGGATACTTTACTTCCAGAATTATTGCTAAGACCACTGACAGCAGCTATTCAGCTTCATTAAGAAATGCAGCCATAGCATTGTTTTAAAAAGTTTTGACTTTCCTTTGCAAAGAGGATGTGCGTTAAACAAGCCCTACAGTCAGTGTACCAAAGCAAGTTCTGAAATTAAAATAACTTTTATGTTCTTTTGGGCTTTCATTCTTGCTGTGGACTAAATCATAAAATAAAGAAAACTACAGTCTGATTCAGTGAACTTTAAAAAATAATGCCTAGTTATGAAATTTTAAGACTCTACAAATACAAAGCAGCATTCCTCTCTAGTGGCTATGGCATTCTGAGATTATGACATGTATGTGCAGCTGTAGGCAAATGAAATATCCTTGAGAATGTTGTTTTTCTTTGTGAAACAGTAAAGACTATTTCCTGGTCTTTTTAAGGGGGCTGTGTATCTAGAAAGCCAGAGTAAGCAAACAGATCCAGAGTCTTCTTCGAAAAGTCATGTAGTCTTTGTATGTTTTATGATTACTTTCTGCTTTGGTTTCAATTGAAATAATATATGCTGAAAGTTCTGCCTTTCAGGATCTGAAGAACTGTTGTTTGAATAGTTAAAAACTTATTGCATCAACCTATTTTGAAAAACAAGAATTCATATATTCATGCTTATTGATTTCTGTATCTGGAAACAAAATGCCAATAAATTAGGTAGGTATATAAATTATATTCTTGATTTGCATAGTCCAACAAAACCAAAAATACAGTTATTTCCCAGTCATACTGTAGTAAAGTTTGCATGCACAAGAACAGCATTAATTTATTTATCTTTTGTGTTCAGAAGAAATTACTGTGTCTAGATAGGTTTTCAAAACTGATGTGAAAGTTAACTTCCAGTTCATCAAAAGCAGCAGCAAAAGCAAGCTCCTGAACTTGGTGTGGCCACATTTGTGTGGTTAAAGGGAGAAAGGCGATAAGGGGCACCAGATCTTGGTCATGCACGCTGTTTATTTACTGGCTTGATTTGTGGCTCTGTATTGGAGTGTTCTTGGCTAGCTGTTGCTAAGACAAACCTGCCACAGAGGAAGTTTGCCCTTTGCAAGGTGGACATGAGCCAACCTGTGCTTCTTGACCTGTGAATCTGGTCCCTGGTTCATAGCTTTGCTTTGCTAGGATTATAGATAGGGCTTTTGAGAATTTCTATGTTGAAATTAGGAGTGCAATTCAAATGAGGTGTTTTTCTTGCCTTGGACTTGTGTATAACATCTTTACTGAATGAAAAAAAATCAGAATTTCTTGTTTAAATTATTCTAAAACTTATATGCTAAGTTGGTAATACTATCGTTGGCAAGGTTTTTTTTTTCTCCTTTATATTATTGAGAGATAAAATAATTTTGAAACAAAAAGTGTAAATGATGTGGTTTTATCTTACAGGTTTTCAGAATTTTGTATTAAAATCTGATTGAAATCGTCATGTTTGCATTTAAAATTCTTCCTTGGTCTAACATCTTCTGATAGATACTCACATGTATATTTTAATATAGCTTTTTGTCACTAGCAGGTACTTTCTTTTTAAGTCTTTGGCAGCAACTGTGCAAAGCATTTTGAGGATTGCTTGTCAAGGTCACTTTTCCAAGAAACTGCTGGAATTTTCTCTTCAGAATCTCTTGGCTTGAGCCTTATGCAGATAAAACTTGTTGGGAATATGGCTTTCCAAGGCAGTATTAACAACATAATACATATTCATTGGGATGCAAAATGTTGATATCACAGGAAAGACAAATCTTATGTATAAGATGTACTTGGCATTAGATACATGAAGATTTAGCTTGAGATAAATCTGAGGGATATTTGCAAGAGAACTCCCAAACAGCCAAAGTAGCTAATGAATGTTGGTAACGTAAATAATCTGGTAGTGTGGGGTGTACAGTCCCTTTTTAGCATTATGGTTGGAATGAGCTTCATAGACAAAAAGCCAGTGCTTTTATGCAGACACAGGAATATATCATTTGGAATAATTCTCTATAGATACATTTTTGAAGAACAATTCTATTTCAGCTGTCTTTTCATCACATGACTTGATCCAACTCTAGTAAAATGCTGTAACTTTCTTGAAAGTAGTGTAAACCTGAATAATGAATGACCAATTACACAATTAAGTTCAGTTTAGCTTTCTGCTGCTATACAACTATTGGTGTATTCTCTTGGGTTTTTTGCCTCTTACTGGAGGAGAGCAGCTAAACCATGGAAGGTACTCCAAACTTGTAGGCACTGACCTTCTCATAGCATGGTATGCACGTGAAAGGCTTTGTGGTGCTATCCTTAAAAACAATGGTAAAGACTCATGATTACTCTTATTTTCAGTATTTAATTCATATCACTTTCTTTATGTTGGCCTTTTCTGGCTTTAAATTCAATTTTGTTCCGAGAATGATTCAAAATAATGTAAAGGAATAGAAATTATATCAATACTTAATTTTCCCACAAGATTGAGCGGCCATAAAAAGTCAGTTTCCATGTAAGCACATGGGCTGTTGATGGGCAAAATTATGTCCTGGTAATTATGATGAGTGAAACCAAAATCTAGTATATATTGAAAAAAATCTTACATGTATTCAAGTAAACAGGAACTGAGGGGAGGAAAATGATTAGGTGTATAAGACCAACAGAGAACTATAGATTGTGTAAAAAAAATTTGGCAGTTGCTTCTATGGAAAATGTTTATAGTCATTTTCAGTAGTGCCTTGCAATTTTTCATGCAACTTGACTATTTCTATTATAAAATGAATGCGTAGGTAAATTTTGTGCAGAAGATATTAATGTAATTTTCTGTTTAGTTTGTCATGAGATCTTGAATGCTTTGCATTTATACCATGTGTTTCTAAACTGCAAAGGTTAAAGAAAATAAATAACATTTTATATTTGTTTTATAGTCAAAATAATCCCAGGTATCTTTTGTTAGTCATTTGAGGAATGGGTATGCCTCTGCTAAACCAGCTATAATCTAAATTGACTATGCACAGATTTAAGTCTCAATCTAACTGTATTTGTGCTGAATATTTTTCTGTAGCTATTTCGCAAAGGAACTTGTTTACAATAATAATAAAAGTGAAAAGCAGAATAAAGAAGGAATGCTTATCATTTTGATAGGCCATGAAGGAAACCGTGGGGTTTTGTTCACTGGGGGACTAGAATAGCATATGCAAAGCTCATGTTCTGTGTATTATTTGAATGCAAAATAGCTTTCTTCAAAATTGATATTTTAAATTTTTTTTTCCTCAGTCTGCTAACTAAAAATTATTTTAACTCAGCATAATTCATGGGATAAGACAGGTCATCTACTCTGACATTTCACTGCTCTTGCTGTATCAGTATTGTGATCAAATGCTCCCAATAATAGATATTCTTGATGGCCAGGTACTAAGTGTGTTTTTTATTTCAATTTATTGCATTAAAATGTTTATAAAAACTTGAATTAACTTTTTACATGGCAAAGATGAGACATGCTGTATTGACTTTCATCACAAGTAGGAGCTCAGTTTCAGTGTATTTCAGCTGCAGAAATGACAATAGAATTCAGTTGTGCTGCTCCATTTTGCTTTGTTGAGTTAACTTTGATCTCTCATTTTCCAAAAGGAAATAAATTCTTACAGCTGTACATAAACCACTGAAATGGACTGAGTTTAAAACAAGAAGCTGATGCCTATTACATCTTTGGAAAGAAACAGAAAATTGCAAGAGTTGTGAAATGTGAAAACTTGCCATGCATATCAGCCAAGAATCTTTATGCTCTGTGGAATTGGGCAATTTTTTCCAAGATAATGAAGATCTGAACAATTCCTATATAGAATAATTGTATTTGAAAACAATTTATTCCTGTATTTCAGTCTCTGTATCCTGTGAGGAACCTGGCTTTCATTGCCTCTGGCACTTTAGCTTTCTCACAGCACGCAAGAAGCCAGGCAATGATTGGGAGTATCAGATGAATATTGATAGGAAGTTAAGATACTGATGTTGGTGTGTGAGTTCCTCCAAACTTAATGTGAGAAGCTGTACCCCAGAAGATGAGAAAGAAACCATGACACTGTGGTTAAATAGCTGTAAAAGGTGAATGTTGTATCATTAATTCATCATTAATGTGTTGCAAAGTGCAGTTGTGCACACTGGAACAAGGACAAGACAGGTGGAAAAATAACTTTAAGTGATGATATGGTAACATTTTTTTCCAAATAGAGTTTGCCATGGGCTGAAAAGTATACTTAGCATCTTGAAATGCAGATACTAATGGGCAGAATGTACAGTATTTATAGAAAGAACCTCAGATTTGAGATGGTTTGAATTTGTCATGCGTATCACCACCAATTTTTTTACTTCCCTGTTTTTGCAGTAATGTGATTTTTTTTGAGGCAGGTGTTAAGGAGGTCTTTCACACTGCTTGCCTGACGTGCTGGTGAGATGCTGTTGGTGTCTAATAGGCCGATAAAACCAGTCTGCCACTAGATTATTCATTTTCTCTTTTCATTGGTGGTAAGAGATAACAGTAGCTATATATTATTGTTCCCTTGATACAACTGGAAACCATTCTTTTAGTAAGGGCAGACCATGTAGTCTCTTCTGGATAACGTGTGGGTCTTATGCCGAGGGCCTGAATTTATGTACTTGTCTGACCAAAGCCTTGACGTCTCCTCCTGTAATTTTTCTACCACCTGCAGTGGAGAAAACATTAATGAATGATGAGTCACTCTGTTTCTTTGTTATGTGCAATTATGGTCTGTTTAGGCAACAAGTTCCCATGGAGTCCATGTATCTCTCCAGAGAATGTGTGTCTGAAGTGTTTGGGCCACAATGTTCATTTGGGCCATTTCTGCTCTGATATCTGTAAGGTGTTAACCACTGCATTTTTTTTACTTTTCCCTAAGTAACACAATACCTACAACTTTAGCCTAATCTAGTACAGAATACTAATGATACTTGGTTTAGATTTTGTATGTTGGGTTTTTTTGTGAAAAAAAAAATCTACTGCTTCACAGGAAAATATTCTACTTTGGGATGGACTGGGCAGGAGTAATACTACTATGTACTTTTGTCTCAGATCCTTTCATCAAAGGCTGCTTATCACTGCTACTTAGCATTTTAATATCATATTTTTAAGGCAATTTTCACTTTGATCACATAGGATGTAGGCTTTTATCCAGATATATTTTCAGCATAGCAAATAACACTCTCCTGAGTCCTTTTCATATGAGGTCTTTCTTAAGTTTTTTTATGGACATTGATTAACTTGTCCCTTTGATAAAGTTCCTTAGCTCTTGAAAGCACTTAGCTCTAATGCCCTATTACTTCTATTACCAGATTGTTCCAGAATTTAATTCCCCAGAAGGCTAAAAATCTTCTAATTACAGCCTAAAATTATTCAATTATACACACTTGTGCTTGTGTCACTGTTGATCTTCACATGATGAGAGCTCTCATCTGACCCTTGAGGTATTTTTCTGGACTGTGCTGAATGACAGTGTGGAAGAACAATATTCTGTGAATCATGCTCAAAAGCCATTTGCAGTGTGGTAGCACGCTGTCACAGCAGGTTCTGTGATTCACATGGTCCTTCATGCTTATAATGCATGCAGCAATTTCTGTTCACTTGTATATATCTTCACTGAATTGATTAATTCTTTAAACTTATAGTCTTGCGTGCCCTTCTTCTAGTGGGCAGGGAAAAAGACTCTATGGTGTTACAGCAGTTTAGATGGGACCTCAGGAAGTGCATGTCTAGGTCATCCTCATACTCAGAACCACGTCAGCTAGAAGATCAAATAGGGCTCACTGCTCATTGCTCAGGGCTTCATCCAGTCAGGCCTCGGAAACATTCAGGCATATGGAGGCACAGCTTTCTGTGCAACCTGCTCCAATGTTTGACTCGCTGTCCTCAGGGGAAAGAGTCTTTCCTTTGCTTACATGAGTCTGTCTTACTTCAGTGTGTGGTGGTTGTCTTTTGTCCCTCTGCTGTGCACTGCTCTGGAAAGCCTGGCTCTATCCTGATAAATCTCCCTATGGGAAGTAAGTCCCCAACAGCTGTCTTCTCTAGGCTGAACAGGCCTCTCCTCTGACCACTGCAGTAGCCCTCCCCTAAACTCTTTCCAAGTTACCTTGTATTTTCAAACCCAAAATTGTATGTGATATTCTAGTGGGGTCTAATGAGACCTGAATGGAGGATATCCTTTATCCTACTGTCTGTGCCCCTCTTGATACAGCTCAGAATACCGTTGGCCTCCCTTGCTGCCAGAGATACCCTTGGCTCATGTTCATCTTGGTGTCTACCAATATCCACAGGTCTTTTTGTCACGAAGTCCTCCCCCAGCCTGTACAATTGAAAGGGGTTCCTCCTTCCCAGGTATTGGACCTTTTATTTGTCTTTAGTGAGATTCCTGTCAGCCCATTCCTCCAGCCTGTCTGGGTCCATCCAAATGGTAGCCCTGTCTTTGAGCATATTATTTTGTTCTCTCAGCCTGCCTCCAGTTTGGTTGCCTCCAGCGAACTTTAACAGCAACCACTCCACTGCCTCTTTCAGGTCACTGATAAAGATGTTGAATGGGACAGATTCCAGGGCAGTCCCCTGTGGTACAGCTGTTGGTTAGTGGCATCCAGGCAGACACATAGCATTCAGTGACCAGAGATCTCAAAGGAACATTGGCAGGACAAAGCTAAGTTGATGTTCTAACAAGAGGTAATCAAGTTATTGGGGCTCAGTCTGTGATAGTCTGTGCTACAGAAGGCAAGTGAAACCTTTTGCTCAGTTTGGCAGATCTGCAGTAAGACTCTGTGGCAGAGACTACCTGTTACTACAGCATACCATGTGTTAATTTCTATTCTAATTACAGTTTCTGTGAGTCTTTTTTTCCTATCTTAAAATGTCTCACCTTGTAAAATATTAGGAGTATCCAAATCCAGGCCTTTTTAAAAATTATTCAACATAAAGAAAGATAAGGGTGTAATTGTGATGGAAAGAATTACTTGGATTGTTCAGTCTCTAAGCCTGGCTGATCTGGCTGCTACTGTGAATTTGCTCTGATGTGTTTCTAAAGTTCTTTGACTCATACTGCATGTATGCCAGGTGACTCTCACTCAACAGAACAAAACTGTGCTCTGCCAGCAAATATTGGAATTCTGTGTCAATCTGCTGATGTTTCTTGATGAGGTGTTGACCTGAGTGGTGGTTAAACTCCACCTTTAAAGAGTGAGCACACCTGATACACAAACTTGGACAGTAGCAACTGAGCCTAGGGTAGAAGAGGCTACTTATTCTGTTGTCGATGTTGTCAGTACGAAGCAACTTTTTAAATCCTAAATATACTCTTTGGAATGGTTTGAAGTAGGGCAGGGAAGACATCCACCGATGGGGATATGTAATGTGATATGGTAGGACCCAGAAGCAAAGTACTCTAGTGCTGTCAGAATAAAATCTCTCAGCTAGCTGCTTTTGTTTCCATTGTGGAATAGAAATGAGTGTCTTGGACAATGTCAGGACCAGGGGTAGCCTTGGGCACAAGTTTAACAAAGTCTGATGAGCATTGACTTGGCAGCAGAGAAGCTGGGCTAATTTGTCTATTCCCAGCAGTGGGACCTGAGGAACAGGGAGCTCCAAACTGCCTCCAAAGAAAGCTGAAACTGTACAAATCATGAGGGTAGGCATATCCTGAAGTACCCATTTAATGAAAAATAAATGCTTGTTTCCTCCAGGATTTGCTCTGATGGGTATGTTTTATTGCCAGCAGTTACTAGCAGGCGCTGTAACATATATATATGTTTATCATAAAACTTGGAATAGACTGTGCTGGTCACAGGGTAATCTCAAAGATTGGAATATATAATTTTTTATTAGTTTACCACATCACTTTAAGTACATCTCTTACTCTCTATTTGCCTGTGGCCTGCAGAATTGAAGCATTACCTGAGGATTTATGCGAGAATAAACTTTTAAGAGCCTACATTTATTGAACTTTTTTTAGTCCAGTTCCTCTAGCTGCTTATTTGAGTGTTCCAAATATGAAAGTTGTTAGCATATTTAAAACTTTACTTTGCATGGAGGTTCATATTGTGTGTTCATTTATTGTGAGCTATGATATGCTATGAATAGAAATAACCCCAAATACTGTCTGAAAGTCAACATCTATATGTGTTTAATTGAAGGAATTATGAAGGAGAGACCTCAGCTGTGCTTGGCAAGTTCAAAAATTACTTCCAGTTTATCTAAAGCCACGTAATATGAAATGAACAAGATCAAATTATAATGCTATGGTTCATTGGGTGCATTTGATTAAGATCATTGTTCATTCACCTAAGAGCTGTCATTTAATACTTATATTGTTGGAGAAATGCACAACTTGGAACCAAGTGCTGCTTACCTTTCAAAAGAAGAGCTATTTCTAGAACACAGTTCCCCATGAATATATTAGCACAGGTAAACATGAGCCTGGACTACAATGAAATATATTCTCTGCCTAATAACCTTTTCCTCCCTGAGTAGTTACATTGGTAGAAATCCTCCTACTGCAAAGTCTTATCATAATTTCAAGAGTCGTTCCCTTTCCCTTATGGAAACAGATTACAGTAGTATAAACACTATGACTGTACCAGTGCAGCCAAAGCAGAGTGATTTTTATTAGTGTCCTTGTGACATGTATCTGTGTCCTCTGTCATATCAGCACCTGGCTCTGCTCTTGGGAGTGTGTTGGGTGATGTTTGAAACAGCTGGCTCACCAGCTTCAGGGAGCATTAGGAGATACCGAGTCCCCAGTGGTGGGTGCCTCTGCCCTGTGGGAAGACAAAGCTTTGTGCTACTCTGCCACACAGACTATTCCTTTTGAATACCTGTAAGTCCTAAAGACTTTTTTATCATAGTGCAGGAAAACTGCAGTATTAGGCTATGATGTGGTAGGAAAAACATACCAAAAAAGAACTGCAAATAAACATCTGTCTCAAAAATGGTTTATGAACTCTGCAGATACATTGTTGAAATCATCACTTCTTACATGACAATAAAACTTTTGCTTTCAGAAATAACATTTACTTGGGATCATGGGTTATAGCATCAGTTTCAACACTGATTATGCTCTGGTTTCATACCTTTGGTTTTGAATTGTGGCTTCTCTGATACTCTGGGTAATTCTAATGTTCACTATGATTTATGGATAATTTCCTTCTTCCTAGGGTATAACATTTCTCTTCTTGCTGATATCCCTAAATTTCAGGCTTAGATATGTTAAAGATAGTGGAAATTTAGATTTGTCCAGGATATACAGAAATATGGATTAGAAATTCTTTTATCTATATAGTAAAAAATTCTGAAAGAAGATCTGAATGGCTTTTGTACTCCTCAGCTTAAGAGAGGTCAACTTGAATGACTGGAAGCTCATGGAATTTATATGTTGATCTTGATAGTGCAAAGCCAACATTTCTATTGTGCAAGATAGATAAGCAGATAAAAGATAGATAAGCAGATAAAAGATAGATAACTTTTTTCCTAAAGCAAGCAAAGAACTAAATCAATCCCCCAAAACCCAAAATGAAACTACATCACTTTCCTGCAATGTCCTTTTGTGGCTTCTCCTTGCTTTTTTGACTTTTAAAGTATGTGTTCTAATAAAACATTTAAAATTACCTTTCTGCGCTCAAAACACAGTAAAGAGTTGTCACTGATTATGAATGCTGATAGATTCACTATATAAGCTTATAAAACCAGAAATGTTTTACCTCTGATCTTTTACTTACAAAACGACTGCTCATATGAGAAGCAGTGTATTGAGAATTTATTTTTAAATGTTTAATTAGAAAGTGCTAAATCCAAACCTACAAAACTCCTTTCTTTTTCCCCCAAGATACATGGAAAATTGACAAAATGTTCCTCATTCTAGTGCATGTTTTGAGAGGTAGAAGAAAGGGTTAATCATGTTCATTTGGACAGAAAGCACTTAGTCAGGCAAATACATAGGTTTTGCCTCAAACTTCTCAACACAGTGTTCTTCACATTTCCATCTTTGAGGGAAGGGGAATTAATGGACTTTCTAAAGTCAGCGAAAAATTGATCCTAATTCTTCGGTGGTATTTGCGTGGAGAATATCTAAGCTGCTGTCTCTGATGTGTGTTCTTCAAAGTGCTTATGTTGATTACTTGGATTTTCAGCACCTCTTCACAGTTTTGTTATTCTCTGGTAATTACTTTGAGAAACATCCAGGCAACCTTTCAAACTGAATCCCTTCAGTTCTAAATGAAAAATGTCTAAATCAAAGTTTCTCAGATTGTGCAGAAATTTAGGAATGCAGCTTGTTCATTAGGGATAATTTCAAGCAGATGCTACTAACAGTGATGGAGAGGAATATGTCTGGCAGCTGCAATTTCCTTTTTGCCTCAGATGATTTGTTTCTGTAATGGCTTTGTAAAGGCATCTCACTTCTAGAAAAAACTTCTTTGAAATGGAAGGTACAAAAACATGGAAAAAAATTCAATTGGATTTATTTCTAATTTCAGTTATATTTTCCTTTTTCAATAAATACAATATGTTACGCCTCTGTCCATACTGGCTAAAATTTTATTGTGTTGTGTTTCAACCAGGAGTGCCCATGATTCAGTCTGTAGCCTTGGTGTGTTTGTATCTATTGCTGTATTAGAAATCTCCTCCCAAATCCTTGTGCATTCTGTGGTTTATGGCTCATCTAAAATTAGTCATTGTCATCATTGCATCAGTTAAAATACAGTAGTTGCCTTTTTTAATTGGCTTATATTTCAAGGACATTTTGTGTCCTTTGCCATCATTAATAAGCAGATTGTTGTTGATTAACAGACCTGGATTTAGGTAGCAAATTTAACAGTTTCTTTGGAAACATGAGATGGAAGCACTGATCTACAGAGTGTAACTACAAGGCTACCTTGTGGGCCGTCCCTTCTTCCTCCCTCCCTCCTATCCCAGGGATACAAAATTAATAGTGCAAGCCAGCACTTTGGATATTCTGACTACAAAGGAACAATCCTCAAAACACCCACATGGAGCTTATTTGTTGTAGGGTGTGCAGTTTTGGGGAGAAGACCTTGACTTTTCACAGGGAAGTTTTAGCATAAGTAGTTAGTTCACAGCATAAGACTGAGTGAAGCACTTGAGCTCTAAACAGAGTTCTGTGATTTGCCAGGTGGAAGCAACTCTGGCAATGTGCTTGGCATTGGCTGCCCAGCCAGGGACCATGTAAGTGCAGGGTGGTTTGTGACTCCTGGTGTTGGTACAGCCCTTACCATGGGAACTCAGCCGTGGGTTGTGTTTGAAGGCTGTACATTCCCTGTCTGTTCCTTTTGCAGGGCAGAAGGTCCTGGTGGATGGCCACAAGGCAGCTCTTACAAGAGATTTCTGGGAATTTGCTGCTTTGCACTCTCCATGTTTGTGTCACTGGACTTGTTAGTCTGAAAGCCCAGAGGAGGCAGTGGAGGCTGACTGACTTTGCAGAGTGGTTTACCCTCCTAGAGTGATATGCCTTACTGTGAAAGGCAAGACTGGAGCAAAGGCAGTAATGGACAGAATGGCAGCACATGAGTAAATGCACATGATAGAATGTCTTTATGTCCAGCTGAAGTGTATACTTCTGTGTTGGGGTGTCAGTTTGAGTGGTCAGTATTTACATAGGACATTTTATTTTCTTGCTGGTTTTCTTTTTTTTGAACACTGATTCTATTTGTGAAGTGATTTAAAGAAAGTGATTTAATCGAATGTAATTGCTAGTTGCTTTTTCAATCCTGTATTTAAGATTGTTCTCTTTTCTAGTAATAGAGCAGTAAGTCTTACTGTGAGTGTGTTTATTTTGCTTTGCTATTATTAGTTCCAGGAACCAGATATAGTTTGGATAATTTGCAGGTTTTCTGTTACACAGAATTTTGCCTTTCTCTATATTCCTTCTCTTTCTGTTCTTAGAAGGTACTTCTTGCAGAACATTGCAGAAGTTTCTGGTTAAATGGATTGCAAGGATGAAATATATTTGTCCTATTTCCATTTTTATTGCACAAGGAATCTATTAATCTGTATTTTTATTGGTTTATAAAATAGAGTGAAATTCAACTACAAAGGACTGTTTTTCCCAGTATCTCTCTTGTTTTCATATAAAAATTGTTTCTCTGTTCCAATTTTCTTTTATATTGCAGGGAAAACCTTGCCTTTTGTTTAATATGTCTTTTCTTGTCTGCATTTGAAGGGAGATAATTTAATAAATTTTGGAGTCAGAATCAAGTCACGCAAATGGAATTGAGTAATCCTGAGAAAAGATTTGATAAGTCAATTGTATTAATGTGACTATCCAAGTTGCTGTGAGTTTCCAGACATTTAATTAGTACCTCTGGCAGCATACTCTTTTCAGCTTTAGGTATCATTTTCTGCTCTTCCAAATATCCGTACTGACTTCAGTGCTTAAGAGGTGAAGCTCAACTCCAGCTCCTCTCTTTCTCACCAGGGTTCTGCCTTTGCAGATAATTTGATTTCTTTTTGGAAACACAACTCTTTGGGGAGCAGGGCAACCAGCAAGTATATAAATCTGCACATGGCAATGCTTGTTAGTTTGGGGAACACAGCATACAGAGTTCTGTGGTTAGAACAGAAAATTGAGATGTACAGTTTCATTTGGATCACCCTGCTGCCAAATGTACCATTGTGTTTCCTCCATGCAGCAATGCTGGTTGGAAACTACCTGGATTCATCCTGTGCTGGTGGCTTCAGCAGCAAGTTGTTGTAGGGCTTTTGTGTGTAAGAGTCATGTGTACACAGAGACAGTGAAAAAAAAGACACTAATTGTGGAACTTAGTTTGAATGGTCCATAAACATTGATATCTATGGGGTTTAGGGTGGCAGATGTGCAGGTTAGGATCCAATTCCTAACGTGACACACACAGAGATCACATTATTAATAAATTTGGAGGTTAATTTGATAGAAAATAAAATACATGAATGTACAAAGAATTTAATCAGATCAATATTCCCAGGAATTCCTGTAAACAAAAGTCCCCCAGAACTGGGGGATGCCATTATGATTTAGAGAGCCTTATAACAATGATGACTACTAAAGGCAGAAGTTTCTAGGAGCATTAGGAAAAAAGAAATAGAGTGAAGTCTGTGTGTGAGAGGGAGGTTTGCTTTCTCATATTAATAAAGTGAGGATTACACATGTCCTTAATGTCTGTGAGTGGAGTCAAGGTTCCTGATGCTGGGCTTGGACTGCTTGCTTTCCATCCTTTCTTCTTTTCTTCTGCTTCTCCCTCTCCTGACACTTTGCTATGTGCAAACTTCATATTTATGTGAAAACCCCCTGATTCTTGTGGAGCCTTGCCAGATTTACCCGTGCTAAAGAAGGAGTCTTAACCTGCAAGCTGTGTTTGGGGCAGTACCAGACAACTATAAAGGACAGTCCTAGGTTGAATCAGGAGAGTGGCATGTGGCTTCCCTTGGCGGGGAAAATATGGGAGGTTTTCCCATTATCTGGGAATTTTTTTCCAGGGCTGGATCATCAAGAGCTACCAGCTCTTGCCATCTCCTTCTATGTACTGGCAGTTGTCCACAGACTGAGGCTGTAGCATCATGCCTGAAAGGAGAATTGCATGATCATGCCTTCCCATTCCAGGTCAATCACTGGTATTGCCATTCCTGAGCTAACAGACACAGCATCTAATTGATACAGAAACTGATGAGACTGACCTCTGATCAAGCCCATCTACTCTATTGCTAACAGCTGCTGGCTGAGCATGCCCTTAGACATGGCTGGGCAGAACCTCAGTGTGTAACCCATGGATCTGACCTTCAGTTTCCGCCTGTGTGGCTGTGAGTCAGTCATCTGGTACAAGCCAGTGTTCTTGCTGGTTGGTTGGGGATTTTTGTTGGGTTTGTTTGTTTGTTTTCTCCCTTTGGATGTACAGCAGGACTTTGCTCTCTTCCAGGTATACTTTTCCAGTTTCTCAAGTTTTCCAATTCTAATAGAGTAATGAGGACAGATTGAATGTAATTATGGCAAATAGTAATGAGTGGAACAGTCTATTGAAGAGGAAAGTGCATACTTGTCAAATCACTCAGAAATTTATTAAGAATGGGGTGATGATGGGGAGGAAATTGTTATAGGTTTGTTCCTCACAGGGATAACAGAAAGGCATTAGGGTTATGGAAAAGTGTAGATGAATCCCTTCTGTGAATCTTGGAAAGGGGAGTGGCTCTCTTGACTGACAAACAGGTACAGTTGATGGCAGTCAGCTCAGAAGAATTAAGTTTCAGTTTAGAAGTTTCAGAGTTCTCCACATTAGGTGAAGAAGGCTTTCAAGGATAAAACAATCCTAGTGAAGGTGAAGGCTATCAAGGATAAAACAATCGTTGACTTCAGAGGGGTTATAGTCAAGAAAGGGGATCTGCAGGGCCTTGTTTGATTATTTGAAGCAGAGCAGTGTGCCCTTGTTGCACAGGGGGCTGTTGGTATCTTGGGCTGGCTGCCAGCAGGTCAAGGGAGGTGATCCTGCCCCTGTGCTGAGCACAGATGAGGCCACACCTGGAGTGCTCTGTTCTCCTGTGGGTTCCCAAGTACAATACCAATGTGGATGTACTGGGGAGAGGGCAGGCAAGGGCAAAGAAGCTGATGAAGGGATTGGGATAACTTACATATGAGGAAAAGCTGAGAGAGCTGTGACTGTTGGGCCTGGAATAGAAAAGGCTCAGGAGGATCTCACCACTGTGTACAAAATACCTGCAGGGAGGATGCAAACAGGATGTGGCCAGGCTCTTTTCAGTGGTGCCCAGTGACAGAACCAGAGGCAATAGGCACAAACTGAAGCACAGGAGGCACCCTCTGGGCATCTGGAAATATCAAGATGACTGATCATTAGCACAGATCGTCCAGGGAAGTTGTGGAGTCTCCATCCTTGGAGCTATTCAAAAGCTTCCTGGACCCTATCCTGGACAGCCAGCTCTAGGTGGCCCTGACTGAGCAGGGGTGTTGGGCCAGATGACTTCCAGAGGTCCCTTTCAACCTCAACTACTCTGTAACTCTGTGATTTTGTGAAAAAAGAGTTATTTTCTTTGAAGATGTACTTGGTAGAAATACCCTTTTCCCCCCTTCTTCTTCTCCCCCCCTCGCCCCCACCCTGGCCTTTGTTAGAGTAGGGGAAAAACCCCCAAACTTGAAACTTTTCTTACTCTGCTGGTTAATAGGAAATAGAACCAATTTAAACAGACTAAAATGCAATCAAAGTGGTCAGAGTAATGAATAATGAGTGTGTGATGACAGGAATAGCAGCAGCTCTTGTCCTATGTAACAATTATAGCAGCAGTTCTTGTTCTGCCTAACAGCTCCTGGGAAAGGGAGACCTTAAGTGGGTGCAAGGACACAGGAATCTGCAATATACGGGAGAGTGTTCACAGCAGTGGATAAATTAAAATCTTCCTGCTGTGATATCTATAACTAGCCCTGAAATGGATTATCCTTTTAGGGATAATCATCATTAACTAATAAGAAGCATGAGATTCCTAAGACTATATAACTATTCTAGTTTGGTTTGAATTAAGATAAGAAGCCTTTGTGAAAGCTGGAGGCGACTAAGTACAAGGTAACTATGTCTTGGATTTTAGCCCTGCAGGAGTGACTAAGGAGAACTCCTGAACCCTGAGTCTGAAGACAGAGGTGAATTTTCTCTGAAAGAGATACAAGTGACCTTAGAACAATTGACCTTAGAAAATCCCTCTGGGTGTTCCCAAAGGGAATCTGGAAATGAGATTGTTACAGTTGGATTGGATGCTGGACCTAAGGATGGCAGCAGTAGTGGTAGAAATTCAGCTGAAACTGTACCTACACAACAGACCACCAGAAGTCTCCAGACTCTAAGGCATTTCACTTCTAGGAAGGGAAATTTTTACGCATTTGAGACAGAATCATAGAAATCCTTTAAATATTGAGGAAAATGTCTGGAATTGCTGAATAACACAAATAGGCTTAATTGACAATAGATTGAAAGTATAGATGTCTAAATACTTATTTGACAAATATCAATCATTCATTTAGGAAAGAAAAAAAGAGTTTTTAACAAGGAATAAGTCTCATGTAAATTCAGTCTCTCATGTTTGGGCAAAAACTGCATTTATCTTCCAGCTATTCTGGTTTTTATTTGGTATTCCATTTCTCAGAGAGGGCTTCATTCTCTGTGAACTATCCCTGAAGCTGTTCCTGCTTGTGGATACTCACCCCTACATTTTTTATTTCTTGCGTTGGAATTTAGAAGAAATGAAGAACTGCTTTTTGTAGGTTTGTTTTGTTGTGTTTGTTTGCTTGTTTTTAAGAAAGATCCACTTAGCTGAATGATGCCTAAGGAATTAGCTTCTGGGCTAGGAGAAATACACAGGTGCTGAATCTGAGCTCTCTTTCCTCTTTGCTGTTATCTGAAAGTGGAGGGCAATTCATTACTCTTTGCCTGTCTCTACACAGTCAGGTCTTTTCATCTTCTGTTATTGTTACCTATGGAATGAAGACAACCAGAGAAGGCAAAGCAGAAGCTGTGCTGCTGGCTGTGGCTGCTGCCTGCAGCCCTTGGCAGTGACCAGTGAGCTGTTCTCTTGTGCAGGTCTCTTTGCAAAATAACCTTCCTAGGCTGCAAGTAAGGGCCATGCAGACCCTCCCTCTGATTTGAAAAGTTCAATAGGGTTTTTGTGAGAAGCTGATTTTAATTGCCTAATAATTTGAACAGGGACATAGTGATTCTTGTGTCATTGGATCATTAACTGAATGCAACAACAAATTAATATAAATTGGTTATGAATACATGGAGGCGGAAAATTAGGAGTTACCTAAATTATCTTTGAAGCAGCCCAGCCAAATACTCAAGTTCATTCTGAACCCTGTGAAATTTGCCAAGGACTACCACAGACCCCCAAGTGTCTTGAAGGTTATGGATACACTTAATCTTGATTCTACAGCTTAACACTACAGTCTATTGTGCTGTTCTTGTCTCAGGAGTGTTCTAGCCACTCTCCCTTCCTGGCAGTGGCTTTCAGCTTCAAGGTCTGCACAATTCAGTACAATTCCTGATAGCTATTCGGTCTCCATCCCTTGCCTTGGTTCAGCTGGATGTCAGATGAGGACATAAGTAACCATAGCCTTTTTTCTGGCAGCACCTTCTTTCATCCTGTCCATGTTGGTCTTGGAGGACCTAATGTTTTTGTACTCCCCAGGTGTCCAATTCCTAACCCCATTTTTACTTAATTCTAGGTAGACTACTGGCTAGATCACCTCTCCTATTGCACAGACCCCTGACTGCTCCCTGCCCAGATTAACAATGTGTCAGAAGTTTAGCTTTCCCCCTTGTTCCAAACACAAATCCTAGTCACAACTCTGACCATAACCTGAATATCCTGATTTTGTAAGTTGGTTCCTTGAGTACAATTACTGTGACTGGAGAGACTGATCTGTCCCAGAGTTACTGGTCCCTGTTGGTGCTGTAGGTCATCTTAGCTCTGTGTACTGTGGATGATTGATTAGGAAATGGATTTCTTCCATTTCAGCCTTATAAAAATCTAAGCTCTCAGACAAACAATTTAATGTTTTCTTGGCAAGGACCAGGGTAAAAACTATTATCAAAAATCAGGTATTCTCTATTCTCTCTGATGTGTATGTTTTACCAATCCATAGCAGATCTCCAGTTCCTCCTATCCCAAGCCATTAGAGTTTCTGTGTAAGGCTAGAGTTAGAATGATGAGGTAGTTATAACCATGAATGTATAGAATCATACAATGATTTGGGTGGAAAGGACCTTAAAGATCCTCTAGATCCAAATCCCCTGCCATAAGTGGGGACCTTCCACTAGACCAGATGGCTCAAAGCCTGATCCAGCCTGGCCATGAACACTTCCAGGAATGGAGCAGGGAGAAGGAAAATGTACATGGGTTCCTCTGGCTGCACTGAAGGCACTTTGCACTTAAGAGTTTCAGATCACTCTCCAGATCTTCTTTCTTCACAGCAATGTAGGTTTCACCTTTATATATCTGTTTAGATGTGCACACAACTTCCAGCTTCTTCAGAATATAGATGCATGTGTATGCTTTTTTATTTATTTATTTATTTATTTATTTATTTATTTATTGTGAACAGGGAAAATGTGTGAATCTTCTCTGTAGGGTTAAAGAAGGAGGAAACACACCTATTGCACGAAGAGTAGGAAAGGACTTATCCAAATGAGGAATTCACTCTCACTTGGGACCACAGTGGGCTGGAAGTTCGATCTACTCAGAGTGCCAGAATAGGGAGCATACAACCTCCCTTGTTATACCTGGGATGGACAACAACCAGTGTAATTGCTTAACAGTCAGGGTTGGGATTAAGTTTAGGGATACCAGGTTCTGAAGTGATTGATTTATTGGTGGATTTTGCAAGTTTTGAAGGGGTAAGTTGGAATTATGTTCTGGTAAGGCAGAGTTACCTCTGGGATGTTATTATAAGGTGAGGGTTATGTTTGAGTTGGGAACAACATGGCATAAAACCTCATGTCTGCTGAAATACTGAGGTATCCTGAGGGAGAAAAGGACACTAAAGAGAAGTGAGCTGAAATAAGATAGGAAAATGAAATTAAATTTTTTCAGATTTGCATGTGTCACTTCAGCTCAATTTATGTGTTTCCTTAAAATGAAATTGCCACCATAGGTTAAGGGTATTTTCCAATTAACAGTCCTTGTGCGTGGATGCAGAGGTCATATGCAAGCCACACAAAACACACTGAATCTCTCCACTCTTGGCGTGGCAGAAGCTTTAGAATAATGTTTGTTTGAAAAAAAAGCATAATTGAGTTTTTCCTGCATCCTTTATGCAAGAGAAAAACAAAGACAAGTTTGAAAGAATGAAATAGAAGGCTTAATAAAATCCTAGAAGGCTTAATAAAATCCATGTGGAGACTGAGAAAAATCTCTGGTAGCTCGCTCCAGGGATGAAGTTTGCCTGTTCCACAATGAATGGTGACTTTTCTACCTCTGCTTTGCTTCCTCTGAAAGAACTGTGCAATTGTTTTTCTTCCCATGCTGTGTAGTGTATATAGTATGATTACATTTCATCATACAATGAGATTCCACGTTGTTATGATTTCATTTTGATGTAGTTTGTTTTTTAATCACATCCCTTTACCTTTTCTAAATCAATATCCAATCGCTGTTGCTTCAGGGGAAAAAATAGCAATTCATTAAGACTTACCTGAAAGAAGAGTGAGTTTTATCTCAGTAATGTGCATGACAAAGTTTAATGAATCATTTAAATATTTTTCATAATTTTCCACCTCTTATGCAATGGAAATATCATTTTGGAGTTGACAGAGAGCAAGGTAGCAGGACTAAGCCAGAAAACCCATTTATAAAACACTTTTTACAGGGCATCCTATCTAAACAGGTAATTTTCCCATTCTTGAGAAGGTCAGTCTTACTGATGTTAATTTAGCAACCACCAACACATGTTTTTTTCATGGTTTGAACCAGTCTTTCGGTTCTTGTGTAAGAGAATGTCTCAGTACTCTGAATTATCACAACTTTTGAAATAATGGTGTTTGGCTTTATCCCTAGCTGTTTTCTGTGCATAAATGGATGCTTTCAGCTCTCCAATGAGAGAAGGATTTTTTCCTTCTATAGTCCCAAAGGTGGACCCAATGTCCTTCAAGTAGTACACAGGTAAAGGATGGGCGGCGATGGACACAAGCTGCATCAAGGAAAATATTAATTGCCATTAGGGAAAAAATCATAGGCAATCAGATATTGGAAGATGTTGCCTCAAGAAAGTGTGGAAGATGTTTGAAAACTCTCTGAACTCAATTGGATAAGGCCCTGAGCTACTTTATCTAATGGCAAAGATTTCCCTGTTGCATGGTCAGACCAGATAACCTTCTTAGGTCCCTTTCAAATTAAATTAGTGTATGAGACTCACCAAGAAGTAATCAAGATGCCTGTGCTGACTAAGAACTGACCTTATCAGGCAGTATTGCCCCTATTTCAGTCAGCAAATTACTTTACCTGATAAAAAGTGCAGCATTTTCTAACTCTAGAGCTGTTACCTGTAGCATTGTCAAAGTTGATGTAAGTGGTCTGTATCTCCTTAGTCATTGCCAATAACGTGCAAATTACTGTCTTTATCCTACCATATCTGTTTTTTTGCAACTCGCTGAGGAGGGAACTGATAAGGATGGTAATTTTTCTTCAGTTGGATGAATCTAGGCTGTACTGTCACATATGTGTAGGAATAAATAGGGGAGATTCAGCCTGAGACTAGTGAAAATCTCAGTTCTTCAGCTTATAAAAATACCAAAGAATCAGTAAAGCCTCCTTACCATAGTTTCCCTCTGCTTTTAAAATTGTCTTTTTCACATGGCAAATTCTGATCTAGCAGTGAAACCCAGGTTAGCAACAGGGATGATTCATGTCTTCTGGGCATTTTCTACAAAGTTTAGTTCAATCTTCTAAAAGACAAGAAAAATAAGGAGACTGGAGACTTTGTCTAGCAGTCGAGGCCATTTCACATACATCTTTGCAGAAATAAAATTATAAGGCTTGAGGGATCGGTCTGGCAAAATATAAAATTATGTGCATTGGTATACATTTCCATTTAAAACTAGGAGTAATTTTAAAAAATGAAGCTAGGCGGAAATAAAACAGTAATGAGTTGATCACTCTACACTGTAAATTCTTGAAGCATAGCCTAATGTGTAAGCAACCATAACCTTTGGGGAAAAGAAATAGGGCACCCAAGGCTTTCTTGCCCTTGTCTGGGTTTTGTGGTTTGGCAGTAGGGAGAAGCTGTAGAGAGAAAATCTTGTAAGCTGAGTCCATGCATTTATTTTTAGTTTTATATGAGGCATTTACTAATGGCAAAATGTCCTTGAGGTTAGGAAGAGGGGTTTTTTTCCTTGGCACAGACAAGTTTCTGCATTCCAATTTTGTTGTGATGTGTTCTTTCCAATTAATAATGAAGCATTTTGAGAGGAAACAAGGGAAAGCAATGAGACTGGGGAGGCCAAGTTATTAACCCAGTGTTATTTCGCCCTTATAAGCAACAATTATAGTCTAGAGCACACAGGTACCATCAAGTTTATCCCTTAGACCACAGCCAATTCCTTTCTGCTACAGATTTTCTCTCCTATAAACTCTGTGAGTTAAAATTATTTCAAAATCCAAAAACTTGCAGGAAAGTGGTGCTAGGGTGGCCAGGGAATGGAGAATCACTCTTTCAGAACAAGTTAAAAGAAGCAGGCTTGTTCAGGCAGCAAGCGAAGGTCTGACTGCATAGTAGAAATGTATCCAGGGTAAAAGCTAGGAATCAAGAGTTAGAAAAGAATGGTAAAAAGTGAGTCAGATGTATTCATTTTTCCATGGGTAAAGCTAGATTAGACTCTAGAAGAAGGTTCCTGGCCTTCGGGAGGGCAGAGGCTTAGGATGAATTTGCTGAAGGTGAAATAGCTTGGTTGACTCCATTAGAAGACACTGACCTTGATTCAGGAGGTCCTGCTAATCCTGTCCAGGGGAATTACAGAAGGGTATGGAGCTGTGTGTGACTTTTCTTACCTCTCTTCAGAATCTTTTGCAGTTTAAAGATGTTTCAGTCACTATGAGTGATTTTTCTTGCCTTTGATACACAGATGATTATTTGTTCTGTGGGGAACGTGACTTAAGCAGTAAAATGCCATTCACAGGTGATACAAAATGCAAAATTGTGTTTTGCTTTGACAGAAAGCTTTTCAGGAGGTTCATTTGACTAAATCAGTCATTGTCTCTAGACCTAAGATAATTTCCTATTTTTTTCCTGAAAATTCCAAATTACTTTTAGAGTACTTTAAAAATATAGAGAGAATCCTATTTGTCAGTCTCACTGATACTGAGCTTGTGTAAGTCTCTGAGTTTGTAATTTTTGTTATCCTCTTTTCCTTCTTGCTTCCTGGCCTTTCAATAGGAAAATATGTTTCCATGGATGTACTATTGGAATAACTTTTTCTACCTTTAAGCTGATTTTGAATTGATGAATGTGGTCATATCACTGTTTATCTTGCAGCAGTTTTTCCTGGCATGCAGCTTGCTGCCTTTTGATTAATTTCTTTATCTCCTGGGATGCAAATATGCATTTGTGAACTTTGTGTTGAAAACCTGTCACAAACTTGATTTTTCTTCTGCTTTCTAATACTTAATTAAGCATATTGACATATTGTTAGTAGGGATGATAGCCTCCTGTCAAATAGCCAGCAACAGCACTGATTCTGCTGTTATATTTATTTATGAGACATCACAGTACATGGAATCATCACTTTGTTCACTGAAATCTTTGTAAATTAGGAGGAATTGATCTCTTTCCATGCAGAGAAATCGTACCATTCCCATTCTGATTCAGAGAGAATCTGGCTCAGATGTAGGTAGGGGTGACCTCAAAAGTTTGGAGAAAATTAGTAGGTGAACTTGGTAAGTTTTTTAAAGGACTTCAAGAGTAAATGAAACACACCAGGGCAGATTCTCAGCTGGTGTAAATTGCTATCACTCCACTGAAGTGGGTATAGCAAAAGCAGTTTAACCAGCTGACAGTCCCTCAGGTGTGCCTTTCTTTCTTGTTTTGCTGCTGATTTTGAGATGAGAGGACTCCAAGTGAACCTTTGGACCAAATTATTCTGTTGGGGTTGGAGCAGGTCACAGATAAAATAAGAGTACAGATCAAATCCAAGCTTTTTCCACATGAGTTATACCCTAATCATGGCTTCATGCATTCTCAGAATTTGATTCCCTGCAGCCTTTCTCCTGCTTCTGCCTGCCCCTGATCTGGAATTAAATTGTTATCAGAATCACTGTACCATATGTTGTATTACTGTGTATATCAAATAAAAGTTGGAAACTTGGCCTATTCAAGCCTGGGAATAATCTTGTCTACCACAGAGCACCTTCTGAGAGCCAGCAGTTCATCCAGTGAAAACACCAGCATCTCCCAAATGCTCCTACAAATGGGACTGCATCTTAATATTAATAAAGCAGTGAAGTATTAAGGCAACATATGCAGTAACTGTGCAGTCTGCAAGTGAGTTAACTCCTTCTAAGAGACCTGATCAGATTTCCTGATGATGAAGCAATGCTGTGCTTTGTCAGATGACTGCCTCCTCATTATCCAACATGGCATTGTGGGGTTTGTGGCATACTTTGTTATGTTTGAAACATAAAGGTGAGGATTTTTTTTTTCTTAAAAGAGCAACCAACAAAACTAAACATAATTATTTTTGTTTTTGCTGGAAAACATTTTAAAAAGGATGCTGCTAACTACTCAAATTTAAGTCTTAATTATATGGATTCTGGCAAAACTGTTCTATTTGCCAAAAAAATGGAGAATTTTGGATAAATTAAATTAGCTTCTAGAATACTTTTTTTAAAAGTAAGTTCATACTTTAATTTTTTTTTCATCTGAATAGTTTATAAAACTTAAATACATACCTGCCTTTGTACCCTGTTTCTCCATTTGGTGTGAAAAATGTTTCAGTGGGTGTAGTTCTCTGCAGCAGGGCAGTCTGAGCCTCAAGTGTGTGGTGAACTGCTTCCTTCTGATAATTGCCTTTTGTAGGGGCAGGGCAGCTCTGTGAACAGATCCCACAACAGGTAAAGCCAAAATATCATTCAGGAGCATGTGACAACATGATTTCACCAGGTCCTGCTGAATTTTGGGAGGAAAGATGTTGAAATTCCAGGTTGGTCCTTAAAGGCCCAAGCCCCTCTATGCTCCATCTCCCTTCCTTGGTCACAAGCACATGAGAGGTATGTTCAGTAGTGTAATGAAGTTAAATGTTTTTAATTTTTGGCCTCAGTTCAATGGTGGGTTTTGCCCCAGGAACACAGAGTCTATGTGTGCACACATGCTCGTTTCCTGCTGGGTCTGATAGCATAACAGGGCGAAGTTCCCTTCCTGCTCAAGCAGAGAGGTTACTCTGTAAAATGAATCAGACAGATTTTATTGTGAGATTAATGTAAGAGTTAACTATCCAGTGTGATCTCCTTTTTAGAAAATGCATTTATTTACCTTAATTTCTGTTTTAAATACTTTTCTGTTAGAATAGAATATTTTATTCGAAATGTTGACACTCCATATTAAAGTACTTGTCTATTAAAGTGGGAAGCTATGCAGTATAGCCATCCCATTATAGCTATTAATTACTCTGTAAACCACATCTATGGGTAGGAGTGTTGTGGGCATGTGGTGAGAATATTATAAGAAATAGAAACTTCATGTTATACAGTGAAGTAAGGCTTTTTTCCCTCTATAAATTGATTTTTAAAATAAATTTCCTTGGGGTTTGGTTTCATTTAGAACAGATAATTGTAGAAATATGATTTTTAATGTATTGTAGTTTAATGTTAATAAATTGGTACAATGCTGATGTAGCCATTCATTTTTTCACAAGTTAGTTTTATTGACATCAGTGAAAGAAAAGCTTCTTTATTCTTTCTCTGTAATTATAGTATTCGCACTATTTTATTTTTCCTGTATTGTGAGCATTTAAGCATCGAACAGCTTGTTTCAACCTTTGAAAATTCAAGCCTCAATGAAATATTTAAGTACAACCAGTTTTAATTCTTGCTGAATGGAAAATAATGAAAGTGCAGAACAAAACCATGTTTTTCCTCTGACTTCCAGGTAATTAGTCTTTGCCTTCTTTTTGAAACACCAATGTTCTGCCTATTTGCTCTTAGAATTTAACTACATTTTCAGTGCTTTGCAAAAAATTGCAAATTGAGACAGGCCTAGTTTCTTCATAGTTTTTTGCATTTTAGAAATATACCATTAAGGAATAATTTAACATGCTTTTCTCCTTTGTAAACCATGCAATTTAAACTACAAGAGAAGTTTTCTTCTATTGACACTTGAATATACTTGTACTTTATGTTGAAATCAAGAGGATGTCTGCATGAGGGCTGAGCACTTAAAGTTTTGTGATGTGGAAAGGTTTATATTCTGAAGTGACTAAAGAACCTAGAGATCAAACTGAAATCTGTGGAATTGTAGGAGAAAATCTTAGGAAAACAGCATGCCTCCAAACACCTGAAAAGCAAACCATCTCAGATTCTGTTTCCTTGACCTAGTTTGTCCTTGGATATTTAGACACAAACCCCCCTTCTCAAAGTCAGCATGAGGCAGAATGAAATTGAGTGGGAACAGATTGAGCAGTCAGAAGTATGAAATTTGCTCTGAGATAAAGTATCCTCATAGGAGCGCTCCTCCCTTGGGCTATGGACACTGTAAATTTACCTGGTAATGCCAGCTGACTGAAAGAGTCCCTTGGTATTTCTTGTGGAGGCTTCCCTTGTTGCTGGAGATATCTCTTGTGGCTTAGGATCTCAATTTAGGCTTCATTAAGTGCCCTGACGCAAGAAGGATAAGAGCTGATCCATGCTTTGATCAATGCTGATCAATGTTGGCATTAATCCACAGGCACTTCTAACAAAAAAGTTCTATTTTCTCTGATGCTGTTCTGACTCATTACAGTTAATGGTCTTTCCTGAGAAATGCAGCAGTGGTTATTAAGAGATGAGGTGAGGACTCAGAAATGAACCAGAGGAGGGCTGGCTGCCTGTGCTTTGAAACTCCTGTAGTATTTACGTAGTTACACACATATGCGGCCTGAATTCTTCTGCTCTGAGTGAATTTATTTTTAAAAGCTCTCCTATGCAGCTGCCTCTCTGTCCTTCAGCACAGAGCAGCTGTTCTGGCCTCACTCTGCAGCAGATCACACAGTGGTTGGCTTCACCCCATGGCAGACCAAGGACTTGAGCTTGGGCTCCTCCAGCCTGGAGAAGAGGAGGCTGAGAGGAGACCTCATTGCAGTCTGCAGCCTCCTCTGGAGAGGAAGAGGAGGGGCAGGCACTGATCTCCGCTCTGTGAGAAGAGTGACCCAGCCACTGGACCCAAGGGACTGGTTGCCTGAACTTTTTTATGTTGGATATTAGTAAAAGGTTCTTCACTGAGACGGTGTTTGGGCACTGGAACAGGCTCCCCATGGGTTGGTCACAGCACCAAGCCTTGACAGAGACAAGAAGCATTTGGACAATGCTCTCAGGCCTGTGGTGTGACACTTGGGGATGGTGCTGTGCAGGGTAGGGAGCTGGACTCGATGATCCTTGTGGGTCCCTTCCAACTCAGCATATTCTGTGATTCTGTGATCAGTATGGCAAATATCAATGTACTTTCCTCAAAGTTAGAGCCAGAGGCACTGGAGAAACTGGAGAAATTGCTATGATAACTGTGTCCCACTGGAGGGCTCCCCTGCACTTGCAGTAATCCTCCTCTTTAATGGCTATCTCAGTTCTAGGGCTGTCTCTTCTCTGCAGTGCAGTGCACTGCAGAGCTGCTCCCCTGCAGCAGAAGAAATGGGTTTAGAGATGGGTTTGTGGGTGTGTGTGCATGCAAGACTCACTCCTGCACTCTGTGGGTAGTTTTTATCACTGCCCTCAGTATTGCTATCAAGAAACTGATGTGCTAAATCACCTCAGAATCTGGTACTACTCGTATTTTGAATTTTGTGTTGATTCCTCAGTGAGGTTGGCTAAATATCTTCACTGCTTCTTAACTGATTACAGCTTTAGAATGGCAATGGAAGTTATTCTGGAATTGTTCCCTTTATTGTACTTCAGTTTTCAATAGAAACCTTCAGTACAATCCAACTACTTAGAAGTACCCCAAAGGGAAAATGGCTACACAGCTACACTCGAAGTTGACTGCTTTGCTCTTTCTTGGTTGTTTTGCTTTAATATCATTTAACAATAAAATAAAATCATTGTTCAATTTAATTTGTGATCAGTTTTAAATTTTCTGTTGAGATTTCAGGTAGCTGCTGAGTCTTGAGGAGTCAAGTGCTTTAGAAGGATACTCTAACTAGAAAGCTTCAGTGATCTCACAGAAAAGTATATGAAGTGAGTTAGTGATCTGTTTGTGTGTAGCCATGCAATAGCTTTCTACAGTTCTCCATTTTGTCTGAAATGAGTTAGATGAGGCAGGATCTGTTGGGAAAAATCAGTAATTATTATGAACTTTTGTGACTATTGTAACAGCTGCTCTTAAAAGTGTTAATTATTGGCAATTTAATTTCTTTACAAATACATTATTTTCAGACTAGGTTTTATACTAGCTTACCTTGAAATTTAACTAATGTGCCCAGTTACTTTTGGATTCATGATTGTCTTTTTCCTGCATCAGCTGCACAGTGTTTCAAAAGTCTCAAATTTTAAGTTGGATGCAAAAATTCACCTCTTCAAGAAAGTTCTTAGGTCATCTTTGGTCTTGTCTTTTAAAGATCACCCTAGAGATCTTTTAGAGCCCGTCTTACTGACTGTTAGATGATGGACAAGGACTTCTGGGACTGTTGACTCTAAATCATGATTCTATCCCGTAGAAATTCACTACTATGCTTTGCCTGTATGTATCCAGAAATAAGCTTTAAAATGCATATTTTTAATCACAGTGGCAATTTCTTCTAAGCCATCTTGCTGCTACATATTGCTTCTTAGTCCATCAAGCAACTTTGTGTAGTCCTTTCCTTTCCCCAGCCCCCTGCAAAAGTTGAGGCTTATTCTGGGATTTAAAAAGAATTACCCTTCTTCAGGTATTTGTGTATTACTTGAGAAGGGCTTCAGATCACAATTAAAAAAGAGTCCACTTGTACAAAGAATTGTTCAGCTGCGAGGAAAATTATTATTGATGAAACTCCCCTATTCAGCCAAGTTCTTAACCAAGGGATATGGTGTGAGTTCATGTGAATGAATTTTTCTTCATCCTTCTTAATGCTCTGCTGATATTAGTTACTTCCAATTTGTCCTGATGAAGGAAAATATGCACAGCAAAGTACAGTAAAGTTATCAAAATGTTTAATGTTCTTCACTTAAAGAGGGAGCAGCCTAGAGAACCATTCCTAATTACTTTGAGCATGGAGATATTAAGATTGTGCATTAAATAGAAAGCAATTTTAGCACAATGATGAGTATCATCCAAGGATGTTGGAGCACTTTTTTGGTTTATATATCCTATGTGCCTTGTAATTTCCATTTTATCCTAGGAGTCCACTAGAAATACAACTGCTCATGTTGACTCTTTACAGTTAGAGAAGAGTACCTGTGTTGTCTGGGAACTCTGTTAAAATTCACATTGCAATAAATATACCAGGATTCTTTTCCATTAGAGACATTGTGGTGTCGGTGAAGTATAACATACAAAACAATAATGAATAGACTGTGCAGTTTACAGTTTCTAAGCTGCACAAAATGTTAGGTCTATAAATATATTTTAAAAGATACACGAGCAAATATTTAAAAATAATTGCAAATTCTTCAGTGATGTAGACACATAAAATGAAGGAATTTTGCTGGGGCAATTATAGTGTCTCCTGCTGCTCTGCCAAAGTTATTAGCATCATACATGAGACCTGCCAGTGCTTGCAGTAACTGGAGATTTAAGGTTTAGAACTTGGAGATGTGGGAAAAAGATGTTGTAAATAACTCCACAGGTTTCAAATCTAACAGCATGACTCTGGTGCTTTAATACTGCTGCCCTTGGCCAGGAGCATTTGCCAGCCCTATCAAAGCTTTGGGATGGCTTGTCTTTGTGAGTACTGTAGTCAAAATATCCAGAAGAATGCTTCTTAATGTGCTTGCTGACTAAAAACATGTACTTTTCATAGCTTAAACTGTTCTGTGTATCCCCCCAGAGCTGATGGTGTCACTTAATTTACAGAGCCAAGTGGGGAATAAGTCTTTCAATGTTAGAAGCTATCCTTGCATCATCTTTTGTTTTCTCCAAAAGGCTGAATTTGTTGCCCGTTGTCTTTGAACATCTCATGATACCATTCTTTAGAGGGACAGTAGGACATCTTCTTTGGGATCACGCATGCAGTGACCACACAGCTGGAAACTGAACATTCCTTGCCCCCAGCCCTATGTTACACTCTTTTCCCTGCTGGCAAGGGTACCATGTATATACATAAGTAAAGAAATCCTGGTAAGCTATTTAAATCCAATTATCTTTGACTTTTAAGCTTACATATATTTCTCTGAAATTAAGAAGGTATTCAGAAATATTTTATAAAGCTCTTTGTTCTTTATATGTCTAATTTTCTCTTTTTTTAATTTTTGAATAAACTTGATTCAAATGTTGATTATGTCAAGAAACATTTCTGCATTTTATAGTTATGAATCAGATGATGAGACTACTCAAAGAGTTTCTCTGCAAAAGTGAAAATGAGTTTTCTTTAAAATTTTTCTTCAATGTTTATTAAAAATTGAGCAAAACATACATCTGTGTTTATCCATAGTTTATTACTCATCTTTTAATGAGAGAGTTAATTAAAAAAATTAGAGAATTATTATCTTAAGATTTACCTAGAGGGAATGCTTGAATCATGCCTCTTTTATATGGAGTTGCTCTTTGGGTCCTTCTGGCTTCATTCATATGAGCTGTGATATGGAAACTGAAGTGTGACCCTATCCAAAGTTTGTGGGAACTGAAGTGTGACCCTATCCAAAGCTTGTGGGTGTTTGGGTCTCCTTTTACATCTTAGGACTGTTGACTTTACCTGAAGAAGGTTGTTGCTTCTTCAGAGGACATAGAAATAGATACTTAAATGAATTCAAAGTGTACTGAGTTCAGCCTAAGTGTGCAGGCAGAATCTGACAATGTGGATGCAGATGCCAAAGTACTCTTCCTCCTATCCCGTAATTCTGAACTGGGGATGAACTAAAATTACTCTGATAGATGATTGATCATGTTTCTCTGACTAGATTTTGTCTTGTTCACCAACATTTTAGCTCTTAATAGGTTCTGATACTGTAAAAAAAAAAAAATCTCATCAGGGTTCCATTTTATAGGAAGACATGGTTACATCTCCATTTATTTTTTGACATTGCTAAAGCAGAGAGTTGGTCCAACTGTGACTCTATCAGCTGTAAACAATGCTCTTTGCCTTTGGCCAAATTTTAGTCTCCTAAGTTTTCACTTTGCCTGGAGTGAGTCACTGTGACAAACAAATCCCTGAAAATAAGAACATATAATGGCAAAGCTGACAAGACCCTTAACAATAGCAGAGCCATGGGCTTTGGTATAAACAACATAATAGCACAGTGGATTTGATTGTCATCCTGAAATTTCACTCTTTTGTTTCATTTCGTGTCCAATTGCCTGCATGACTATTTCACAGCAACACTTCCTGGCATATTCCAAAAGCTATGGTTATTCATTGGCAGGCTCCTGCCATAACCCAGCAATAAAGTGTACACTGGGATGGTAACTGTTCTTTCCTCTAAAATAGAGTAAATATAGAAAATCAAAGCTGGCTATGGGATAAACTGGTAGTTAAATCCAACCTAAACAACTAGATCTCTGTGATGTGCTGGGATATTGGGGCTTGTCAGCATGGGGGGCTGTGAGAATGCCAGGCCGTGTGCTAATGAGTCATAGTGTGGAGCTTAAAGAAAAACACAATCCCTTTTCTTCTTCTCTTCAACTCCATGTCCAATTTGAAATGGAAAGACACTGGATGAGATGTCCATGGTACAGCTCAAAGACAGTCTTAGTCCCCAAACAGGAACTTCTCAGTGCTTCTCTATTGTGGTGGGCTGACCTTGACTGGACACCAGGCACCCACCAAGTCATTCTGCCATTCCTCTCCTCAGTAGGACAGGAGAAGAAAATAAGATTGAATCAAACCTTGTGGGTTAAGATAAAGGCAGTTTGCTAAAGCAAAAGCAAGGGTCATGCCCATGCAAGCAAACAAAAAACTCAAAGGATTTTATTCTCTACTTCCCATGAGCAGGTGATGTCTGGCCACTTCCTAGGAAGCAGGGCTTTGGCCTGTGTAATGGTTACTCCAGAGGGAAAATATCACAAATATCATCACAAATGAATAACAAATAATGAATGCCCTCTGCTTCCTCCTCCTCTTTTCCCTTTTATAGCTGAGCAGACACCATATTTTATGGAATGTCCTTTTTTTAGTTTGGGTCAGCTGCCATGTGTCCCCTCCCAATATCTTGCCCACCCTCAGCCTGATGGTGAGGATGGAATGCTGGGGAGGCAGCACTGATGCTGTGCCAGCCCTGCTCAGCAGCAGCCAAAACAGTGGTGTGTTACCAACACCTTTCCAGCTACCAGTGCAGAGCACAGCACTGCGAGGGCTGCTGTGGGGAAAATGAACTCCATCTCAGCCAGACAAAATACACCTGTACAACACGCTGGGCAGCCAACACCCTTAAGAAGCTTTACAGAAGGAAACAAAGATGCAGAAGAGAGGAAAGTTGTTTTGTATTTAGCTGCCAACTTCTGATCTATGAAAAGCCTCTCCTTACTTTTCTCATTTTTTCTCTCTAGACCAAGGTCTCTGAATAATTTTTTTTTTGTCTCAGCTGCTTGAGATTGGGAAGAGCAGTGCTTTGATTGTGGCTTTTCTTTTTGAATATTTGCAGTAGTTTCATGTCTATTGCCTTTCTCCTAGTTGGAAATGTGTTAATTAAAGCATTCAGGAAAAGTCCAATCCCATGTAATTAGCTCATGACTATTAAGATCAGTGTCCCCTATGGAGCAGCATGGATGTTCCTATTGCCCTTCAAAAGAAAGTAGATCTCTGTTTTGCCCCAGCCCTGAATAAGGATAGCAATGCTGAATAAAGATACAAGGTTTTAGTCATGGGCCCACTTTAGGTACTGTACCCAGCCAAGCATCCAGGAATGATTCAGAAATAATTTGACTGACAAGCTTGTAGGGTAACTTTCAGGTAAATGCTTCTGGTGCTTTGTGCTGCTACTGCAACACAGCCACAGAAGACAGTTTGAAACCCATAGTGCTAACATAATTCCTAATTTTTGTTTATATGCCATAGGCTAAGTGACTGCATTTTATTATCTGATAATTAATGAGCTCTTCAGTCCTTTGCATGATGTGCAGAGGGAAAACCTCAGATCCCAGGAGGTAGGGATGGGAGAGAAGGAAAAAAAGACTATTCCTAGACTGGATTATCTCCATTAATTCTTTCCTTTATTCATGTTCTCAAAGTTACTGTGCTAATAAATTGGAAAGATTACGATTCCAGACTGGAAGAGATTCAGGTCATACTGAAATATATTAAATGTAGATTTATTAACAAAATTTCCTGTTTTCAATAACATGCTCTCATACTTCACCTGTCCTTGACCGAGTAAGATACAAAAAAGCCCCATCTGCAGTTATTGTGAGGTTACAATTCAACAGATAATCCAATTATATGCCTTTCTGAAGCTAGGTCAGGATCACACACAGAATTGTATTGATTGCATTTTAATGCCAGCTCTCTCATGGCAGCAGAAGGGCAAAACACCAGTCAGCTGCCACAGAGCAGGTGGGTTGCCATGTGATGTATTGCAGTGCTGTGTAGAAACTTTAGGCAGTTTCAGTGGTTGCTGAGTTATTTTTGATACCCCTGAAAGGTAACAACTCAATCGCCACTTTAACTTGTTGATCACCACTTTAACTTGATGCTATGGTTAGCTTTTCTCTATACTGGTGCCCTATCTTGAAGCTGTGCATTTTCTTGAAGAGTTCTGATGAATGTTGTGATTTGCTCATGTTGGGAGAGTCCCAAATGTTGAGAAGCAATGTAAAAACTCAATTCTTTATGCTAAAGATGGAGTGAAATTTCAGGATTGAAGTGCAAGCTTGTAATCCACTTATCTTCTGTCTGATATAAAAGAGTGTGGGTTTTTGGCCAGTGCCTAAATTTCAAAAATGACCTGAAATGTCTTATTCTTGGTTTTTATGATGGTGCCTGCCACTTGCCAAAGTGGAGTGTATTCCACATTAACTTTCTGTTTATGTTTCCTTTTTTAAAATGTTGCAGAACAGAAGCTGGAGCTGTTAATGATGTGAGAGCCTTCACAGCTAACCTGAAAATCTCTTCTCAGTTTGATGGGAATCATATTTGCATCTCCCACAAATTGCCTTAGCTATTAGGCAATAGTCCATCTGAACAGACAATATTTCCTCTCCTACCGGTGAAGACTTGCTGACGTGCAGGAAAAAACATCAGACTCTTCTAATCTATCTGTCTGTTCCTCTTACTTCAACCTCCCACCTCAAATCATATCTCTTTTTTCTTCTAATGCTTTTTGTCACTCGATTTTGTGCTCTACCCTCCAAATGACACCGTGCACTTCAGAGCATTATGTGAGCAGAGTGCCAAGGAAAGAACCACGGTGGGAAGCAATGATTCTCAAGCTGCAATTCTGGGAGTATCAAAGGTCTCTAAAGGCTTTTCTGAACTTAGGTGAACAAGATGTCTTAAGAATTGGAAAAGAATAAAAAATAGTGACTGAGGATGTAGGAAGGAGCTCTATGATTTTCTCTGATTAAGATGTCTGTAGAATGAAATGTTGGCAGATTTTCTGGGCTGAAATAAAAGCTGTGTTCCCTTATGCCTTCTTTTCTGGAGTTACAGGGCTGTGATGTACATTGCTAGAAGCTATCATGTGTGGCCTAACAAAGAATGCAGTTCTTCCATGGATGACATAATCTACCCACAATATCTGGAAAAGAATATGAAAATAATGAATGCTCCAGATAAGTTTTGTTAGCTGCCTATGGAAATGGTACTGCTATGTACTGGTATATTGCAAATTCATAGAAAACTACACTATATTTACACTTCCTTTGTGGCAATGAAAGTGATTTAGCATTTTTTTCTGGGAAACTATTAGGGTTTTATTGTTTTAGTAGTAGGTTTTTATTGTTTTAGTAGGGTTCAGTTTTAACTTTGAGGAGTTTGCTCACAACTGAGCTTCGTGGAATTCTTGATAGATTCTTTTGATAATGGAAGATGAAATTACAAATTATATGAAGCACAGAGAACCTTGTGTGCATATACACACACACACACACATACACACACACACACATGTAAGTGTGCATGTATGTGTGCACAGACAGAGAATTGTGTATTTTAGAAATATCTCTCTATGTGTCTCTATATATACATATCTTCAAACACACGCACTCTTACATATACAAATGTGTGTTTTCCCCTTTCATATTAAGGTCAGAGTAGTGCTGAAAAATATATTTTGCAAATCTTTTACTGAGATAAATGTAAATCTGTTGAAATTGAAGCTGTAAAAATTTAAAACAAAGATGAGAAATTATTTACTATCTGAGAAGTGGCATTGCTTTGATAATACTCAAGAGACTTGACTTTTTCACATCAAAATAAAGAGATATTTTAACATTTACTGTACATATTAGCAATACAGCATTTAGTAGGTTATATTTGAGGACTGTCTGTGAACTGTTTTGATTTAATCTTAAAATTCTGCTATGAAATAATTTTCCTTAATGTGGAATTTTAGTAACTAAAAAAATATCTTATTCTCTATTATTGCTTTTTCTACCTATAGTAGATTTTCAAAGATCTTTTGGAATTGTAGACTATTCAGGATCAAGAGCCTAGTATGTATTTGATGAATTTCATGTGATGTACTTGAAGAATGGGTTCCTAGGAGGGCTCAGATGATGGAATAAGGAACCTTTATCTCTCTTTCCTATTAATACAATGCATTATGACACATGCTCAGAAAAGTAATTTTTTAGGAAAAGAAAAAAAAAGGAAAAAGATAACTAGAGATTAAGCACTCGTAATTTCTGCTTATGGTGCATCCTTCACTTTCCATTCAAAGCTAAATGGCCTCATTTTCTTGAGTATCCAGCATGAATGGTTCAGCAGGCTGTGCCTATGAAATCCCACTCTGCCTGGTTGCTTTGCATCATGAAGTTGGGTTATTATCTGTCTAATGTATTCAATCTCATGGGTTAAGGAGAGAGAAAGACAGGGGCTATGAAGTTAATCACTGCAATCTCCTCTAGAGAAATAGCCTGAGAAGTGGTGGGCTCTGCTACACGTCTGAAAACAGAAACAAATCTGTGTGCTGAGATTAAAGGTGAACAGGTTCAAAAACCAAGGCTGTTTGCCAGAGAAAGTCCTGATTATAGCAAAGGGGATCCAGATAAAGACCTTTTGTTACCCTTTGTTGTGGCTGTCAGCTATCTTTCATATCATGACTAAGGTAATCACTTAGAGTCTCAAAGATTAAAGTAAAAATCTTACATCAAAATCCAGCAGCTTTACTGAGAAATCAATTGGAAAGCAGAACTCCTAGGCAGTGAATTCAGTCAAACCACGGCAGTAATCTTTATTTTCTGCCCACAGGTTCAGACTAGCCTTGTGTTTTAAGGTAAATTAAGTTCTATTTGGGAAGGCCAGCATACTCTTTCTGGGAGAAAATCCTGTTCTTGTCCATGCCACCCTTTGGATGTAAAGAAGTAGTTCCAGGTAAAACAAACAATTACTCATCTGCTTCAGTTTAGTTTTACTAAACTGTTAGTTCAATTTAGTTTAGTTTTTAGTTTAGTTTAGATTACTTTACATGATGTTCATAAAAGGATGCTTAATGGTTATTCCAGATTTTCAAGATAAATTCTACAAAAAGGTGGGAAGATTATGATCTACTACAGACAGTTTCTCTGCCGATTTTTCTGGTTAATGCAAATATTTAAACCACATGGTTGTGGGGTGAAGCCTCTGTACTTAGCCCTCAGTGGGTATTGTTTGCCTCTGCATTAGATATTTTAATACATGCCTTGGAGCCACTGTCTCATCCATCTCAGAAGGACTGGTAACATTAATTTAAATATTTGTGTATAGACAAATCAAAACTTTTTAAACTTGCTGATACTGTTTACTATATTATGTTAGGCTTCAGGGTTTTTAAAAAAAAATAATTGAATATATGTCACTTTCAAAAAGGGTATTTATTTAAGGATTAGGAAATATTGTCCTTTATAATTTTGTGCAACTGTCCACATGGCTAATAGGACTCATCATGGTATGCAGGTGGAAGAGCATTTTGGTACTTATGTAAAACTTAATATGTGTATTTTAAGGGAATTGTTACGATGTGTGAGAGTTACACATGGATTGGAGAGGACTAGAAGAAGGGTTTAAAGGACCTCATTGAGTTTATTCAATTTGCTCACCAATAGAGTTGTCTGACAGAACCTTGTGCTTAATTAACATTTACCATATCCTCCTAGAAAGCCCTGTTTTTAATGTCTGTGTGAATGAACTCTCTGTCCTAAGAGTGCATGTGTGTGAACATGATGAATTTAAAACTGGACTAGCCAGTGAGTAGGAAAAGAGATCTTAGTGCCACCAGCTGGAGTGAAACCATGAACCTCCAAGGGCTCACAGGTTTGTGTGTCCACAGCTGGGGAAACTAAAGGATCAGGGACCAGCTACGGGGTAGATTGAGTTTCCAGGCCAGCTACTGGAGGGATCAATACTGCACATGCACATATGACAGATGTGCATGTTTATAACTGCGTCCATGGTCACCTGTGGTGTTCTACTGGCAGCCTTCAACCTTGATCAGCTGGAGGGGAGGAAGAGGGTGCAGGCTGCCTGTTTGTGTGAGTGCCATGTGCTCCCTGCCTGTGCTGCTCTGCGTGGTGTATGAGAGAAAGGATGTATCTCTATCTGTTCTCTGCATAAGACACTTATATGCTTACTGGAAATGACTGCTGAACCTCATCGCTGGCTGGAGATGGGCATATAGAGTGCAGCAAGCTTGCAGCTATCAGGTTTGGCAGCTTCTAAGAGAGAACTCTGGTCTGAGCTAGCAAAACCCTTTTTTAATTAAAAAAAGAAGGAGCTTATGTGCTAGGATCTATTACTGCCAAACAGGTTTAAACCTCCTGCTTGTAGATGGTGGTTTCTTCATATATCCACTAACATTTCTCTCTAATCCTTAGAGACTTTACTTAAGACTGCCTCACAAGCTATTTTCATAGAATAAGCAGACTTTGAAAACAGCTGACAAGCAGAAGAATCACAAGTCATAAACCATAAAGAATAAGGGGACTCACTTTAAGCTGCCTTTTCTTAAAAAACAGTGGAAAAAGCAACACTTCTGCTTCTTTATGTTTGATATTATAGCAATGATAACTTTGCTATTAAAATTATTACTGCAGCTGGGGAAATGACTAGCAAAGGTTCATTTTTTTGAGAGAGTTTGGAGGTGGGATGGGAGGCTGCATGCTAAACTGTAGGATCTAGTTTATATGTTTCCTGGGGCTAGAGGCAGTTCATGTTCCCAGGAAACCAAAAAAAAAAAGATCAATTGCTTTTCCTTTTGAAGTACAATTGTACTTCTCTTGCTCTACCTTCACCCAGACACCAACATTACTGGGCACAGAGAGAAGGCACCTGATCCAAGGACTGCTGAAGACAATGCCCCTTCTCAGCTTAGTAGGCAGATTAGTCTGGCTCTTGTAGAAAGGTAAAAGAAACTTGCTGTGTTCCCAATGCAGAGGATTCTATTAGCTGTGTCCTTTTATTTAGTCTGGTGCTATAGAAATTCACTGCAGGTGGTATGAACTTGTATAATTTTAAAGCTCTTCTAAATCTTATCTGCAATGCTTCTACTCATGGTATGTGTGTACTCTCTGTGTGGCGCTCTCTATGTGGTCTCACCAGCTGATCTAGTTTATTAAGCAAAATAAAATATGAACCAGGAGAAATATGCTGTAAAAGAAAGCTTTGCTAAATCATACAGAGCCAAAGGAGAACAGCCTTAGCATGGCCTGGAGCTCCTGATCCTGCTCTCCTTTCAGCACTGCTGTGCCCAGCCCTCTCAAATGCCTTGCCTTGGTCCCCTGCAGAATGCCATTGTTATGTGCCTTGGTTTTTTCTTTTGGCTCACTCTTTGGGGCACCCAGAGGAATAGGCCTTTTCCCTTTTGCACAGTCACAGGTCTGAAGGCAACATGCTTTCCAAATGAAATCTCCCTTTGTAGGGCTAATTACCTCGCATGTGAAGTCTAAAACAGTTTCTCGCTTTCTCACTCCTGCAGCACACTGGTTCACACCACTTCAAAGAGTAGAAATTGTTATAATGATTCATATAAATGTGACAGGTCCTGGGCCAACACAGCCCACCACTTGCTGGAACTTGGTTGGGCTGGCAAATATGAGACCATGCTCTGGGCTTCACGGTCTGTGTACTTAACCACCTCTGCTGAGAGGGTTTCCTTTTCCTTTTCCTTCAGCCTTGCATGTGTCTAGTCACAGCTTTCTTGCCTAACACCTTCCTGCCCATAAAATTATTAACTAAGGAGTCACGATCTTTTCATTAATCTCTCAGTTTCTACCAGACTCACAAGATTTTTCTTTTTTAAATTTTTGACAGTGGTCTAATTATTTTTCCTCCACTGCCTTCTCTAGTTTTCTTATTTTTGCAGTCAAATCAGATGGTTTCCTAGACCATTACACTTTTCTGCATTGAGGGTAAACTGGTTGCCTCTGATACTAGAGGTGGACCAGATTCTTTGTTTGTTTTGTTTTGTTTTTTTTCTTCCCCTCCAGGTAATTCTATAAAGCATCCTTTTAGCAGCTTCTAAGTGGAAAGCGTTAGGGTTTCCATGTGGATGGAAAATGTAAAGTCCCTTTGGTCTTAGAAACTCTCTTAAAACTTTGTCAGTGCTTATAGAGTATTTCATGGTTTTAAACATGAAAATTGACATCACAGCTCATAGAAAATTTTAGTTGAAACTGTTTGTTGAAGTAATTAAAAGCTAAATACCACATTTTTGTAATAGAAAGTGTGCAAAACTGAGTCTTCTTATCTGTTACAGTCTTGCAGGAGCTGTAATTCCATATTTGTTTCATTCTCAGCTGGATTCAAAACTCTTGAATGAAGTAAGTTCTCTGAGGGGCAGGTGACTGTTACTCAATTAAATTGTCAAGGAAGACACGTTGTAACAAATAGGAAAAAAACCGAAACCAAAACAAATCCAAATCACTGACAGTTGTCGCAAAGGACATCTGTCTTTGAATGGGGGAAAAAGTTGCTAATTTGAGACACAAGCTTACTGTGATCATTTAGGTAATTACATTAAATTATGGTTAATGTAAGTAATTATAGTTATTTAGCTATGACATAATTCAGCACACTTAGACTCAGGCATGAGATGTGTTTAGTGTCTTGCCTGCAGAGGGGAATGCACTCACACAAAGTGTTGTCCTGCATCTTGTGTGAGCCACTGCATCCAAATCTGGCACAGAGTCTCCGGTGCTATTCACACAGCTAGGAGGCTCATTGAATGACAAGTGATTGAAATAAGAAAAGGATGCTATGCACCTTGCTTTCTAGCCAACGAAGGTTAGTCCTGGGAGTAGATTACCTAACATTAGGTCTGATGGCATTTAAAATCCTATGCACTGCTCTGCTTTTTTATTCTCTCCTCTATTATGCTGCAGTGTAGTATTTCCCCTTATCAAGATATATTTTCTAATAATCATTCAATGTTTTCATTTTCAATAACATAATTATATGGCTTTTTTTTTCTAATTATAGCTACTATTTTTCTTATCTGACTAAACCAGAGAGGATTATTTTCTCCTTATTTCTCTGATGTGATGCCTCAATCAGAATTGCATTGCTTTTTTTGTTTCCCTGTCATATTACATACTAATCTAATTTATTCCCATTTCAAGGATTCAGGGCTCTTCTGGGATCAGTGCCTTTCAGGTTCTTCTCACCCAGAGGCTAATAGTTAAATTATTTTTCCCACATGTATTAAAATCTAATTGTGCAGAGAGACTTACGTAACTGCTTGTTTTTGTTCTTTGTGAGTATTCCTATTGGGGCAGATGGGACTACTAAGAGCACATAAGAACTACTTGTGATATCAGGCTTTTATTAAAATGAATCTTGACTAAAAGTAAAAATGATGTCATAATATTAGCTTCTAAGTCTCTTAATGCTCTGAACAGGTGTTCATATTTTGTCTTTGCTAAATAAGTTGTATCAATAATTTCTAAGTAACACCAAAATGAATTGTTTAATTAATATGTATTGCTTTAGCCTAAGAATGTTTTATGTCTCTCAAGGCATTTTTATTTTTTTTTGAAATGGGAATGTAAATTTAAAGTCCTAACAAAAATTCTGCTTGTTTTTTTAAGGAAGTTAAAATAATTTTTCCCTCTTCATGCATTATTTAAAGCTGACAGATGCTTTGGGTATTCTGGTTGCCTTTGGAAGAAAAATAACATTTCCAATTTAGGTTTATAATTTAAAATGAAATATCTAGGTCTCTCATAGTTAGTGTACTTTATTGCTTTCTGTCTGATTAAACATATTAGACTGAATTATCTTTACAACTCCCCAGTTTGGCTCTCTCTAATGTTCTAGACTACTTTGTTGAGATATATTGTCTTCTGTCTCTAAGAACTGTCATTTCTCAGCAGCTTGGAAAAGTTTAGTATTTTGGCCCCCTTTCTTTTTTAATTCTCTTCTTGCTAAAACCTTTTGATATGCACTGGCTCATCCACAGTTATTGGATTCAAAGCAGGATTTAATATCTGTGGCCCATGTTACAGAATAGAATTGAATATGTTTTAGCAGTGGTGCCCCTCTTCTCTAAATCTCAGAGTTTATGTAAAACTCTGATTTATAAGGAAGTGTGTCTGCTGGAATCCTGATTCAACCATTCATCCTCACTTTTCAAATCTCTAAAACCAGTGTATAATAGAATGTTTGCTGAATAGACAAGGATGAAAGGATTTGCTTATGTCTTGTTGTGCTACTTTATAAGAAAGTCTAGAATAGCTGTAGGTTAACAAATAAGGGAATCCCTTGAGAATTTTGGTAGTTCTTTGGAATGTCTCAGCTTTTACTTCTTGAAATACTTTGAATGACCAGATGATGAAAGTGACAACAGGAAATTGAACAAGTTTGTTAGCTGGTCCTGAATCCAGAGATTTTATCTCCACTAAGAATATAAAAAGTCAGTGTAAGAGATACAGATTAAATTTCTTTTTGCTGACTTGTTTGCTGGATTTTTCATTCTACCAACATTGCCTATGGAAGGAAACAATTTTTTAATTTTCTATTCTCTTTGTAATACCTCAATCCAGTGAGACTTTTTCAAACATTCATGTTTTCCATCATGTTTATCTGGGTTCACTCTAGAGAGAGTCAGTGATATATTTTCTAGGAAGTCAGAGTACCAGGTAAGATCAGGTCTTCCCCCATAGTCTTGTAAGAGTATTTATGGCTTTGACAAGAAAGACAAAAATGTATCCCTATCCTGTGTCATTGTGAGTATCTGCTAGCCAACAGCAGCTTAAGGAAGAGTACATGAAGAAAGTCAGTATTTGGTATTTTCCAGAATATTCTTTCAACTTCAAGTTGTTAATGACAGATGGACTTATGGATTGAGGGGTGTCTTTGCATTTAAAAGCTCTTGATGATTTTTTCCCCATGATGTTGTCCTGTTAGTGTTCAGCCTACTTAAACTTTTGGCATTGGTGAGCCCCAGTAGCAGTGAATTCTACACCATGGAGTCAAACAGAGGAGATAAAGGAAGGTGGTTTATTTCTTCTGACTCCTCCAGTTTAAGCAAGCTCTTCTCTTTCTTAACAAAATTCTTGGTTTCCTCTCTAGGATGTTAGCACCTCATCTTTTGGTACAATATTAACATTCAGTTCTACTGCTACAGTCTTTGCTATAAACATGCCCACACTCTCACACATCACTTCCTCAAGGACTATTCACATAAAACTTGCCATGCTTTGGTGGCCAGCATTCAAATTCAATCAGCTCTGTCTGTCTAATTTTTCTTGTCCCAGATTGCAAGCCTTGGTCTATCAGCTGCTGGATGAATTCTCCTGGGCAGCTGAAGGAGAAATGAGCCAGCTGCTGGCCCTGCCCTGTTAGAGACCAGGTTATCTCACTATAATTTAAAGCCAATTGCTTCCTTCCCAGGGCAAAACTGTCACTGTGAGCAGACAGACTGAAAGTGAAATTTGTTTTTTATTATTTCAAAAATAGTAATGTATGGGTGTTTTGAGCCAGACTGGCTTGGACTGAGCTGCCCGATTTTAGACGCTTAATCTAGGACGGTTCTCACTGGCCTCTCCCTGGTCCTTTGAGCAGAGTTAGTTAATCTGCTCAAAGGACCTCTCCTATTTAGGCTCCTCTTCCAAATTATTCTGAAGAAGCTTGTCTTTTCCTACTGACTATAAATAGAGTGTGAGGAAACTGGAAAACTAACTTGAACATTAAAATCTGTTCACTAAAATTAGGCATAAAGGCAAAGGAGGACAGGAGATGTTGAGCATGGCAGAGTATGGGGAGATTTCAAATGTGCTATTTATCTGATCTAGGTTGCTAGTTCTGGGATGTGAGTCTAGCAGTACAGTAATGACTAAACTGGCTCTAAGATTTTTGTGTAGTAGCTCATGACATGATGTCTGAAGTCCTTTGTCTGGTTCTGCTATGCAGTCCAGAAGGGGATCTGTCTTGTTAGCATCCATTTGAAATATTTTAATCATGTATAACTTTGTTCTCTGCTCCCAGCAAAACATCATGTGCTCTTCTTTACTGCGCTTGTAAGACAAAAACTTCTTTGAAAGCAGAACCCTCCTTGTTTGCTGCTGTCATACTTTGATATTCTAATCTCAATTCTGCCTCCTTTATCCTTTTAATAATTCATTATAATGTAATTTATAGGTGGTGGCAAAAAGTGAGATCATAGCACAATGACAATTTAGAAAGTTAAAGTTTAATTACTATTCATTCACTGTACATTAAGTCTACTGAAAGAGCAGTATACTGGATTGATTGTTCTCTATTAATCTGTGTAGGAGAAAAAGTTTAAGCAAGTACATTTGAGCCTTGTTCTGACTTTCAACATCATAGCATAAATTAGCTGTACTGTGTGATGCTGCAGATGGTATATATGCTATTTTTATTGACACAGTTTTTTTCCTCTTTAGCTTTAGTTTTTTTATTGCCCTTTATAATCACTGGGCAATTGGTATAAAAAAAAGTAAAACACTCAAGCCCACAGAGAGACATTTTTAATGGGATGCATTTTTACAAGGACAAGCTGATCAAAAGCAGCGAGAAATAAAACTTTGAAATGAGGTGCATACTTCAAATCAAGAAGGCAATAATTCTGCAGTTGCCTGGTGATGTTGGCAGGAGAAGACTTGGAATTTATTTCTTTGTTAATTATACCTTTTCTCTAAATAACTAAAAACTTTACATGTTCTTCTTTGAGTGTCCCAGTGAAAAAGCTCTCTTGTTAAGAGAGAGAATTGTTGGAAAACAGACAAGAACTGCCTTGTAATTCTGTGATGTAAGAAAATGTACTCCATAAACAATATGACTCAAAAGCTATCAGCAGCAAGATACGCATTATCTCACTTTCTTTATAAAGTTATGCAAACCATTGTTTTTGTGCTTGTAAGGCCTCTGCACCTTCTACTTATTGCTGTACTACTGCTATTTGGCATTTCTGTTCACTGCTATGGCCAGCTGAAAAGCTGCCTGATGGAAAAGGACCTAGGGGTGCTGGTTGACAGCCAGGTGAGTTAGAGTGTGCCTAGGGGGGCAGGAAAGCCATTGGCATCTTGGCCTGTACAAGCAATAGTGTGGCCAGCCGGACCAGAGCAGGGATTGCCCCTCTCTGTTGGTCACTGGTGATGCTGCACTCGAGTCCTGTGTCCAGTTCAGCTCACTGCAAGGACAGTGAGGTGCTGGAGTGAGTCCCAAGAAGGGCAATGAAGCTGGTGAAGGGTCTGGAGCACAAGTATTATGAGGAGTGACTGAGGGAGCTAGGGGTGGTTAGCCTGGAGAAAAGGAGGCTTTGGTGAGATCATATATGTTTTGGGCAGAAAATGCACCACACTTGGTTCATGCAAAGGTATACAGAAAGAAAATGTCCACTCCTTTAAGGATCTTGTTAAAGATTTTTTCAATGGATAAAAAGAGATAGAAAGAAAAATAGAAAGCTGGCTACTAGGAGCAGTGGGGTCTCATCATTATGTACTGTAACCAATGGGGACTTCAAATTTTACACACTGGGTGTGTAATATGTGTCCTGAAAACCAGATATGGGGATACAGGCATGAGAGAGGTGAGTGAGGGGCTCAGTGCCAGTGGCTGGATCAGGACTGCAGACCACAGCCCTTGTGCTGGGGTTTCTGTACCTGCCCCAAACAGTGTGTCTGGGGGGTGTGTGTGTGCATTTCCCCATAAACTCCATGGAACAGCTGGAGAGTAGAGGGACCTTGGGTCTGGGCAGAGGTATCAGGTAGATGGAGGGTCTGTGCTGGTATTTGGGGGGACCTGCCCTTGTTGGGTGCCCATGGGACAAGTGTGTGGGTTCTGTGTGTGGTGAGCACCCAGAGAGAGCCAGCCCATGAGTCAGGGACCCATGGGATGAGTGAGGAGGGCCAGGACCTCGACAGGGCTGCAGGGTGGGCAGAGGGACCATGCTGGTGCTCAGGGGATCTGCCAGTGTGTGTGTGTGCTTGTGAACCCAGGGAGTGTGGGGTGTGTGCTGCGCTTGTCACCCTCTGCCTCTGCAGTGCAAAAGGAGGAGGGGACGTGTCCCTGTGTGCCAGTGTCTGCTGTGAGTCTGAATGGGGGGGCTGCTGGGGGCTGTGCCTCATCTGTGGCTCTCTGTGTGACCACCTGCATCTGTGTCTTCTGTCTGGACTATGTGCTCAGCTTCACTCTTGCCTGAACCTGCAAAGGGGGACAGCAGAAGACACAACCTTTAGCCTGGCAAGACCCCAGGTCTCTGGGATACTGGGTGGGCTCCAGCAGCCAGCCAGAAGGGGTCTTGAACTAGGGTGGCTGGAGGTGGTGACCACTCTTCTCTTAAGATTACAAGGCTGGTCCTTGTGTTTGTACAGGCTAAGCCAATTCTATTGAGTGCAGATAGGTAGAAGCTGTATAGAGACACCTGCATTTCTTCCCCCCTCCTACTTCAAGTTTTGAGCAGGAGTAAAAATAAGATGGTCTCTCTCAACCAGGTCTCTGCTTCTGGGCTGAGCAGTAACAAAGATAGGAGCTGAGGTTTGGGCCAGCTTTGTTTCTGCCTGATCACTATGCCCTTTTGCTTTACATAGGGCATTTCAGAAAACCTCCCAGAAGGAGAAGGAAGAGTGCCCTTATTTTTCAATAAGTTAAGAACTGTCTGGAATTACTATTCATGAGCTTCATCTCTGGGGTGGTCAGCTGATAGTGTGATCTGGTGTGCTGGCCAGCAGCATTCACAGAAAACATCTGGAAAAATGCTTTGTGAGCTGGTTTTGGTCTGCTGTTCACACTTCAGTCACCCTTGCTCTGCTACCTTAGGAGTAGGAAATATGTCTCAACTAAGACTACCATGAGGAATAGATCTGTCAAAACACTATTTTAAGAAGTAACCTTCTTTTTCATCTTTGAACATCCAATTGTTGCTAGAGACACATTTCTGTTGTCTCTTGCCCCATGGGCACACATTAGAACACCAGATATTTTTCAAAAGAAACTGCATGAAGAACTAAGTTTTCATTTTTAAAGGTTTTGTTGTTTTTTTGATTTTTGGTTTTTTTTTTTTTTTCCCCAAATTAATTGCCAGTTCCTTAAACTGCTTTATATCCAGCACCTGAGTGAGAATATACTCAGCTGGAAATCTGAAAAAGGTCATTTAGCTGAAACCTTGCTTGATATATGTTTGGGTATTTTTTTGTGATGCTTAATACTCAACACATAACAAATAAGATGCCACCTTCTCATATGAAACTGCCAGAAGTGAAAGTTCATAGAGAAATAAGAAACAGTAAGTGAATCATCTCCTTGTCAGACAGTAAATTAATTGGTAAAATCTTTTACAGGCTGCTCGAGGTGTCTAGCTATGTATCTTTTTTTCCTTCAGGATGATTCAAGGAAACTCATTTTTTCCAAACAACCTTTATAATTGCCCCTTAACTTAAAGATACTTACAGTATGCTAAATTGTTCTCTGAAAAGAAAAAATGCAGGAGAAAAAGGAAAAAATGAAAGGAAAAAAAAAGAGAAATTTTATAGAAGAGCAAGCAATTTAGAAGCCTTTGGCTTTCTGTCAATGAGAAGAGATTAAACTTGCATCAAGGAATTAACATGCTGATGGGGCACACTGTACAGCTGAATCCTAAAGAATGCATTAATAGTACAGAAAAAAATTCCTGTTACAATTCCCAGTGATCTATACAATTAAGGCAACAACATTTAGGCATTTTCTCCTGTGCTGGCAGAGAATGCTGCATGAGTTTCTTCATTAGTATGCATTGTTGTATGAACTGATTCCCTTGTGTAGCTGTAGACTGTCAGTGGCAGCCACAGGAGGTCTAGAAAATTTTACAAGTATGGGTCACAGAATGATCTGTAATTAAATGTGGCAAATAACAAGAAATCTAAGTTTCTTTTGGAAGTAATATTGTTCTATTGATAATGCAATGACACTTTAATTAAAATTTCAAAATATTTTGCCTAGAAATTAATATTTTCAGTCTGCTGAAATATCTATTAAAGCAATGTAGATATATTTAGTTCTATCTGAATTTTTATTTTAGAGGTTCATTTTCCTATTAACCAAAAAGCCTTTGATTTCAAAGTATTTGTGATACTTCTATGTGAATTTTCTTGAGAACTGCATGTCCTGTGCATGCCTATATCTATTTATTCTGCATCTAAAATCACCCTTCCTGAATGACTCTTTTGATTCATTCCTGTGGAAGTTGTTTCTGAGAATTTGTTAACAAATATAAATATGAGTCATCTAGAAAAGAACAAGAATCCGTATGGCCTGTAAAATTTGTAAAATTTTGAGTAACAATTCTTGCAGGCGTATTTTAGCACTTTACGCTGTTATGGTGTGCTGACTATTACTTTTAATCACCATTTCAGAACTTTTCTAACCTAAGCCAGGGTGAAATTCATGCTGTAAAACCCTGCCCTTTGTTCAGGTGTGCTTACATAATTATGTAAATGTATATATATATATTTACCTACACATAAGTATGTGCATATATATATATATGTATCTGTATATCTTTAGTGAAGGGAAAGAATTTAAAAGGGCTACCTTATTCCTATTCAAATTCACTATGGAACTTTTCTTTTGTCATTATGTTTCAGCAGGAGAAGCCATAAGGTCTCAGAGTGACTTCTTTGCGATTCAAAATGAATCACATACCTTTAAGAGCCGAGGTATAATCATACCTTTGACTTTTCTGCTTTCATCACATTGATTTTCCAGATAGAAATTGATTATGTAAATCAAGTACTTCAGCTTCTTGGTTCATATCAGTATTTTTATTTAATTACTCCTTGCAGGTTTTAAAGGAACATTTTATGAATCTGCAGTGAAAACTGTACCTTCATCGTCCTTAATTTTCCACACAATCAGCGTTGCTGAACCACAGTAATGCACCGCTTCCTGTGACTAATTTTTCACTTGGAAATGTGTCCTTGGTCATGCATCTACACTCTAAGATAGATACAACCAATGTCAAGAATTCCACTACAGTGTGTTCTGTCAATTGGTATCTGTCAATCTGTCAGCTGAAACTTGAAACATGACTGAATGTGCTCTGTGGTGTGGATCTGTAAGACACATTAGCAATAGTTTACATTCAGTATTTGCAGCATTCTCAGACATTACAGTGTGTGTTGTTGAATGCATATTAAGAATAATGTGTTATGCTCAGCTAACTTTTAACATACTGGTTGACACTTCCCCCACCCCGAAAAAGAAAGCTGCTGCCTTTTCTTTCTTTGACACAACATAAAATACAAAATGCCACAACCTGTCTTCACAAAATGTTACTGGTTTGATTTAGGGTCTCAAAAGCTACACACATTCTGTGTTGCTCAGGGGGTTTGTAAAAAGAATACCCAGGCTTTAGCAGGAGAGTGTCACCTTAATTTATTACCATCTGAAGACTGCATGGAAGTTTATGCAAATTGTGTCAATGGCTTCAGTCCTGCTCCCAAGGGGCAGATACTCACATCATAAAACTGCCTTAACAGTTACTGGGCGTGTTTGATGAACTTCTTCCATGTACAGAGTGTAGAAAAGTGATATTCTGTGAGAAGTTCTGAAAGTGAATGGCTTCAACACCCTCCTAGAAGTGGTCCCACCAAAATGGATTTGAGACACATTTAATAAAAATATGGGAAGAGTTCATTCCCCTGTACTTGTCTGACCCCCTGAAGGGGTGGGTAGTCATTTTGTTTTCTGCAGCTGACAATTCACACTTGAAAGTACATCTATTTTGATAAAAAAAAATAAGACACTGACAATGCTCATTGTCCATGCTTCTCAATCCCTCACCCTTCTGTGAACTCCTTTGGTCACCTCTGTCCAGGTCAGACCTTTTGGGAAGGTGGGGAGCTGGCCTAGCCCTGAGCAGAAGTTATATGATCTCTCTGTCACACACATCTGTGTGACCAGAAACCAAGCTGTAGTGGTTAAAAACAAAGAGCCACTGGCACTTCAATGACATTCCTCTAAATGCACAGTTCCTATTTCTCTGTAAACTTTTACAGAGGCTGCAGCTGCTTTTTGCATGGGTACCATGCTCCACAGATGTTCTAAGATCCCTCAGTCTTCTTAGTGGTAATAAATATGATCATCAACCAGTCCATCAGGATGAAAAAAAACCCTAATGCTGCCTAATGCTTTGGAGACTTCTTCCCCTTCTCTCCCACCTCGCACTTTAGGTCACTCCAGGGCTGGGACAAAGCTTGACTTCTCTGCCCAGTGCTCACAAATCTTGATACCTTGTTTAACTATGAAATTTTCACTGTTCTGCCTGGCTAATTTTAATTTTTCAATTTCCAGCCTCCTGTTATTGCTTTATTTCTGGGCTCTGTTAGTCTATTTTTCATTCCACCATGGAAATCCACTCCACTGAGGTTTTTCAGGTGGGCTCAAACATGTCTTACTCGTAGCAGCTTTTTGTCTACATTAAGTCCTCATAATTTCTAGGCAGGTGGCAGCTGTTATTAATAAGGGATTTTTTCACTTTTGCTATTTTGAGCATCAAATAATCACAGACCTACAGAATCATGGAGAGTTTGGGGTTGAAACAGACCTTAAAATCATCTAGTTCCAATCCCCCAACCATAGATCAGGACTCCTCCCACTAGACCAGGTTGCTCAAAGCCCATCCAACCTTACTTTGATCATTTCTAGGGATAGGGAATCCACAACTTCTCTGGGCAACCTATTCCAGTGTTTCACTACCTTCACAGTAAAGGATTTCTTCCCACTATTTAATATAAAAAGTTTAAAGCCTCTCCTCCTTTCATTGTATGTAGTAGTAGAAAGACCCTGTTCTCACGTAGCCCCTTGAGGCAGTGGAAGGGGCTGTAAGGTCTCCTCAGGGCCTTCTCACATCCAAGCTGAATAACCCCAGCTCTCCCAGCATGTCTTTATAGGAGACATGTTCCAGTCCTCTGGTTATCTTTGCAGCCCTCCTCTTGGACCCAATGAGTCCATGTCCTTCCTCTGCCGGTGTCCCCAGGGTCCAGATTTCTTGTATCGTCGTGGTCTATTTGTAGCATTTTGTCGTGTAGCTCCTACCTTAGATCCAGAAACTAGACATTCCTCTTATGTCCCCCAAAGGGCCAGACCAACTTATGTCTTGAGGCACTTAACAGCATTTCTTTTCCTTGCAAAACTCGGAGGTTCTATCCTTATTTTGGAAAGGAAAAAAGTAATCAATCTATCTTATCACAGTCTAGTGATTACCTCGCTGATCCCAGAAATGGGAGATCTGGATTTTGTTGCTGTGGCTGGGGCTGTCTGAAGAGCCTCCTCACTGGAACAGTTCCTCTCTGCAGGTTTTATGCTCAGTTGCAAGGGGACTTTGCCCCACTTTGTGCTTGATTGGTCTAATTAGGCAAAATAGCATCCTTGGTTGTTATACTTCTTGCTTAAGGACTTCCCTGACCCGCAGGACTCCATCTTAATGCTCTGGTTTACATGAAGGTCATTGTGCAATACTTGCTGGATTGTAGTTCAAAATGCAGTGCTCTTTGAGACACACTGACTAAACAATTAAAAGACTCCAGTTCTTGCTGACATAGGTGTATCATTTGCTGTGTTCAGCTTTGAAACTGAGCCCACTGGACTGATTGGTTTTGTGATATGAATCTTCCCCAATTAAATGAACTCTGGCCAAAGAAGTTGTTATATTGACTACCAAAGTGTGAGTTTTTAGTTTGGTGAATTATCTTCTGAATGACAAATAGGGATAAAAATTGAGCAGCAACTCAATTGAGTCCAAAAGCTGTTGCAGTTGATTATTTTGAAATACTTGATAAATGACCATAACCAGTGAAAGTGTATGCAATATTTGTAAACTGTCTTTGACTACTATTTAGTTCAGAGTTATAACACTGATTTTAAAAAACACACCATACTCTCTTATTTTTAACCAACTTCATTTCTATACTTCAGTCCTAAGGAAAAACAACTTCAACAACTAATAACATACACAATTAAAGAAAAATAGCATTTGGAGTGGTAAGCAGATGGTGATTGTGGTAACTGGTTCTGGATATAATTTATGACATTTCTCTGGCCTCAAGATGAGAGGTGTCCTATGAAGTCTCTGTGGGAATGAGTTGATTACTCTCTACCTAAATTATTAACTGCAAGAAAAAGATGTTGTAATGTCCTGCTTCTGGGGATCAGTCTGAGATCCAGCAATTAAACAAATACTTATGCATACTGTATGGAATTTCACTTGGATGTTGAATCAAGTTAGATCTTGCAGGAAGAATGGCTGTAAACATGTAATGTGGTAGTTTCTTCCTGTGACACTGGAACTGCGTGGTTTCCACTTCTCTTAGTTTTCTAACTATGATGAGCCATCATCTGTTATGCTGTCCTTGGTGAGTGTCTACCGAGTGTTCCTCAGTTTTTAATGAAAATTAATGTATAGCTAACCTGAGAGGTACCTATCAGGCTCTAATACATTTTTTTTTTGTTTACATACATTTATTGATATTGGCCTTGGATCTTTTTGATTTATCTAAGTCTGCCTCAGCAGACAGATTGACCGTCTGAGTACATTGACCCCAAAAATGACCTCATCACTTGGGAAACCTTGAGGCACAATCAGCATTGTAAGTGATGTGGGGGGACAGTGGAAGGAGCTCTGCAAGCCCATGAAAAATGGTAACAAGCCTACATAAACATGGTCATGTAGCCTTGAGAAATACAATATGTTAAAGAAGTTAGAAGTAATGTGTTGTCAACAGCACAGCTTTAGGTGCATAAGGAGACTTACTAAATTTAGTAGGGTAAAGATGAAACAGGCATGTTCAGGCTTGCAGGAACTTCTGTGTTTATCACTTCGCTACTAGTAAGTTTCACATATTTTCTTCAACTTTTTTTGGGGGTAACTGTATCCCCTCATTTAATGGAGTCACAGAATGAATGAAGTCAGAAAGGACCTCTGTAGATCATCTGGTTCAACCCATCTACTCAAGCAGGGCCATGTCCAGACAGATATTGAAGGTTGCTAATGAGGGAGACTCCCTGATCTCCCTGGGCAATCTGTTGGAGTGCTTGTTCTCTGAGTTTGCTATCTGTAATAACAAAACTTGCTTTTTTTTTTTTTTCCTGCTTACTGCACTGCACTCTGGTTAAGCTGTTTCTACTGAGACTTTTAAAAAACTGTTCAAAATCAGAGAGTAGTTGGGAATATCTATGAATATGTGACCTGCAATGAAACACGGAAACTACGGGAGTGAGAGGTGATACATATGGAGACTGAAAGCAGCCAGATAAAAGTTAAATGTACAATGTTTAAATTTTTGTGGTACTGAGAAATGTCACATATGACTCTTATTTTCTTGTTTCTAAACCACCAGCTCCTTTCTTTGACTAGTTAGGAACATATCCTTTTCAATTTTTGGTTTTCTTTTCCTGTTTCTATTCATCATGGCTTACTGCAGTCTTCAGTTTTTTAGGAAAATTCTGTTATCTCTCCAACTGTGGTAGTATCAGAGATTTATTTGTAAATTCTCTTGCAATGTTTTCAATTAAGTAACACCACTTCAGAGTTACCTTAACACTAAGTGCTGGTGGAATTCAATGCACATACCTTTTGGTCCTTACCTTTTAATTAACAGCCCATTTCAAATTGTTCTGCCTTTCTTACAGGTGAATTGTATTGTGGCTCATTGAGTCAATCATTAGGAGGTTCTGGATTATTAAACTCTTCTTGTTTCTCACTTTATGAGATGCTGGATTTTGTGGCTGGGACAGCAAATGACAGATGCATTTAAGTCAGTTTAAATCATAATATCACATAAGCTACTACATATATCCAATATGCTATTTTTTCTTGTTATGTCACTTCCCTGTCAATCATCTTTGTTATCCCATAAGTCTGATTTTTTTTCTGACATTGTAAGTTAGCTACCTTTAAAAGAGATATTGATCCATTGTACTTACTAGTTTGAACAAGTCACACTAACCTTAACTATATTGTAATTTTCTTGTGCAGGGTTGATCCATTAGCAGTCTTCGGAACTCTGTAAACCCTATCCTCAACCTAGATCAATGAAGTGACTTTTCTTTTTTATGTTTTGAGTAATAGAAAATAATCCCTCCTACAAAACATATGTAAGGAAAAAAAAAGTAATCAATTTGTTTTTTATACCTGCTTCATAAAAGAAGCCAGGTTCTATCTGCATTCTTCATATTGGTGGATCTGTGCAAGAACCATTGTCAACACTGTTGTGCTGTGTTATCAATAGTTATGACTCCCTGTCAAAATTAACATTGTTCCAACAATACAGTTAACCTCTTCTACACAAAATTAGATAGATTACTAAGAAAAAATATTTTTTCTTTGGCAAACTTGCTTTGCCAAAAGAGATTAGCTGGCTTATAAACCTTGTTGAAGGTATAGATGTAACATTACTGTATGACTCTGAGCTGCATGTTTTCTTATTGAGCCACCCATTTTATTATTCTTTCATCAAATGCCTCTCCGGAAGTCGCTGCCATCACTCTTTCCCACGGCTAGTATTTTGAACTGGAAAAAAGGAAAGGAAAACTGTTGAGAAAATGGAGACTGAAGAGATTTTTATTTCATAGGGTGTCCATAGATATGTTATTCCTATCCTTTCATATGGCTATTTCTAGGCACCTGAGATACCATGTATTTATCAGAATGGTGATTGCTCTTGGTAGTCCCAAATTTTAATGATGCCAAATGTATACAGTTGAAGAATGTGAGATGTAAGAAATGTAAGAAATGTGAGTTTTTGAGCTATATAGTAGGGTGGTGGGGTTTGAATTTGTAATAAGATGCTAGAAAAGCAGAAATCTCCTTTATGACTCAGTCTGATGTGTAATTGGGGGCATTAGCAGGGGTAGGAGTTTTAGCGTTACTAAGTAGTAAAGAAGATATGAAAGAGGAAAGAGGGTTCCTGTCAAAAGAAAAAGGAGGAACTATGCTCAGGAAAAAGCTTACATGAAGATATAGATGTCAATCATTTAAGTTAGCCATAAGGCAAAACACAAGAATTCTGTGAAGCTTTGCTTAGTTTCTATGTCAGAAACAGGGTTAAAATAACATCTGCTTAGAGCTAAGCAGGAATTGTGCAGCTCAGTAGGAAAGAAGTTTATATTTTTGGCTTAAAGCATGTAAAAACAATCAAACACATCAACACGGAATGCAGGAGTGCCTACAGACTAATATTTGAAGATCCACTTGCACAGCAATTTGCAGAATACACTCACAGTCCAATTGGAAAAAGGAGCAACAAACAGCCCTGCACCTCACTGTAGAGTTTTTCAGCATATTAGGGTTTATTTTTACATGGGCAAATTCTTTATAATATTGACTTGGACATTAAAAAAATAAGGTAGTTACTGAAATTTATCTGACCTTAATAAATATATGAATGGCCACTTCTTTTTGTAGTCTTTCTCATCAACTCACAAAGGAAAAAAAACTCTGTATGGTGAGTACAGTACTAAAACATGGGCATCTAATGATAATATTGGGGTGATCTTGTAGATTGAGCAAATGGGGTCATGTCTATACAAACAGGCTAGCTCTTACCCACTAATTAAGAGTTGTCTTTCCATACAGAGGTATCTGCAGAAATATTCTTTCAGGGGATTTGGCTAAAACTGGGAAAAATATATGGAAAATGTTAACTGAATCAGAAAAAAAATTTGCAGATTTAACATGGAAGTTTCTGCTTTGAGTAGGATTAGCTCTGTACTCAGCTATCTAGGTCCCAGAGGATTTTGCAGAATTTTTCAGCTGTCTGTAGCTTGCATAAGTGCCAGCTGCTGCAGAGATCAAAGGTTGGAAAGGCAGGACAATATGTGTCCTTCCACAATAGATGTGTCATGTTATACTTTGTGATCCTAAAATCTACAGCAATGCATCAGTATATGTTTATAATTTGTTGCAGATGCACCTACTAATTACTGGCTGAGCGCCTATATTTTAGATAAAATAAGTACTTTCCAAAGCAAATATAATTTATATGTAAATTCATATATGATAAGATAGATTATATAAAGTTTTTTTTTTAAATCTCTTAAAAATGGAAGCTCTCAGAAACTTTGGATATTTTTTACAATATTGCAAACGCCCAAACTGTGTTTTTTATTCCCATGATACAGCCTAGGTAAGGTAATTTACCAAGATGAAAGATCTGTATAAACCATGCCTTTCAAAGTGAAGAAAAATTACTTGTCCTGCTCAACTCAGTGTTTCCATAGACAATGGAGAAGAAATCTGCAGCAGTGAATGACTTTTCATAATGCAGTGGATTTTTCAAAGAGTAAAGTTGATGTTAATGTAAGTACTGATGAGACATTTTGAGACTCTCTTGCACTATTGAAATTTGATCTCTGGCAAATCTGCTGCAGGCCTTGTGTATCCAAATGTAATTGAGTCAAGGTTTGAGAAAAAAAATGGATATTGAAGGAGTCAAAAAGATTTCTACAAGTGGTGCTGCATAGCTGGTCTACCAGAAACAAATGGATGTACCTGATTCTATGGCTTTGTGGTGAAGTATTTTGGAAAAGCACAATTTAGATACATGTACTCCCAAAGGATTATGTAATAGTACAGTATGTGAACTTTGAAATCAAGGGAAGTTTGCAGAGGAATTATTAAAATGAAGGCCACAAAAACAAAGTTGTTTTGAGATGATTTTGCAGGGAAGTGAGGGTTTGCATGGTCATGTCATGCTTTTTTAAAACAGTGCACTCAAAGTAGAGATGCTTTTGTGCAGAAGTTCTTCACCCAGTGACCTATTTTTCCATTCTGAATAAAACATGTTGCCTCTCTGCACGAATCTTACCTTGTTCATTACAGCTGGAACAGCTTTAAGCTGAAGAAATATCCATAAGAAGATGCATTAGCAATACAACTTACGAATGTTGACTTTCCTTTTTGCTTCCAAGAGACACATTCTGAGAATAGTATCAGGTTAAACCAGATCTTTGAGTATATTCACAGATTCAGGAGATCTGCTACTTGAAACAATTTTTATTGTTTGGATACTTGTGTATCTGATTTTTTGACCATTTCCTAAAAAAAAAGAAAACAACTAAAAAAAGAAGTGCTGTCAAGTTTTTGCTGTCGTTGCTACTAATTGTATGTGTGGAGTTTTTCTCATGTTATGATGACATTTCCTCCAGGAAAGCCAGTAGTGGTCACTATCCTTCACTGGTGAAGGATGTGACTCATTCTGTTATTTCCTTCTACCTTGATAGCTAAGGGGAAGGTTTTGATTAAATTTAGATTAGTCACTGGGTTTGTTACTATCACTGTGCTCATTTCTGTCTTACCAGGAAAAAACTGATGTATTTAGATATCTAGGGGCAAGGACTGAACAGATTATATGCTGACTTTAATGGATGAGTAACAATCAGTCTCAATCTAATACCTGATGGACAGCTCTGTTACTATAAATACAAAGTGTCCCCCTTTGCTATCAGTTAGTCTGCTGGCATTTTAAGCTTGAACATTGCAAGCCATTCCTTCTTTAATTAATTGAAGTGTAACTGAGCATGTCTCAATATTATAGCTGCATGGCACTGTTATTCAGCTATTTTTTAAGCAAAAGATTTTGAGGGAGGAAGAGGAGGTGAGGAAGGACTCAGATTTTTCAGGAAAAACAGATGAGTGTTCTGTAAAACAAGTTACTACTGGAATACCCTCTAAATGAAAAATTCATTCTTCCCCTCCTGAGCAAATTTCACAGGAAAAAAAAAAAGCATTTGAAATGGCACTTTTAAATTCTGTAATCAAATGGGTAGAAATCCAATCAGATACTTCCTTGAAGGTGTGTTGTAACCCGCTGTTTACAAAAAAGCTGGGAATGGAGCAGCCCTTCCTGTTAAGTCATGTCACATTGTTCTGCAAAGACTTCATGAAACCATAGCTCTCAAAAGAAATTTGTTGTGAAGAATATATATTTTGACATCACAATTGATCAGATTTTGCATCATGCTTGAGGATTGCTACCTTGTTTTTTTTTAATCTTATATTGTGCTAATGTTCCCTCTATTTTTTTCTCTACAAGGTCTTTGTCTCAGCCCTCAGTACATTTTTAAGTTAACAGGATGATAAGCTGCTTGTGTTCTTGGACATATAATCAGGAACCACAGAGTTATACATTAATCAAACATCCCAATTACACATGTATTTGCCTGGTGACATTTCATCCTTGCTTACAGTTAGGAAAGAAAGGAAGAGGATAATAATAGTTCATTCAGTCCTTAGCTCTTCTCCAACAGAAATTGGACAGAAATGGATCTGGAGAGCTTTTGTTGACAGCTATTGCCAGCTGCTCAGTGAAAAAAATAAGAAGAATTTTGAAATATTTTCTTTAATTATCAAAGCCCTTTCTTGACTAGATTCAACACCTGGTTTATAGAGATTTTCTAAGGCAACATCTCTGAGAACTCTTTGGTTCTGGCTTTCTCACTTCAAACATAAACACTTTAGCCTCCAGAGCTTCATGTCTCCCTCCTTCTCTTTCTGGGTGGTGTATTTCACTTGCCTCCTTATAATTCCTGCTCAGTTCCTCTTGTAGCTCTCTCTTTGCTGTCTCCTTTATGCCAGTGGTCACAGTCAGCAGACTCCTTTGCTTTATTATAGCCCTTCAGAAGTCTCATACTTGTATGACTTTGCTGGGTTAGGTGCCCTGTGGGACAAAGTTCCTGATCTGAGGAGTTTAGCTATGAAGATGATGGGTGTGTTATAAATACCTGAGCTAGAGAGAAGGAAAGATCTAAACTGGATAGATGCAATGCAAACAAAAGATAAAGGGAGGGAAGCTGCAGTGGAAGAATGTGCTACCAGGGCACACTCTCATCTGCCAAGCCATTTCTTTTCCAGCTGTAAATTGGCAACATATCTGTAGGCTTTTTGAATCAAGTCAACCTTAAACCCACACCTGCATCTTTTGTAATTAAGCAGTACATTGAAGAAATAAGATATTATGCACCACTATTCAGTAATTTACTTATAGCTCATCTGATCAGAGGGTTATTAGGTCTTTGTTATATCAAAGTTATAAGAAAGAATTCAGGAAAAAAGTCTAAAATAGGATTTTAGGCCAATTTAGGTGAAAAAGTTATGGCTGGTTTTTGTTTTCAGATTAAAATGTTTGAGTGCTTTTGGTAGGAATGGGCTTTGTGTAAAAATATCAAACTTTTACTCAGAAATTGATTTTTTTCCCCTCTAAGGAGCTAAAACCATTAAAATCTATTACTCATATGCACTGACTTTCAGTATTAATTTTATGTCCCACAGTATTGCTTTCTTCAGGGAAAAACTAACATCCATTTGTTGATCAGTGATATACAGTCAGCACAAGGTGCACGGCTGCTGATTAAATAACAAGCACATTAGGATTTTTTTTTTAGTGGGTGCTGACAGTAACTGCTGCTGCCTGACAGTCACTTAAGGGCAGTTTGCTTGCTGCACTGGTCGACCATCATTGCTCAGTGTGTACTTTCAGCCAACAGCCCAGAATTTTTTGAAATCGGGGAAGAATCAACTCCTTCCTCCATGACTGAAAATAAACAGTATGGAGGCTTTCCCCTCAGATTTTATATTAAAATCTAAGTTGCACATTTATTCTATCTTGGCTAGGCATCTTTGTTAGATAGGCTGAGGAGGAAGAAGGGAGGAAGTGAATCAGGGACAGAGCTTCAGAGGGCATTCGGCTCTTATGTGTGAGTGAGTTGTTTCATGCTTTCTGTCCTCCGTGGGTCAAAGATGTTGTGTCCAAGTTAGCTGGAACGGTTACAGCTCCTACTTGATGTGCTTCATGAAACAAAGTGGGCTAAAAGTTGTTTCTGAGCTCAGGAGAGAGGTGTGTGACAGCGTGTCTGCACTCTGGCATTGCGTGTGGCACCTGCATGGGCCAAGGCAGCTCTGAGCACAGGATAAGAAAACTCACTTTCCAGCTGGGCTGCTAGTTCAGCCACAGCCCTGCACTGCTCTGCTTTTCCATCTTCCATTTCTCGGAGAGCTTTCCTAGGAGCCTGGTGCTCCTGTTGGCACATAGTCCATGCTGCCAGGTGACCTTATAGAGGATTTCTCTCTCACCAGCAGAAATTCAGCTATGAAAGGTGAGATGGACTCCTTTTTCTCCTTGACTAAACTCATCTATGTTCAAACACTTTAGGGCAGTTTGCATGGCTCCCTCAGTGGCAGCTTGACCTCTCCAAGACAACATCCATTTGCCTTAATGCTCTCTTGTGATACTAAGCCTTCATAAAAAAAGTTCAAAACACTCATTGCGTGCTTAGCCAAAACTCACCCACAAGGATTTTTTTTCACTGCTTTTGGTTGGTTGCTTTTTATTCTTTGAATCTTTATGTAGTGGTCAAAAGCAGAGAACAGAATGGTTAGCACAATTTCAAAAATCTACACAAATTCTGAGTAACTGGTTTGATCAAATCCTTGTTTTATGCTTGTAAGTGCTCAAACGTGGTTACAAGCCTTTGGAGATAAGGCTGTACCTGATGCAGTGCAAATGATTCTTCTGAGGCTCAGGACGGGAATAGCTCTAGGATACTTCCATTAGTGTCACTCTGAAGGGCCATTTTATACCAGAGATTGATGTTTGGTCCCAGTTTATTATTCAATTAGGTGAAATAGCATATATACAGGCCTTCATGGCAGATCTGGACTCTCTTTTGGTAGCCCAAAAGACCTGTTTAGATCAGGCTTCCTGTCCCAATGTAAAAAACAGTTTTCTTTAAATGGACTCACTTCGGTAAATGGATTTACTTCTGATTCTTCATTTTTTAAATGGGGACTCCTTTTTTCAAGAGGCATATTTATGCCCTCAAAGAGTACTATTTCAATGTTTACATCTATCTGTTCTGTATTTCATTGCTTCTGCTGGTCAAGAGGAATGATAAACTATGCATCTCTCATAATATGTATTGATCTTCCTGGAGATGATTTAAACACCTATCGATATTCTTCTGGACTCCATATAAGATAAAATGCTGTGTCTTCTCTCCATTTGCAATTCTTATTGTGGCATGAAATCCTATCACATTCATTTTCATTCTATTTAGCAACATTTCAAAAATATCTATTTATTTTTGCAGTTAATCAATTAATAGAAAATAACTGCACTGGATTTAGGCTATTTTTGTGGTGTTAACTTCATTGTTAGTGTCCAAGTTCTCTTTTGAGTAGTTTCTCTACTGCTAATGGGCTTTCCAATAGTAGAACTCAGTCTGTCTCTCTGGTACTGTTAGTCCAATGAAGAGACCACAACAAATTGTTGATAAAATTTACTTTTCTGTGACCAGAATGTCAATTATGATGGATTGACTATGATCTAGATTTTCAATGTAATGATGATCCCTTTTACTGTTTTAAACACTTAGCCTTTAATTTGCCCCCAGTTTTCTCTGCTATTTATTTGAAAATCATGCCTGGATCACTGCATTCATAACTGCATTATGTAAATAGTGTAAACAGCCACAGCAGTAGAGGAGTCCTGACCTTCATCTCTGCCCCAGCAGCTCCACGGATACTTGGTTTCCTTCATTGTTCTCTTCAGGATATTGTTCTCTTGGATAGGTTTTCACTGTTTTCGAATCTTTTTTAATATAATTGATTAAAGTGCCTGTATAAATTGAATTTCCCATGTGGACTTTTTAAAGCCTCTGGAACTTGATAAGCTTTTGTAACAAAAGAAGAAATGTTTCATGTGGCTTGAAATCCTCCTTGCATAAAGGAGCATTTCATCAACCATGGTCTGCTCTACTGAGCTCTGCTGGCACAGTGACACCTGAATCCCATAGTCTAACTAGCTTTTTTTGTCCTTGCCTGAGGGTAAGAGATTCAAGAAGTTTTTTGTTGTTCAGCAAGGAAGATACTGCTGAGCCAATGAACTAAGATAACATAAAAGTCCCTCTCTTCTTGGAGAGAACTTTGCATGGACTCTAAAGGGTTTGATACTCTTTGTTTGTGGGGCTCCTTGGAAATAGTTGTTTTAGAAAACTTAGAGTAACTAGGAAACCTTCAAGAATCTAAGGTGATATAAAAAAGTGTTGTGGGGACAAAGGAGTGTTAAACACATCTCAAGTTTAATTGAAAGTAAAACTCAGAAAGGAAAATGAGCTTAAGCTTCAATCTTCAGGGCACAAAGCCTCAGTCTTCTGAGGCTTAGTGTTTCCAGCAACAGTGACAAGCAACAGTTAAGGATGAAAGCAAAATGTATGGATGGAATGAGAGCATTTTCCACTACTCTCACTTTGAAATGTGCCCATTTCTGTGTCTGATCTGCAGCCATGAAGTGGAAGGTGTGCATATTTTAAGGCAGCAGGAAGGAATTGTAATTATGCCCTTGCAAGGTCTGTGAACATTATGTTTTTATCTCCCCAGGAGTTACATTTTCTTAAACACTCTCAACTGCTATAGCAAAACTCAATCAAAGAAAAGTCTCCCCTCTCCTTTTTTTCAAGACCTGAGACAACAGAGGAAAAGAAATTGAAAAGTCATAGGTGCAGGCTTATCTCGTGTTTCTTTTATTTCAGGAACGCAAGACACACCTGGTGATTCTCTAAAATCAGGCTTGTCATTTAGAGACTGAGAAGCAATGACAGAGCTGTGTGATGTACAAGTATCACTGACAGATTAACCAGGATCTGAACATATTTTGATGAATATCAAAAGTGAAACCATAGCTTAGTACAGAATGATAACATTTTCAGACTTTTGAAAATTTTCTTAATGTTCTTCCACATCTTATACATGAAATAGACTTGAATCAGTTCAATACATGGTGGGCAGTCACATGGCTACATGTAGGTTATCACTGCTTGCCAAGAAACACAGCTCTGTCAGTATTAGCCAGTGTGACAGCTGGCCGAGAGCACAGTTCAGTGCTTGGAGTGTCATGAATAGAGCCACCCATCCATGGAGGACCTGGGGGTGCTGACTGACAGCTGGGTGAACATGAGCCAGCTGTGCCCAGGTGGCCAAAAAGGCCAATGGCATCCTGGCCTGGATCAGCAATGCTCTGGCCAGCAGCACCAAAGCAGGAATATTCTCGTCCCTCTGTACTGTGAAGCATTCCCCCACCCTGTGTGGCACTGGTGAGCCTGCACCTCAAGTCCTCTGCTCAGTTTTTGGCCCCTGGAGTGCTGGAGTGTGTTCAGAGAAGGGCTAAAAAGCTGGTGAAGGGTCTGGAGACAAATCCCATGAGAAGCAGCTAAGGGAGCTGGGGTTGTTTATCCCAGAGGAAAGGAGGCTCAGGGGAGATCATGTCACTCTATACAAAGTACTAGGTGTCTTTATCCAACAAGTGGGAGGATGATTCTTCACTGTGAGGATTATGAGACACTGAAACAGGTTACCTGAGAAGTTGTGGTTCCCTGGAAGTGTCCAAGGTGAGGTTGCATGGGGCTTGAACAAGGGGAAGATATCCCTGCACATGGCAGTGAGGTTAGAAATAGATGATCTTTAATGTGCTTTGCAGCCCAAGTCATTCTATGTGTCTATGATTATATGACAAGAAGAAATGTCCTCAGGCTGTGCCAGAGAAGATTTAGATCAGATATTAGAAAAAATTTCTGCACCAAAAATGTTATCAAACACTTGAATAGGCTGCCCAGTGAAGTGGTTGAGTCACCATCTTTGGTGGTATTAAAAAGTTGTGTAGACATGACACTCAGAGACATGGTTTAGTAATGAACTTGGCAGTAGTAGATTTACATTTGAACTGAACGATTTTAGGGGTCTTTTCTACGTAAATGATTCTATGTTTCTTTATGTATGATCGCGGATTTATTCCGATTTATTGCATACTTGAGATATCAGGAGAAGTTGGAGTGAGTTTTATTGCTCATATTTTTCCATCTGCAATCATGAATAGAACTTAGGTTTATTGTCAAGAAGAAAGGAAGCAATATTCCAGTGGTGCACTGTGGAAAAGGACAACAAAACATGTGCAGATGCTCCTCTGTTCAATTCATTGAAAGATTGCCAAGGGCTTGGGAAAGGCACTTGTTTAAGCTGTCAGCAGAGAGTTTTAAAAGGTTTGCCTGCATCCCCACAGACAAGGGAGAGGGAAAGATCCAGACCAAATATTCAGACAAGTATTTGTCTCACCCATTTTGAGATAGAGCTCTTCAAGCTGGTGGCAACTTGATTCAAATGCTTCATCATGTCAGCTTGAGTCTGCATCCAGCTGCCTAGCCTTTGCTGTAAGGATTTCTTGTAGTGTTAAGAAGTAGCCAAGCATGTTTCCTTTGGGCAACTGGCTTCAAATTGTTGTTTCTTAACAATTCAAATCCATTTGTATCTTTTACAAAAAGGAAAAAAAAAAAAGAAAAACAACAAACCAAAAACAAAACCAAAAAACTTCGGGGCATAAGTTCAACTTGTTTTGGCAACCCATCCTTCCCTGACCCTGAAAAACTGCACAAAGCACAACCCAAAACAAAAGCAAGTAGGGTAAACGTTCAAGGCAGAGAGGGCCTTTTTCAGGGCAGATGATGTTCAGAGGCATTGTGTGTGTTGAAAGGAGGAGAGGATCCAGAGGGTGATTTCCCACCATACAGCAGGCTTCCTCAAAGAACAGCAGCACTATCCTTTTCCTGTTTTAGCACAAGGGACAAAAGCAATTCTTCAATTCCTAGGTCTCACCCTATTGATAATAATTTTAACTGAAACAGATAAAAATGTCTGTTCTGAGAATCAGAGTGGATGCTTCAGGATACTCTTCAGTTTCTGTTGCTATGATTTAAATGCATTCTTCATGCTATGAGTCCTTGCTATTGCTTTTAACCACTCAGTACAAATTCTTGTGCAGAAATTATAGTCAATGATATCTTTGCTCATGAAGCTTCAAAAAGCAAAATCTATTTTTCTAGAGCTGTTCCTATAGGAAGATGAGAAAAAAAAACAAACCATGTACAATATTTTTGTACACATAATGAATATAAACCAAGAGGAAAATGCACATAAGCCAAAAGAAAACGACATCAACTATGTCCCTGGAGTGTCTAAATACAGTGCAGGATGAGAAGAATATTCTCTGCCTGGTCCTGCGAGCAGAATGACATTGTATGATGAAGTTCATTCTCCTGGTCTTGCCACTGTTCAGCAGCAGTGTGTTGCTCCATTGCTTCTGTGGGTTACTCATCTTGTGGGGTGAGTCATCTTTCATGCAAGAAATTGATTTCATATTTTATGCATGCTTTATATATTGCCTTATATAGCCTTCAGTTTGCTTTTGTAAAACTAAATTGTCTTGCCTTTAAATTCACGTGCCTATTCTATCCTGATGGCAGTGAGTTGCTACTTTACCAGACTTTGTCTCACAGCACGACTTAACTCACACCAAAACCATAATTCCATGAACTTTCCCCTGGTGAGAGGCATTCTGAGGTGTGAATCAGGACAGTGCTTGCACATCTCCAGCAGCCAACTGATCAACTGAATACCTTCTGATACCTACTGATTTCACTCCTTGGAAAGCACCACTTTTGAAACTATTATCTCTTTGGTTTTTTTAGTTTTTTTTTTTTTTTTTTTTTGCCCCAGAGAGTGAAAGAATAATCCTGTGTAAGTCTGGTAGCTTGAAGCCTGAGGGGAATTTTTGATTTTTTCCTGATCTCCAGTGAGTTGGAAACCTGTAAGGGCTTTCAAGTTCTGCTAGGAAGACAGGCCAGAATGGTCCTCTGGGCACACTGAAAAGGGTTGTTTTATGGGTCTTGAAACATCTGGGAGTGTTTCTCTTAAAGCCAATTAGTTTAGAAGTTGGAGAAAATGTGAGATTTATAATTATGCTGGAGAAATACAAGCCAATTGCTACCCATGTGTAATGACAGAAAACAGATACCTTAACTTGATGGCACAGCTTTGTGGTCCACATGTCAGAAATTTTAGGCAAGGAAAGCTTGGTAATTTTTTTCTGAAAGGAAAGGACAATTTGTTTGTGGCCTTCCTTCACTCATGTCCTGCTGTTAAGATATAAAAAAATTATGAAGGTGGGCAACTAGTTTGGTCCATTAGGCATACCCACAGCTGGTGGGGAAACTGCTCATGAGGAGGGGGAGCACAGGAAGCACTTGGGGTCTGGGCTGGCAACAAGCCTGGACAGTGAGGGGTTTCCTTGCTAACCACACCTGCAGGTGATGTCAGACACCCTGGCCAGTGACAGGCAGCACAACACATGATTGGATTGAATAGACCTGAGCAGGACCCTTTAACCTGACAGCATGAGCCCAGAATATATTGTTTTTCATGTCATTGACACAGCGTCAGTTCAGCTCATGAGAGCTGGAGATTCAGCAGTGGTTCATGGTTCATTACTAGAGCAGTTACACACAGCTAAAGGAGAGGAGCTCATTAGGGAGTATTCCCCCTGTATTCTGGAAGGTAATTTGCTTTTCAGATAATATTCCTATTTTCCTAAAGGTAACATCATCATGCTTTCTCTTCTGCCCTCCAAAAATATTCTGTTTATTTAAATGTTTTGTTTAGTTGTTTTAGATTATTTTTTGTGAAGATACTGTTTAATGGGTGATCAGACAATGTAATTGCTGTCCTTGGCCTCTTGTGCAGGGATTAGGGCACTAGTTCTAGAAAATCTGGAATACTATCCTGTTTGTAAGTGCCTGGCAGAAAAGTTGTACTTCTAATATATACTTACTTTGTGAAAGAATAAAGAAAAACGAAAGAAAAGACATAGTAATATGGGATTCATCTAATCTAGTGGGCAGTAAAAATTTCTTGAGTGTCACCTATCTTTTGAAAGTAAAATAACTGATAGATTCTTGCCAGTAGGTGAAAAATTCAGTTACTGCAGGTAAGAAGCTGACAACATGCACAATTCAATTCAATCCAGTTCAATTTTAGTATATTGATGGGCAAGTTGCACTTCATAATGAGGAGGTAATATATGCTGCATTACAAGATTTTTTTCTTGCAAATCTCTTAGAGAAGTGCTCATGTATCCTGAGGAGTTTCCAGCTGATATTTTCAAAACTGCTGGTACAAAATATAATCAACATTTCTAGAAAAAGAAGAATGAAATAAATGTTTTATTACCCTCTTTTTCAAATAGAAAAAAATCTATCATATATGTATTTTCTTTTTTTGGCTGATTGTTTTTAAGAACTGTTTTCTATAATTTTATTGTAAGTTCTTGCTTTATTATTGAATAGGAATGATATTTCCATATTATTCACTTCAAAGAATGATTATGTAAAGCACTTTGCCAACACTGTACACATACAGGGAAAGTAAGTGCAAACATGCTGGAATAAATAGGCATGCGTTGTCTGTGCTGATTAACTTAGTAGTTCTCTAGCAATTCTTGTTTTAGAAATGTGTGGTTTTCTCCTGCTTTCCCCAAAGAATCTTAACATATCCTTTAAATTTTAAGTCATCATCAAAATCAATTTGCATTTCTCTGCCATTCTCCCCTCTGTATTGTGTACCACCAATCTAATCACCAGCAAAGTATTGCATGAAGAACTTATAATATTTTCACTGTGCTATTTTGGGTTTCCATTTTTTTATTACTAAACTTTCTAAGGAATAAGGCTCACTCCTGGGGTAGGCATACATGTTAATTATGGGAATCTGCAGGCTGATTCATTGGTTTGTCTTAAAAAATGTATATATATATATATTTTGATTTCAATCCTGAAATATTTGATGCTATCGACATCTTTGACAGTCATAAGTAGTAACCAGGGTCCATTATTTAAGTTTCCACAGAGTTACTTGTTTTAAAGCTACTCTAAATTTAACTTTACTACCAAGGTTGGTCCCCCAGAAACTATGCTAACAGCTTTCAACTAGCTAAAATTTTGAACTATACTTTAAGACTGCTCCACTTCTTAAAAGTTGTCACATAGCAAGGCATAGCATTTCAGGGTAATGAGTAACCCTTTCCCTTCTGTTCCACTTCATTGCATTTCTGTGGAAACCTGCATTTAAGGTACAAATGCCTGAATTCAGGGGGACTCTAAGTTAAGCAGGATGCTGACTTTAGGATTTAGATAATTTGATGATGTGATGGTGAGAATAATGGAAGTAAATAACTTCAGTAGTCACCAATCTTTCTCTAGAATTTTGGGCTGAAGACTAGTGTACTTAGATAAGGTTGTTAAGCATTTTCTTTAAAATCCCATGGAAGATACTGCAGCAGGCAAAGTTAGCAAGAACTGAACTATAGATAGTAACCTCTGTGGAAAAAATAGTTTCATTATCTTTAATGGAGTTCAGAGGAAGAAAGATAAAGGCATTTCCCATTGTTATTTTAAATCCTCTAAGCATCAGGGAGATACATGTCTCTGTGGTATGAATGCAAAAAAAATTAGAAATCACAACTATGAGTTTTTTTAATACATACAAGGTTCTTGACATTAATCTGTTATTGCAAAAATTTTTCAGCTACAAGTACTTGTCGTCTGTAACTGGAAGGCTTGACTGACTTGTTCATGAATGTGATGGGTTTGGGAAAAAAAAAAATATCCCTAAGTGGAAACAAAGGTGAAGCTTTTTTTTTTTTTTTCACAGTCAGAAAGGATGTGACAGATACAGGTAGAAAGTGATTTATAGCAGTTGACATGTGAAGCTGTTAGTCCTGCTTTGATTCTGTATGTCTTTTTGCCTCTGGTGTTAACCCTATGTCTATCAGTAGTTTCTATCAGTTGTCCCAATTTAAGAGCAAGAATCCAAAGTAACATCATCCCACCAAAAATTGATGTGATTTATCATAGCACAGAGATCTCTAGAGGGATGACTGGTGAAAGGCTGTCATTCTGTGGCTCTCAGAAAGATTCATTAAAAAGTCAGAGAATTGCAAAGGTTGGTTCGGCAAAATCAGTGTTACTGAAAGCTGTAGAAGCTTCTCTTGCTTGCGTGCATTTTGTGACTTGCACAGGTCACAAAATTCCTGGTGGAAACTGGCAGTGTCAGATGTAGGTTATTGAGACACACTGAAGTGCATGTTTGTATAAAGATCAAGACAGACATGTTTGCAAATTTGGCCTTAAAGCGGTAATATTGAAAGAGTCCACCATTATTTAAAGGCAAACTATTGAAAAATGGTTAAAAGTGAGTCCTAATCAGGTCTGTCTCCTTTATATAATGAGACTTTGTTGTAGGCAGATGTACTTGTACCCATGATTCCTATTCAACTATATTCAGTGGAAAAAATGCTTAGTTCTCTCTCCCACACAAAATCTAAAGTAGTTCTACACAAAACCTAAAGTAGTTCCTTTTAAAATCAGATAGCAACCACCAGCAAATTTTGGTATGAGGGGCTCATTTTTCATATATTTTCAATTAAAAGTGAATTTAATAATATGAAAGGTTTAAGAAGATTGTCAGCAAGAAAATATTCCCTCTACACCTTTACAGCAAAAGAATATTGGGGTTTTGGAGGGCTTGTTATTTGTTTGGTTTTTTGCCCTCAGAAATAGTTCTTTTGTAGGAATGTAAAACAAAGGTACTTGGTGAGTATCTATGCTCTGTAGAAATAGATGACAATGGTACAACCATGATGTGATCAGTGAGGTTTAAAGTTTTTTGTAAATCGTGAATTTTTCTAGATAAGGATTTTTCTCTAGCACATGGGCAGAGGTTATGTCTGTTCTGCTTGTCTGTGAGATGAATATACCTGTCTTTTCCCTATTGCTTAAGTGATCTCTTATAAGAGATTATACTGTTTAGACAGCAAAGGTTAGATGAGATAAATCTTTCTGCAAACATTTGAAGAGAATAGTCAGCAGATAATGAATTCTTCTGTAGTGCAGCATTTGTAAAATTAAAGAAGTAAAGTCTATTATTTTTAAGGAAAAGAAAAATACTATAAAAAACCAATGCTACTGTTTTTGATTTTTTTTTTTGTTGGCAACCTAGAGAAATTTTACTAAAGCTGTACTCATACCAAGGGAAATTAGCGAGGAAAATTAATGATGTTCCTATGTCGCTTAAGGCCAGCTTTTGTTGCCATAGGGGGCTATCCTCAGAAACACATGGATAAAAGGACTTCTTTTATGTAGCCTCCCTTTTATAGGGATACTTTCTCAGTGTCTAGGCAGTCCAAGTGTAGAGGGATAGAATACAAGAAAATAAAGATAGTGTAGAAAGTAATCTTACCCCTAAGGAGTTGCAGCTCGGCCAATTATCAAAGATTAGGAACAGGCCTGACTTTAACAGGCCACAGCTGTGACCAATGAGAAGAAGAGTTCTATAAAAGAGTGGGGTGGCTGGTTGAGAAGGGAACTAGAGACAGTTGGCTGCTTTGTGAAGAAGAAAGAGGCAGAAGGAGTAGCAGCCCATGAGAAACACCAAGAAGGCATGAAACTTTTGCAAAATGGAGATGACAGTGTGGAACCTTTGTGATAAGATGACAACATCTGAGTGCTGTTGTCCATTTACTATATGATCTGCCTCAAATAACTTGAATGTCACTCGGGTAGATAAGTCTTTTTTAAGTGGCTTTTAGGTGACTACAAAGCATTATGTGCTGGTTTTCATATAGAAGCTCTGGGGCTGAGGTAAGTTGCAGGAGCATGGTATGAGTTAACAGTAAGTGGTGTTGGCCTTGCTAGGAAAGGAAGTAGGTGACATTTTGGCATGTATCTTTGCCTTATGAGTTATTTCACTGAAGAAAGGCTTTAGATTCTATGTTCCTGTTGCCACTATTTCAAAATGGCCTTTCCGTCTCTCACAGCTGGGGATTCTCTGCCCATGGGAGGTGGCAGACTGTGGGTATTCAATATCACCTCCAAAGCTTCCACTCAAGCATAGGGGTACTGGTTCAGTAGCAGTAATAGGCAGCAAATTGCATCCTCAATCATATTGTCACAGACACGTTAAGGTTGGAAAGAAACATTAAGATCATCGTGTTCAACTGTTAATCTTAGTATTTCATTAAACTGTATCCCTAAATGTCACATGTACACATCTTTTCAATGTCTCCATGGATGGTGACTACCCTGGTCAGTCTGTTACAATGCTTCAGAACCCTTTTAGTGCAGAAATTTTTCCCAATATCCAATCAAAACCCCTTTGGTGCAACTGGAGGCCATTTCCTTACCTCTTATTGCTTGTTTCTTGGGAGAACAGATTAACCCTTAGATTGTTACAGCCTCTTTTCAGGTAACTGTAGAGAGTGATAATGTCACCCCTGAACTTCCTTTTCCCCAGGCTAAACAACCTCAGCTGCTCCTCACAGGACCCTCTAGATCCTTCAAAGCTTTGTTGCCCTAGTTGGACTTGCTCTAGAACCCCAATGTCCTGCTTGTACTGAGGAGCCCAGAACTGGACACAGGACTCAAAATGTGATCTCACCAGTGCCCAGTACAGAGGGAAAATCACTGCCGTTGTCCTGCTGGCCACACTGTTTCTGATACTTTCGTTTGTTAATGTATTTAGAGAAACAATTTTTGTTGTCAGTAGTCAGGTTAAGTTTCAATTGGATTTTGTCCTGTTAAGCTTTTTCCCTGCATAACTTCACAGCATCTCTCTGGTCCTCCATAGTTGCCTGCCCTTTTTACAGAGGTGATGCACTCTATTTTTTTCCTAAGTTCCAGCCGAAGCTCTCTGGTCAGCCAGGCCAGTCTTCCCCTCTGGCTCATTGTTCAGCACAGGGGGACAGCCTGCTCCCGTGTCTTTAAGATTCCCCTCTTGAAAAATATCCAGCCTTCTTGAGCCCCTTTGCTATTCAGGACTGCCTCCCAAGGGACTCTCAATCAGGCTCTGAAACAGAAAGCCTGACCAAAGCCTAATCTGTGAGTTCAAGTTGGTAGTTTTGATAAGCTCCCTCCTTACTTCTCCAAGAATTGAAAACTCCATCTATTTAATGATGATTTTGCCCAAAACAACCTCCAACAGTTGCATCACCCACTTGCCCTTCTCTGTTCACAAAGAACATGAAGTAGGTCTCAGATCCTCTGAGTGCTAATCAAGTACTCATCTCACTGAGACCACAAAGATTCTCTGACTATGACTTAATCAAAACCTCATGATTTTGATGGTAATTTCAAGAGTTTTAAACATGGTTAATCGGGTATTTTAGTAACAGGGTGCTTTTTACTGTACTATTGAAACTTCCTAGGCAACTCATTTGGTTGCATTCCAGAAAAATCTTTGATAGAATTAGGAAGACAAATTGGAAAGCCCTTTTTAGTGAATGGGTAAGATAAAAGAATTGTCCAAACCAGTGTAGGAAAGAATCAAACTTCTGAGTTACTGTGGCAAAGAAGCAAACAAAACCAGGCAGAATGTTATATAAGCATTCAAAATTCAAATGCTCGGTCTGTAGTGGTTTTTTGTTTGTTTTTTCTTTTTGTCTCTTAAAAAAAAGTGTAAAAAATAGTAGTTTTTCAGGGCAATTGAATTACCAGCCTATAATGATTTTGTTTTCAAAGCATTAAGGCCAAGCTATTTGCATTCATCTATGATGAAGCGGAAATAGGATTTGTCAACTAGTCATAAAAGCAACAATAAATTAGTCTGTCATCACATAAAACACAAAGTTAAGCTCTACAGTAACAACTTATGCTGGGATAATACAGAGAAAACAATGCACGTGGAGAAGTAAATTCTATGGAATACTAAAAATAAGGATTTTAATATTAGAATGAAAGTAAACTATTAAAAGACATGGAAAAGAGAATTTTGAATGTACTAAGTGACAAGATATCAAAAGAAGCATCTGTAAAAAGAAACTGAATAAAAGAGCTGAGATGTTTACTAAGTATCAACAAAAATGAAAAGCATCCTAAAGACAGAAACAACGCAATTTGAGAAAGCAACTGTGAATAAATTAAAGTAAACAAGCTGGAACAAGGAGGAAAGGTCTTTCTATAAATTGCTTTACTCTGGGAATATGTCCTGATCAAATGAGATGGTTACATAAGACTGTCAAAAGGCACCATTAAAGCTATTACCCACAGACTGCTCAGCTACCATATAATCAAAGTGTGTTAAAGGATTCTTTTTGATAACACTGGCATTAAAAGATATCATCAGATGCAGCTATTACTGTCTTTAATAGAACCACAAGTAATATGAAGTGAAATGTGCTCAGTAAGATCAACATGTTGCTCATCATGGCTGAGGTTTGTTCTGTCATATTGCTTTAAAACAGACTGTTTATTTCATTTAATAGTTATAAAGAAATACCATCCAATAAGAATGTTTTGATTTATCCTTTAAGTAGTTGGTAGAAAAGATGGCATTAAGTCAGACTTTCATCTCACAGTTCTATTTTCATCTTTTTTTTGCTAAGATGTCAGTGAACAAACTAATAAAAAAATCCAAATTCAAATGCAGCTCAAATCCATCATAACATGCCTTAGCAAGCTGTCATTTACTTCCACTGAGCATATAAAGCACTGCATCAGATGAATCTGTGCTTACAATCTCTAGAACAAAATGAAAGTTAAAAAAAACCCTCATTGCAAGGTTTCATTTTTCTTTTGAGTCAATTGTAAGAAATGAATCCATAGCAATTAGCAATGACGCATTAAAGAATTGCAAGAATTTCACTGAAATTACCTTTGCAAACAGATTCAAAGTTGAAAATCTTGAAACTGAAACACAAAAGTCTTTTGAGTGAATTGGTGCAAATAATGTGTTAAGGGAGATCATGGGAGAAAAATGATTGTCAAGAACAGTGGTTGATAAGTAATTGATTTTCAGTTTTGTAATGAAGGAATTAGTCTGATTGGAAGCAAAGAAAGTTTCTTCTCTTTTTTTACTAAAATGTAAAGGTTAACATACTTCAGGTAGGATTTTTTTTTTAAATTCTTATATAATTGTTTGGGATGTATTTTAAAACAATGTAAATTAAGTGTTTGTCTACTTTAATTAGCTCATTATGAAACTACAGGTTCATTTTCTGTCTTGGCTGTGATTTCCTTTGACATAACTGGGAACCCAAATTCCTAGCTTATTTGTTGATATATGTGTTTAGACAATGAAATGTAGGTGAACTGTATCCTGTTTTTCCATCGTACACAGTTAAGTCTATTAGGATCAATAGCATCCCTTTCCTACTTAATGGGTGGAAGGAATTACTCTGTGGAGGTTTCTCTATTTACTTCTATGGCCAAATGTTAAGTGAGATCTTTTAAAAAGTGGCTCTCAGACAAGAAATTCCCCTGTTAGGACGATATTGGCTCCTGGCTACATGTAATTACCATTGACACAGTTTCATGTCGTACGTGTGAGAAAGGGAACACAACCCTTTGCAAAGTATTCCGTAAAGTAAGAATAAAAGAATAAAAGCATTTATGTGCACAGTGGGCCCAGACATCAAGAACCAAGGAAAGTTCTTGAACTTTGATCTTGCATCTACTGGATGAATACTTTAGTTCTTGAATAACTGTGTAAAAGATTGGGATCATCATACCAGTATCTTTTAGTATATAAATTGGGGGGAAAAAAAAAGAACTGTTGACATTTTTCAGTGAATCCAACTTCTGTTCCCCAGAATTTCTATATGATCAAGGAGAATGCTTTTGGTTGAAGCAAACTTAATTATTAAAGAATTATATTTGTCAAAAATATTGCAACACTATATGATAATAGACTCCCTATTGGCTTTTTTTTCCTTCATGTGATCAAAATTTTGCTGAAGGTATCCTGCCACTCAAATAGTCTGTATTTTATTAATTTTGAAAAGGATTCCACTATGCATCAGCAAAACATTTAATGTATTCAGCTCACCAAGAAGCATTACCCTTAATTTTTTGCATGATTTTTATTAATTTGATCCTATTGCACATGAACAGCTTGATCAGAACTGAAACAAAATGAAGTATGCTTGAAAAGTTGTGAATATTTGCATAGGCAGAAAATAATTAGCAAAGCTGATGCTAAGCTAACCCTCTTTGAAAAGGTTCTCAGAAACCAATTTTTGCCTCATATATGATGACAATTTGCAAGCAGGCACCCCTTTTATTACACTGAGTTGCTTGCTCAAAGAAAAATGCCATGCTATGAATTGTTAACATCACTTCCCACAGTAGCTGTGGTCTCCTTGGGGTTCTTTTGGCCAAGTACCAAACTAGCTCTGCTTGTGACATTTTGTTTGATAACACCATAAAGTGGTAAGGCCATGGAATGTATGCACTAATAAAGTGTTTATCCTTTAATGTCTCCCAGATGCTTGCCTATAGCTTTTTCCAGAATTAAAGAGAATGTGTTGGCAGATGATCTTGTGTTTATATTGTCTGCTGGCTCTATGTGATAAGTCACATTCTTTCCTCCTTTGTTTTTGTAGAATCAGTAAAGCAAGTGCTGCCTTAAAGGTCTGTTCCTCCATGTGTAACAAATGCCAGGTCCATTAAATAGCTAGGATCAAATGGTAATAAAACCAGAGGAGAGAAGAACCTCATTGAGGGAAAAGCAGTCAATAATTTCTGTGTTACATGAAATTACAAAATTCTGTGAGGCTCATAATGTTTAACTCCAGGGAGTTTTGCAGTTATTAGAATGAACAGAAGAGTTCCCAAATTTAGGGGATCATTCAAGACACAATGTTTATTCTTCCATTCAGTAAGGAAGGGCATGATGCTTGGAATTCTTTATTACTTACCTTTTGATACTATTATTTATGGTAGTTGATACAGGGTGAACATGGCATGTGTTGTGACTGCCTTTATACTTACAGTTTGCACAGCTATAAATCACCAGCAGGATCAGCGAGTGCTGTGGGGCAGTAGAAAAATAAAAGCCTAGCTTTTCACCCAGGTAGGAGTATCTGTTCAGATAAGGCTGAAAATCAATTAAAAAAAAATCAATTGAAATATTCTTACAAGTCAGTAAAATTAAAATATAATGTAAGAAGTTTTTCACTCTTTAGTCTGTGTGCTGGTTTTGGCTGGCATAGAGTGAAGTGCCTTCACAGTAGCTGGCACGGAGCTGTGTTATGGGTCTGTGATCAAAACCATGTTGATATCACAGCGATACTTTAGGAACTGCTGAGCAGCCTCAAGGCCTTTTCTCTTTGCCACCCCACCTCAGCAGTGAGGAGGCTGGGTGTGCACAAGAACATGGGAGAAGACACAGCCAGGACAGCTTACCCCAAGTGACCAAAAGGAAATTCCAGACCTGATGGCATCATGTTCAGCATATAGAGCTGGGGGTAGAAGAAGGAAGGGGGAGACCTTTGGAGTGATGGCATTTGTCTTCCCAAATCACTGTTACACACGATGGATTCTTGCTTTCCTGGGGATGGCTGAACACCTGTCCCTGTCCATGGGAAGTGGTGAATGAATTCCTTGTTTTGCTTGTGCAAAAAGCAAAACCTTTGCTTTACCTATTGAACTGCCTTTATCTTAACCATTAAGTTTTCTCACTTTTGCTTTTCTCATTTTCTCTCTCATTTTGATGCATGAGGAGTAGGTGAACAGTTGTGTGGTGCTTAGTTGGCAGTTGGAGTTAAACCAAAACACTTTGTAATGAGATACCAGGTAATATTTTTGAAAATGTTTAAATGCTTTTCAAGCCCAAGTACTCTTTCAATTGCAATACAGACATTTAGGCCCAGACTATTTACTCTTGTCAAAGCACTTCACAGTGTATGCAATTTATTCTGTCTCTTATAGCAGCATCTGCCAGCACAGTGATCATCATCAAGGATGTGATCTTTGCTTGACAGCAGAAACTTCCATTATACAAACAGTTGTACTGTCAAAACTGAACTTCTGCTGAATTAGCTAATTTTACTTGAAAGGATTGGAAGAGAAAATGTTAGTGTAGGCACTGACTTGTCAGGATGACACCGAATACCTTCAGGTCTGAATTTCTCCTAGTTCAAAAACAGTTTTAAATGTGTGTGTCCTATTTCACAGAAGTGCAGAACAGCAAAGGCTCACTGTGCAAGATCCAGGACAGGTTTGTGGGCCTTCAAGTTTACCTGTGGAATGTCTAAGTGTTATGGACATGGTCCTCCAGAGTACCACATCTCATATTAACATGCCTCCCTGTGCACTTTCTGAAGCACTTTGGAAAAAAGTCCATACAGTCAGCACTTTGAACAAATTGTAGCTTAAAGTCAGCTTCCTAATGGGAAAGCTTTCCTGAGAGAGCCACTAAACGCCAAGCACAGGGACAATCCCCAGATGCCACCTCCTGCATATCCCAATAACCATGCAAGAACATAACTTCATCTACTGAAGAGCCACAGGTGAATGAGGATAATACAATCTTATAATCTTTATTTAAAACTCCACCTTTTTGAAGTGGAGAAACAGTGGAATTGATTCACTAACAAACTATATATAAAGATAACAAATCTCAAGAGAACAAGAGACACATTTGTCTGTAGTACCTGAGGGGATCAAATCAGCTGTTTCTACCTGTTACATGGGAGGCTATAGGTACTTTCCACGTGTTCCACTCTAGCTGTGCAAAGGATGATAACCCTGTGTTGAAGAACATAGCAACAATCTGATGGTTAGGATTGCCAGCTACAGGGCAGAGAGAAACATCATTAACTATGTTCATTGCCTCCGATTAAGACTTTTCAAGAAGATATGCTGTAGTCATATGCACACTTTTTGTTCAGTTTTGAAAAGAACCAGATGAAATATAACCACTATTCATATGCAGACAATCAGTTAAAATGACCTAACAGGTCCCTTTTGGCCTTTATTTCTGTGGTTCTATATGACAAAACATTAATATTAATTGGAAATTATCAGGTAGAGTGAATAAATTCTGTAAGATTTACTTTGCATTGACCTAATTAGGAATTAAACAGAGGTGAAACATTGAAATATATGAGGAGCTAAAAATAAAGTAAGCAATCTAATATTTGCATTATTACTGTGTTCTCCTCAAAACACTTGGTGTCAACTTATTTTAAAATATATTTAATGTTTTAGGAAACCACTGTCTTAAGAATAAAAAAAAAAGAGGATATTTTCTGTACCTAGGATAAAGTAACAATTATGGTTAGCTGGGTTTTTCTAGAATACCATAGAATCTTAGAATGGTTTGGGTTAAAAGGGAGCTATGAGGTCATCTAGTTCCAGCCCCCCTGCCATGGTCAGGGTACATCTCCCACTAGTTCAGGTTGCTCAAAGCCCCATCCAGCCTGGCCTTGAACACTTCCACAGATGGGGCATCATGAATTCTCCGCACAACCAGTTCCAGTGCCTCCCCATCCCCACAGTAAAAAATTTCCTCCTAATATCTAATTTAAACATACTCTCTTTCAGTTCCTCCTTTTCCTGTCACAGTATTCCCTTGTCCAAATTCCCTCTCAAGCTCTCTTGTAAGCCCCTTTTAGGTACTGAGAGTCTACTCTAACTTCTCACCTCTCACTTCTCCACACTGGTCAGCCCAACTTTCTCATCCTGTCTTCATAGAAGACCTGCTCCATCCCTCTGATCATCTTGGTGCCCCTCCTCTGGACTCATTCCAAAAAGTTGATATCCTTCCTTTTCTGAGGATCCAGAGATGAACGTAGCATTGAAGGCAGGGTGTCCTAAGAATAATATCTTTTTTGCATAATCTGGAGAGTGGAGACAACTGAATTTAGTGATTAATTTTTTGATGTGTATGCTGAGTCTAATAGATGTGCTTTATAATGTTTCTTTATAGGATATGGCCAGTCCTTTGCATGGAACAGGATTAGTAACCACAGTTAGTATGGTGGTTTAAAAAAATAACTTACATGCGGTGTTTTTCAGTCATTATTACTCAAGACTGTGTTTAAACCAATGACCTTGTGTTCATAAGTCAGTTCTATTAAGATCTCTCCAATGATCCCTAGCAATCAGAGGGTTAACTTCCTTTATCAAAATCAGTAAGACCTTCTTAGCCTGGGTAGGAATGGGATTTCAGTAGGTGCATATAACTATTTTAAGTTGGTTTACTTGTTTTCTTCAGAGACACAGCTCTGCCAATATTCTCCACAGCACACATGTTAATTCAGTCATGGATTCCAAGCAGCAAACTGAGCAGTGGAAATCTGGGTATAGAAGAAAGAGTAGTTTTTTGTGGGGGGTAGCATTATGCAAGGAGCCTTGATAAGAGCCAGTTCACTAACCTGTCCTAGTAACCAGGGTTCAATCTGTGCCATCAGTAACAAGGTCAGTAAGAAAATTCACTCAAAAGGGAATATATTATCTATATTTAGGGACTGTAGCTGCAATCAGATCTATGATGAAACAGAGTGTGAGACAAAACAATCACATCAATTTAATTTATAAAAATAAAAAATGGCCATGAACTTCAAATATTTTAAGGTCAGAAGTCACTGTTTGATGTCCTGGTTAATATAGGTCATAGGACTTCCATGAATTAATTAGCATTGACTTCTGTAAGACTAAGACCTTTACTGTTTGTGTTTCCCTGTTACAGGTGACTGTTGAAATCACCAGATCAGAAAGAAATTTAAGATATTTTTCAGTTCATTCACTTCGAACTTTTCAATGTTATTTGCAGTCCACTGCATCAATGTCATCTGCTTCTATGCAGGGAACTCATATGCCCTTTGTCATCTGGGCTCTTGCAGGAGCATGATTCTTATTAGCTCCAGGTAACTATGTAACTATGTGCAAGTAAAAATGATAGCAAGCTGATATTTCACAGAGAAAGGGAGGGGAGACCAAGAAGAATGAGATAGACATGGAATGGCATAAATGTGTTTTCTCTTGTCTCTGGATCAGTTTGCAGACTAATGGGATAAGCAGGTGAGAAAGAAAACATCCTTTTCTGTTTAGAAGGTCAATGAGATGGACATCTCTTCATTACTTTTTACAAATTATTCTCCTTTCACATTTTAAAGGAAACTGAAATCTTCAGTATGCAAAAGTGGAAGGAGTCTTTTATCTAAATGATTAAAAAACGGATACCTTTGTGACAATATATGAATATGTAGATTATATAGGAGTTCTTCCCATGTATGTTCCCTTTGCCTGTGCAGACCTGTAAGCATAGGGAAATCTGTACCTGAAAAAGTAGCAGTTGCATTTACTAACTTCTACTGCACTTGTATTTCTTTTTTTTATTATTATTTATTAATTGCTTTGTAGACAGATGCAGTTTGGAACCCACAGCAACTTGTAGCAACTAATTCAATATGTTAAATACATACTGTATGAAAGCACTCCTCTTTTATTTATTTTGAATTAACTTCTTGATCATTAAACTTGATGATCTAGTTTATTTGATCATTTCTTATACTGGACCTTTTCTTTTTTTTAATTGGATGTGACTGAGCTAGTGATAATTTTTCCCCACAGCAGCATGTATGGTGCTGTGAATTTGTGATCTAAACAGGGCTGATAACACAGAGATGATTCAGGGATGACTGCACTGAGCAGTGCTTGCACAGTCAAAGCCTTTTCTGCCTCTCACCCCATCCTGGCAGTGAGGGGGCTGTGTGTGCACAACAAACTGTGAAGGGGACACAGCCAGGACAGTTGATCCCAGCTGACCAAAGGGATGTTCCATAAATATTGCATCAAGGTCATTGATAAAGCTTGGGAAAGATGAGTTCATAGCTATGGAGTTTTTCTCAAGTAACCATTAAGTGTGCAGAGATTCTCATTCCTGAAGATGGCTGAACACCTCTTTGTAGGTGAATTTCTTATTTTGTGTGTGCAGCTTTGCTTCATCTGTTAAACCGTCCTTATCTTGGTCCATTCTATCTCAGCTTTTGCTGCTCAGATTTTCTCCCTCATCCCACTGGAGGTGTTGGTAAGTGACCTAGTGGGTGCTTAGCTGCTCACCAGGGCAACCCACCACAACTGTCTGACAAAATTTTCAGCTAGAGTTACTATATTCCTTTCTGACATGTGAGAACTAGAACTACATATTATTTGCAAGATGCAAGTGCATCACAGAATTGAATAGTGAAATAACATATTTGTCTGATGTGTTATCTCTTCCTTTCCTAATATTTTTTATCATTTTGCTTTCCTGTGTGATAGCTATGGGCAATTTTCTTAGATTATCCATTGTAGTGGAGAGACTTTTTCCTCAGTGGTAATTAACTAGTTCAGAACTCATCACATTTCATGCAGTTTAAGATTGATTTTCCCCCATGGGCATAATTTTGCATTTATTAAGACAGAATTTCATCTGCTAATTGCAGTATACTTTTAAACCCCCTGTAGGAGTCACAGGGCCAAATAGTACATATAAGATACTCTTGAGAGATACTCTTCTATACCAATCAAGGTGATAAAAACTACAAAGAAAAAAGGCTCCAAGAATTTGAACTAGATTTTCCAGAAATCAATGCCAAGAATCTTTTTGTGCATAATTTTTTCTCTTAGAAAAATGTATGCCACAGTGATTTATACTGACAAAAGAGAGTGATCCACTTTATCTTCAAATTATGTGACTGTTATCTCAAGTTATTAAAAAGGAAGGTTGGTGTTAGGCAATCCTTTTTCTACTTTAATAATCTAAAAATGAGCAGATAGTCTTCTCCCATTAATGAGCAATATTACATGTCTTTCACTTGAGAGGTATGGTCACTTTGAGCTATACTTTTCTGACACTAATACCTGAGTTCAAAGACGTAACTAAATTAGACTGGAAATACACAAGGCATCTATGACTGAATAGTTTGCTCAGGTAAAATCAAAAGGAGATAAATTTCTCCTTGAAAACATTGGGAAATCCCTTATTAGTCTAACATATCAGACCTAAGAAATGTGCTCCTACTAATACATGTGACAATTTTGTAAAAATATTTCAAATTTAAATTTAAACATGTTTCAAAGGAAGTTGTCTCAACCACATGTGATTGCTTTGCTGCTCTTGCAAAAGCAGTTATTTATTCCTTTTCCAGAATGGAGTCAATAATAAAGTAATGGTTAAATATCGGATCATTTCTGAACAAAAGTCAAGCCTGTAGCAGAACAAATGTAACAGTATTTACTGAGGAGACTGCATATTTATAAGACAATGGCCTAGGAATCTTTCAGATCTAATTTCTTGCTTTTGTTCAAAAGCAAAAGGTCAAAGCAGGAAGACGATAAAGTATGCATGGAGTAGTTTTAGAGTAGAATATCAGGGGTAGTTATTTTTATTTTGCTTTATCAAATGTTATATTCTTTACTAATCTATGCCCATTGACACCATTTCAGGTCCCAGAAGTGTTGCTGTTTTGCTAAACAACAAGCAACTCAACAGCTGAAGGGGAGGCGTAAGATGTGGGTTGAAAAATAACACTTATTCACAGATCTTCACGTTCTCTTCCCAAATATCTATCCCTAGCCCAAATTTTTTCCTACCTCTCACAATGCATTAAGTGTTTAAAAACATTATGTGGACAGGCTCACCCTGTAACAAGAATCAAAGACATAAAAGACAGAGACATCAAAGACATAAACATGGCAAAATACAACTTGATCACATGTGTAGTGGGAATCCACTTATCTTGCTGCACTTTTTGAGTAAAAAGCATTAAATGTGCATTTGGAGCCGTGACTGTCCACCATGCATTGTTAATTGTAGTGGCTTTTCTGTCATGCTTCCTCCATTTTGCTTCCCTACCAAAACCCTGAAGTGCTCAACATACGGTGCACATCAAAGATGGAGAAAAAGTAGCAGGCATGTTGTGGAGGCTGGCAATACTCAGCTGGTGGCAGCCTGTTGGGATCATTTTCAACTTGTTGCCAAAATTGCCTCCAGGCTTTGCTGTGATGCACATTTGGGACTTGGCCCAGGAACAGAGTCAGGATGCTGTGAAGTTTGTCTTTGATGCCCGTTATCGGCTGTGCCTACTGCAATGCAGGCACGGCCAAAGGTGGGGTCCGGCAGCTTTCGCACTTCTGGGCAAGTCCCTGATCAGCTTTCCAGATTTTATCTTTCTGGCCTCTCCCTGATGCAGTTATGCCTGCCTGATACTTGCCTTTCTCTCTACACTGTAGCTTTCAAGGAGACCTTTCCCTCTGTGATTTTCTGAAATAAAGCAGCTGTAAGACTTGGAAGCAATGATGTTTTCTGCTGGCACATTTCCCCCCCAGCAGGAATAGCAGTTACATAATGCTTAGAGCTAACAGGCAAGGTGACAGCTCTCACAAAGGACACTTTGGAGAAAGCTCCTGTCAGCCTCCTCAGCAGCTCCAAGGTGCTGAGTTGCCTGCATTAAGATCTGTTGACTGTGAGTTTGCTGTGCTCTCTTTCTAGCTTTTTTTCCTCATGTGGGAGAGTATTCCCCTTTCCTAGTTAGATTTATGCTCCAATACTTGAAAATTAAGGGGTTTAACTTCAAATTGCTTGGCTACTGAACTAAAGGACTGTGTGTGAAAGCTCTTATCAAGGACACAAAACATGTGTAACCATATCTTATTCAGTATTTCACAGTACTGCTCCCCTGGGCTTATGCTTAAACACTAGTAGGAAAGTCCAGACTTGATCCCACGTTGTCTCCGAAGCTAAATCCTCAGGAAGCTGCAGGTTAGCTATGGTCAGCTATGAACCAGACAATGACACCACAATTAGCTCTTTTGCAGGCTGTAAATTGAGGATGTAAGTTCATTACATGACATTGCTCTCCAAGCTTCATTTCTTCTCAGAGAACAGAGGAAATGTTCACAGCATGTCTGTGCCATTTGATGTTTGTGATTAGCAGACTATAGGTGACCAGGTTTGAGGTTTTTATCCTAAACTCTCTTACAAATAATGTAAATAAATGAATATAATTATTCTCATCCCACAATGTCTCTCTAAAACAGGTCAAGGGTATGGTGATATAAGAGTACTAAGAGAGCCTACAGTGAATCTGTCATCTGTTGACATCTAAGTAGCATAAACTTTAAATTGAGGTGAATCCAACTCTAATCTATTGCTTAAATGTCAACTGGATTCCATATGGTAACATTTTTATGTAGGAAAGCACTAACTAATTGTAGTTTGGTTCTTTGAAAAGAATTAATAAGAGAAGAAAAAATGTAGGTTTCAGTTCCAGGTTCAGACTCCTGACTATAAGGTCTCTGCAGGGCAGAAATCTATATGTGAGCTACAGATTATACAGTTAAGGGGCATCTAATTAATACAGGTAGTGCAGCTGAAGCAGCTCTTTATCTGGGGAGATGAGCAGGTCTTCTTTAGACTGAGCTCTGAGAACTCTCTTTTCACTGGCTGTAATAAAAACTAAGGCACCATATAAATAAATAACAGTGATATTTCATCCAGTGATTTAATCTTAGTAGGTGGATGAATGACTGTGCCTTTCACATTTTTACTCACGGTCAGGCTTGGAACTGAGAACATGGGCATGTACTTTTATCTGTTTTTGGCTTAGTAAATAATGTCTCACTCATGCTGGGCCAAAAGGTGTTATAGCCAGTTTAGCATTTGGATGCTTGGAAGGTATAAAGACTACACCATACTTTTGCCCTTTTTGTGATACATATCTATCACTCTAGGAACTGTTATTCCTTGACAAAGGAATTCATATGCTTTTCTATGACTCTTTGGAATGGTCAGCTGTGACACTGTCACAGCTTAGCCAAAATTGCTGTGTTAGAGTTGAAAATGTTGAATAGTGTAGATATACTATAGGGAATTGATGGGCATAAGGGGAACAATATTAGTTCCCAGCTGGAGACCTTCAAAAGTTTTTACAATAAATGCACATCAACGAGAAAGGAAAAAACTCATGCTGGGAGAACATTTATTGTTATTTCCACTATACTGTTGGTTCAGGAGTTGCAATAGCTCATGCTAACTCCTCACAGAAGAACTGCATGGCTCATAAGTGCACAACCTTTGTGAATTTATAACTCAGTCAAGATCTATTGATCTTTATAGTTTCAGGGCTGAGTGGCCTTAGAAATATATAAAAGCTTACAGCTTATGGAGTTCAGAGTATCTTCTGAAAATGAGTATTTGCCTTCTAAAATTTCTAAGCTTGAATTTGTAATTTTTCACATATTCACCCACATATAGAACCTGGGACCTGACTGGGGCCTGGAAAAGCTCAAGAAGTCTTGCCCTGTGTCAGTCAAACACTGGTATCAGTACAGGCTGAGGGATGAGTGGACTGAGAGGAGCCCTGCTGAGGACTTGGTGATACTGGTGGATGAAAAACTGGGCATGAGCTGGCAATGTGGTTTTGCAATCCAAAAAGCCAATGAAATCCTGGCCTGCATAGAAAGAAGCGTGGCCAGCAGATCAAGGGAGGTGATTCTGGCCCTCTACTGTGCTCTGTTGAGACCCAACCCAGAGTGCTGCATCCAGCTGTGGAGTCCCCAGCACAGGAAGGACATTGATCTGTTGGAATGAGTCCAAAGGGGGGGCCACAAAGATGGTCAGAAGGATTGAACACCTCTACTATGGGACCAGACTAAGACAGTTGGGGTTGTTCAGCCTGGAGAAGAGAAGGCTTTGAGAAGACCATTTTGTGGCCTTTCAGTACATGGAGGGTGCTTATGAGAAAGATGGGGACAAGCTTTTTATCGTAGTCTGCAGTAATATGATAAATGGCAATGGTTTTAAATGAAAATAGAGTAGATTTGGACCAGATATAAAGAATCAATTCTTTTAGGGTGAGGGTGGTGAGACACCGGAACAAGTTGCCCAGAGATGTAATACATGTCCTATCCCTAAAACATTCAAGATCAGGATGGATGGAGCTCTGAGGAACCTGATCCTGTTGAAGTTGTCCCTGCTTATTGCAGGGGTGTTAGTCTAGGTGATCTTTAGATGTCCCTTCCAAACAAAATTATTCTATGCTTATATAGCTGCATATTGTACCTCAAGTATTTTCCATGTCTCTCTATACTTCTTAAAATTGAGTATCTCCTTACATGAAGTTTGGCTGCCTAATCATTCTCTTCCAAAGCCCATGGTCTAGGTCATGCTAGTGAGTACATAGCACAAAGTCATCAATATCCATGAGTATATCCATACCTGTGGATAAAATCATGCATACCTTCATCAGTGCCATGGAGGTCTACTGATTTAAACTCATATCTTCTCGTCCATATTTCTACAACCAGAATGGAAAGCTAGTGTTACTGTGTTATTTAGATGCCACTTCCAGCTCAAGAATTTGCAGGAAATTACACCTGAATCTTGAGTCTTGTTAGTAGAGCAAACCAGAGATGACTCAGAGAGGCCTGAGAGTTTTGGTCATGTGCAAGGTGAGGTAAGATACTTGGTTTTTTCCCTCTAACAGTTTTTTTATTTTTTTTTAGCTTATGTTTTGGAGGCAGCTAAATTCTTCACTTTTTTTGAGTTTTATTTATACAGATATGAAAGTCTGGCAATGATGGCAGTGTACAGTAAACTAATGTTCTCATTTATCAATTTTGATGTTTGCTTTCTAACTATGCTACTAAAATTAAGCTGAAATATTCCCTTAAACTTTCTTAAAACCCCATTATTTTTTTAAAGAGCATTAAAATTGTACTTTAGAAAGATCTCTTTTCTGCTTATGAACTCTGCTCATGGCAGTGTAGTTTTCAATTCAAAGCTCTATGAAGTGCTGCCTGGAAATATCCATCTCTGTGGTGAGTTTGGGTGATTATTTGTTTTCTAAGGCAAGTGCAGTTCTGCACCTGACAATTTGAGGAATATAATTGTTTTGTAGAGAAAGACTTGAGGATCCCAGTGGGGAGGAAGTTCAAGAGAAATTAGCGCTGTGCCCTTGCAGCAAAGAGGGGCAACCTCGTGCTGGGCAACAAGAGTGTAGGCAGCAGATCAGGGTAAGTGATTATTGCCATGTATTCAACACTCGCAAAACTATATTTCATTCCAGTTTTTGGCTTTCCAGTTCAAAAAAGACATTGACATACTGAAGTCTTCAAGCCAATGAGGGGACTTGAGCACTTGGAGTACAAGGACGGACTGTGAGGGCTGAATCTATTCAGCCTTGAGAAGAACAAGTCATGGAGATTTTGCTGTTGCCTATAACTTCGTCATAGCAGGGAACAGAGAGTATGGGGCAAGCTCTTCTCAGAGATGTACAGTAGGGGCACTGGGCACAAGCTGGAATACTGAAAAATATTATTAGAGAGAAGGAAAATTTCTTACTGCGAGAATGGTCAAATACTGGAGCAGGCTGTGCAGAGGGGTTGTGGATTCTTCATCTATGGAGATACTCAGATTCTCACTGAATATAGCCCTTAGCCACCTGCTTAATTTGCCTTGCTTTGAGCAGGCCTCAAGGAAATCTGTTCCAATGTAGCATACTTTATGGTTTTGTAATTCTATAGGTTGGGAATATAAAATTGCAAAGGAAGTATATTCTAAAACTTGTGCTGAACTGAGTAAAACAAAATTTTTATTTGAACGAATGCTATGTTTGTTCCTTGGTTAAATAAGCCATTTAACCTGTCCACAGTGGAGAAATTGGTAGATGGCATCTCAGCCACATCTTAACTTACTGAATTGATTACTTGGTGGGTATGGCCACGCAGTTTGTGCTGTGTCGTGCAGGGTTATCAGCAGCATGAAGGGTCATCCTGAGCATCTGAAAGGTCAGACATACATGTAAGATACAGGACAGCTAATCAGCAATTACAAGTTTGCTGTGGGTCCACATCTTGTATGTCTGTGGGTTTAGCCAATAGGGAGTGCACCAGGGAATGCATGAATGAACGAACGAACAAACTAAAAGTACCCACGATTTGTGGGGGCTAAGTGCTTACACTTCAGGCTAGCTAACATGGCAAATTATCATCTTCATATCCCTACCTAGTCTCTTTTTTCTCCTTTTCTTCCTGTTTTCTTTTTGGTGCTCCTACTATTCTCTGTTATCTTTCATCTATAATTCTTTCAGGTGTTTTTCCTTATTTTCCATTCTCTCCAGTAGTTCCTCAGATAATCTGTTACCTTATTTGTATTTGGTTTTTCTCTTGCTTAATCTGATTGTGAGTCCTTTAGTGTAGATATCAAACAGATTATGTTGAATATTATTGAATTTATTAAAGGAGAAAAAAACTTGTTTAAGGTATTTAAGCATGTGTTTGTCAAGTACCATGCAAATGCATAACAATAGCTGTGATTAATACTAATAATATTACTGTTGTCATGGTTAATAATAAGTGTGATCAATACCAATATAAATATAATTTGTCACTAGTGCAGTTCCTCAATGAAGATGGTTTTGATAATAATAAACACTGTCATCAAATATTTTTCTTGATTATAGAGGAGACATCCTAGTAATTTGCCTTGCTCATAATTTACCTGATGTAGGTAAAATATTAGATGTTTCAGTAATTGCTAACGTGCTTCAAGCTACTCCTTTATTGAGAGGAATAATTACTGCTTGCTTCCATTCATCACTCATTTTACACTGCAGCATGGACAAGAACATATCAGAATGTACATATTCAAGAGTGGCTCACTGAACCCTCGGGATTTTATTTTCTAGTGATTTAATGGCTTAGCTCTGTAAAGTATATATTTTTTTAAATTATGTATATTTTTTCTTTAAGAAATCTACAGTCACAAAAGTGATAGCCCTGACTATGATCTATAAGATGATAAATATCTACATTAATTTTATTATGTCAAAAATAGTTGGAGCGGGGAAAGTATTAAAGAAAAGCCTTACACACCTTTTGTGTTACTTTTCTCAAAATATCAGTTCATGGCTAGCATGGCAAGCAGACTTCTGTGTTAGATGGATTTTTGATCTGACTATGCAGCAACTTGTGTGAGCATGAGATCCCTTTGGGTAGACACCCCAGAACTCAGCCAACAGCTGTACCCGAATGGTACATAATGAGAGGGGTGTGGAAAATGCCCTAATTCAGAATAGCTCATGGTCTTATGTGTTGGCCTTTCCTTCTGGTGGAATGGAGCAATGGGTAGGAACATTGTCAAGGAGAAGTGGATTAAGCCTTTATCTCCTTCAACTGAAGGGTGCATTCTTGGCACTGTTTTAAAATGAGGTGGTGACCCACCATGTCCTCAGTTTGGTGCTAACTGCAAATCTGTGTAGGGCGTGTCTTATCTGCCTGACTAGGTTGGAGGAAAATGCAGTTTTTGAATTGTCCTCAAGTACAAGCCTCAGAGTGCTCTTCAGCAGCTCAGCTGTATCCAGACATTTATAACAAATCAGTCTTTGCACACCTGGGAAGAATTAATATTAACCAGCCAAGATCTTGCCAAGAATAGAACCTTGAATTCTACTTTTGTCTCATGAGTTTCTTTTTCAACACTTGTCTCAAGAGTTGTGGCTCAGCCACTGATGTTATTAACTATAGTGAGTAAATTAATTAAATAAAACCAGACTAGATTTATTTTAGAACATATTAAACCAAAATTGCTTTCACATTCTCCTTTATAAAATATTTGATAATAATTAAAATAAAACCCAGCAATTAAAAAAATGATGAAATTATATATATATTTCTAAATAATTCTACCAAGTTATTTAAGTTACTGTTTCATAATGTTTGGTTTGTTATGAAGCAATAGCTTCATACTTCATGTATTTTACAGTGCAAAGTTGTTCTAATTAGAGTAAACAATAACATCACATTTTAAAAATAAATAGAAAAGGTTAAAATTTATTTTGAAATTCTTAGCAAAGGAACAAAATAATCCTGTGGGAGAGGAATTTGAAAATTTGAAAGCACAGCTCTACTCCAAAGATGAGTTGAAGATGAGTATCTGGGACATCCCTAAATTGTGGATTAGCAGAACAAAGAAAGTTTTTCTTTTTCTCTGAGCTTGCCTTTCATTGTGTTCTTAAAAAAACAAACAAAAAAAAACCCTTCCAGAAATCCCAAACCCTTTTGTAGTGTCTTTGGAACTTTTATGTTTGGACAAGAAAAAACGAGGCATATGCACCCAGAGACTTGAAAATGATGGACAGCAACTGGTAGTTACAATTAAACGTTAATTAGATAATCACTCTGCTTTATTTTGAATGTTTGTGCCATCCCAGAAATCTCAATGTGCTATGGTAATTAGATAGACTTTCTGCATAAATTAGGCTGTATTAAGACAGTTTATGTGGATAACAATATCTTCATAGACTTGATTCATGATCACTTCCATTTTAATTAATTAATTTTGATGTGAGTGATAGGAAAGTCATTCAACTGCACCCCCGCATTGTGGACCTGGGGGCCTTACACTAAAGCGTTTTTCAGTAACAGAGGTAAGTTAATGCCTGGGCAGATTGAATTTACATAATAAGTGCCATTTTTATGTACATGTGCAAAAAGAACTCATTTTTTATTGTAATATGACTCACAAACATTCCCAAAGGGAAGAAATCTGTTATTGCCTTGTATACTCGTTCTTATACATGGTAATCATTGCATGAGCAAACATATGCACCAAAAAAATCCTGTCTCTTGGACTATAAGCAGTAATTATCTCTGCTTAATATATCTGTCACACTGTTGGTAACCATCTAATGGGGAATGCTTGTGCTACTTTGCATTCATTCAGGCTTTCAGTAATTTTTTGAATACTTGAGAAAATTCAGTAAAGCTCAGCTGTGCCTGAAATATTAGAGAGTGCTACAAAATCTGCTTGATTATATCAGTCAGTACTGCATCAGGGATTTGCAATTTCTGCACCGCAAATAGATGCTCAAGTGTGCTCCCAAACTGAAACAGGTCATGACTTGTACTCCGCTCTCCTGGAAATTGTTTGGCATTTACATGTTTGTTTTCCCACTGTAATAAATATCATGCAATAAGGATAATTGGTTTTAATTCTGGGATGACTTGTCATGAACTTGATACTGCAAACTTGAAGGGAGGCACAAGATAGAGCTTCTCTCTGGTGGTTTGCCAGGCTGTCTAAGGACAAGTTCTGCTGACATCCAGAGAATCTCCAAAAAGATGTGTCAGGAAACGGGCAGCAGCAGACATTAAGGTTAAGATTCCCAGAGGAACGTGTGGTAGCAAAACCTAGCTTTTAGGTACATTGCATCCCTGCCTGAGGAGTTCTCAGGAATTAGATACACAGACATGGGTGCCTTACTTTTTACCAATGAGAAATTTACAAATTAACCACAGCAAAGAAGAGAAGAAATGCTGGTGGTAGAAATAATTTTTCTTATTTCCAAGAAATGAAAAACCTGTTCTGAGACTACCAAAAGTGCCCATCTTCAACTGGGACCTCAATCTCTTTTAAAGTGGGAGTAGAGACTTGTAGCAAGGTATGATCATAAAATTTCTCTGGGACGAGTATCTCTCCTTTTTTTCCATGTGTTCTGTGGTTACAGTGCATATTTGACATGGGAAGAATTTGTTGAATACCTGTCACTATATGAGAAGTTCTCAGAGTGCTTCAAATGAAGACTGATCATCTGATGAATTTCTATGTGAAAAGCCTTCAGCACAACTTGTTAAGTGTGGACCTTGAAGATCTACCAACTCTTTGAGAATGCAAACACCTCTGGGGACATGAGAAGGGGTTAGTATGCCAGTGCCAGAGCAGGAAAAATATCAGGCACATTAGCCATAGAACGACTTCTAGAGATGGAAAATGTTGACTGTTCACAAATCAGTGGGGTTTTTGGTTATTTGTTATTGTTCCTTTTAACCCACCTATTTTTCTGACATGCTGAGCTCAGTAAGACTGTAGAAGTGATTAGGAAGGGAGGAAAAAGTAGTTCATCTTGAGACAGTCCTTATGTTCAGAAAGCATTTGGGAAGAAAACATGCAAGAAGAACTCGTAAAAATATTCAGCACAGATTTACTCATTCCATATGTCTGAAAGTGTCTGGTTCACAATGTGCACACCTAGGAGCTGTGGTGTACTGAGCATTACAGTGCAGTCTCACTACATCAGAAAAGAAATTTGAAGTCCACTTTTCAGCTTCAATTACTGATTTTGACTATCTAAAGAAATCAGAGATTTTTCATATTTAGTTGCAAAACTGAGAATCTTTCTTTAAAGTCATTCTCTTTCTTGCAAACTTTTGAAAAGGCTGAAACTGATGGGTTTCTGTGCTATGTATATGAAATAGACATCTCAGCAAACATGAGTTCATTGCTTTTCACAGTGTGAAAAGTGCATGGTAAAGTTCTCCTAGCCTCAGAATTTTTATTCTTTCTGTTACAGACTACCACCTATAGAAAGAGGGAAGTTTATCCCTTATGAAAGAGAAGTCATAATCAGTCCAGGACACAGTTTTCCTGCTCTGTTCCATGGGAATTTGTTAGACCAAATCAGTTCAGTTGGTTCCTATCTTCTGAAAGTAATCTCTAGCTGTTATTATAATTAACTGTGCCAGTGAAAGAATGTTCCTATGCACTTAAATCTCTACTGCTTACACTGTACCAGTTTCCAGTATTAAAAAAGACTAGGGGCATTTGAAATAGTTGTTTACTGGGGTCATCTTAATTTCAAGGGTTTCAATATAGACAATATTTCAATATAGAAATTCAATATATGATGTGGGCAGTTCTGTATCAGTTACTTGGACGTCAGAGAACAGTCCTGGACATTTACTTCCGTAGAGAATAGCCTCAATGGACAAAGTTGCTTAATATTCAGGGGCTTAAGAGGAGAAAAGACATTGGGCTGGATCTCTTTCCATTTCTCCAGCTCTTAGGGAGGCTCCCTGTTCAGTAAGTGATCCATTGGTTGTCATGTCAGTTGACTCTTTGTTCCATTACAGCTTAATTATTCTTGCTATGTTGTATGTAAAACAGTTGAATTAGAGAAAAATCCCATAGTGAAGAGCTGAGTGAAAGCTGCTGGTTAGCAAAAGCCTTTTCTTCTTACATTATCTTTTAATCTGTTGTATTAATGTCACAGGCAGGATCCCCTTTAATTAACAGGAAGACAGGTGATGTGATACACTGTTCTTCAGCTAGAAGCAGGAGAAGCAGATATTGATTGATTAGAGTATGGCACTCATCATGGAGACCCAGCATGAGAGCTGTATCAGAAGGATAGGGGGGCAAAGACCTTGGGCCCCTTTGATGAGATGTGACAAAAATGCCAATAGTGAAAGAAGCCAAAACTGGTATCTTTGCCCATTGCTGTGACTGGCTGGGCTCATGTAATATTTCACTAAACACAATAATTAATTCTGAGTTTCAATGTTTTTGGTGTTGACAGAAGTGATAGCAAGAACTCTGAGCATTGCTTGGCTTTATTCAGGGTGAGACTGGCAAGAGTCAGAAATTGCTTCTGCATGAGCTTGGGTTTTATCCTCAGAAGACTCTTCAGCAACACTCCAACACTGTACAAGCAGGTTAGTCTCTCTGTCTCAAACATCCTACCGGTAGGTTCCACTGCAGCTGCTTTTGCTTTCATGATAATATAAACAGCAATTTTACTGCCTTGCTATATTTAAAACCAGATGGTGGGCCCACTTACCCCCCAGGCAAACATTGCAATTCCTCCTTTTTCAGATTTTAGTATTTGGTTGCTGACTGAAGCACCAGGGTTTAGAATCATTGCTGCTATACAGCACCACATTTCCTGTAAAACCCCTTTTATGTCTTGTACACTTATATATTATATCATAGAAGCATATACATTCTGCTGCTAACTAGAAAATATGAATTGTAGTCTAAAATACATGCATGAAACATTAAAAAATAAAAAGCTCTGTAGCAGAAAAATAATTCCCTATTTGCAAGTATAATTTGGTATTATGAATAGAAGCAAAGACTGACAAAATAATGACATTACCTTTTGAAGCAGAAATTACCAATTATGATGAGTTCTGTTGTATTTAGTAATAGAACAATTCCATACTATTTGTTTACAAGATGTATAAGTATTTGCAGCTCTTTTTTCATCCTCGTTGACCTCATCTCTTATTTTTTCTGCCAAGGGAATGATAGCACTCAGTATGACACAGAAATTATATATGATGCTCACTTTGAGGCTAATGGTAGTTCACAACGAAATACCTGCTGGCCAGAGCTTTTTGTAGAGAGGTTTTCATATCTAAGATCTGTTGTGATATTACCATCTTTCATTACAGTCTTTTTGATATCTTCTGTGCTACAAATTTCATCTGGTTTCTATGTAAATATCAAAAAGCAATAGGGTGGACTTCAACTTATATTCTATAGGACATAATAATATAGTTTTAATAAGTTTTAATAAAATTGTAGTTTAAATTAAAAATGTTTTAATTAAAAATAGTTTTAATTAAAATTGTCTCTCATTCTGAGGCTTTGGAAACATTTATTTTATTTTTTCTTGATGTGTTAGTTCTCTGTTTTTTCTGTGACACTTACAAGTTGTCATTTTCTTCTGTGTTTACTTTTTGATTGAGGATCCTATGAGCTCTTCCAGTGTCACCCATCCTTCTAGCCAAAGGCAGCAATCAGCAGCTCAGAGCTGCTTCATAGTAATGGACAGTTTTCCAAACCAGGGGACTATTAACGCTAATAGAGAAAGTCAGCAAAACCTAAACCCTGTAAAATATAAAGTGGAAACCTGTTTCAAGCCTATTAAAAAAGCCAGGAAAACTCAAAAAAGGGGAAAAACCCTCAACCATACAAAAAAACATCTTCCCACAAAAAAATACCAAGTAGCTGTGGCTAATGCACATGCAACCTGAACCTAATAAATTATGCTCCAGTTATTGTTGTAACTTGAGAATGACCATGATTGCTCCTAGTTGTAAATAAGGATAGCAGACTTCATAAAAACTCTTTGTTAGCTAGTCACATTGTATTGGAGCTGGAACAGTCTATGTGACTGGACAACCTTCAAAAAACTAAAACATAACCCTTCAAAAAGAAGATTTAATCACTCTATAGAAGTGAAGTGCTAAGTACAGTCCCTGACAAAATTAGCTCTTTTAGTGAGTACATGCCCGGTCATTGACTACACTCCATGTACATTACATTTGCACTTTGGAAATGCCCAAAACCTTGTTATGGGAAAAGAAAAACACCTTATATGTAAACTCATTAGCATCATTATCATTAGCATCTAAACATTTTCATCAGTGAATTGTTATTAGGCCAAATGTAACTATTAGAAAATAAAAAAGGAGTCATACAGAAATATAAATGTTAAAAATTGTGCACACACTTCCCCTTTTCATAGAATCATAGATTCACAGATGATTGCAGAATCACAGGATGGCTGAGTTTGTAAAGCACCCCTGAAGAGCACCTAGTCCAACTGGCCTGCTCAAAGCAGACTGAGATAGGTTGCTCAGGGCCGTGTTCCACCAGGTTTTGGGCATCTCCAAGGATGGAGACCACAATCTCCCTGTGCAACCTGTGTCTCCCTTATGGTGAAGAATTTTTTGTTATGTTTAATTGCAATTTTCTGTATTTCAATTCTTGCCTGTTGTGTCTTGTCCTGTCCATGAACATCACTGAGAAGGTTTTGTCGCTGTCTTCTTTACTCCCCATAAGTGGTGTTTATAAACCTCTTAAAGATAGGATCCTCCCGAGTCTTTGCCAGGCTGAGCAGTCCCAGCTCTCTCTGCCCTTCCTGGTAGAACAGATGCTCCAGGAGTTATATCATCTTCATGTTCTCTTGACAAACTTAGTCCTGTTTGGTGATCCATGTGTTTGTTGATCCATGTGTTTGTTGTACTGAGGAGCTCAGAATTGGACCCAGCAGTTCAAATATGGTGCTAGTATGTAATTTTGTGGTGTTCTTTGCTTATTTGGCTTTATACTGGTGGTGTGGTTACTCTTCGAATATTCTTCTAGATTCTAAGCTGAATTATTTAATTCCATATGTGTGTGGAATGTGCAGCCTGCTGTCAAAATTCTGAACCCATTGTTGGAAGAAGTATGATCATAATGATAGTTTTTTCTTCTGTTCTGTAGGAGCTGTTTGGGATCTTGTTTACTAGATCTACAGGTTTACAAGTGCTACACTTTTTTGTCTCTGGTCTCCAAGGTCTCATTATATTTGAACTTATTTTAGACGGTGTTTTATCTATGTTGTTTTTTCTTATTTTTTACCCCTAAAACTGCTTTTACCAAGCTTCATGTCTGCAAGTTGATTTTAGCCTTCCAGTTTCTAGATTTTCAGTGGAATAGAAATCTGTGTCCATTTTCTTGTCATTCTAATCTCATGATCACTTTACAGAGGTGTTATTAGCTCAAGGTCCTTGCTGCATACCAGACCCATGTTCTGCTGGTGACAGTTATCTCAGTGACATGAATGTTTCACTTTGCATGAACATCTACATTACTGACTTTATAAAATCATTCTTACACTATACAGAAATTAGTAAAAGGAAAATGAATTAGGTTTATCCACTTGTTCATTAGGAAAAAACCCCAAACATGCTACATTTAAACAAACTAGAGCAAAGCAAAGACTGGTCAAAATTATTTCAAGCAGGGCAAGCCTGACAAACTTCAGTCCTAAGGAGCAGCAAACCCACTTTGAAGCCTGTGTTTTTAGTACTGCTAGCAATACCAATATTACATGAATTCCACTTCAGAGGATCCAGAGGGTATTTCTGGATCTTGGGGAAAGTTATAAAGGGTGAATAAAGGATCTGAACATTGGGAAAGGAATATAAGTACATGATTTTTCTCTAGTCTTGAACCAAATTTTCCAGTGTGTTTTGAAGTGCTGGCTTGTTGAGAGTGTCAAGTAGTTGATGCTGTGACATTTAATGAGCAAGCATCTATAACTGAAAGTTCAAACTTGATTTCTTTTCTTTTAAGGCAGAACTTGAAGGACTGAAAAATCAACAAGACTCAATTAATCAAGTTGGCAACATCAACAGAAAAGACTTGGCCATTGTATTTGATATATGTATGAATCATGAGCAGCAAAATGTACATAGAGTTGCAGAAAGTGCACAAAAGCTATTGTTTTGAAAGTAATACAGCTTGAAGCAGCTATCTCAACAGGGCCTTTGTCAAATAATAGTTTTCTGCAGTGAATTAATTACTTGGCTAAGTATGCCAACATACTTAAAGGAGTGGTCCTTCGTGCATCTGTTCCAGTGCACTCTGGAAAACTTAATAGAAACATCTCCAGAAGCAATCCAAGATTCATATACTTATAAGATTTACATGCTTCAACAGTGCTAGAGCAAGATAAAAGCATCTTGGCCTCACAGGTAAAGGCAATTAAACCTAACAACTCTTGGCTTCACTCTCTTGCAGTCCTCAAAATTCTCACCTCTAAGTTCACACTTGGAAACTAGAATTAAGGATGAATGAAAGGTGTGGGCTTCCACAAGGCCATCAGAGAATTTTTGACTTGCTGGCAGTTCTTAATGGTTAGGCTATGATTTCTTCTTTTGTGAGCAACTTTTCTTTGCAATCACCTGATGAGCCTGTCAGCAGAGGAGGCCTAACAAGATTCTTTGAACTAGGCTGGAGAGTCTCTAATGACTACCATTTGTTCTTAGCTAGTGATCCTTTCAAAAATTCATTTTGTGTGCTGCACCTAATCTACCTTCTTGACAGCTCCAAGCACTTAAATGAGCAGAACTTTTCTCTCCTGAGGCTGAAACGGAACCTTTGTTTACATGTAACCTGAAAAAAGTATTCTTCAGAAAACTTAAAGGGGGTTATTTCCTAGGGAGAAACGGAAAAAATAATCATATTGTATAAGATCTCATTGACAAAACCCCAAAACAGGGTCTGAGAATGTTATGGATCTGATATTCAGTAGCAGATTTTTTTCTTCCCTGATGGAATGGAAAAGAATTTATTATCTGTTGATTTACCTGAGCTGCTGTTGGCTGCAATATTTTCATGGGTCATTTCAAAGTGAATTGTAAATTTCTCCTAAGACTGTGGTTCCTGGGTGACTTTTTATTTCCCAGAAGCTCAGAAATCTTCCCTCTCTCTGAATAAGAACCCAAGTTCATTTATAAAAACATTGTCAATTCTTGTATTTCCTTTTTCTGAATCAGGCCTCTTTTATATCACAGAGCCAAAGAAACTAACTTGTTAATATTTTTGGTTGAAAGTGAATATAGATTAAGCAATCCTGCAGTTTTATCTCTGTGTAGAATATATTTTATTGTCTGGAAAGATTTACCCATCACCACATTCTTACTATATTTTGAAGTGTTTTTCCATTAAAGAAATTTTCCTACTTCCAAAAGGATATATTACATTTTATTGTTATTTCCAGTATTGTAAGAATACCAAGATAATTGCAATAAAACATTCTCTGCTCTGCAAATAGAAACTTCAATTGAAAAAAACTTGAGAAAACTTCTGCTGTGGTTACAGTCACTTTGTCTTCTGCTGGAGTTAATTTAGCATTTAGAGGTCAAGTTCTCAGTCTGTACAAGTACACAGAAAGAAAATCTGACAAGGAATGAAATTCCAGACTCTGGCACAGCTGTACTGAATGCCTCCTCTGTTCTGCCAGACCAGTGTAGCTATCTTCTGTGCACTCTGAGAAGCCTAAATCTAATTAAACAACAGACAAAAACTAGACACGCAATTGATCTGTGAGAGGAGAAAGGGGAATACATTAGCACTGAAAAGTTTAAATTGAAAGTAATTTCAGTATATTTATCAGATTGGCCTTTGAGGAAATCTGTTTGTTTTGGAAGCCATTTTTACATTTAGCCAAGAGAAAATCCAATATTTTCCCCCCACCATGCTTTTTCCTTTCAAAAGCAGAAATCAAATGCTCTTGATATGCCTTCAGCACTTATCCTACAGAGCAACAAAAAATAAACACCTTCCTAACATCCCATTCTTCTTCTACTCTTGTACCTAATATTCTTCCACAAGAAACATATCCTTGTCAAGACATTTTTTATACAGCTACATTTTATGCAGTTTCTCTTTGTGAAGTACCACCTGGTCTCTTAAATTTGGCTTTGGCAGAGCACTTTAAATACTCTGATAAAGTATATCTAACCCATTAAAAGGCCAAGTCTGAGTTTCATGATTCTTAGTGAGAGAGAGAGAATGAGATTAGAAGGAGCTTGAACTACCTTTCATATTATCACATTGTCATTTTAAAAATATATTTAATATCAATCTTATAATGAGCATAGTCTGCAGCATTATCTTTACGATTGCACAAATAGGCATAGAGTGCATTTCACAGTCTATTTTTAAAGGGGCTTGCTGAGTACCTGCTCTGACTCAAAGCACATTAACATGCAAATAAGGACATAAATCTTGAGGAGAATGAAACGCCACAGAAACTTGGCTGTAAATGAACTAAGTTCAACAATCAATCGAATATGTAATATATTGACTCAATTTTTGGTGCATCACGTCTGCTTCTAATCTCTCTAATCTCAGCATGTTCAATGTCCCCAGAGCTTTTATTTGACCTCTTGATGACATGATCAGAGATGTCATGGGAGGCAGCTAGGCAGTACAAATGAGCACTGGGTAGGGATGCTGTTAGGGCTGTGGTAAATCACACTTTTCAAAATGTTTGATAATATGCCCTTGTAGTGTCATAATCTCAGTGTCAAATATTAGCAATTTTTCAAAGCTATGGGGTATGATAGATTACCTCTGTCTTCCCTTGTATCTTTTAGAATAGGATCTCTTGTAGTTCTTGAAGACTTTCTTCAGATGCTTCAGATCCACAGCAGGATCTTTTAGTACCTCCAGTAAGTTACATAGTCATTGTTATTAAATAGCTTTTAAAAATGCACACTTAGTTATTTTTTGGGACTTCCAGTGATTCATATTTCATTTAGAGCACAAATTATCATTCATATGGAGGAAACATAAAAGAATATATTGTTGATCTGCCCTTGAAAGAAAAAAAGATTCTGTTTGTAGTGATAGTTTGAGATAGGTTATGACTGGAAATTGGCTGAAAAAATGGCTGGAAAATGATGTAAAAGGCTGTTATTCTCTCCCTCTAAGGAAAGGAAGATGCAAGGCATCTGCTGCAACATAAGAACAAGACTGAATTACATATACAATTGGTGAATCATGTTGGAAAGTGGTGTAGTCTGTTATTGATCATGAGGGCACTGGAATTTGGAACCAAAGGGGAAAAAAGACCTGAGGATACTGAGCTATAGTGCACAGACAACTTTGATTTGGGCATTTTTCCTTAAGACCACTATTCATTTAATCTCCTGAAGAATGTGAGGAATTTTTCCTGAGAAATTTTATAATGTCTCACGCCAGGCCATATTTTAGTGTACATGATTTTACTTTGAGTGTATCTCTCTCAATTTTTTTTCTTTTGATAAAATTGCAAAACCAGAGACTAGAGCTGATACAGAGACAGAATGGTAAGTGCTAGCAGATTGAGACTATAAATGTCTCCATTCAGAAGAAGGAAAATGTTATTTTTTTCTGGTGATAATCCATACTTTAACATACTACAGGAAGATGAAAAGACTCAATTAGATACAAGTGTGAGTACAGAAGGAGGGTGAGTTCTTACTAAGGAGGCTGTCAAGATGTAGAATACTTGCAGTGGTATCCATGGTAGAATGAAAAGTCAAAATATATAGATAGCTGCATAGAGAAGAGTAGGAGACTCTGGTGGTCCTATAGTTAATCTTTCCACTGTAAGCGATAAAACTATTTCTGCAAATTTTCTCTACTGATAATCAGAGAATAAAAGTATATACCCTAAAATAATGCAACATGATCTAAAAAATTTTGATTAGACTCATGAAAATATATCTTGAAGAGAATGGGATAGCATTCCTCAGACTGTATGTCATACTTCAAAAACACTTTTGATGGTTGAATATTTCCTATTCATTTTTGATATGAATATGTTCTTGACCTACTCACTAGGCTGTTGAATTCTCTGTATTTTGTGTGTCCCACTATGCTTTCCACGGTTTCCAGCCTAACTGGCTTTTGTCTTATACAAGGTATTTCTGTGGTGTAGTCTTTCTGGCTATTTCTTCATTGAAATAGGAACTCAAAATCTACCTGTCTTAGACCTACAGATCAACACTGTACAGATTTTCTATCAAAGAACAGACTTGTCTTGTAGGTTTAAAGGCACTGACACTATTGGGGTTATATGGGTTTGGGAAGACTAGAGATTTGCCTTAGTAGTTTAGATAATAAAGTAATGGCATGAAAATTTGTCAGGGGAGGTTTAGGTTGGATATCAGGAAAAAGCTCTTCACCCAGAGGGCAGCTGGGCACTGGAACAGGCTCCCCAGTGAAGCGGTCACAGCACCAAGCCTGACAGAGTTCAAAAAGGGTTTGGAAAATGCTCTCAGGCATGTGGTATGACTCTTGGGGCTGTCCTGTAAAAGGTCTGGAGTTGGACTTCGATGGGCCTTGTAAGTCCCTTCCAGCTCGGAATGATAACTCTTCCACAGAAAATTTAAAAATAGCAAAATACCTCTAATCTCTAAAATAAAGTGGATGATTTATCTTGAAGTGGTTTATTTAAATCTTCATAGAACCATGGAATAACACAATTTTTAGGTTTGGAAGTGACCTCTGGAGATCATTGAGTCCAACCCCCTTGCCAAGGCCGGGTCATCTTGAGCAGGTTACACAGGAGCACATACAAGTGGGTTTTTAATATCTCCAGAGAGGGAGACTCCACGACCTCCTTGGGCAACCTGCTCCAATGCTCTGCCACCTTCAGCATAAACAAGTTCTTCCTCATGTTGAGGTGGGACTTCTTGTGGTTTAGTTTATGGCCTTCGCCCCTCATTATGTTGCTGGGCACCACTGAAAAGAGTCTGGCACCCTCCTTTTGGCAACAGCCTTTGAGATATTCATGTATTGATGAGATCCTTTCTCAGTCTTCTCTAGATGAAACAGGCTCAACTCTCACAGTCTCTTCTCCTATAAGATCCTCCAGGCCCCTCATCATGGTTTTGGTCTCTGCTGGACCATCTGCAGTGGCTCTTTGTCTTTCACATACTGAGCAGCCCAGAACTGGATGCAGCCCTCCAGATGTGACCTCATCAGGGCCAAGCAGAGGGGCGCTATCACCTCCCTTGACCTGTTGGCCACTCTCTTCCTGATGCACTTTAGGATACCACAGGCCCTCCTGGCCACAGTGGCACTGCTGGCTCATGGTCAGCTTTTCATCCCCCAATGTTCCCAGGTCCTTCCCAGCAGAGCTGCTCTCCAGTAGGTCAGCCCCCAGCCTGTGCTGGTTATTCCTCCCCAGGTGCAGGACCCAACACTTGCCCCAGCTGAACCTCATTAGATTTCTCTCTGCCCAGCTCTCCAGCCTATCAAGGTCCCACTAAATGGCAGCATAGCCTTCAGGTGTGTCAGCCACTCCCCCAGTTTCACATCATCAGCAAACTTGCTGAGGGCACATTCTATCCCTTCATCCAGGTCACTGACAAAAGAGTTGAACAAGGCTGGATTCAGTATTTATCTCTGGGGAATGCCACTGACTACAGGCCTCCAACTAGATTCTACTCTGCTGATCACAACCTTCTGAGCTCTGCCATTCAGCCAGTTCTGGATCCAATTTGGTGTCCATTCACTTATCCACAGTTCCTAAGCTTACCTAAGAGGATATTATGGGAGACATTTTCAAAAGCCTTGCTGAAGTTGAGGTAAACAACCTCCACAGCTGTCCTCTCATTTTCTTGTCCTGCCATGTTATCGTAAAAGACTATCAGATGGGTCAAGCAGGATTTTCCATTCGTGAATCCATGCTGACTACTTCTTATGACCTTTTCTTCTATCTTAGGTAGTGTCAGTGTGGGAATTCAAGATGAACCTCTACAATTAAGCACCAGAAACTCAGACAGAAATGACTACAAGGACACAATTTTTAACAGTTTAGCTGCAATTTTTGGAGATTATGATAATGGAAAGGTAAATTTGTAGTACTGCTAAATCCACGTTGAAAATGAAGGCGGTAATACGAAAACCAATGCAAAAAATTAATAATTTTGGTATTGGTTTCCCTCCTTCTGTGCAATGTTTTATTTATATATTTTTTTAAATTTCCTGGTGTCCTTTCTTGCTTTCCTATGTACTGAATTAGTAGTGATTACTTGTATTACTTGTATTACTTGTACTTGTATTATCATCACACAGAATGAAAAAAAAAAACAATGAAAAAAGGCATCACTGAAGTACTATTTTGGGCTCTACTGCCTGTCACATAATGAGTAACTTGGTTGAAATGAAATGCTTTCATTATGAATGCTTTACAGTCCTAGGATCTCCCTGCTTCATTATCTTATGTAAGACACACTGAGACCAAATAAGTGTGATGAGACCAAACAAATGTGATATGATGTGTGCACCATTTTTTCTTCATTTCATATTTTGAAACATCCTCTTGCTACTGTTGCTAGTACTATTTATTGGGGGATTTATTTAAGCAGGAAAAAGAATTTGAATAAGAGAGAAATTCAGCTGCTTTTATTTCCTGTTTGCCTGTAAGAGCAGTATGCTTTCCTTAGGACAGTATGCTAAAATGGATCAGGACTTTTGTGAACAGCCAATAGACCAAATAGTTCTGGAAAGCAGGAAGTCAAATGGGAAGCTCAGTCTAACAGATCAGGTGCTGAATAGTCCTTATTTTAAGAGTGTGGATTTAATGAGGAGTACAAAAATAACATCCCTTAATTAAATGGACTCTTTCTGAAAATTAGAGGTCAGACATTAAAAGTAAATGGTATCCAGTTATGCATGTGTAATTTGCATACCTATTTCTTTCACCCAGTACAATTTTATGTCCTCTCTAGTGGAGGAATCATTAAAAATCTTTTTGTTTTGTTTTTTCATTTTGAAAATATTTTCTCTCTATTTATATTGATATATTTAGGGTTTATTTTCATTAATTTAGAAAATATGAAAAATCAGGGTGTCATTTTCATATGCATTAGAAAATAATAATAGAGACATAGAATAGTATTTTCTCTTCACAGAGATATCAGAGGAAAAGAATTAGAAAGAAAATTCTTTCATTAAGGCAATTGTAGCATTTCTAATGCAAACTCACTCATTTTCCCTGCCCTTGCCATCATTAAGGTTACCTCTTACCATTAACCTTACCATCATTAAGGTGTTGAGTGGAGGCATAAGTGGTTGCAGGACTATGGTGCAGTTCAGGAAAGTATAAACAGAGAAAAATAATAAATGCAGACAGCACTTCCATAAATATATAATATCATCTTCTGAGATCTTATCAGCCTTTGACCTATGCTTCATTTTGTTTTGGCAAAGGCAATAAGCTTTAATAAACTAACTGATTGGCTTAAATGGCTGACAGGCTTTCAAGCATTTCAGGATTTAAAGAAGATTTTCTGCATTTGTCTTCTCTAACTGTCAAGTGGTTTAATTAAAGAGGTTCTTCCTCTGTATAAACCTGGCTGAAAATTTATTCTTAAAGACAGTTACCATAACACTATTAGATTGTTTCTCTAGCATGATAACAAATTCCTTCATATATTCCAGGTTTTTCTAGGTATTGTGCTGATCTTCCAAGTCAGAGAGACACTGTGTCTTCAAACTATAAATTCAGTTTGGTATGCCTGAAGTGTCCCCCTGTTGCCTTCAACTATTGCATAAGAATACAGAGTATAATCAATTTTTAATTTCTTGTCTATAAAGATCAAATATCTTGTACTTAAGTGGTTGAACATCCAAATTTTTCGAGCAGTAATATTTCAAAATAACAATGTGAAATTGTTTCTCTAACTGGTACCAAGCCCTCATACACATATAAATATAGATATTGTAAGAAGTAATTTTAACAAATCTTATATTTTCATTCAGTTTTTGAAAGGAGGCATATTGTACAGAGTGTATGTCCTTGGCAAATAATACCTACCTGGGAATAAATGGGTTTGAAGAAATCAAACAGAAAGAGGGATCATTAGGAAACCAGCAAGCTGTTAAAAGAACAGTCAGGCAGACACTGTCATAAAGATTTGAAATGCTGCAGCATCTTCTTTTATGGCAGTTCTCATTCAGAAAGGTCATGATCGTATGGAGAATGAAGGGTTATCTTTTATGATCTCTAGCTATTTAAAATAGTGTAAACAAATACATCCAAGGAATTGGAAAATATTTATTAGACTTCAGAGACTTTGCAAGACTTTAGTTGAGATACTGAAGTGCAATGCTCATAAGAGGTGATGAGAAGATCAGTGGCTATTAACCATATCCTGCAGATTTTAATACCTCAGAGAAATGGTAGCACAAATTACACACGATAACTTCCCAAGCAAAATCCTAAAGTCCTTGTTCTCTAAATGTAGCCAATGATTGATCGTGCATTTAACATTACTGACTTGTCTAAGCATCTCATCTGTTGAATATTCTGCTGCCTGCCTGTAAAACTGTGGTGACCAAAACTTTTGCCAAACTACTTGCAGAGAACTGGAGGAAAATTTTAAGACTGTCTTCCTTCCCCCTCATTTACCTCTGCTGTCAACCATCCTTAATCTAGGCAAACTTAAAAATGATTCAGAGTGGAGAATTACTATATTCATTTTAATTTATAAGGATGATGCTATCCTCCACAATTTTGTTTTTGAAAAATTTTGAACTAGGGAATATCTAAACTTCTATGAAACTCAAATGACCATGTTAAGCTTAAGAAATATATTTTGCTACATTGAGTATAACAAGCAAGAAAATAGTCTGAGCTATATATTTCATAACTAGGTTCAAGGATTTATTATAAGTCATGTTTGAAAAGATGGCAAAATGTAGAGGTGTTTGTCTGCATTTTTTTTGTAGTAGTTGGTTATTAACAACAAGGTACTTATGATAGAAAGATTAGCTAAAAATATTGTCTTGAAGAAGTAGAAACTATAGCCTGCAACTGTATCCAAAACACACACTACACTGTTCAGGTTTAATGTATTTTTTTTAAAGAAGAAAAATACCTTGTGGATTTTTAGTAGTGAATTTTTTAATTTTTGAGTTTACAATTTCTATTGATACCAAAATAGCTGTGGTGAGCTGAACATGACTGGCTCCCAGCTGCCCACCAAGCCACTCTACCACCCCCTCTCCATCAACAAAATTGAGGAGAAAATACAACAAAAGATTGTGGATTGAAATAAGGGAGTTAGTTCAGTAATTAATCTCACAGGCAAGACTGATTTATCTAGGGGAAGATATACTTCCCCAATATTGGTCCTTCCCATGGGTTGCAGTTCTTCACAAACTGCCCTAGTGCAGATCCCTACAATGGGGTGCATTTCTTCAGGAACAGGCTGCTCCAGCATCGTCTCCCTACAGGGTCTCAGGTCCTGCCAACAAATCTTCTCCAGCATGGGTTCCTCCCTCCACAGACCCATAGGTCCTGCCAGGATCCCTCTCCAGTGTAGGCTCTGGTGGGCTCTCCTCCACAGGCTGCAGGTGGATCTCTGCTCCCCTGTTGACATCCATGGGCTACAGGGGCACAGCTGCCTCACCATGGTCTGTAGGGGAATCTCTAGTTTGGCACCTGGAGCACATCTTCCCCCACCCTCTCCACTGTAATGGCTGTCTGCATCACATATTCTCATCCTTTGACTGGTATTTGCTTTTGCTTAGGATTCCCCCTCTTCATGAACTTTGTTATCTCAGTGGTGCTACTGCTGTGGCTGATGGGCTTGGTCTATTTTATATATATATATGTAGGGGGATACAGTATAAGTAAATAAAGGTAGTATAGAAAGTAATCTTACCCCCTAAAGAGTTGCAGCTGAGCCAATTACTAAGGATTAGGAGCAGGCCTGATGTTAACAGGCCACACCTGTAGCCAATAAGAGTGTTATAAAAGAATGGATTGGTTGAGGGGAACTGGAGTCAGTTGGCTACGGTGAGGACAAGGAAGAGTCAGTGCCTAGAGGAGCTGCCTACAAGAAACATCAAGGAGGTACGAAACTCTAGCAATATGGAACCCTTGCAATGTGCTGACAATAGAACACTTGTACTATAATGACAGAATGTATGTGTATGTATATATATATATATATATACATATATATGCATATACATACATGTAGCTGGCTTTGACTCTGTTGGACATCTGGAATACTTCTGACAGCTTCTCAGAGAAGCCATACCTGCAGCACCCCCCTCCCTGCCTTGTCTGCCACTTTTCTGAGTTTATCTATGCTAAAAGTTTATTCTTTCATAAAATAGAGCAGCCTAATGTGTGATGCAACTCTTCATTTCAGTAGACAGGATTATGATGTTATACATAGAAGATGATGGTTTAAAATGAGGACACATAAACTCACAGAAATAAAGTTCCTTTTTTTTTTTTCTTCATGCAAATGCCTCTAATAACAAGAGATGTCAGAAAAAGAAAATTACAGAGAGCCTGTGACATACAGGTTATTTTTTGGAAGAAAATATTTCTTGAAGTAACATTTGTTCTCTAGGAAAAATAGTTAAAGCTTTCAAAAAGCATTCTATATTAGCAAAGTATTACTATCATATTAGCATGATTTTATTTTGTGAATTTTGCAATATCCAAAGAAGAAGAACCTAGTTAAATATAGATTTTGGTGTTTTCATTACCTGGGAGTTTGAGAGGGCTTCTTAACAAAGTAAAGCAGTAAAAGAGAAGTGTGAGAAATAGCTTGTTACTGGATAAGATTAAGGGAGAGTAGTTTGTTGTAAGGAATCTGGTCCATATTTAGATCAGCCCTGACAGTGTCTCTTTGAGATGATGTCACATTACTTTAACTAAATGTCTTAGCAGACTCTTCAGTTATACTCATATGTACTATCCCAAATATAAAAGCGCTATAATTTTTTTTTGATGACTACTGCTTTTATTTTCAGTTTAGTGTCATCATAAAATCGTGATGGCAGTGGAACCATGTTCTGAAGAATTTAGAAATTGAATGTTTGAATTTATATTGAATTTTATCAAGCAGAGGGTTTTTTTTTATATAGCCAAGGTATGTGATAATAGTCTGCTCTGACTAGTGTTTTATGTTCCTCCTTAAGGAAGATTGTGATTTAGCCACCATTTACCTCCTGTTTCTTTTCTTTAGAGTATAATGCTGCTGAATGTAAGGTTTGTCTAGTTCAATGGAAATCAGTGGAGACATGGGCCAGTATTTTTTTCTCATGTGCTCTTGGAGACGACTGAACAGAAATCCACTAAAAATCACTGCCTACGCACTTGCATGGTTTTAACTTGGTCAAAATTCGGCAGAATGTTTTTGCTTATTCCACACCACTTCCTTCTTGTTTTCTTACTATGTATTGCTGAAATGTAGTTCTGTGACTTGCATTCATGTATCAGAAATCAATTCTATTTCATTGAAATCAATAGCAACTCTCCTAAAAATGTAAAACTGACATAGCAATGAGTCTACTAAAGAAGAAAAAGGTCATTTCTCATGGCTGTGCTGCTGTGTTCAGCCACTCTTGCAGGGCAGCCTAGTGAGGGTGTGTACACTCACCTACTTCCTTCATGCCTACCCTGCTGTACTGGGTTTGTGAGGACAGGATTTGGTGGCCAGGGCCAGGATGCTACAGAGGTAGATTCTGTGAGAAGCTGCCAGAAATTTCTCCCATGTCTGGCAGAGCCAATGCCAGCCAGGTCCAAGATGAACCCACCACTTGCCAAGGCCATGCCAAGCAGAGATGATAGTGATGCCTCTGTGATATTTAAGGAGCAAAAAAAAATATTGCACAGAGGTAATTGCACTCAGAGAAGAGTGGAGTGAGCACATGTGAAAGGAACAGCTCTGTAGACATGCAGGTCAGTGGAGAAGCAGGGGAGGAGGTGCTCCAGGCACTGGAACTGAGATTCCCCTGTAGCCTGTAGTGAAGGCCCTGCTCCTGGAACTCATGGAGGTCAATGAGGCTGTAGGTACCTACAATGAGGCTGCAGATCCATGGAGAGAGGAGTCCATGCTAGAACTGGTTTCCTGGTAGGACTTGTCACCCCATGGGGGACCCATGCTGGAACAGGTTGTTCTCAAGGGACTGCACCCCGTGGAAAGGCACCTATGCTGTAGCAATTTGGAGAGGACTGTAGCCTGTGGGAAGGACACACACTGGAGAAGTTAATGGAGAATTGTCTCCCATAGGAGGGACCCCATGCTGGATCAGGGGAAGGACATCTCTGCTTGAGCTATGGTAAACCAAGGTATAGTGAATTGACCATAAATACCATTGCCCAAGAGGAGGGAGGAGGTAGAGATCAGGACAGAGCAATGGGTGGGGGGAAGGTGTTTTTAATATTTGTTTTAGTTCTTGTTTTTCTGCTGTGATTTTGATTGGTAATAAGTTCCGTTAATATCCCCAAGCTGAATCTGTTTTGATGGTAATTAGTTTGTGACCTCTCCCTGCCTTGGCTCATGATTCTTTGATTATGTTTTCTCTCCCTTGACCACTTGTGGAGGGGAGTGGTAGAGCAGTGATAGAGGGGCTTTGGTGGGTGCCTGGCGTCCAGCCACCACGCCTGCAATACTGCCTGTCCCAGTATTGCCCACAGGCACGGAGGAATCCTGGACGTAAGACATGGGCCATGAAACCTGAGCAGCAAAAAGCCTTTTAGCAGCAGTCCCACTGTATCCATTTTCCTCAGGGCTGTTGCAGGACTTATATTCTTAGCCCTCCCCATTAAAAGAGGTCTGTGATTTATTTATTGTATTGGGTTTCAAAACCTCACTGGTGACTATGGCTGACTTATGCAGTAATTGTGAACCCCAGTGATGATGGCTAAATGCTTTGGAACGTTACCCTCTGTCTCCAGGGCAAAATTATACTGTGTTCACAGGAAACAGTGCTAACATTCATTGTCTGGAGATCAGAATATTGATATGAAGCTCAAATATTCTTTCTTACAAGTTTTAAATGTATTTTCTGGTAATTCAAGAGCTGTTAGTGCTGCCTATTAGAGCAAGATCATAAAGTCTGCATAACATGGAGCACACCTTTAAAATCTGTTTAGAGATATACTGCTGTTTCCAGCCCTGTGATGGCTGGATGTAGTTCAAATATAAGGAAAGCCATCAACAGGGACATAAATCTATTGGGTCGTCCAGTGCTGTCTGCCAGAGTTTCTCCTAAGATCTTCACCTCTTCCTGTATTTTTGAGAACTGTCCAGGGATTTTTCTTCAGCACATATGTACAAAGCTACCACAACAGAGTGACAATACAGCCCATGTGAGTATGAAATTAGTGCCTGTTACAGAAATGAAAGCACTGTAAGCGTCTCACTATATTTGTTACCGTGTTTGGAGATGAAAAGAATTCTCAATGCTAAAATTTATATGTTTGTATTTAAGAGTTCTGGTTGTCTGGTTCTTTTTTTTCACAACACTTTGTTTACAAAAATAAGATGGATGGCTAAGATTAGCACTTGCAAGTAATGAAATCTGAATAATTTTGAACATGATTCACCAAGAATTATATTTATGGTTTGTAGGCACTTTTAAATAACTCATTCTCTGCACCTCATATATTTATTCTACAAGCAGCTGTTAAAAAGACTTAATGCTGATTTCTGCTTTAATGTATTTCTCCTTGTAGATACAAATTAGTCTAAGTTTTTTAAATAAGTAATCCAGTAAGCTTTGGGGAGCCTCCAAATACTAACGCCAGTTGAGATATTCTTTTAAAAAATAAGAGTTCATAATTAACATAAATTCTGGCCTTTTTTCATTATTATTTTGGGGATGAAGAAACTGATATGGAAAAAAGGGAGAAGTTTTCTGTTCCCTTTTGAAGTCTTCTGCTGGGCTCAAAACACATGTTTAGAAATTTTGAAATGTCCAAATGTGGTCTTTCAGCCTCTATTCTTCCTGGTGCAGAGATGAAAGAAATCCAACTCTCCCATTTCTTCTGGTGAGATCTTGCCTGAAACAACTCTGAAGTAGAAAGAACTTCAAGATCAGATGCTGGAGGGGGGGAAACAGAGATGAGAAAGAGGGAGAATTTGGATAAAGTGCTAGGAGTAAATAGGCAGGCAGAGGGGAGAATGGAAACAATCAAGCTGTATCAGCTGAATCTCCCTGAAGGCAGACAACCCCTGATGGGCCGATTACTTCATCTCAGCAGCAGGAGACAGACATTTTCTGTGGATCCTAGGCTAGTAATACTTTAATGTTGCTGAAACTTCTTGTCAGGTGGCTGCACATAGCACAGCTGTGTTCAGAGATACAATTTCTGCCTAACAGTGATTGAAAACCAATCATCCATGGAAGATGTGGTACAGAAACAGACTAGGCAAGACTTCTTTGACAAGCAAAGTAGTCTGCAACAGATGAGCAAATTTTGATTCCTGTATTTGCTGAGAGGAGAGAGGAATGCTGTGCCTGTGCTAGTAAATAAATGGGTTCAGGGCCTCTGCATCTAGTTCTGAAGCCAAATGGATTTAAATGGCCTGGCACCTTGTTGTGACCACACAGTAAAGGTCACACCAAAGCAAGGTGGCTACACCTAAACCAAACTAAAATAGAGTAGTCCTTGTCTTCAGCTGTCTTTGAACTGTGCCTGATGTTGTCTGGGAAAGAGGGAGGTGCTGTGGCACAGGACCAACCCTCTTAGAGCAGAAGAGCAAGAAGCCAAGCAGTGAGGACGGCTTCAGTGTATGGTCAGCCTGTCTGTGCCCTAGCCATTTCCTGATACACTCACACAGAGATTATCAGTATGTTTTGTGACTGTTGGGATCCTTCTCCTCAGTGATGGTATCAGACCATCACCGTGTGTTGTCTGTGCCTTGATTACATGCCCTAAACTATAGAATTGCCATCAAAAGTGTATTTAAGTGAAATGCAGGGAGAATTCTCCCATGCTTGGGCAGACATGCACAACAAAAAACCCATCATGCTACACAGCCTGTAATACCTAAGATAGTGCTTGTAACCTTTATTAAAAGTGAAAAAAATGCTTATATACAGGATGCATGTGAATAGAAGCATATTTATTTATAGCTATTTTTTTAAGTAAAGGGAGCATTTTGCCTAACTGAAATGAAACTCCCATGCAGTCTCTGATAAAGAAATGTGGAGCTTTAAGGAGAATATATCCTCCTGGCCCAGAAATCCACACTATTGACTCATAGGCCCAACTGCAGTGTCTAGAATGCCTCTTGGAAACCTCTGGTTCAATGAAGACTTTCATGTGATTTATTTTACAAAGTAGTAGAACTGAATATTTGAAAATATTTGGTGTGTAATACTTGATGAGAACATTTTAGTTGGAGTTATGGTAAAGCATTTGTTAATTGCTGCCTTTCAAACTATTTAGTTAGAAAGCAAATTTTCATGAGCAATGGACGATCAATGGCCAGGCAATGACATTATTCCAACAGGATCTCAGAAAAGAGTAACATATATGACAGTTTTCTAAAATACAGAACACTATGAAGAGAAACTTCCTTCTTCTTATCCCTTTTTGTGTGCCCTTCTTTGTTCACAAAGAAAGCTTCTCTTTTGACCTGATGTGGAAAGTTCCAGTAACGTTCTTTTAAAAAGTCATTTTTGCAGATCATTTAGAGTGGTGTTGGAGAATCCATGGAAATAAGTTTTGCTGGAAAATAGTTTGTTTAAAATATTTTGGTGGTTTCATAAATACTTAGCAATAGAAGAGCTTCTAGGGTACATTTATTTGTAATATTTATAGTCTAACAGGCCTCTTCTGTAAATAGTTGGATGGTTTATTTATAAATAAAGTCACCTGATAGTATTTTCAGTTTCTAAAATAAGAAATCTTGGTCAAGACTGTTTATTTAAATTGTGGTATAACTAATTGTACAGCAACATGAAACAGTTTAGCTGAAAAAAAGAAATGTTACTTCTCCAAAAATGGTTAAGAAGAGGAATTTTCCCTTTGTATGTTAAATGTAAAATTTTCAGCAGTCTAAGAGTAAAAAGGGAGCATGTTTGCAACTATGAAACTGAACTATAATTTCATACCCGAGGCTTTTCTCAGAAATGAGCAGAACATAACAAATTACAATTCTGAACTGTAAATACCATGTGACAAGTCACAGCTTGTATATAAATTGTATATTAAGAACCAGAAGGTGGTATTAGCTCTAATCCATCAAGGTCAGACCCACCTGCGCCTCCCTCTTGACTCCTTCCTTGCTTCATTAGCTACACAGCAGCCCAATTTTGAAGGCACAGTGCCATCTCTGCCCTTGAGTCTGTGGTTACAGCTATCCTCTTCCACAAGGGAGCTGGTCTTACAGTACTGTTCCAGTAACCCAAGCTAATGGGTAAAATGTAGAGAATGCTGATTTTACCGTATTTTCAAACAATGTCTATACTCATAATAACATCTTCATATGACTGAACAGACAGATGTGCCCGTATTTTTTTGTTCCTTATACACTATATTTTATTCTTATTGATACCCAACATGTTTTACTCACAGAAGAACAGAGGCAGTCACCTACAAAGATTTACCTATAGAAGGACTCAGCTTCCTGCAGAAGATAACCTACTTATTTGGTCTGAGTTGTCCTTCCTAGGTTTCAAAGGCTGTATCTAAATGATGTGACTAAAGAGTTCTTCCCAATTGTCATGTAAAGGTGTGTAATACAGTCACACCCTGACTATGTTATGGGACAAGACTTGGTGATATTCCCAAGTATTCTGGTCAGAGTCTGTTGGCAGTGCTGCTGATCAAAACCAGGGTTGGCATTCAATCCTATGTTCACCATTTCCACAGCAGCCAAAGGTTTTTTTTATCTGCTTTCATGGCACTGAACCAAGCTCATGATAGGATCAGTGTAGCATGATTTAACTATAAGCCACCTAATCTTTTTTCCCTCCCTTTTAGTGGGCTTGAGATACAACAGTGCCATTAACTGGAAACAATAAAGGAGAGAAAGCTTTTTAGGGTACAAATGAAAAGTGATGTGGTGCAATAAGAAACCTGTCTTTTCATGTCTGTATCCAGAAACACAATACTTTGCTTGGATTTAATTTTTCTTTTATTGCTTAAATATGCATTGTCAGCGTTAACACAATGTTTTTATCATTTTATTTTCACAACAGGGATTTCATGCCTTCTGTATAATTGAAATGTGTAAAATTACTGTGAAATCTTACTGAAGCATATGCTGAATTTAATATGCATAATATTTTAATTTTTCTACTAAGAAAGAAAAACACTTAGTAGTGTTAGTATGAAACTTAGATTTCATATAACCCCCCATAACTTATGCTATCTGTCCCTGATTTGTGGAAGATTCTCAATATTCTTACTTATTATGTGAACGATAAAAAACTTTGCAGTAAATCTTGGCATTCATATTAGGTGTTATCGTGGTTTGCCTTACTTGCACATATGAAGTACCAGTTTTGACTTTCAGACCCAGCATCTCTGATTTGTGAGTGAACATGCTCTTGTTTTTTCATGCTCTAGCCCAGATCATGTATTTCCTGGGTAGGAATCTCAACATCTCTCCAAATATGGCTGTAACTCGCTCTATAACTTGGTTATGACTACCCTCAGATGCTGTCAGCTCCTATTTTTTGTGCATGGCTGCTGTGTCTGCAGTCCTTTCAGGATGCTGCATCTCCTGTTCATTGTGTTCCAAGAAGGGCAGCAGATTTCAGAGGGGAGATGAGGACAGTGATAGATAACATCAGCAGGATTAGCTGCAAGGTATGGCATGTCTAAACAGTTTGAAATACAAGCAAGAAGAAAGTGCTGTGATGAAAATGATGGAGATGACAATGAATGGGAGAAAACATCAATTGTATTATTTGTGGAAGAGGTTAATGTCATGGTTTAGGAATGGTCTTCCTCAATTTAGTAATTCCACTAAAAAGAAAACCACAAACTGCTCCCCTCCTTGCTCTGGTGGGAGATACAAAAGGCAGAGATTATGATTTAATGGGAAAAGCAATGAGATAAGAAGCTGAACAGTAGCAGCAACCACACTGATAATAGAAAAGAGAGGATGATTTACGTGTGCAACCAAGCTGAGACAATGGACAATGGTAGCAACCATTACATAGGCAACCCTACATGCCTCTGCTTTTCCCCCCAACTGCAAGCTCACCTCTTTTTCAGAAGGAGAAATCCCTTACTTCCCCACCCTAGTGATGGCATGAGGTGATAGAGAAGAACAACCTAGACTTACTCACATGGCTGCAAAGTCCACCCCCTCGTGGCTACTGCAAAAATATTGTCTCTGTCCTGCCTACAACAAGGACAGCTGGGAAGCATGAGAAAATAACACGGAAAGTTAGCTGAAGGAAAAGATTGAGAAAAAGAAATTATGTGTGAAAATGGAAAACTGTATACCTCATGTATCACTGAGGATCTGCTGCAAGACATTTTGACATTAATGAATGTGATTTAATTGGGTCTATAATGATAAAATACACAATACAAATAGGCATTTCATTGGACCCTTTACACTTGGTTCTAGAAGGATGGAAAATAGCCATGTATGCTAAAATTTGATAAGAATTGCTGGTAAGACTTGAGATATGAGAAGAAAATATGAAGGTTTTAGGAAGTGCATTTGTTTTGTGATGAATTTCAACCAAGAAAATAAATGGGAAAAAATAAGTTTTACTTAGAAAAAGAATAAGAGAAATATGAAGTAATTTTGGATACAAAAAGGCCAGAGGGTGAATTTTTATCTAATTTCCTTTGATTTAAGGGCAAGAAAATTTACCCAAATAAACAAAAATTATTTTCTATATTCCTGATTCTGGATTTATATAATTTATGTTTCAGTTGTACGCATTGTTTCCAAGTAAATTAGGTTATTTAACTTGGAGATTGCAGACATTTAAGTCATGATTTATTTAGATTGTCCTATGCATGCATAATAAATTTTACATCTTTATTGTGCTAAGATGAGAGCTAGGCTCTGCACTGTGGGCTTTATTTTAATGAAGTTCAATGGCAGAGTTTGGAAAGCATTCAGATCACTGGGGAAAAAGAGAGAAGTCACAAGGTAAAAGCAAGTGAGTTCTCACAGAAGTTTCATTTATAAATAGATATGTGTGACTGATTCCTCTTAAGTTAATCTAGTATTGCTAACTTCACGTTATGCAGCCATATAGGCTGAATGTATGAAGATTCTTTTTGGTAAGATTAATAAGAAAATAAGAAGTAATACTTTTTAATCTCCTTTTTTTTTTTTTATCAGAGAGCATTTAGTTCTGTGGCAACAACTGATGTGACTATATTTATGTAATTTTCAATGCACTTTTTGAACTGTCACTATATAATTGTCGGAAGTATTACACTGTATCCCTAGATGACCACGAACAACAAATATATGGAATAACCATTTAACGTTTTTATTGTAGCAAAGTCATAACAGACACATTGATTGCTCTATTCCAATGTACACAGATCAAGTCTTACATATTTTTGTTGATTATGAGTTTTAAATCTAACAGTTTATAACTAGTGATAGGATGGTTTTGTTTGGAAGGAACCATTAAAAACTACCTAGTTTAACCCTCCCTACCGTGAGTAGCAACTTCTTCAACTGGGCCAGGTTGCTCAGAACCCCATCCAACCTGACCTTGAACACTTCCAATGATGATGGGGCATCCACAACTTCTCTGTGCAACTTGTTCTGTGTCTCATCACCGTCAGCGTCCTACTCCTGCTGGCCACACTATTTCTGATAGAGGGTTTTGTTTTGGAATAATTTATTTCATTTTGGTTAGTGTATCATATGATATGTTTTTTCATACCTACTTTTGATGCTAAAAATGGAAATTTTCAATTCTAGAACTTTTTACTTAGACTTTGTTTTTTTAATTTCACAACAGTTTACAAATAATATTATTTTCTTTAATATATTGGAATTTTTTCTTCTGATAATTTAAGGAAATTCTCAGCTCACAGAAACGTTGTGCCTGAACTGCCATGCTGTATATAATTTTAACGAAGATGAATCTTTTTTGTACCTGAGTAACTGTCTTTTTTTTTGGTACTAGACAGTTGCAGTAAAGGCAGACTACTTGCATACGTATATATATATATGTATGTCTATGTATACTCACTACTCTGGCCCTCTGATAGGCTTATATCTGTTTGTGTGTTCATTTTCAGAGTTTTTTTTTTTCAGCCAATTACCTGTAGGCCATAATCTGATCTTGGGTTAAATTAGATATATATTGATTACTTCTTTATGTTATTCTCTTTCTATCAAGTATTCAACTATAAGGCTTCCATTATGGTATGACAATATATTTTTTTTTTGTTAAGGTAAGAGTGTAGTACAAACAGAAGATCAGGTGTCATAAAATTAATAAAAATAAGATAATAATTTCATACAAAGATCAGTGGTGCAGTATGTTATTTTAAAATATTTTTGCATTTCTTCAAAACATATTTTCCTTTGTCTTAGGTCTCTGGCATGTATTCATAGCTGTAAGACACCGTCCTGATTTCAGCTCAGAGGGAGTTAATTTTATTCCTAGTATTATTCCTAGTATTGTGTTTTGGATATTATTTATTCCTAGTGCTGTGTTTTGGATTAAGTATGAGGATATTTTTGATGACATGCTGATGTTTTGTTTATTGCTAAGTATTACTTTCTCTAAATCAAGGCATTTTTAGTTTCCCATGCTCTGCCAGTGAGCAGATGTGCAAGAAGCTTGGAGTAAGTATAGCCAGGATAGCTGATCCAAACTCATCAAGGAGATACTCAGCATTATAGAATGCCATGCCCATTACACAAACTGGGGGTTAGTTAGTTTGAGGATGCTGCTCACTACCTGGGGATAGGCATAACATTAGTCAGTCTATATTATTATTATTAGTAGCAGTAGTAGTAATGATTATTGTTGTTGTTATGGTTATTGTTATTACTACAATATTTTTACTCTATTTCAATTATTAAACTGTCATCACACTGCAGAGCAGCTGTGTGGTGCTTAGTCGCTGGCTGGAATTAAACCAAGAAGGATTCAAAGTGCAACACTTGCACTCTTCCTGGATATGGCTGTGTCATTATAGGAAACCCATTACAAGACAAAATTGTTGTTTCTTACCTTTGAATGCTTTTGCTTGCAAAACTGTATTTTGCACTCTTTTTCTCATATTCCTTCACATAAAGGTAAAACACTGAATATTTGCTCCTTTTAGCCAGGACCAGCCTCCCATGTTTTGTTTGTAGAATCACAGAGTGGGCCAGGTTGCAAAGGACCACATCTGGTCCAACCTCTCTGCTCAGGCAGGATTATCCTGGAGCATATGGCACAGGATTGTGTCCACATGGTTCTTGAATCTCTCCAGTGAGGAAGATTCCACAACCTCTCTGGACAATCTGTTACACTACTCAGCCATTGCACAGTAAAGAAGTTCTTTTATTCAGGCAGAACTTCCTATGCACCAGTTTCTACCCATTGCCTCTTGTCCTACTTCTGGGCATCACTGAGCCGAGCCTGGTCCATCCTTTTGACATCTCCCTTCAGACTGTAGACATTGATAATGTGCCCTCTGAATCATCTCTTCTGGAGGCTGAACAGGCCTGGCTCTCTGTCTTTCCTCACAAGAGAGATGCTCCACTGAAGGGGTGCCATCTTTCAGGGATTGAGTATGGTTGGCAGAGCATAGGTGGTGACAGAAGGGTGCTTTGACAGCCACTGGGATGACCAGTAGGGCACAGGTCTAGAATGCATCCAGGGGCTCCAGTCTGAAGTTAAAAGGAAGGTGGTCAAGAGACAAATCTGTGGTATAGATCAGGGCCAGAGATAGTGCTGGAGAGCTGAGCTGCTGTGGGCCTTCTGGAGCACAGACTAACAGCTCTGGGAGGAACCAAAATGCAGTCCTGGGCCAGGGTGGGGTGGCCACAGCACTGTAGGTGGTTGAAAGGGATGATGATGTCTATGAATGACCCCAGGATTCTAACACTGTTACAGATAGATCCTGATTTCTTGTTCCAAGGACAATGTGTTCCTCTGCAGCTGTATCCTGAGTTCAGTATGTGAGGCTCAGCTTCCATTACTGGAATCTGCATATAAAATAAAGGACTAGGTTTACTGGTAGAAAGATAAGATAGGATCAGTTATCAGATAATGAAATCTAAAGCTGTCTTAAAATTTGCATTTATAAGATTTCACACCAGGTGTTCCACAGTCTCCTTTGGGACAAAAAACTATTGAATCCTGGCAAAGGGTGCTGCCATTGATTTTATTAAGATTAATCTAAAATTTATAACTTCTTTGTCTCAAACTTTCTTATAGAAAGTTAAAGCTATTATTAATATTTTTTTAATCCTTAACATCTATTTTCAGCTGTCTTTCTTCAGATAATTGTATTAAATTATCCAGATAATTCAATTATTCAGATAAATGTATTAAATTAAGGTATCCAGGCAGCTATCTATCTAACAGACTTTTTTTGTTTCAAATATATATATTTAAACTGCTTTCCCCTGTATGGGTTTCTACATCTGACATTCTCGTATCCATTCCTAATGGACATATTTTTCTATACTGCACCCTTTCCATTTATTTTTTGTTTGCTTCTTTAGAAAAAAAATGTAATTCTATGCATTCTTGTCTTAGGCTTGTAAGAAAAGAATAGTTCATATGCTACAAATATAACTGAGGCTTTAGCTGAATTCTCTTGAATCTTTTAAAATTCTCTTCCTAAATAAATTTTCCACCAGGATAACCTACAAAATTGCAGAAGAACACTCTCAAATCAAAACAGACAAGGCAAATGGAAAAATGATTTTCAGTAACAATAGCTGGACGTATGCTATATTATGAAATATGGTGAAATGGTGCGCATTTTTAAAGAAAGCTGCATTACATTCCTTTATATTCTTCCACTACACTTTATCACCATCACTTTTAAAGTAGGAATCACCCTCTGGTGGTTCTGATCCAAGTATCATGATTTGTTTGTGTTTGCTATAAGCTAGCCCTCAGCTATCAAACTAATGGGCCTAAGGTATATTTAAGTACCTAAATCATCATGCCTAAATGCAGGTTTATTTCATTATATGAGAATTGGTTTCCTAAAAATACATTTATAAAATCTAGACTCAGGTATTATAATATGCTTCAGTTTTACTAAAAATGGTATTTTTAAGTTCTGTCTCTTCAGTGTGGATGTCTCAAATACACTTTGTTATGCATAAATAGGATTTGAAAGTTGTGCATGATAATGCTCTTGAGAGGACAGAATGTTTATGATTCATGGCTATTACAATCGGTTCATATATAAACAAAGTTTTGCACTTACTTGATGGTTAAGAGTTGTAGCTTTTGCATTTAATGACAGCTGAGACAGGTGTTTTTTCAGTCTGTTGTTCTATTCAAAAAAGTATTCACAAGTCAATGCTGAACAGTTGAGATATTTTCCTTTTCACTTTTCGTTTGTTCTGAACATCATGATTCCGAGTACACACAGTTGCAAATATATTTTTTCCTGGGTTGTCAGTAGCTATAAAACAAAGAGCAACCTAGAGAGCTGGCTTCTCCTGCTTTTACAGTTTAATGATGCCACATCAGATCTGTAAAATGCACTCTGTTTTTCATAAGGCAGAGACAGATGCACAAATTAGGATCCGTTGCAGTCTGGACAGTCTTCTACTGCAGCCCAAGTCTCTGAATCTAACATAGAAAAGGAACGTGTGTGGAACCCTGGATTGCTACTAGGTGGTGGAACATTTTGACTTACATTGTGCTAATCCTAAAATGAACAAACTCCAGTGATCTGAGACAAGAATAGAAAGCAAGTTGCATATTATTACACAACAGATTTTCCAGGGGTTTTTCTTAGGATTTTGGTTTGATATGCTTGTCCAAGTAGCACAAATGCTGCCCAAAGACATTCATTCCTGTGTTTGTTTTCAGTCTCTCTCAATGTTTCATTGTTTTGCACCTGTGTGGTATCCCAAACTTAAGGGGAAGGGAGCACACAAGATTTATAGAGTCTCATGATGGAAAGGAACGATAAAAGTCATAGGGTCCACAAAAGCTTACAAAGTTTTGTTAGTAAATTGCACACTTGACATGGAAATTGTTGTGTTTGTCCCTGATCTCTCCTTATGAGAAGGAGGCAGTGGATTTTGAATAGAAGGGTAGGGTGAAAAGGAAGAGAGAGAGGTAGATGGATTAAAGAGGGAGAGAGAGAAAGAAAGGAAGAGTGAAAAAGAGATCAGCAATTCTGGTTCCAATATCATTCCAGCTGAGATGTTAAGGGTCTTGTGGGTGCCACCTGGGCTCTGTGAGGGTACCTTTTTATAGGTAATTTTTCCACACCCTGGAGATATGTTTCTCACTTTCTATGCTAATAAGTTATCATGCATAGTCTGTTCTTTTAGACCTTTATAAAAATGGGTCAGAGGGCTTTGTGGATGTTTGGTGGTCTTGATCATCCCCTGTAGTCCATGCCCACTTCTTGACCTCATTTCTGTGTTTACACTGTGCTGTGTTATGCTTCTCTCCAGGAGCCAGAACAAGGTTGTCTGTCCCAGGAAAGTGCTGCCCTCTGTATGGCCCCCTTCTCCAGCTACATATTGCTCTTTCTCACAGCACATGTTTATCAATCATCCTTGGCTGGTTCTGCAACTATAGGTGTTTGATGCATGCAAAATAGCCTCCTTACCTTCTAGGCTGCTACAACCTCCTTCACCTCCAAGACCTAAGTAGCAATCCTTCCCTTCCATAGAATACTTAACTGCTTGACTGATTGCAAGGTATTTACAGCACTTTGCTTGTTGACCAGCAAGGGAGTTCTGGGCCTCTCACCACCCTCCACATTTATCAGTGTGGCAGTTAATTATTTAGAACCTACTTTTCAGCCACTTGCTGAAGCAACAGTAGCCTTGTGACTTTCATAGGTGCTAGAGTTATATTTTTACTAATAAGCAGTAGATAGGATAGAGTCAGGGAGAAAAGAAATAATTTATGTACTTTGCACTGTGCTGCTTTTTTTTTCTCCCAGGAAATAATTTTTTTTCTTTTCAGACAGTTTGTCCTTTTTCATTTGTGCTAAAAGATGCATGTGTAAAGAAAGAAAGGGAGGCATTGCATAGAGTAAGGCATGTTATTCACTTTAGCAATTCTGCTTCTGTTTTGCACCACAGGATATTACTTTATCTTGGAAAATTAAAATAAAAGTTCATCATAGACAGTGAGGAATACAATAGGAATACTGTAAAGACTTGACAGATTTTATAGTTTGATTAACTTTGAGAAATATCCCAGTCTTCAATAAATATGCCTTAAATGTAGAAATCATTATTGGTGAACAACAGTGAAGTAAGTTATGGCTTCAATGCATCTCTAGACATGCACAGAAAAGAAGGATCTATTGGTAGCTGCAGACCATGCTTGAGTGAGTTATTTAAGTGGACCATATTATAACATCTTTGAAATCCTGTCTTTTCTGCCCAAGATTTACAATTAATTACACACCAAAAGACTTAGAATCATGCTGATTGTTTTAAATGAAGAGTAAGTATTTATGCTCTAACACATTATAAAGAAAAGAAGCTGAGAAAAGGATACTGGCAAAGATAGAAACACAACAGTCAATATTTTTGTAATCTTGCTTTAGGAAATAAAATTATCTTTTTAAAACTAAGTATGGTGCTCAGAAAATCCAAAATCTGCATAATTTTCGCATCAACAAAATCTAATATTTAGTTCCTTTTGTCCTTGTGTGAACACGAATGATGATTTTAGGGTTCATTATGAAGTTTTAAAAAATTTGTTCAACTGTATTCTTCTATGTCTCAGTGATTATATTCTCTCCCACTATATCTACAGAAAAAAAATCTTATTATAGTTACAGGGATGTGTTGGCTTCTGTGTTAATAATCTAATTTGCTTATTCAGTCCTTTATCGGTTAAGAGTAGAAACATTGTAATGGCAGAGTAATTTAAGTGGTTCCATTAGTCTCTTTTGAAGGAACCATTGATTTTTAATGGTCTTACTTCCTAAGCTCATTTTGCCAAGGTTTTATTTACCATTAGCTTCAAATCCATGCATGTTAATGTATTTATTAGCCTCTGGAATCCTGTAAGAGTCTGTTTTAACAAAAGCAATGAGCAAAACAAACTGTTTGGCTTGGAATTTACATGCTCTATGCAAAGACTAATTCATGAACATTCATATTTCTGAAATTAAAGAACCTCTGTGTTTCAGGAACACTGATGCAAAGAGACTGCAGAACACTACAGAGAAAGATTAATTTTGCTATATATTTTCCAGCCCTTCCCATTTCTTTGGCCTGGTCATCAACCAGAGCTGCTAAGAGATATTATTCTTTTTTTACCTCACTGCATTTTATAATAACAATTCATAGTCTGGCCTGCATCCAGACAGAGGGTTCAAAGAGGATTGGTTAAGCAGTAAATTTAGCCCTCCTCCACTCATTGCATTATTTCCAAGACTGTAAGAGGGAAAGGTGTGGAATTAGTAACTGCTTTGAACAGCTGCTTTCCTTGCCCAAATCCTGCCACATATCAGACATTTGTTTCATTCTGCAAACCCACGGAGAAACTGCTTCATGTTCAACTGGCAATGGCTGGGGACAGTTTGCGAACTGTGGAAGAAAATGCATACTCCCTCCACAGTTCTCAGCCCCTGTGCTCTGGAAGTGGATAATATAAATCTGATGCAGAAAAGGAGTAATTTTTGCCAAGCCCTGAACACAAGGGGAGAGATGACATAGCTCTGACTGGACAACCTGAAAGGTGGCAGAATGTATGTGTCTGCAATCCCCATGTTCTTTGAAAATTAAGGTCTTTTCTGCAATGCTGATATAAATGTCCATCTGATAATTAGAATTAACCTTGTATCCATTGCTTTATAAGTATGTGTCATCCTTTTGACCATAATAAATTTATTAAATCTCTTTCTTTGAAATTTTAATTTGAAAATACTCAAACAGTAAACAGTAATACATTTGTCTGGGAAGTAAGAGAATGGAAGATCTTCCCTGCCTCAGCCTTTGCATGTTTTATGCTGTAGCTCTGGTTTAAAATGGACCGATGACCTTTAAAAGTGGAGCTCAAAAGTTTGCTGTCACGGAGCATGACAAAAGTATGTAAACATGGCCTTTTTTGAGTCTGAATCTGGTATTATAAACTCTTTGTTGTTTGCTGGTCTCAATGGCTACATTTCAGTGAGAGGTATTGACAGAATTGGGCCTTGATCTTTATTTTAAACTTTTGGGGGCCTGATAAGTAATTGTATTGTAGCCTTTTTAGATAAAGCTTGTAGCCTTTTTACATAAAGCTAACAGAATCTAGGTCTCAGCTTCAATCACATGTGTCTCCTAAAAGTTATGAACTGGAATTGCCTACTTCACACTTTAGAATGAAAATTGAGCAAATGGACTTTTTGCTAAATTCAGTGACTTGTGTTTTGGTAGATGTGAGCGCACACAGCAGATTAGTCTCTTTAGGAGGTGTCTGAACCTCAATTTTGCATGTTTGTAAGACAATTCCTATGGTGGTCAGCTTATCCAAGATGGGAGCTCCTAGTACATGCATAAAGCTTTCAATACATTAAGTAATACAAGCAAAAATCCTAGGTGATACAGAATCTTATCCTAGTAGAGATGCTTTAAGTTAGATGAACCATACCCTAAGTGTGATTGTTTCTCTTCATTGCCTGGAAAGAGAATGAAGATATTTAGATAGAGATGTCTTTTTGATAGGTAGGATACATCCCACTCCAGGTATCCAGAAGGTGTGCTTCTGAATCTTGCTCTTGATCATGTAAATGAACAGTCCAGGTGCTGAAAGATATTTAAATTGCAATGAGCGCCAACTGGAGGCAGAAATTTGGAAGTAATTGTCATTGCGTCCAAATGACATTTGTTGGATTTGATTAGACATTCCTCATCCTCACAGAGAAGCTGAGCAAAATGGAAAGAATTCATTTACTCAATGCATAGACAGAACATGGCCCAACAGCTCAACATCTGGAACCAAGAAAGGTGCATATAGGGCCAGGGTGTAATGTAGCTTTTTTATGAATGAGACAATTGTCAAAATCTAATTCGAGTAGCCTAAAATGTGAGCGCACTAAATTGGTTTAGTTTAAAAGGAGTCTTGCTCAAAAGTGAATCCTTTAGTTTCAGTGATATCTTCTCTTTAAATGAATCCATGGACATGAGTATACCACTGGCTGACAGTCACAAGCTTCTGTTTACTGATCTGTGACACATGCCTGTTCCTCTTTAAATTAAATGTTCATTATTACCCTGTTCTTCAGGGACCTTTAGGTCATGCTCACAGATTACCCATCATTCACTGCTGCCTAATTCTTGTTGCAGTCTCTGCATTGCTCCAAGAAGCCTTCTCCAAGAGCAAAGAGCTTTAGAAAGGGTTAAGTTCTAAATGATGTAAAGGAAATCAGTGCCTGTTAGCCTTGGCCTCTTCCTTTTCAGCAGCAAAATCCCAGAGTCTGACTCTGTGGATGGTACTGACTGGCTTAACTGTCTCTCAACTTATTTACATTAAATAGGTGTCTGGTTGGACCAAACTGATACTGACTCATTTCTTTTCTTTCAATGAAAGAATAACTGCTGAAATTTAATCTTTCATGACAGTTCAGAAAGCATGTCAAATTTCAACTATTTTTGATTGACTCATTTATTGTTGTTTAAAAGGCTCATTCATAGTGTAAGTTGTCATGTTTCTGCTATTTTGTTATTATCAAGATCTGAGGATTTATTTGATAGTTTTAAAATCCAGTGCCAAATTAAGGTGATTTATTTCAATATATATATGAGCTTCACAGTTTATGAGCTTGTGATTATTCTTTCCAACTCTTCAAAATAACTATTCCTTAAAATTACTAAACTGCATAATATCCAATAAAACTTATATAGCAACAGAAAACATAATCATCTGGATTCACAGTGTCTTGCTGTTTGTGCCAAATTTGCTCACTGCAGGAAGTCACAAAGTCATGAGGTGAAAAACACTTTGAAATACTTTCAAACTCTTAGAGGTATTTCAGAAAGCTTTGATTAAATAGAAAACGTATGATTTCTTGGTTTAATGACAGATTTTCAAGTCTTTTTTAAAATTAAGCTTGATTTAGTATTAGGCACACGGTGCTCTGAGGTATTGTGAATGATCTTGTCAGAAAATGCTCAGGACTATTGGATCAGCTGGTATCATTGCTGAAAACTGTATTACCCTTTAAGAAAGGTACACCAGCATGCTCTGAACAAGCACAGATTGGAGAATAGTAACAGACTTCAGGCTGCACTGTATTTTTGCACCAAACCAATGATGATGTGGAGATAAAACAAGATAGTTTTTTTAAAAAATTGTAATTAGCATTTCTAAATCAGAAAAAAAACATTTTTCTAGGAAGTGAAATTAATTTGATAACAGTATGAAAACCAAATGTTAGATTTTGAAAATGCATTCTACAATGTTTTTACTTTTTAGCATTAAAGGAATTTCACTTGCATTTTTCATTGCTCATTACTGAGAGGTGAGCAGATATTTGGCTCTCAGAAGTACAAAGTCATTCAATTGATGAACATCATCAGACACCAGAATTAATTAGGAAACAAACTGGAAATATTTTTAATTCTAGTTATAATAAACACTATAATAAAGAGGAATAAACAGATTTTTTAAAAAATTCAAACCATTCAAACCAGCAAACCAAAAAATTCAAACTGAAACTTTATCTTGCATAGGAAAACACAAAGAATAGAAATATAGTATATGTTTCATTTTATTTTTAAAATATTGCTATTTGTAAGTAAATTAGACCAAATCCTTAATCTTCAGTTTACATTTTAGTGTTGAAAAGCAGGTACTGCAGTTCTTAAGTTAAATAGTTAAAATACTACGGCAAAAGGTATGCAACAAGGAGATTCTCCCAGCACGTCTTTCATGTCTTGGCAGTTGCATATAAGTCAGTAACAGCAGAACAAGAACACTTCATCTTCTCATTTCTGTAAACTCAGTCACAGAGCAGCAAATATGTCACAGGTCACTGCATGGTCTTGGCACTAGTCCAAAATACAGGTCAATAAGGCATAACCCCAATTTATCAGCAACATGATCTCTGGCTAATATGTTACAAAGTCCAGATGATGACAAAAAATTCAGTATAATTCTAGAAGGGAACTGTGGTGCTGCACCATGTAGTGATCAAGCTCTGCCATTTGTTGAAATGACTTTTCAGGGCAGTAGAACTCAGGCAGAACAAGAAACTTTCCACTATAGATACTTTGCTAGAGGAAATCAGCTATTTATTCAAGGCTATAGTAAAACTATATACAATATGGCTAGAAATGTGGGAGTTTTTTTCTGTGTCTGTGTGCATGAAAGCATTATACTCAATACCTCTTGAGTGAATTTATGACATTGTATTAGGCAAGAAATATATGATACTGTGTAACTTATCTGCCTTATTCCAATTTATCTACTGCAGTTTTTCCAGCCTGGATAAACATAATTGCCTGTTCCCAAGGAGGCTGTGGGCTAGCATGGTGCTACGCTGACATGTTGGAAATGATTAATGACTGTGAGGTAGGAGAAACTGGGCTAAAATGGATACAGAATCAGTCCAATTAGAAAAAAAGTAAAAAAAAAAAAGTAAATAAAGTAAATAAAATTTGGTGCATCAGGGTGCTTCTAATTTTTCTAAGTTTTTCACCTGATGGATGGCCATCAAAAATTCACACAAAATATTTGCACAACAATTATTGGAGTTTCTATGTCCTTTTTGTGCCTTACAAGGCAAATGAGGACATTTATAAGGTCATATAATTTTCACCAAGAAGGTACATCAAGACAGCCAGCTTTGCTCATCCTTGAGAATGTATATCAGTCATAGAATTACAGAATCACAGAATGTGCTGAGTTGGAAGGGACCCATAAGGATGATCAGAGTCCAACTCCTGGCCCTGCGCAGGACCATCCCAAGAGTCACACCGTGTCCTGAGAGGATTGTCCAAACACCTTTTAAGCTCTGTCAGGCTGTGACCACTTCTCTGAGGAACCTGTTCCAGTACTCAGCCATCCTCTGTGTGGAGAATCTTTTCCTAACATCCAACCTAAACCTCTCTTGACTCAGCTTCAGGCCACTCCCTCAGGTCCTGTCACTGGTCACAAGAGTGAATAGATCAGTGCCTGCCCCTCCTCTTCCCCTAATAAGGAAGTTGCATGTTGAGATGAGATCTCTCATTCTTCTCTTCTGCAGGCTGAACAGACCGAGAGACTCCAGCTGCTCCTCATACGGCTTCCCTTCCAGACCCTTCACTGTCATTTGAGCAAACTTAAAAGGTGCAGAACTACACACCTTCTAATTTTCCAAACTGTTTTTTCTAGAAGACCTATTGTATTTGGGTTCCCCTCAGACGAAGGAAGGAATGATGCATCTGACTGCATGTTCTCAGAAGGCTAATTTATTATTTTATGATACTATATTATATTAGAGGATACTAAACTATACTATACTAAAGAATACAGAAAGGATACTTGTAGAAGGCTAAAAAGATTATAATGAAAACTTGCGACTCTTTCCAGAGTCCCGACGCAGCTTGGCCCCAATTGGACATTGAGTCAAAACACACCAGAAATCGAATGAAAGAATCCCCTGTGGTAAACAATCTCCAAACACATTCCACATGAGTAAAACAGAGGAGAAGCAAATGAGATAATTCTTGTTTTCACTTTTCTCTGAGACTTCTCAGCTTTCCAGGAGAAAAATCCTGGGCGAAGGGATTTTTCAGAAAATGTGAATGTGACAGAAGACCTGGGTTTCCCAGGCAGACAGATGCACTCCATTGTACTTGACAATATTAAGTTAAGCTGCCATTTACAATTCAGCTGTACATATGAGGTAGGATGACTATTTCTTCTGCTACTTCAGTTACTTATATAAGTACATACATTTGAGAAAGCAAAATATATTTTCACAAAAATTTTGCAAAAATCAAAGTCATTTTAAAAATTGTGATTAATACCATAATAGGTATAGTAGGTGATAAGCTAGTGATTGCAATGCAAAAATTTCCTTTCTTAAGCTCATATAATGAACAGGAAGCAAGGAGCTTTGTTCAGCCTTGCTTCAGATTAAAATTTCTGTCATTCATGAACAAATGGCATTAAAGAATGTTTGGCACATAAATCACAGTGCATTTATGTTAGTTGTTTCTCAGGGCGCAAGTACTTTGTTCTCAATGTCCTGGATCAAAAGCCTTCCTAAGGCTGTGTGAAGTCTCTTATAGGTCTTCAGAAATTTGTAAATATCCTAAGTTAAGGGCAGCAAGAACTTTTGCTACTTTGTCTTCTGCGATCAAAGCTGCAAAATTCTTTGTGCTTTACATGATGGCGAGCCTTAGTTATATGGCAATTATAATTGTTATAGACATGTTTTATAGTGCTTCTAGCCATCATCTGATACTTAACTCACAATATCTGTCCTTGTAAATTGTAATTAAATGCCTTCCCAGTTTCTAAATTTAAACAGTCATCTATCATGTCTCAGCAGTTATCTCTCTGTGCATGAAATCCCCCTCCCTCCCTCCATGTTAACATGCAGCATGTACCAGCAGTGAATTTAATGCAATGCTCACCTTCACAGGAATTGGCAATACTGGAAAACTGAAGTTATTCTGGCAGCATAATATTCTCTGTGAGGAAAAGCTAGGTCACTGCCTTCCTTCTCTCCCCTGCATACTGCCTAGAATTTTTATGCTCTTACCAATTATCTTGAACATTCTTGATGCTTTGAACAATTAATACAAGGCATAATTTCGGAAAGTAGATGTTGGCCAAGATAATGCAGTTGTGATATGTAGGACCTGAAGTTGCCTGAATATATCAGTATAAAAGGCAATTAAAACATAAATCATGAAATGCACTCATTGTTAAAAGTTTAATTCTCCATAAAATGTATTTATCAGCATTTTTTATAGTGAGTATGTCACAAATTGGGCCTAGAGATAGGAAAAATGAACTTGACAAGGTGAGGATGTAAAAAAAAATGTGAAGAAGGTAATAAGCAGAAAGGTTGAGAGTGAAAAAATATTAATTTAAATCACAGAATCGTAGAATATCCTGAGCTGGAAAGGACCCATCAGGGTAATTGAAGTCCAAATCCTGGCCCTGCAAATGACCACCTCAAGAATCACACCATGTGTCTGAGAGCATTTTTCAAAGGTTTCTTAAACGCTGGCAGACTTAGTGTCATGACCACCTCCTTGGGAAGCCTGCTTCAGTGCCCAGCCAACCTCTGGGTGAAGAACCTTTTCCTTATATCCAACCTAAATCTCCCCTGACACAGCTTCATACCAATTTGGAAAATAAAGAGTCTGAAGGCTGCTCTTTTTACCACTGTATTCACAGCAATAAAAATAAACAGATGTCATGAAAAAAGGTAACAAATATTATTCTTGAATGTAAATTCTTAAACATGTGACAGCAGTAGCCCACTAACTGCCTTCAGTCATGCCACAGCTATAAAAATTGCAATTAATATCATCTTTCTCCAGAAAACATTCGATGATTTCAGTGGAAGTGACTCCAAACTGTAGTTTGCTCTCTTGCATGTTGCTTAATGATTTATTCTGATAGGTGATAATGAGAAGGAACATATAAATGAGTTCTATTTCCACCCACTTGCCCAAATGCTTGTATAACCATGATTGGGTGTGGTTTACTTTTCTGTGAGCCTAATTAATTCCATTTTAAACAATTGGTGTACATATCATGCAATTTTTAGAGCAAGATAATGTTGCAACCTGAACTCTTCAATATCAAATATACTTTCAGTGTTAGGATTGATTAATGTTTGCACAGATGCTTTGCTACCATGCCCAGGCTTGGCAGTCCTCCAGCCATCGCTTGCTTGTATCATGCATCAGTCAATGGCAGATTTCTCTGTGACTTCTTTATTTTTCAGGTTTATATGGACTGTGTACAAGTTTCATATTTCAATACTATCTGACAGCCAGATTTGGAGCATATGTTTGCATGTTCCTTTCATCAATGGCATTGATCCACACCCTTACAGTGTTAAAATATACTAATCTTTCTTGTGTCTCTGCCAAACCTTCTAGGGGAGGGCTTTTTAGTCCACTGGATTTCTTTGCTCATCAGAGTAAAAAATGTTTATTATCAATGGAATGAGGATCATATCAATTAAAAAAAAAAAAGAAGAGATATCTGGAAAATCTAGCAATGGGAAAAAAAAATCTAGCGTGATATATAAACTTCTACTTATGTTATCTGCTGCCCCTGTTAAGGAAAACTGGCATTAGTTTCTTTCTTTGGGTGAAGTCTTGTGTTGTGAATAAAAAGATCATTTTTTCTTTTTATTGTGGGGAGCAATGAGGGAACAAACATCTTAACTCTACCTAGGGCTCTCCTAAAAGTAAGAGAAAACAGTTGTAGGAGACCTATGTTTGTACTGGCATTTGGTGGTCTGTGCAGTTACTGTACATGCTCTGAGGGAAAAATTCAATGCAGGCAAAGCAGTACCCTGGCAGAAGGGGACAGAGAGGTTCTGGGAGGGAGCAGTAGCCAAACAACATTCCCAACTTGTTGGTTTGAGATGCAGATGAGTAGTTTGGTGAGGCAAAATGTTTTAGCTGTATGAACACATGACATGCTGGGATAGCTGACATTGACAGCAGTTTCTGATTTGTTTTATTTTCTGATAGAGGCACAGCAGTATAGTTCATTCTCCTACCCCAAGACAAGTTTTGACAAGGAAGGTATTGTATTACTGATGTGCACTCTCTGGCAAAAGTCTGAAGCAACTCAGAAGATGGTGATATGGGCATCAGGTATCTTTTTGTGAAATATTATGATGAATTTTAAAGACATTCAGCAATATAATTCAGAAAATTTTTGAAGTACTATGAGATGGTTGGGTGCCATTGTTTTATGCAGAAGCAGGAGCAGGCTCAAGTTTTTTTCTTTCAGATTGTATACTTGCAACATGAAGAGGACCAAAGGGATTATTTCCAAAACACATTAGCTTTCAGAATTTTATGCTGTCTACCTGGAGTGAGAGTTAACTTCTTCCAAAACATTTATTTATCTTTATAATTTTATATTTTGTCCTCTTCTTACTATTGTTTGAAACCTTCTCTCTTACCATATGTAAATAGCAACTTACTAGTAACATAATTAGATTTGTTACTGTAAAAAGAAAACACAATCCAAATAAATTTTCTTCAGCACACTGTTGATGCTATGGATGAAATGATAGCAAATTACAGAATTTCTGAGATGCATTTCCCAGATGTTTTTACAATATCCTACCATAACATTTAATCACAGCATTGTATCTGGAATTTTTGCTGTTACAAGGAGTAGTATTGCAGCTCTCTTGGGGGACCATTTTCACAACTTATAGTTGCAAATAGATGAAGGGATACTAAGGCATAGATGAAGATTAACAGGAATACTTAGATACAGAGAAGCAACTGGTAGAGAATGTTTTAAACCCCTATGGTTCTGGGCATAGGTGTGAGAAAAATCTATTAATTTTACTTTAAGGATTGCGCAAGATTTATAATGGTCCCTAAGCACACCTAGTTCTCAGTTTTGGTTACAATTTTTTTTTCTAGATTTTCTTTAACTTGAGCTTAAATATTCAGCTATAGTTTCTTTACTCTGAGCTGGTGCAGCCTCAGCTCCAGTACTTTGTGCAGTTTTGGGCACAACAATATAAGATACCAAACTACTAGAAAGAATCCAAAGGAGAGGAATGAAGAATGTGAAAGGCCTTGAGTGAAAACCATGCTAGGAGGGGTTGAGTTAATTCGACTTGCTCATCCTGGAGAACAGAAAATGGAGGGAACACCTCATAGAAGATTACAGGTCTTCACAAGGTGAAGAGGAAGAGTAGGCACTGATTTCTTCTCTCTCTCTCGTGACCATCAGCAGGACTCAAGGAAATGGCATGAAATTGTGCCAGAGGAGGCTTAGTTTAGGAAAGGTTTAGGAAAGGTTTTGCATCCATAGGGTGGCTGGACACTGGAATAAGCTCTCCAAGTCACAGCACAAAGCCTGCCAGAGTACAAGAGGCATTTGGACAATGCTCTCAGGCATGTTCTGTCACTCTTAGTGTGTCCTGTGCTGCAGGGTCAGGAGTTGAACTCAATGATCCTGTTGGGTTGGGTCCCTTCCAACTGAGGATTGATTCTATGATTTCTGGTCTGAATGGGCTTTTTTTTTTTTTTTTTTTTTTTTTTTTTTTTTTTTTTTTTTGTGGCAACTTGTATCAGTGACCTCTTCTAGCACAAGAAGTTTCTGCAGAGATGCACATATGACTTCTTACCTGGTCTCCACAACCCCACCACAGTTTGCAAAAGTATCATGTCAGTCAAGTTTCTTTGTTAGCTTGGGAGTTCCTACAGTGACTCAGGTTGACTGGCAGGGAGTGACTCCTGTCAATCAATCAACCATTTCTCATGAACCAGCCAAGTGTATACTTCCAAGCACTTTCTAAAAGCAGTGCACAGAGCTTCTATGCATTTTTTGAACAATTTCAAATAGTACACAAAAGGCTTACGGCAGCGTTTTTCCAAAATATAAGTAAGGTGGAAAATATCTTACTGTTTCTACACTATACTAATGCTGGGAAGGAAGAAGAGCTGAATATGTTATTCCAAAACTTAGGGTGATATTTACCATTTTTGATGCAAAATAAAATGTGTAGGGCAAAATTTTTACTTTTTCATCACCACAGGTCTGAAATTGTAACTGGTCTTGTACTCAAAAATAAGTGTGTACTCAAAGATAAGTGTGTTTTCCAACCACTGTGACTAGGTAGCTAGGGGAAGCAAAAACAGTTGGGGTTTTTTCCCTCCTAGGAATTTCAAAGGACATGAGTAAGGTACCTCTGGAATGGAGTTTCTGTGGCTTAGAAGAGTAAGAATAAAGAGCTGATTCAGCAGAGCTCAAGACATTATAAAAGTGCCAAGGACAAATGATATGTGTTGAAGATTGCTTTACATTAAAACAGTTGTAGCTGTCCCCTTTCTGTCTACCAGTGCAAGTTAAGTCAGGCAGCCTATCACTCTGGGTAAATACTACATATTGTATCTCATATTCACCTCAAATCAGACAGTGTGAAAATTACTTCACAACCAAGAGGCACATTTTTCTAAGGTGCATCACACCACAAGTTACTATAAAGTGTCCATATAGAAAGCCTGAAATACACATAGCAGTGATTTATATGGCATGTAGTTGTAGCAAAACTAGTAATAGGTGTGAAAAAGAAAATACACAAAGGAGACATTCTTCCATTCTGCCTAGGAAACTCCATGCCTGGATGCAAGCTGGATTTCCAGACATGTATTTAAACCTTCTCACAGTGTGTATGGTTATGACAGTGATGAATTTACACTGTCAGTTTTTTGTATTTAAATGACGAGCTAAAAGTATCTGAGGAGATTAAAATGTTTATCCGTTGGTTCTTTATTTTTTTTCAGTAATAGATAGCATATTCAAAAAAAGAAAAAAGAAAAAAAACCCCAAAACAAAAAACCTCACTTGCTTAGAAAGTAGTCAATAAGTATTTAACATAACTATCTCTGAAATATCATCATTTTCATAAGAAACTTGGATAGTATTCTGTAAAGACTCATGAAGATTTGATATATTTTTCCTCAAGCATAAGTATGTTCATGAAAAGTCATAGCAATGCTCAGAGGATATTTCCTGAAACACACATGAGAAATCTCTCTGAAATTGTCATGTAATATTTATGATATTTTCATGAAATATTTAACAATGTATAAAGAAAAAAGCACATTGAGCTACAACTACAGTGAAATACCACATGAAATAAAACATCCATTCATGGAAAGTTCCAGAAGATTCATTCATAAGCTCAGAGTAGCTAAGATTGGAAGGGACCTCTGGAGGTGATCTACATCAACACTTCTGCTCAAGCAGTTGGCCAGAACCAAGCTCACATGATTTTGGATTGTTACCACGGTTGGAGAGTCAGCAACCTTCCCAGGCAAGCTGTGCCAGAGGTGATCACCCCCACAGTAAAAAAGGGTTTCTTGATGTTCAGAGGGAACTTCCTGTGACCATTGCCTCTGGTTCTGTCATCAGACACTGCTGAGAAGAGTCTGTTCCATCCTCCTCACACTCTCCTTGTGGTTATCTATGTGAACTGAGATCTTCTCAATGAGCCTTCCCTCCTCTAGGCTAAACATTCCCATCTCTATCTTTCCTCATAGGAGAAACGCTCCAAACCCTTGATCTATTATTGTTGCCCTTCATTGGACTGTCTCCAGGATGTCCATGTGCCTCTTGTACTGGGAAGCCCATAAGAGGACACACTGTTTCAGGTGTGTCCTCAGCAGTGCTGAATAAAGAGGAAGAATCACCTCCCTCCACCTGCTGTCAGTACCCTGCCTAAGGCACCCCAAGACAGCCTGTGCTGCAAGGGCTTGTTTCTGGCTATGTCCAAATTACTGTCCACCAGTAATGCCAGGTTATACTACCTCATCTTCCTGCTCCATCCTTCCAAGGATCTCATATCCTTCCATTACGGCACTCTGGTCATGCAAGCCATCACAGATCTTAAAGATAAATATTTGTCAAAGTTTGTTGAAAAATATTTGTGACATTTCTTACAAATACTTAGGAAATTTTTAATGAGTATCTCATGGAATTTGTATGTATATGTATTTATATTATAAAATGTAATGCAAAGAAAAGTCATAGTCAGTGAATAAAGTGTAAGTTTAAAATTATTCAAATCACCCCAGTACTCAGAATAGGAACACTGGGCACCTCTGAGTCAGTGCCTTTGACATCTGTCGTTTGGAGGAAGAAAAGTTTTTTTTTTACTCCTTACTTCAGCTTAAGAACCTCCCCTCCTCTGCATCCCAGCAGGGTTTGTAGGGGAGCTCTCTTTTTGCCTTGGGTATTTTGGACTGTGTGGTATACAGACATGGCACAAAACAACATTCAGCAAGAGGCAATGGCAGCTTTCCTTTAGTCTCCCAAATGCACCCTTTACAGTCATGTGATGTCAGTTAAGGAAGGAAGTAAATAGTTTCTGTAATCCAAGAGGAGATCCATAAATTTTAACTAGAATTAGCACTGCAGAGAGCAATTCATCCCACTTGATATCTATTTTAGTCTGGGATTTTATTCCTTATATAGGGAGGATAGGTGATAAGTGGTCTACAGAGCTAAAGACAGAGAAATGAATCATAACCAATGACTAACTAATGTCTAATTAAAGATTTCATAGGTCAAGTAAAAAGATGTGGATTATCCAAAATTACAAAGGTATTTCAACAGCAGTAACATCCATAATGTCTGCAAACACTTATACTGTTAAAATTAAATAGAAGTGGTGTCAATTGACATCTTGAATTCTTTCACAATAAAGTTTAAATAACAATGGTGACATTTCCTATGCAGACAACCAACTTTTGAAAGAAGAAGGGCAATAGAAATAAAGACATGGGTTCTGGCTCTTGTCCTGTTCAATGTGGGGCTTAAAAATCACAGCCTCTGAGAATTTTTAAACTTTAAAATCTGTACAGACAATCAGAACTGCAAAAGGTATTCGTTCCTGCTGAGGAATTTTGGCCGTTTATATCTGAAGTTTACAGTGATGTTCATAGTGGTGATGGCCACAGTTTTATAAATATATAGAGAAGATTTTATGCTGACTTTCAGTTCTGAAATGGCATCTGCACAGAGCTCCAGAAAAATGATATTTTTTTCTTGATATTCTCATACATTGCCACAGATCAATCTTTTCCTCCTATAAATGAGCCCATAAAAAGTTTTGAACTGAGGAAATAGTTCTGTGTTCAAATGATTAGAAAAAGTGTTGATATCACATCAATGCTTTTTGGGATGGAATATTTTATCCAGCACTAGGAGTGCTAAAGCTTCATTTAGTTCTGTGGTTGAATCACAACTTTATGCATAGATGTTGATCTATATGTCACTTCACATTTTCTTTTGTGCTGCTACCAGGCAACTCCTTGTCCAAACTGACATACACTAACTAACCTTAAGAGAGGAAATATTTTGTCACTACTCTCAATTTCCATACTGGAAGATACAAATGAGGATCTGTATCAAAAAGTACAGAAAAGGATGTACAGTACAGCAGAAAGCAAAGAATTGTGAGAACTTGAAAACTTAAGCATTCATCTTGCTGCTGGAGGACTATGGTCCCATTAAATACACATAGTGAAAGGTGGAATTCCTCTGAGAAATATGGACATTGCAAGCGCAAATGTCAGTATCAAAATAGTTTACTTTTGTTCCTTTCACAGGAAACCACTCAGGATCATTGATTCATCTCATTCTAACTTAGACATGATTAAAGGTATCATAAGTACTGTGTCCTAAAAGAGCCCATTCCATTTCATTGATCAGGAAGAAAAGAGTAGGATGTCTACCTTAGATGTAGACATTCAGATAACTGATATCTGAACCTCTGTACAATGTCCCCAAAACACCTGTATAGAATATTATGGAGAAGTATATACAGTGCTAAACCTACACTCAGCAATCTAGCTGTAGCCATGACTGTGGAACACTTGTTCCATTATGACTAGGGCACCACAACTCAGCACAAAATGTTCTCCATGTGCTGACAAATTGTAAAATGAATCAAAAGGATAGGCCTTAGTAAGATTTTCAGCTCATACAGTGAATTTCCTGTGCAGATTTTCATCGACTTTATGAATAAAATTTGTCCTTGTAACTCTTGTGGGAGATGGAGAAGAAATATTCCTACTTGCAAAAATGGAGATTAGGGGCAGAGCTAGAATTCAGAACTCTAAAGTTTTGTCTTGAATGATTAGACTGCAGTTGTACTTCCGATATTTGGGAAAATACACTAGGAAAAAAAAAATTGGTAAGGTTACAGTTCTATATATGCACGAAACATGGAGCACCAATTCTCCTCAGTGGTACAGACCATTTTAAATCTTAGGGACAGGGCCATAACCAAACGATACAAACAAATCGGGTGTTAAGATAGTAGCATTCATAAATTTACTCTGTGGAGCTATTAAACAGAGGCAGACTGACAATCAAGCTCTTGATTCAGCTTTGTGTGTATGAAAGGTTGGCTTAATGCTGTAATAAATGGGTCTTAAGTTGCTTTGTAACGGTTGATAGCTGCTGTCATGAGAATATGGCACAGCTGGGAATAGAGCATGCAGTGTTAGGCAGAGAGGTCTTCCCTCTTGTGATGATCCTTTTATGATAAAAGCATTGGACTGGAAAGTCGAAGATTTATTTCTTGTTTTTACACAAACTTCTGGTATGACCTCTGGAGGCCACTTATTCTGTCTTCACCTCATCCCTTTTTTTCTGAAATTCTGCTCTACAATGTATAGTTTCGTATACTGCACTCACATCCAAGTACCTCTCACTGCCAGGTTAAACAAGGTGACTAATGTTAGTCTTATGTTTATTCTTGCCTATCCTGATAAGGAAGAAATATGTGTAACACAGTATTTCAACATGTAGATGCAAACCTGATCTTGGGGTCATTATTTAGAAGAGCTCCAATTATCCTAAGATATAATTAGGGCCAGAAACAAATCCACGATCATAAAGTCAGGGGGCATCACCTGCGTTATGTTTACAGTTCTGAGCAATGCAGCATATTTTTCTTGTAGACAATTAGAAGGTTTCATTCCCTAACTCTGACTTCTTTGTATTGCCCTTGCCCAGAAATTTAATACATAGGGAATGAGCACAAAGCCAGGGAATGACTTTGGAAAAGGATAGATAATGGGTCTGTCTACTGCTCAAATTCATCTGCTGGCCTTCTTTCATTAAGACAGAACTCAAATATTTGTGCTTACGGTTATGGAGTGCTTTCATGATAAAGAACATGTGATAGAGATAGAATCACTGTAGGAGGCCATGTCAAAAGATCCTGCATTGTCTATGTAATATTAACCAAACATGGATATCTAGAAAAGAGTATAGGAATGGAAAAAATGTGGTTAAACTTTCTCAACATAGCCTTACAGTCTTTGGAAACTTGCAACAGAAGAAATTTCTGAAAAAGAAAAGCTGACGTGTTTGAAGATAATAACTACTAATGACAATTTCTCCCATGAACTTGCACAGTCCCCACTTGAACTTAAAAATTCATTTAGCATTTACAATGTCTTGTGGCAGAACATTCCACAGGTTACTTACACCATGTGTAAAGATCCATATTTTGTTCTTTTGAAGGTCACACATAGTTTTTTTGATAGCCTGTGGTGCTTTCTTTCAAAGAATAATGAATAGTCAATCCCTACTTAGCTGTTTGCCCCACTCATTACTTTATTTACTCCTATTATAACCCCATGATTTCTTCCCCACAATTTTTCACATGCTGAAATTCCCAGCGTGTGTACAGAAAGCATTTAGAAGCACTGAACTTGTTTATTAATGCAATGAGGATGCACTGGTTACTTGAGGCCAGATCTGATGGACTGAAGCACCTATGTCTGTTGAGAATAGCAAAGCACTGAGGGTGTCATTCTTTCAGAAATGTCCTTGGCAGTGTCTGTCTTGCCAGTGATAAATAAATGAGTCCAGATAATTTTCCATCAAGACAGGTCAAAGCTTTATATCATGTAACAGAAGAGGTACTGCCAGCCTGAGTAGATTGTAGAAATGTAGCCGAGCTGGTTGGGTTCAGCTTGAGGCACAGCTGAATCTTATCTAACTGCTCCATTCTAGAGGCCACTCTCTCCCAGCACTCTAATATTGCAATCATAATAATCAGATGTAGTGAAGATTAAGTTTCACTGTGTGTCTTCTGCATATAATTGGCACTTTGTATCAGTGGTTGAAATTGGACTGTGCTGCACTTAGATTTCACAAAATGCTTGTTCATCCAGATCAGGAAGACAGCTAGAGAGCACTGTGACTTTCTGCCTACCCACACACAAGTTTCCATCCAATAGAAACCATAACATGGTAAGAAATATAGCCAGAATGCAAATTTGCAATGAAGGGAATCCTGTAATGTAGGGGCAACCATAATTATCTGTCTGTAGGCTGAAAAGGAGTGGGAAAATATTTATATATCCATATCTATATTTAAGAATTAATAAAACAGTTGAACTGAGGTTATATTTCTAAAATATGTTCATGTTGTCTAGCAATTGTATAATGGAGATGGTTCGTACTGAATCAATGATGTATTTTTAGATTTTCACTTAGAATTCAAACCTCAAGAGTAGAGACCAAAATCCATTTTCTCCTGAGATCATGCTGTTCCTCTGCATTGAAGGGGCCACAATACTTACAGGTTTGATAAGTAATACAAAGGACCTAAAAGAACCTGGAAATCATATTTCTACCCAGTACAAGAGAATATCTATCAGACTGGTGAGGAAATATGGCTTCAGCTTTCTTCATGCAGCATGTTTCTTAACATGGATACATGTTCTGCCACAAGGGCTGATAAATTTGAGGCTTTTCATTTATGACAGCAAATATCTCATGGCAAGTAGCGCAGCTTCAGTCTTTTCAGCTGTTTTCTTAGTCAGTTTTGTAAAACCAATTAATTTTTTTCCACATATGTAATAGTTAATCAATCCATATGAGTAAGTCTATGTCCCAACAGGCAATACGGTTCAAAAGCATCTCAGGGAATTGCCCAATTCCTGAAATTCCAATTGAGATTGCACCAGGTTTTTGCATTCTCTGCCCTTCAGTACTACCCCAGAATGCTTTGAACCTTCATTACCTGCCGACTGACAATGTGCTATTTATGCAGCACAGTCACATCTTCCTGAGTTTCAGAAAAAAAGTCCAGTTGGCTACAGTACAGTCCTCAAACTGTTTAAAACACTTGAACTGAGACTAACACCCAGTCTTTCTCTTCCTCATCTGGTTTTGTCCTGTGCCAACCAAAGTGCAGGGTGGGGCTGGGAGACCCAAAGCTGAAACCTATATAAAGTTTTTAAAAAGAGATCTCTCTGAGTATTTGGGAGTCAATCTTGGATAGCTGAGAACTTTAATGAGGGTTGCTCTTACCCAGGGATTTGGGAAAATGTGTAATGCAGTATAATACTGGCAAGAACTGTTACTTCATCAATACCTTTTATAGTTTTTATATGTGGATTTGATGAAAAAACTTCTGTGTAATTCATAGGAATAAACTGCAAACGGCCTGAGAATGACTGGAAAAAGACATGAGAGTTTCCATAATTATAAAGTCTCTGTGATAGCTTTTGTCTTCACAGAAAAGTAATTAAAAGTTCTTAAAGAATGAAAGTAACTTGAGAAAAACTGTATACATCTCAGACTGCAATTTCAGAATCTTGAGAGGGTGCTATTAAAGTCTCTAACATGACAAATTCAGTAATAGCTGTAGACTGTGGTATAAGTTTCATTCTCAGACATTAAAAATTGTTTCCTGATGAATTTAAAATGGTTTTATCTTGGTGCAGTCTGCACTATATTTTTCAAGCTTTCCATTGTAATCTGCAGCATTGTCAACTTCAGTAAGTAATGTTATGATGGTGATAGTGAGGTTTATATACTAACATTAAATCAAACATTAAAAAACAATGGAGCAGTGTATTATAGCTGTAATGTTTACAATAATGAATGCACAAGAAATAACAGAATGAGACTGCCTTTTAAACACTCATTAGTTGTTTTTTTTCCTTTAAACATGTGCAAAATTCTCTTTCCAAAACTCTGTTGGGTAACATATTTGACATGTTCACAGGTTTCTTGAGACAGAAAATTCAACATGATAGTGCAATTTTCTTCAGGAGGTGTAGTGCATTAGTTGGTTTTCTTCAGAAGAACATAAATTAAAGGTTGTATCTTTTATTGTTTCAATAAACTTACACATCATATACAGTGTCTCAAAAAAGAAAAAATAAAAGGGGAATATTCCTGAAAGATATTAAATAATCAAAAGTAACTAACAGTATGATGGTCAGTATGCTTGAACCTGGGTCTTTTTTGGGGGGGTATAAGAGTATTTGATTTACCAAAGTGATTAAACAGAGATTTTAATTTCTGTTTGTCGTGGTTTGACACTGGTACAATGCCAGTGCCCCCCCATGAGGGAAATCCCTGGTTTCTGCTGTGAGATGTGACCAGGAATAAGCAAAGCAGGCTCCCACTTAGAAATAAAGAAAACAAAACTTTATTAACTACACTACAACTATATATAAAAAGGAACACACAGAGGAAAAATGAAAACCTTACAAATACATTTCTTCCTCCCCCCACCAAATTCCAATACAATACATCTATTCCCCAAATCACCAACTCTTGGTTCAGCACCACCTTTTAGACAATCAACCCTCAGTTTATCGAGAGGAGAGGAGTCCTTCTTGTACCATGGGCTTCCCCTGGAAACACAGCTGAAGCCTCGTGTGTTTCTGTGTCACTCGTGGCACTGCCCGGAGTACATCTGCCATCGTGACCTCTTCCTTTCATGTCCAGTGCTCTCACCACTGAACATGGACCAGAGCTGCTTCTAGGGTTGTCTTTTTAAGGATGCTTTGTCCTGCTCCAAAAAGGGCACAGTCTCTCCTTTGGGACACCTGTCCCCCCCCATATTTCACCCCCTGGGGCAGAGGGGCACCAACACTGAACCCTCTTGGTTCTGAGGCATTGCCTCCCCCTAGAATGCAGTCTCTGTGTCACAAGGAACATGGGTCTGTCCATGGCTATACAAAGAGTCCAGCAAAAGCCACTCCATCATCTCTTCCCACTAGGATTCTTCTCTATTCTTCCAACATCTCTCACTTGCCCAGACCTCTCTCACACTTGCCCATTTCCTTCTTCATCTTCCACTCTACCTCTCTTCTAGGAGAGGTGAATGATCTGTAAAGTTCTCATTCTCCAAAAACGGGCTAAAAGCTCCTACAAGCGGCCGGCTGCGCACCCCGCCCCCCTTCATCTCCGTCCCAGCCGTGCTGCCGGCACAGGCCCATGTTTATCCAGTCTCAAGGTTACAGTCTCAGGCAGCGGCTCTCTCTCTCTCTCTCTCTGTCTCTCTCTCTCTCAGGAGGGGCTGCCCGATGGCTTCCAGTGTCTCTCTCTCTCTCTCTTCCACCCTTCCACCCCCGGGCTCAGGCCTACCTCTCCCGGCCACATGGCTTTCCCCTCCCCTGCACCCAGCCAGCAGCTGGGCCGGGGGAGAGACCCGAACTCTTTCCTGCCGGAAACCCAAGAGGACCCTCCCAGAGGAGAGCTCTGCTTTTAACCCCGTGTTCTCAGAGGCGTGTCCAATGTCCCAATGGCCAGGTTAGATGCCAATATTAAAATCTGAACATCCATTGGCCTGACCACAGCATCCCAGAAAACACATTTCCTGTCAAACCACCACACTGTTTATATTCTCATCTAGCTTAAAAAAGAAATCCAGATGCTGCTGTCTGTAGAGCACAATCATTAGATGCTGTTTTTCACCTTAAAATCCGCTGAAGTACCAGAGTTATGTCCTGAGGACGGTGTCCCAAACTTTAGTCAACCTCATTTGGGAAAGGTTTTAAATGACTGCCTAAAGGGTTTCCTGAAAAGTGATTATTTCTTCAGTTGAGACAAAGCTATTTTGCAATCACTTTCTAGACAATCCTTGTGATATTTTGATGCAGTAAGTGAAAATATTATCAGAATGTTATAGTTAATGAAACTGCGGCAGACGTAGTGTGAGTTAAAGCCAGATTTTCAAATGCCACAATTTCTATTAAATGCTTAACATAAATTATTACCTTTTCAAAATGTCTCATGTTTTTTGAGATCACTAGTTCATACTTAGAGTAAATGGCAACACTGAAGAAGTGGTCCCAAATCACCAGACTCTGGTGCTGAAAGGAAGTTAATTTATAGGATATTCAGTGAGGAGCACTGCTTGCAAAAGACAGATTAGAGGAAACTAAGGCCTTTTTTGTCCTGGATAGTGTAGGAAGTGTAAGTGACCCGTTCCAAGTAAGTAGTGTGGATGAGATTGCACCAGGTTTTTGCATTCTCTGCCCTTCACTACTATCCCAGAATGCTTTGAGCCTTCATTACCTGTCTTACTGATACTGTGCTATTTATGCAGCACAGTCACATCTTCCTGTTTTTCAAGGAAAAAAGTCCAGTTGGCTACAGTACAGTCCTCAAACTGTTTAAAACACTTGAACTGAGAATAACACCCAGTCTCTCTCTTCCTCATCTGGTCTTGTCCTGTGGCAACCAAAGTGCAGTGTGGGGCTGGGAGACCCAAAGCTGAAACCTGTGAGGTCTTGATGCAGCCAATCTGATGTAGATGGGGCACCCATGAGGAGAGTGGACACAAGCCTTTGTTACCCCTCTTGACCAGGGACCCCACACGGGACATGTTCAACAACATGTCTGTATCTTTAGTAAACATTTGTGCTGAAGGTGATACACTTTCTTTCTGGTCCAGGACAAAACCAGAATGTATTGTGTTTAAGTATGCTGAATTTCTTGTGGAATTTAAGAAATTTATTTTGAAATTTCGAGGAATTTGATGCTTGATCTGATTAACTATTTTGGCAATAATAATCTTTTTCTTTGTTATCCATTTTTCTGGATATATTTTTAGGGGGAAATTAGTCTATTGGGAGGTTGTTCACATAAGAACACAAGTCTGTAAGATGCAACTGTCTCTGCTTTCAGTGCAGCAGCAGAAGGTTCTTCCTTATCTCTAAAAGTCACCAGAACACTGAGTCCCGATGTTCAGCATCCAATCCTAACATGGCTTTTGCATGCACTTCTATTCCTTGATAGCAAACTAATAAGTTACTGCAAATTACTGAAAACTAAATTAGAATTAATGGAGGAAGAAAACTCATTAAGGATAACATGTTAATGAACCCGTATCTTCTATAGTAATAAAATCATTAAACATTTTATCTCATATTAATAGTGCTTAACATTTTGAATAAATATAAACTAGCAAGTTCTTGAAAAATTTGGGAGAGGTTGTAAAATAAATATCATATACTTCTAAAGTATTTTTTTGAATAAAATGAAAAACTTTTATCCAGGCGATTGTAACTACTCAACAGTGGGATCTCTACTCAATTTTAGCAAAGGTTCAGTATTCTTCTTTAATTTTTCCCCAGTTTATTATTTCTATGCAATAAGCACATTCCCATTTTCTTTGCATGAATCCATTGTCAATTAGGTGCATATCTTGTCACTCGTACAGACAATGTTATTACTTTAAACAGGAAATTTGACATACTTCAGACTGATTATTTTTTGGAAGAAAAAGAAGTCTCTTTCTTGCACCAAGTAAATAATGTGAAGTGTCTACTGCATTGCATGAACTGAATATCAAGTATCTTATTTATACAGTGTTATTTGTATAGTAACAGCTGATTATGGAAAATATAGTCTGAAGGTTTTTTACCAGAACACTTATTGCTATCACACTTATTTATTAACTTTGCTGATTTAGATGAAGATCATGTACAAGAATTCATTGTAAACAATGAAGTATTTCAATTTATGTGTACTAAAATGAAATTTTTAGTCTTTCTTCTTTAATCACTATTAGTTCATAATCTGCCTAATTTAGTGTAAATTTATGGGAAAAAAAACCACAGAGGTTTTAAAGACTATTCTATTGCCTCCTCTAACAGGGCTAATAGTAATTTTCCTATAACACGTATTCACTAGTGGTCAGATTTCCCCACCATCTATTTCCATGAAAGAAGTGAAGTAAATAGAGTCCAAGATCTGACTCATTCATAAAGTTGTGTAATAAAACTCTGTGAAAGACAGACAGAATATAATATTCTAAAAGACAGAACCTGAGGGCTAGAGAAATATGTCCATCAATGAAAGTCCCATTTCAGTCAAAAGGAAGAGACTGTTTCAACCCAAAGGTGACATCTGTAATGGGTTAAACCTTAGTTCAGTGTTTATTTAGATTGAATATAAATCCTTTTCATTTTAGGAATTATATCATGTTGGCACTTACACATATTTCTTATTTGTTAATGTGCAATAGCTTTCCTTTCAGTATATGAATTAGACATATTTCTTATTTGTTGATGTGAAATAGCTTTCCTTTCAACATATGAGTAAGTATGCAGTTCCAAAATTTGTTTTAAATCTTAATGCATTCAGGGTTAGAGAGCCAGTCTTCAGGCCAATTTCTCCACTACTTGCCATGATACAAACATCTAGAGAGAAAAATATTGAAAAAAAAATCAGCATTTAGTGCTAAATGCTAAGCATTTTACTGCACAATGACTATCATCACTGTATAATAACATCTGACAAATAGGCTATTACCATCAGAGGGGAGGCTTTTAAATCAGGCCTTAACTACTTTTATTAAAGGCTTGGAAGGTAATCACTGAAATTATATTTTTTTTCTTGTGTGTTTATGCTTCTCTCTGGAGTCTTTAGAGATTTGCCAGTTACAATCTATCTACTACCTGTTGTGAAACACTGGTAAGGAGATAATACAAGCAATTAGAAAAGCATTGCTCACTCCTGAAGTGTAATTACCTTAAATTAAGGTTTCCAAAGGGAATACACAATAGTGTTTCTGTGACATTTTTTGTTCCTATATTTTCCCAAAGATACCTTTTGTTTCTCACATATTCTGTCTAATCAGTACCTCACAGGTGGCTGCGGAGTAGTGTCAATGCATTAAATATACTCCCTTAGGACTAAGTAACATTAAATCTCAAATCCACCAAAAACAAGGTCAGTCTATGATCCCTTTATACATTATGTCAAAACAAAGTAACTCAAAACCCCTTCTTGGTTAGTTTTAATCTTATGTGTCTTAAATATTTCTAAATCTGTGATCTCTAGACATGCCACAAGGTTACACGAGTAATAGTGAGAATTAAGACATGAATCTTAGCATACTGATGTAAACCCACATATGTCCCACTTGCCATGCTGTGCTGCATGTATTTTCCCAACTTGGGACCCCCTGTGATGGTCCCAGCTGGTCACCCCAGTCTGTGACTCACTGGAAACTTCTCATAAGGGGAGAAAAATCATGGGCTCTCTATATAAGGTGGGGTTATGATGTGAAGCCCATCACTTTGCCTTCATACCTGTCAAGAGCTATTCTGCTGTTTTGCCTCTATCTCTGCCAATATAAACTGATCCTGAACTTTTCCAGAGGGTTGCTAGTCTCTGAGAAATTAGGAAAGGATCTATAAAGTGGTTATTAGAAACAGTAATGAAATGTGTTTAAAAAAACTTCATCACTCTACTACGCATACTTCCAGTACCCTTCCTGTTCAGTGAGTGTCCAGCCCTGCAGGGAAGGTTGATCAGTGGATTCCTACCCTGTTTTCAGAAGGTCTACACTATGAAGTACCTCTACCTTGGACAGTGAGCTCTGGAGCTGAAGCTGGTAGAGATGAGTTCTTCTGTCCACATGCCCAAGGATGTTCCCTTACAGAAGGGCTGGACATATCCACCTTGCATAAGATATGCTTTCACATCTCCCCAAAGCCCGAAGTACAGAATATAGGACTAAAAAACCACTTTTTATATGTGTGTTATTTGTTTTGTTTTGTTTTTAATTCAGAATTAGCGCAGCTCACTAGAATGGTGTATACTTTTTGACATGAAAATGAAGGTATGTGATGGTATTTGAGGACATAAAGCTTTGCTGGCGTGTTGTTGCAAGACCACGTCAGAGGACAGTAAAACTTGTCTTCTGCAGTATTCTATCCACAACAATTAACACAAAAAAGGAGACCAAGGTTCAAGGGCAAGTTTGATTGCAAAGTTATTTCACAGTGTACGTGTATGCTTCAACTGTTTTTAGATAAGTCTATGTCTAAGTAGATAATGGCTCTAGAAAGCTGAAGAGTTCACAAGGGTAGCAAGTTCTTCTTGTATTTTTCTTGTCTCCCTCTTTCCACAGTCTGCAAAAAATATTGGCAAAGTAAGCATATAATGTAACTTCTTTTATTCCTCTAAATGGATAGGTGGTTTTTAGACACAAATATTGAGAAATTCTCTTCAGAAATGAGACTTTCTGGGGCTTTGTCAGTAACTCTTGTCTCTTGGAACTTGAGTTGGAGAAAAAGTGAGTACTCAGCCTTACAGAACATATAGAATCACTGTATCATAAAACCATTTTGTTCAGAGGGGCTTAAAGGGTTGTCTAGCTTCTAGTCCCCTGTCTTTGACAGGGACACCTTCCAGTAGACCAGATTTCTCAGACCTCCATCCAGCCTGGCCTTGAACAGCTCCAGGGATGGGACGCCAACAGCTTCTCTGGCCAACCTCTGTTCCTCACCTCACAGTAAAGAATTTCTTTATGTACCATTTGAATCTACCCTTTTTCAGCTTAAAACCAAACATACTATATTCAGAATGAGATGCAGGAAAAAAAATAATTAATAAGTAACAGCAAAAGGAACTGTGTATATTCAGACCACTTTTGGGTTTATTTTTTCTGACTGTGTTTTGTTTTATGTACTACTTTCCTAGCAACTTGTCTTATGGCTTGTCTTACTGTTTAAAAAAACACTATCATATTTTCAGGCAAGCAAAAATGTACTTCTTGTTTTCCTCTTAATGTGTTTATTTTTTAAAAAAACTTGTTTTTACACATGGTATTGTGGCTCAATTATGACAAAACAACATTCATGCGAGAAAAGGGAGATGTTTTTTAGCTTTTAAAGGATAAAAATTGGTCTTCAAAATCAGGTGTCATGGTCAGCTGAAGTAAAAGTTCTGAAGCACATTTTTTCATCTGTTTTGATAAGATTAATATGGTAAAGTTGATGGCCACCAGAAGCTGTAAAATGAAGCACAAACCTATATGATATATCATAAAAATTATAACTCTTTAATTGTATTGTTGCATAGTTTTTTTTAATAATAAACAAAATATATATTTATTTAAATTAATACTTATATGAAGTCTGATGGAAAAAAGGAAGCAATAGCTGCTTTGCAGTCAGTTAAAACACTTTACATGGTGAGGACTTATTCCCTTTGAGCCAATTGGTTTATTATATATTCAGTGCCTGAGTGGGTAAACCAGCAAGAAAATTTAATGTCTAGGGACTACTTCATTCTGTTTGCTACCCTTGTAGAGAAGATAGCTCCTTAAGCAAGCCTGTGGAAAATATTTGTCACATTAATCTGTCAAATCTATTTCACAACTTATGTAGTTGAAATATACACGAGTTCAGTTGATGAGAAATGCAAAAGAATAAATCATGGAGAGGCTCAGTTAGTAAAGGGCTAAAATAAACTTGCCATATGGTCTGTACATATCTACATATATAGAAAACCTCTTTGCAGTCACTCAGGTCTTAATTGGAATTTGGACATCATAAACTCAGGTCAACTTCACCAGCTGCTTTAGGATGGAAAGTTTTGTCAAAATCATCCTTTGCTTTATATTTATTTCCTTTTATCACCAAAAGGGTATAGACTGGCATTGGTTCAAAAAAGGTTACATTTTTGTATATGTACATTTGGAATCAGATTGTGGAACTGATGGAATAAAGAGTCTTATACTTCATCTATATTTTGAAAGTGAATTAAAGAAATGTCAAGTCAAAATGGACATTTAAGCTAGAATACTGCAGCTGTCAATACATCAGAGACACTAGTCAGTGGCAGTACTATTTAGTAAACAGTAATTTAATTAAGTATATCAGTATGTTTGTGTAAAAATCAGATTATAGTCAATATTTGACTTTTTTTCTGAAAAGAGGAAGCATAAGGCTGATAAGAGAAAGTCATAGACATAATCTGTCCATGCATTAACTTACAACTGAATTTTTAAGTACTACACAGGCTGTTAGCTAAGCAATTTCTATTAGAGAAGGCAAATGAAAGCTTATTTCTTACTTTCAAATTGCAGGTGTATTTGAAATACACCTACAAGTTTGGTGAATACATTACAGTACTGACCTACTGGTTTGGAACTCCAAGAGACAGAAAATGTTTTATATAAATGGTCAGAGGTGGGAATAACTGGTAAAGTAATTCTGTTCACTTTGTAAAGCAATGACCCAGAGGAAGAGATGTGGAGTAGAGATAAAATTTCCTGATACTAAAAACCAGAGTAGCCATTGACAGAAAAAGTATAGTACAAAATTACTCTGATAATTTCAGGCCAATTGCCTGGACTGAAAATTCAGTTAATTGTTGAGAAATTTTCCTGTAGGTGGAGAAAATTTCATCCTAAAACCAAGAAAATATAATCTAAATTTCTGAACACAACAGAATTCTGAGAAGTGTCTGAGAACAATGACTAGAAAGAATAAACAAATATTTTAGTTGTTTATTTCCTCTACAGAATCATGGTGCTCAGTGTCGTGTGATGTACTGAGAATAAACTCCATAGACTTGACTAGTGACTTGGGAATCTTACTGGCTGTTCTGACTTCATCAGTTGGCTTCTCTATTCTGTACCAGCTGTATGCCTTGTCAGGATTTAATCACTGTACTTGGGTCCCAGTGACTGGTAAATCTAGTTGACCTCAGTGTATTGCACTCTGATATGCCCTTCTGGTATATCCTTCCTCTCTTTCCATCCTTCTCACCTGATAATTTTGTTACTTCTTTTACACCATACTAGAAAAACAAATGTTGGGCACTTTTGGTTTTGAGCTGTGACTAGATGCTTGTGGGATCACAGGGCAATTCAGGCTGGAAGGGACCTCAGGATAATATCCATCTTCTTGCTGACAGTGTGGTGAGTATCCAGGCTGGACTAGATTGCTCAGGGCTGATCTAGCCTTCAAAGCATCCAAGGAGAGAGAACACACAGTGTCATTGGGCAAAATCTTTCAAGGCTTTATTGTCTTTATGAGAAGGTTATTCCTAAGCAAGGTGGATATGTATCACTTGTTGAGTTTTGTGGGAGCAAGTTTCAGATTTTTCTGATTAGAAGACATATGGTTTCATTTGGAAACAGATGATCATATAAAGCAGCAGAGAGATTTCTGTGAGGGATACAAATCATTGCTTTCACAGGGAGTTCATGAGGCTCTGATCACATTGCAGTAAATTTTTGCTCCTATGAAGAATTCTAGTCATGTCAGTGGAGCTGTTGCATGGACATTTTAAGTTGGCAGCAGGATCTCAGTATTAGGCCCATAAAAATAATCTGAATTAAATTTAATTAACTCAACATGAAAATGTTAGCTCTATGAGGGAAAAAAAGAGAAGTAATTGTGATTCAGGGAAAAGTAGTAGAGTTAGCTTTTCAGCTCATGTTGAGGTAGATCTCAGGACTGCATGATGCTATGCCAAGCTATATCCTCAGAGGAATTGCTCTGCTTAAGAGAAAGCAGATCCTAAAGGCAAACAAAATCATAATCTGAAATGGGATTCCAACTGATAAGAGGGGTAGGAAGATCTGTTTCTTGGATATGGCTGCATTAAATGATGCAGAAATTTACACATTATTGTATGTCAGTGCCAGGAATAGTCACACTGAATAGTGTCATTAACACTGGCAGAATGTTACATCTGTTTTCATAATTAGAGACCATGTGATTAATTTTACCATCCTACATTCACAGAACAGTGAGCCTGAGTAATTTTGTGGCTTACATGAACTCATAACATGTAAAAAGGCCATAATACCTGTGGTTGATGAGCTGCAAATTTACACATGCCTGTCGCTGTGTGCCAGGCAGTCCAGCTCCCAAGTCACTATTTCATAGCTTTCTATGTAGGAAGGGATTTGCCTGTCTTTAGATATCAGGAATGAAACATCTGTGCCTGGGGCAGTCACACAATCAACATCTTCAAAAGGTGAGTCATTCTAAGATTTGTACTTTAATAACCATCTCTGGGGGAGATGAGTTTTCTTTTACCAATGCCTATCTATTATTGTTTGTTAGAGGAGAAAGAATTTTACCTTTCTCTAATGCATAATTAGACATCTAATTTGGATTAGGAAAGATAATTTCTACCATATTTTTTATCATTGCATTTTTAATGCATTTCATGTAGCCATTTCTAGCTTTTCAAAGGTGATCTGCATTTCTTTACCTTACATACAAATAGTCTTGCCAAGTGATTCAGATCTGTTTCTTTATGGAAATTGATAGATTCAACACAAGATAACCAGGATGATAAAGGGAACACAGAAATATGGAACCTTAAGATGAAAAAACTGAGTATATATAAAATTTTACCTAAAGGTGTTAAGATACTTGAAGAAATTGCTTAAGCCCTGTGCACAGCTAGGCCAGGGAATCTATATTACTGTTCTGCAAAAGAAACTGTAAGAACTGTTTAATTCTGCAGCTAACAATTTACTACCCACAGCCAAAGGTTGTAAACAAATATAAAGAACAGATAAGAAACAAAGCTGAATTTCAGCTGCAGTGTAGCAAAAGTAGTGTTCTTAACTGATGCTTTCCAGTTTCACTTCCTTGTGTTAGTTTTTTTAAAAAATATGAAGAATTACAGTTTATTATTTTTAAGGTTTGGTGTTTGTTTGTTTGCTTGTTTGTGTGTTGGGATTTTTTTGGTTTTCTTTACTTGACTTTTTTTTTTTAATGTTTTTACTGGAGGCCTCATTTGTAGCTTTGTCAGCTCACAGCCATAAAGTAGGAAAGCCAGCACTGAAGAATCCTAAATGAGAGTTAGTTGTAGAATATATTCCCTAGTCAACAAGGAGGGCTGGTCTGTGTCAGTTGGGTTTCACTCCTGACTCAAAATGTCATTAATATTGACGTGCTGGAACTGATGCTGTGTCTATAAAGCTTCACATACTGCAGTATTTCCTACAGCAAGGGTGGACAATATGCTTCTGCAGTCTTCAAGGACTCCCCAGGGCTCACATGAAGCCCTGATTCTGTTTCTTCTCTCCTGTTATTTGCCTGGCCTATTGCCTGACCATCTGCAGAGCTCTGTATTTATGCCACTATTCCATTTTGCTTTTCTGAGGTGAGCTTTAAGGAGAAGGCAGCAAGGTGAATTTAGCTTTGCTGCGTAATGTCTTAAGGTCTGTTGTTCAAATAGGGCAGCCCTAATCTAGCAAGCCAAATGAAATCCTACCTTGTATTAACTCACAGGCTGTGTAGCAAATACATAGCCATGAAAGGAAGGGAAAGTTCAGTGCTTTTAAGAGCCTTCTTGCACTCTGATAATGGCACAGAAAGAAACAGCTGTGGCTGTTATAGCTGTGGTTGTCTGATAGAGGAAAGAAAAAGTTCGCAGGTGAATGGAAGTGGTTTTATTCAACCAGGTGAAAAAACTCAAATTCACAGGCATACAAGATCTTCTAAAGTAAGTATATACACTGGGAATTTACATTTGAAAGAAAGAAAACATCTTGCTATTTCAAGTTATTTCTGTTTACAAAGGACAGAAAACCCTCCAGGTCATTGAGAATTGTGAGCATCAGAAATGTGTTTTAAGGTGCATATTAGAAGATACTTCCTGATACGTTTTAGCTATCAATAGAATTTGCATAAATTTGTCCCACATTACTTCCCTTTTGAAAACATAATATATATTGGGAAAATATTTATGGCTTTATCCCTCACACAAACAATAGTCCGTCTAGAATTCTCTGTCCCCATTTCTGCTCTAGCTATATTACAAAGACTTGTGGAATAAAGTGAATCTTTCTCCTCACTTGTACTCTTTTCCTTTGTCTGTGGCTGCCTCCAGAATACTACTTTGACAACACAGCTATGTTATCATGGAGATTTATAGGCAGTTAAATATGACACTTGACATTTACATGCCTCTTTTCTTTCTTAGATCTCAAAGAGAACTATGAAAAAGTTTAAACATTCTCATCAATTCATGCAGGGAAGAAAGTGAGATACAGTCAGAGGCAGAACTGAGAACAGAACCAATGCTTCTTATCTCTAGACAGGAGCTTGTCATTTTAGGCCAATTATATTATCTAGTTTGGTTTTATGGTGAAAAAACCCATATATCTGAGATTCTAGCATGCAATGTGAGAAAATGCATGTAATCATACCTTTCATTAAGAGTTTCTTCCTTGCAGAAATAGGCCATCTGAAAAGTCTTTTTCTGCCATGTACAGTCTGCTTAGAGCTTTTGCTCAGTGTTCTTCCTGAATAAACAAGATAGGAGTTTATTTTCATGTCTCAGCTTCTCAGTAAATTGCGAGTAGCAGACAGAAATCTTTCAGAAAGAAAAAAAAATGCTGAGGAACACATGAAGGGACTTTGTATCTCCTAATTCTATAACCTCTGGCTGTAGATCTGAAAATGTTTATGAGTGAAGATGTGATTTATGCTTTAAAGTAAGGAAAGGTGATAAAGGTGAATTAGATCATCCAGTCCATGTGATCATCATGTAAGCTGCAGTGGTAATTCTTTAATAAAGAATGAAATAATATTAAAATGATAGGAACAGAATTAACAGGGAACCCAAAAAGAAAGTAAAAATAGTAAATGAGATGGTTTTAGGAGACCAAACAGCAGAAAAAATTAATCCTTGAATTGTGAATAAAAAAAGGCTCATTTTGAAATAGAGGTTCCGAATTTGGTTTTGGGAGCTTAACTATCAAACAGTGCTGCAGAATTACCTCAGAAACAGCAGTTCCACTATCAGTAAACCACAGTTAGGATCAGGAGAAGATAGTCAGGAGACTGTATATGAAGTTCTTCCTTGACATGAAATCACACATTAATGTAATTATTGACACGAGTAGAGCTACTGCAGGTGACATAAGTGTTTCCAGTTATTCCCAATGGTGTCTTGTGTTTTTATAGACCTGTTTCATCATCAGCAGAGTGAGACTGATGTATGGCTCTTCAGGTAGCATTATGAGTTTTGTAAAATAAATATGAAGTTCAATTTTTTGCTATGGTGTTTGTTACATATCTTTTTAGGCGCTGCTCAGAAATGTTTCCATTTGGAGGAAAAAAGGCAACACCTCTCTTCCCAAACAAACTGAAAATTAATTTTAAAATACATTGTGTATAAAGAAGAAAGTATTAAATTAAATATTCTGGTTTTCAAAGCCAGCCTGAAGTGAAAATCACATGGGATTTGAATTCAAACTCTACACACCCAAGTTTCTGAACATTATAAAAGGTAATTAATGATAATCTTTCTTCATTCTATGCTGTTTAAGAGTGAGATGAGTTTCAAGCAGACTTAATTGGTGCAACTAAAGCAATTCATTTAAAATACTTGAACACAATAGTCTGGATTTTGCTCATTACTGAACAAAAGAAAGGTGGTGAGGAACACTCTTCTTTTTATTCCAGCATTAAAGGTCTTCCTTACTTTAGAATTCTCAGAATAACAACAAATCCCAACACCAGACATCTAACAGACCATGGCTTTGTCATAGCAACTAGAAGAATCTAGTCTAGCATTGGGAAAAGAAGTTTACCCTTTCAAATTACTGTTGTGCATTCCTGTATAATGGCTGCCTGACTGTAAAAGCTTCTCCTGCCTGGGCAGAGTGCCCCTGAATACCTATTAGAGCTCTGCCTTTCAAAGACAGGCAGAGTGGTTTATGTTGCTGTGTAAGCTGGAAATTCTGGTTCTTAGGTACATTACTTGACACTTCACTGTGTGAAGCTATTACTAATTAAAGAGCTTTGTTTTAAAAAGTTTGTGAATTTCATAAAAAGTTTAGAAAACAGTGTTTACACTTAATGCAAACAATCCAAGGTTAGAGTCAAAATACTTATTTATTAATGAAGCTTTGGGCTTTCAGGGCTTTTAGTTCCATTTTGTTCCCTCTTGATTACATGTGTGTGTTTAAGATTCTTTGTCTTTTCCTTTTTTCATTTCCATTACAAACATTACTAATTCCTAACACAAAATTAGCAATCTCTGCATGGTGTTTTTCTCTTAATAGATGATGTTGATGCTGCGTGACATGAGTTAATATCATTTCAATAATAAGTTAAAGTGCAGAAAATGCCTTTAAAGGGAGGTGACTGAACTACTTTAATGGAATCTTTTGGTAAAAAAAAAATATAAAGAAAATACAGGGAGGACAAAAAACAAGGAAAAACTAAATGAGAAACAGAAGAGGAAAACGGACATGTTAGAAGACATAAGAGACACATTTAGCACAGCCATCATAAAGAGTTTCTAGCAGAAGTCCATTTTTGCAAGTCTAGTGATACAGTTTGTCATCCTTTATTTGTGGGGAAAGGAGATTCAAAGCAGAATGAGAGGGTGGGCAATTTCACGAGTACCTGCTGACCTAATTAATAGCTTTATTAACATTATACCGTTTGGTAATATATTGTGTAGGTAAATGTGAGTTTATAAAATAGAAATGCAGAGCTAAGTATTTTTTCCACATTAAGCAAGCCAATTTATTTGTATTTACTTTTAAATTTTTTATATTATAGTTATGGAAGAACTTGGAAGGTTTTTATTTATTTTTCTCCTGGAAAAGGGATTGTATGGCATAGAAACCACTTTTTCAATACATTTTATTGCACCTAGATAGCCTTTTCTCCTGGGCTCAGAGGCAGGAATCTGAGAACATTATAACTTTAATAGGAAATATCAGGTATTTATAATAAGAATCTTGAGACCATCACTGTTCATTCAGAGATCCTCACTCACATACATAAACTGGACTGTTCTCTTCAGCAGCTATTGTTTCCTTTTCCAAATTCAATAAGGTTTCTGTGTTGATTATTTCCTAATGTCTTATTTTACTTATTCAGTTTTTCCTACCTTACATAGTCACAGAATAACCAATATCAATGCTGTTCCCTCAAAATCCTCCTTACTGTGTTTGCAAATTGAAGAATTTCATAATTTGCATGTAAGTGCACAATATTTATTTTTTCCCTACTGTAGCAAAAGTAGCTTTGATGAATAAATATCAAGGACAAGTTCTTCAATTTGCAACTATTTCTTCTAACTGAAATTTTTACAGAAATCCTGTGTCATATTGGTCTAAATGAGCTTTAAGTGTAATAACTGCTGTTTTGCATCAACAAAGACTAGGATTTTCCTCAGATTTTGCATGAAGCTTTAACTTGGCTAAAATGAAGTCAACACAGAAAGTAATGCCAGCTCTTGTCACTGTCTGCATTTTAACTTGGGTAGAAAGAAGGATGAGAAATCCAGTCAAGTGGCTTATGACACTGGCTACTGGAGTCAGATATTGTATTGCTTGTCTCCTGCTGCTTCTAGAAATACACATCTTGAACCACAAAAGCTGAGGCATGTTTTCTCTAGGGCCTGGAAGAAGAAGTGAAAAGTTGAAGAAAATGTTTGCCTGGGTTGCAGATGAGCTCAGTAAGCAGGTCATGTATTTTGAAGATGTACTTAACAATGGTAACTTTCTTAGAGATGCTCTAGAGAGTAACACTCTTCTCCCACACCATTTGAAGCATGAGTTAGTCACTTTGTCAATCAGCTCAGCACAACAAAGCACAGTGAAGGGTCACTGTCATTCAGTTTCTTGACACAAGTACAGGGCATGATTTGATGGCTTTCAGTAGTCACATGTGAAGTGAGTTGTAGAGGCAGAGGGCCTTGTAGATTTCCACTTTATCGTTATTCTCTAAAATGTGGTAGATAATTTCCAAAGAAAATATGCCAGTGTGGCTGTAATGCTGTTGATAACTTGTCTTTCATCTGTGAAATTGCTTTTAGACTTGGTACCTGCCTTGAACATAAGCACTGCAGCTTTGCTACTCTGCTGGACTCATTTGAAAGATACCCTGCTGCTGTAGCCTGGAAGAACTACTGTTGAATTTTGAAGAGTATTTTGGACTAAAGCAATGATCACTGAGGACCGGCATCAGAGACATGATATTTGCATAACAGCTTTTAGAAATACTAGTACAAAGCAAAACGTTGTAAAAGTGTGGATAAAAGGAACTTAGCACCAACCTATTTTAAGTACCTTTCAATGTTCAGCTGGCTCTTCTTTAGTGTCTGTTCTAATGATACCTACCCTGATTACACTATTTTTAATAGAAACATGCTCAGCTAATATCTCCAAAGCAAGCAGGTATATATCCCACTTAACAGGTTCATATACAGATAAGAGGGTGGCAAAACAAGAATTCAGATATCTGTCATCTGGGTTCATACTTACTGCTTGAAGTAAAAAGAGAACTCTGTCATCTCAAGCCAGAAAACATGCTTTCAGATTTATCCACTGTTTTTTTATACTATTTTAGAGTAATGTTTATCTTTAAAGAACCACAGGAACTTAATTCAGAGGGACACTTCGCACAGCTTTCAAAGTACACTACAATGTCTAATTGACCTTGTTACTTCCAAGGTGTGAGTGCAGATTAAGGAGAAAAGAAAAAGCTGAGCATGATGATTATTAACTACAATATAGGCATTAACCTGTTTACATGTTTCAGTAAGCAATGAAAACTTTTTGCCTTCTTACTATCATATATTGAAAAAGGTAGACATTTAAAATGTAATGGCTATTTTTTTTCTTATTTACCTCAATTTCTAATAGGGAGAAATTGGATTTTAAATGTTTTTTTCCTTTTTAATTAATCTTAAGAAGCTGAGGTTCTGGTACTTTTTGTTTCTTGTAGGTCATGAGCTGGAATATTTTCTGCAAATTATGAAATAAAAAATATCTGAGCTACACTACTTCCTTGTTTGTGTGTCCCCAAGTTGTCAGCAAAACTCCCTGAAGCATTCTCAGATGCTGAAATGGGAGGCTGGGATGTGAGGGGGAGAAGACAGGGAATCATGGAGAGCGGTAGGATGATATTTATGTGAACCATATCCTTGTGGAGCAGACATCCTTTCAAAAAAATTATCTCTTTGCCTGGATAATTAGTCTGAGTTTGAAACAGCAGGAAAAAAAATAGTACATGCCTAGCTTGCATCTGTCTGTTCACTTTACTCATGCAATGATTTAGGGACATGAGACACTCACTTTGTCTTTCTGGTTACCTGAAAATCAACTCATTATAGTTCAAGGAGGGGCAGCAGTTCTGTGGTTGCACACATAGGGCTTGCAGCAGTGATCTTTCTCTTTGGATATGCAGGGGTATGGATATATAAATCCAGTGCTGTTCTTTGCCATTGGAACAGCCTGCTCTCCTCAGATGACATTTCCCACTGTGTAGAGCAGCTACAGTTTCCCTTCGGGAAACACTTTGAGCTAAGCTACAGATGACCCTGTCTTTTATTTTGGTCTACCCACAGTATGCTGCTGGTCTCAAACAGGCAATAACCAGTGTGAACAAATGTTTTTTTACCTTGATATCAGATTTTTTGCCTAATAGGACTTTTTTAAAAAAATAAACAATAAAAGCTGCTCTTTGGTGGCCAGCTTATTTATTTGAGTTGGAAATAATGTATTTCTTTAATATTTGCTGTATGGTCCTGTAGATCCTGAATTCTAGGATTTGCCAGTCCAGGATGCTTTTAAAAAACAAACAAATAAAACTGAAACAGGTACTGACATCAAAATTATAAATTTGAAATATTCAGAAAAAGACATTAAATTCTCTCATTAAAATCATAAATATGTCTGAAATAAAAAAATACAAATGAAGTCAACTGAATGAATAATTTTTTCCTTTGTCTTTTTTCAAAATAGGTTTTATCAGAATTTTATTGGACTTTTCAGCTCTGGAGTCATCAGATTCACAGTAAAAGAATAAAGATTGGTAACTGTGTGGAACAGCATTTGTACTTCCATAGTGAAGATTTACCCATAGCTGAATCATGACTCCAGTAAGACAAGTCTGATGTGGGAGTGATTGCATTAGAAGTCCTTATACTGCCTTTTGTCTTGGATGTTGCATAACTCTTATACAGTCCAGCAGAGTGCAATCATCTCCAATGTAGCATTTTATATATGTTGCACAGGCATGAATTATTGCTAAAGCAGCATGCTTTCCTTCTGCATCAGTGTTCTTCCCGTTATTCTGAGCACTAGTCTTAGTGTACCCCATAGTGTCTACAATGTTTTGTGAAGTTTGCACTGTGTAAATGTAAATGGACAAAATGGAGAACTTTGCTGCAGAGTTTAAGGCTGGAGTGATGAAACAAACTGGTGTAACTCACAAAGGGAAATGTCTCTTTTAGTACTGGGAAACCTATGTTTCTCTGAAGCTGCCCAGAACAGATGTTTTCATATTGTTGTCCTTGAATCACAATTGATATTAAGGACATTTACTTTTCTTATCCATCAATTATTATAGTCTACTTTCTCTCCTTATTTCTAAATACTACTAAATTTCACTCAAAGATGGCTATATATATTCAGCCCTTTCATAATATCACTTTACTCAGTTGGCCACAGGCATGCTATCTGACAGTTTGTGGCAGAAATACTCCACATAATTGAAAAAGAGAAGGACCTGTACTGCCAGATGTTCTCTGACAGGTATTTCTCCTTAAGAGGGTGATTAATCTCATCCAACCTTTGCCATGCATAAGATAGGTGTCTAAGTTAGTTCTTTATGTTCTATTTTAAAAAGGGAGGAGAGGTAAGAGTCTTAAACTTATCTTGTTTTGGGCTCTATTAGGTTCCAGAAGTGCTTGCTGCTCTGCAATAAGAGGCCTCAATATCTGCTTGACCCTAGACACTGATTTGTTAAGCAGTTGCAGTTCGATAAGATGAAGTTCATAATCAGGCATTAGAGCGCTGTGCACTGAACACAGTCCTTTGTGACATGAATTCACTTTGCTAGTTGTTCAGCCTGGCCAAATAAAGAGCAATTACGATAAGGTACTAGAGCATCAAGACCAAGGGGATACTTTCAGCACTTCTCAGAAGCACTTGAGAACACAGACTCACTTGGTTATCCCCATTCTTCTGGCAGAGATTCTTGGAAATCGCATATAGTAGTTATAACCAGGTGAATCAGAAAGAATGATTTACCTTTGCATTATTATTGCAGTAATTTGCAATTTGAATTTATAGTCTTGGTTTTCATATCCAACTTTTGCTTTTCTTGCTTCTTTTATGTTCAGATTTTCTAAACTAGTCTCATATATATGTTTGGCTATAATGTCACATACAAAATAAAGTTGAAATATTTTTTGGAAGAGTATCCATAAGAGAAACTGTCTTCTGGCTCATATCTACTTTAATGACTCAGGTATCCCTGGTTTGATTTGAAAACATGGACATATTCAAAATAAAACATACTGATTTATTCCAAGTCTCTACTTGGACCTAGGAGTGGTGACTAAGCTCATTTGCATGTCAGAGTCCCTCACACTTTTCAGCATGGATTAATTGCAGGACTGGGTTCATTGCCTGAATTTGCATCTCCAGCTTAATAGATGTATTTAGAATTTCATTATCTATGTGCATTAAAAACCATGCTAAAATCCTTTATTACTAAAAAGAGTTCAAAGCAATGAAATTTTACATACAAATCCCTTGAGCTGTTATGTAAGTGCCATGTATTGCACAAAATTTAAATTAAATTATAGTAACAGTAAAGAGAAGTTAAGCGTGAAACAAAGAAATTTTCCATGCTAATTTAAATTTGTTTTCTTGTGTTTGTATATGCAAAGTTTCTTTGGAAAATGAGTTATTTCCTTCTTTGTCCAATGTTGACTTAATAGGTTTAACTTAACAGTCTTTAAAATTCAGATTTATGTTCTGGGGTTTCAACATCTATCTATTTGGCTCAAGTAACTATGCTTTATTTCCAAGTGTGTATATAACAGTGCACTGCATGAATACTTTACTAGCATGACACATAAATCTCAGATTTTGGATTTCTGTATTTGGTATCTCTTGTTTCTTGTCTAACAGCTGCAAATGTTACAGAAGATTTAGATGGAAAATATTTAACAAGAAGAAAACCTTTCCTTTTGCTTGGCCTTCTCAGAAGATTGCTTAATTTTTGTCTGCACTTCCACATTGTTCCTGTATGTATAAGTTTAGTGCTTTATATATGCATTATATTTGCACATACTCTCTTTTATAACATAACTATTATATATATATGCATACATATATATGTGTGTGTGTATATATGAAAAAATAGGTGTGACAGTTAGTTGCTCCTTAAATAAAATCCAGTAGAATCCTAGCTTGGTAAATGCCACACACTTCTTTATCTGGTTAAGATTAAAGTAATTTTCTCTGCTTTCTATGTGTGTCATAGAAATGGTTGATGAGATCCCTTTGCCTAAGTTAGATTTTTAAATGTTACAAGTCTATGTGCAAATTACAGTCTACCCCTTTATAGCCAATAGAGAGGAAATATATTAAATTAACTGGCTTATGGATGTGCATACTTTTATTAAATTTCAAAGATTCTGGTGTGAATAAATGAATTGCTTTCCATGTAACTGGGTCATAGAACTAAGTCTCTGGGTGGTTTTGATCCTATAGAACTCAGTTTCTGCCTCTTTACAAGATAATTCTGCCTTCTGCCTCAGGTGGGGTGGTATTTGCAGGCAGATTTGCAAGATAAGATTGATTGAAAAAGGAATTCACATAATACCTTCCTATCTTCTTTTCCTAAAACTGTTTACCCAAAATGTTTTTATCCTCATTCCTAGCTCAGATTTGTATCCAGACCATTAAGATATCTGCAGAGCTCTTGAACTCTGGTTCTAGTTAGAGATCTTTTACTGTTGGCAATTATCTGGAACAAACCTTTAAATACACTTTTACTCTGTATAATATGCTTTTGCAATATTGGTAAATACGCATATCTGCAAAACATAACAGTCTATCTTCATTCCATTTTACCCAGAGAAATAAAAGTTTTAAAGCCAAAAATGTTACTACTATCAAGTGACATACCTGTCAGATATTGAGCTATTCCTTAACTCCTGTTTTGTTGTTGTTGGTGGTAGTTTTTTTGGTTGGTTGGTTGGTTGGTTGGTTGGTTGGTTGGTTGGTTTTTAAAAATCTTTAAAATTTTTTTGAGATACCCTTAGATACAATCAGAATTTTGTCATGGAACATTTTTATTCTCTGGAACAAGTTAGTGCATATTATACTTTGAATTGTAAGGTAATTTCTTATCTCTCTGTATTGTAACTATTGCATTTTGGATTGTAATTATTTAATTTTTCATAATAAAATTTAAATTATTGAATACTTCTGCTTTTGCTTTCCATTATTTTTCAAGTATTCAATTTTAATTTTCAGTATTTAAGCTTAGGTGGTTCCTCCAAAATGCACACAGCCTTTTTTCCTGATAACTGTACTCAAAATTTATAGCACTTTCAGCCATGAGGTAGGAAAGAAGTGACATTTAGTATCAGCTTGATTTGAGTACTCATTCCAAAAAGCTTTTAGCTTTGATTGGCATGACAACAACATCAATTCTTATCCTTTACAGAGCTTGCTGTGCACTGAAAATGAAGAATTCCCATGAGTTCCTCTACACTTATGCGAAATTAAAAAGAAATGATAGAGGATGGTCCAATACCAGTAAGGTAAGGGAGTGTGTCCAATATTTTGTTGAATTAAATTCCCATATGCAATAATAATAAAATTATAGGTATTTAGGCTCTTATTTACACAAAACTTTAAATCTTAAACAGCAAACAATCTCAGCATTGGTTACTGACACTGTTATAGGAACTTAGTCCCTTCTGGACTCAGCAGATGAATCATAGAATCATGGAACCATAGAATGGCCTGGATTGGAGGGTACCTTAAAGATCATCTAGTTCCAGCCCTCCTGACACTGGCAGGGGCACCTTCCACTACACCAGATTATTCAAAGACCTATGCAACCTCACCTTGAGCACTTCCAGGGATGGGGCACCCACACTTATCTAACAACCTATTCCAGTGCCCTTTCACCCTCACAATAAAGAATTTGTTACTAATATCTAACATAAATGTGCCCTTTTTTGGTTTAAAGCCATAATCACTTGTCCTATCACTACATGCTCTTGTAGAATTCCCTCTCCAGTTCTCTTGTAGCCCTCTCTCAGTACTGAAAGGCTGCTCTAAGGTCTCCTCAGAACCTTCTCTTCTCCAAGCTGAATAATCCCAGCTCTCTCAGCCTGTCTCCACAGAACAAGATGAATGCCTCTACAGTTTGATAATTTCTTTCTTCTAATAGATTATTTCTGTATTTATTCACAGGGTTGTGAAGATAGTCTATATATAGGGGTCAGTAACAAAGGCTAATATGTCCTTAGAAACATTACAAGGCAGAACTTTTTGGGACTAGAAAGTAAAAATATTTTTGGGAAAGTATTTTCACTGCTGTTAATAGCTGATAGCTTATTTTAGAAATTTTCCAAATATATGAAAAAGGAATTTATGGCTAAGAGATCTAAACATATGTGACAGTTAGATGCTGCTAGGTGCCAGTTGTTAGCAGACACCTGCTTATGAGTGTCCATTGCTGTAACTGAATGTAACTCCAACTGAGTATGTCTTTAAAGCTCTGCAAAAGATTTATGGCACTATTTAATTCTGCCCTCTATCTCTATTTTTTTAATAGCCTGCTGTTTAATCTAAACCAGCTATTATTTTTTCATTAATGTGCTTACTGCTAGGCGACTGAGATTATCATGAGTATCTAGCCTAACTAGACAGGAAGTAATGATTTTGTTTTGTTTGTCTGGGGCAGTTTAATGTTTTGGGGCTTTTTTCCCTTTAGTTAGGATCTCTTATGAGTGGTATCCTGGGGAACCAGAAAGAATAAACATTAAGAAATAGCTTTTATAGAAACAATAACTACAATGTATGCATGCAAATAGTCATAGACTCTTGCTGTTGTGAAGCAACTAATTCCATTATATATCTGCATCTATCTATATCTAATCTATATCTATATCTATATCTATATCTATATCATCTATATCTATATCTATATCTATATCTATATCTATATCTATATCTATATATCATCTATCTATCTATCTATCTATCTATCTATCTATCTATCTATCTATATTTATATCTATCTATATCTATCTCTATCTCTATATCTATATCTATATCTATATCTATATCTATATCTATATCTATATCTATATCTATATCTATCTATATCTATATATCTAATCTTTATTGACATCTTTCTATATCTCTGTCAATATCTCTATCTCTATCTCTATCTCTATCTCTACCTCTATCTCTATCTCTATCTCTTTCTATATCATCTATATCTATATCTATATCTATCTATCTATCTATCTATCTATCTATCTATCTATGTGTCTATCTACCTCTCAACCTTTTTATAATAGCATTGAAACAGAAATCTGCTTAGAATCATACTTACCTGTGCAGGCTGCTAGGTCGTTGCATCATCAGAGTAGATGGGAGTTGATGAATTTGATCACTGACCTTCACCAGTTTTGAGATTTACTAGCTTAGTCCACTATACAGGCTTCCCTCAAATAGTCCAATATTCAGAGCTTCCCTCAAGGCAAATGAGTTGTACAGTAAAATTATTCTGGGATTCCTTCATTATTAATGAAAAATTTACTTTCAAACTGGAACAGAAGGGAAGAATGGATGTTTTTATATGGCTAATGTGGTATGTCCATACCAAAACCAAACCTGATTTATCTTTGCTTCTTAAACAAATGATACTCTTTTAAACAACTTTATTATCCGATTTAGTTCCACTCATTAACCTAATTTTTATTGCAAGGATAGGTACCATCAGTGAGTTCATGTCTTTACACAGGCAGTTCTTAAAAACTGATGGTGCATTCATTGTTTCTCATCAGACGTACCCTGCTCGCTAGGATTTTCATAGGGGTCTCTTGTTTCTATCCAGGATTTTCTGAGGGCAAAAAACCACATGTATTTGTGCTGTGCACTGCATGAACAATGCTTGTACAAATGACAAATTGTGTGTCCTGTCATGGTAGATTTACTGTGTTTATTTGAGCCATGTTCATGCAAGAAGCTCAGAGGCTTCCTCATGGTGCATGCACTGTGCAGGTGATACATTTTCCCTTTCACCCTTAAGTGACAATGGCATTTATCAGAACATCCTCTTTATCTTCATAGACTTTTTGAGACACTGCAACCTTTGCTAGTCAAGGCAAAGAATTAGAAAAATAGAACAAAATGGCAGTATCATGTAATAAACTAAAGGAACATCAATATCTTAATCTTGAATATGACATTGCCTCTCTCTGTGCTTTATTTGCATTACATTTGCCACCAGAAAAATGGTAATCACAGCTCAAGTTATCTTGGAAATGTTAATTATTTAAGACTTGTGTAAGTGCTTTCAAAGATGTCAAAAAGTATATTATATGGGTTAACTTGTTTATTTATCTTTCTCAAATTATAGGATAGGAGGACTGTCAAGAAATAAAGTTTTCCAACAACTGTAAAAGGTCTAGAGAGGCCATGTAAAATATTCAGGGACAATTGTTTAAAGTCTCAAGCAATAGGTATCTTTATTTGTCTCAATAAATCCTTTTGCAGCAGAGGTCAAACACACAGAAAGTGCCTCCTCTGCACTTCTCACTTTGGGGGCACTTGCCTCCTTCTTTATCTTCTCTTTTCATGAGGCCTTTCCCTCTTTTTTGTACTATCTTTGTTGTGTCCTCCTTGTGAATTTCTTACTGTTACAGTTTCAATATTTTCATTTGTTCCAGCAGCTTAAATAGAAAATATTGGGGTCAGCCTGAGGTTGCAATGCTCTTTCTTATACAGAACTTGAGAAACAAGATTGGCCTTTTCAACACTTGCTTCTACATTTTCAAGGGCCATGAAAGGGGATTTGTGCAGACCTAGATGACACTTCCCTGCTTAGTAATCAGTCTTTTTCTTTGCTCTCTGTGAACAAAGCAAACGCCTCGTTGGCTGCAACTTCAAAAATCTGTAGATAGTTAGAACAGGGAACTACAGTTTAAATAATTTTTTCCCCTGAAGATCTAAAATCTTCAAAGATAATTGATGCAGTATTGTTTATTGTTAACTACTTTCTTTTTGAAGTAATAGTAATAATAATAATAATGATTCAAATTTACACTAAAGCAAAACTCACCATACAAACACTCCTAGAGTTTGAAGGAGGGAAGATTGGAGGAAAGAGATTTTTGAATCTTCATAGGAAAATGAGGCTCTACGGTCACCTTAATGACCTGACACCTAAATTTTCTTGATTTGCCTATTCTGACTTAGGACTGAATTTGGTTTCCAGCTTTGTAAGGAACTGGCTTAAACAAGATACAGTAGTGATGAATTCATTCTTTCCTGTTCTTTTATTTATCTTTATAAAAAATATGAAACATTCACTGCAACCAAGACTCCTCAAGGTTCTATCTGCCACAGAAGGTGTGAAGGTCCTGCAAGCCAGCAGTTCATTTCCAAATTTGTCAATATATATTCAGGTAATTAAGAAAGAACAACAAAAACAGGAACTGCTGAAAAAGTCCTGCCTGGGTCTGTCTTTTTGGTTTAGTGTTTCAGGCTCTCATCCTCAGACATAGGCTTGAAATTATCTAGAGACTTCTGGAACGCCTATTTTTGTCTTTAAAAGTTTGGTTTCTCTGCTCTTAATAGTATGTGTTGAGAGATCCTGTTTATAGGTAAGACAAAAGCTTTTCATCTCTCTCAAACAGGAGAATAAAACAAACTGATGTCTACAGGAACGCAGTACAGGCAGGGCTGTCAAATAAAAGGGCAACAGCATTACCAGCTCATGTAAGCAAAAGAATTTTTTTCCTGTTCTGGAGCAAACCAGTAAGAAACAATGTTAAATTTATTTCTTGCTGGCCTAAACCAGATAAAAAAGAAGATTTCCCTTTTTTTTGTTTTTTGTAGAATAAAACACCATTACTTTCTGTGATGATGGTCAAATGAATTTCTTAGGAAAAGCCCTGCCCAGCACTTTTCTGTGGCCATCTGAGTGTCTCTTTTGGAAAAGCTGACAAACTCTACTAATACATCTTGTGTACCACTCCAGTCAATGAGTAGATGCTTAAGAACAAGAAGTCCTGCTATTATAATTAATGGGGAGAATATATTTTCATGGGGACACTGGCATTGCACCAGTGTCAAAACCATGACACCATTATATACAGATTTTTCATCAAGGAGGGTTGAGTTGGAGATTAATTTAGTAAACTGCCCATGTAAAGATGATGCATTCAAAGGTGAGCTGGCTGCTGTCATTAAAAGGCCACTATCATCTTTCAGCAGTTGTGATGTCCAGGGCAGTACTCCAATACCTTGAAAAAATCAAATCTATTCAGTCCCAAGGAAGAAGAATTCTGGCTGCGTACTAGGCTGCATCCAAGAAAGGCAAAAGCTCCAGGAAGGCAATTGTTCTTTTTATGCTCTTTTCAGCATATAGGAGGAGGCCTGTTGGAGTCTTGTGTCCAGCTTATGGCTCACAGCTCAAGGGAGATAATGACAAACTGGTGAGTTCAGTGGAAGGCTTCTAAGGGGAATGGAGCACTTGAAAGGCTGAAGGACTAATGTGGATTTCATGGAGCGATGGAATTTTTAAGTAGATACAGAAATATATTAAAATCATTGCAATCAACTTTGGTGACACTTCAGAATAAATGTTCGTAGAGCTGTAACACTTCTATGTGCTTTGAAGTATGCAGGTGCTACCTAAGTAATTGTACAGAAAATGTATTCACTTGGCTCTTACTCGAGAGCCAGAATCCTGCGGCACATCAGGACAATGACATAACAGGATTAGGACTTTCTCAGGCTACTTCTTATGCAGAAATGTGTGTAGCTGAATTCTTCCTTCTGAACAGAGTTTCAATGATATCTGATGTTACATCTGCTGTTGCCATGGTTTACTGTAAATGCTAGAGTCTGAACCAAGTGGCATGTTTAAAAAAGGAGGAGTGTACTATATTTTTTAGATTTTAATCTCAGATCAGTGAAATTCCATTAGTACAGTTGTTGCTGACATGATAACAGAATGATTTGTGATTCTGAACCAAATTCATTAGTTCTTTTAAACAAACTGCAACAGGTAAAGACCCATCACTAGCATAAACATGTACAGAAAGTTAAAAGCAGTCAGTCTGAAGGTCAATTTTTATTTGGCCTTATTTGGCAAAAAATGTATGATTTCCCCCTTTCTCCAATGATTTTTCTATCTTTGTGAGAATTTTTTCACAAAGATGAATGTGAAAAATTGAAATGTGGAAAATTGTCCTAGAATCTCAGAGAGATATGTGGAAATTTGTCTTAGAATCTCAGAGAGTATAAATTGTCCTTGATTTGCTAGTCTATAGTGATCTATCCCACATTTTTTTTTCCTCAGTAATGACAAGTAATGTTAAAAGAAGAGGAACATGAAATGATAAACATTAATTCCTTAAAAATTCAAGTAAATATTTTAACTGAAAATAGGCACAGTTTTAAGTGAGTTCAGATTCACTACTTTTCAAGGCAGCTGTCTTTTGAGACACTCAAACTTGAAGCTTAAGCCAAAATTTATGAGAAATGGAAATTTTGGGTTCAAAGAAAATAATAATCTAAACAGCCAAATTCTACTTCACTCCACAAAGTGTTTTCACCCCTATATGTCAACTGCATTTTTAATTTCCAGATCATTGCTTGGGTATTTTTAATTGTATTTCAGAAAGTTCTAAGACAGCAATCAGCTATAAAATACAACAACTAAGAGCATTCTTTAACATGAGGTGTTTCCTTACAACATGAAAACTCCTTTTGAGAAGCTATTCAGTGCAGGCTCTTGGATTGAGGGTATGGACATAGTGAATTGATCTGCCATTCATCTTCAATATTCTGTATATGCACTAAAATTTCAATGCATTCGACGTAAATTTTATGTATATAAGACCTTTATTCTTCTCCACTCTCGCTTTCTCTTTGTATAATAAAGAATATACTCTCTCTCTCAACAACTCAGGTTGATATTAGATGTGAGAAACAAGATACTTTTCATATGTGCTCAGAGTACTGCACATGAAACACTGGAGAAATCATGTCTCCTTTTCCCCGACCCCCCTAAATATTTTCAGTTTTATAGGCAGATCAAAAAGTTTTCTGTATGCTTTCATCTCCTAATTTTTGTCTACTGGCTTGTCCTGTTTTCATATTCATTGATAATCACAAATATGAGGTGGTGCAGAAAATAAAAGCACAGTTGTTTCAAAGCAAACTTCAGTAAAAGATATTTTTAATACCTTTTCCCCTCACCCCTGTCCTTTGCTGTACAATGTAATAATAAATGCAGTTATTTATTTTCTGTGAGAAGAGGAAAATGCCTGATCTAATAACAGTCCTTTCCCAAAGGTATCTTTATGGTCTTCTGGTAAACAGTCTGCTGACCCAAGAAAAATAAAGTGAGAATATGACCGCTGTTATAAGCAGTAGAAATATTGGAAATTAAAGTGTAATTGAATGTCAAGCTGCCAACTAGATTTAACTCCATTCACAGCTCTTTGGGATTGTGATCATGACAGTTCTCCCAGCTATGTCCTGGATGGGATGAACCACTATATGTCTTGTTAGCCCTTACCCTAATTCTTACACCTAGACACTTTACCCTATCATCACCATCATTAAACTCTGAAGAATCAAAGGTTACCCTGTTGCCTCTTTGTCCTTGCTTATCCCTTCTGAACCCTTTGTAGCCACAGCAGCCCTCCACTTGTGAGTCAACCACCATGTTTCTGTGGTGACTTCTGTACTTTCCTGTTGCAGAGAAGCTTCCAGCTCCTCTACTTGTTTTGCTCATTCTATGTGCATTGGTGTAGGTGCACTTCTGCTAGGCTATTGATGCCACCACATTTGTGGGGGAGAAGCCTGGATTTCTGTGTGATCAGCCTTGGGCATTTCCATGGTTTCTAACAAATGTATCTATGCTCATCTGTGCTCAGTGGAGAGATGCAGCTGAAGAGGGTAATACACTCTGCTGGGATGACTAAGGAAATCCTAAACAAGCTTGAATTCAGCACTTTCCAATGTCCTGTTTTTCCTGTTTTTGACCTTATCACCAGTTTACTCTTGCTGCCTTTCCATTCCATTTCATCTAAATCCTCAATGTGCAGCCCCCTGGACTTCAGCAGGAGGAAGGGACACTGCTCTCTGCCACTATGGCTTTGTGGTAATATCATGCTCCTACCACAAATATTTGGGATTCCTTTCTCCTGTAGAGGTAAACTTGGAGTTAGTCCTTCATCTTAGCATCTGGCTGATACCTTCCACCCTTTTTCCAGGAAGTGATTTTGGAGGCTAAAATAAGGTGGTAGAAGGATTTGTGTCAGATATTCTTTTAATTTTTCTTTGTTCTGCAACACAGACGGTAAAAAGCTGTAACTTGTGTGTTTGCATTGTTCAGCTGTTGGTACTTTGATTCAACAGAAGCTTCCTGTTGGAGGGAGGGAATCTACCTTCCCAAAAGTCAGCTAAGAGAGGTCTACTGGACAGAAACATCAAGAGTAGATGAAGAAGAGACAGGGTGAGTTGGAGTTTGCAGTATAAGCAGAGACTAGGAGGGCATTGAACAGGGGCCCAGACTTCAGGGGACCCGGAAACAAAATATTTTTCCTGTTGCTTTGAGATGACTGTGTAGAGTTTGGGAACCCAGGCAGCCAGTAGAAGTCACTGGAGGAAGGATAAGGAAAAGATGCACTGTACATAGAAACAGGGAAATTAGAGTACTTAGAAAAATATTTGTCTGATAAAATAAAATATTCCTTTCAGGTAGTTGTAGAGAGCTATAAAGTCCTCCCTCACTCTTATCCAGGTTGAACAGCCCCAGCTCCCTCAGCCATTCTTTACAGGATTCTTGTTCAAAACCCTTCATTGACCTTGTGGCCCTTCCCTGGACACTTATGAGATAATGCAAGACCACTGAGTTCTGTGCAAACTTTGTGTTGTTTGGATACTGCTAAGTAGCAAAGGAAATGGAAATTCTTTAATTTCTTATCCTCATGAGTCAAGATGTATTAAAGATTTGTGATATACAGACATGACATGGAGAAAAAGATTCATGGCCAGTGACTATTATTGAAGCATTGTAAATTTAACCAATACTATATTCTTCAAACAACAGTTTCAAGTGTTAAAATTTATATGCATATGTGAAATTTACATTAGGGTTTATGTGAAAATAAAAATTTCTCTTTAAGTTGAATGTTAAGTTTGCATCGTTTTAGAATTATAGCAAGGAGAAAAATTATTTTATTAGCCCTAGAATTTGTTTTGTTAATATTTTGTTGAGAGTTATTAAGAACTACTCAATATCAGAGAAAGCTGATAAATTCAGAATAGATTGCTTGCTTATTTTCATCAATCTTTTAATAAAGCTTTCTGTTGCACTGAGGCTATTTATTTGACTAATACACTCCAGATCTAGGTGTAAATTTTGTTCCTAGGCAATATGCTTACTTGTCCTTTGCCATTTTCTTTGCCTTAGTTCAAAGGAGCTTATTACTTTTGCGTATGATTTCAGTGCACTGTAAAATCATATTAATCTATTTTTGAGAGTGAGTAAATGCTCTCATCTAAGTTGTGTCATCCACTGTCATGACAAAATTGTAATATAACAAAAGTAAAAGCTAAAACAGTAAGGAAAAAGCAGAGCAAAAAGGAAACTTTCACAGTTGCTCCAAAAATGTTCCTACTGAAGTGGAGTACAGCATATTCCTCGTGTACTTTTTTTCCCCCTTGCATTTTCTTTGTAGCTGAGATGTAATGCCATTCATTTCTCTAAAAATCATTGCTAATCTGATTTAATGATTTTGTGATGTCATTTATGTTACTGTGCCTGACATTGACATTAAAATCTTTTCTGTTTAGAGTTTCGCAAACTGAATTTTGTGTCTTGTTGGTCTCTATAACATAATTAAAAATGTGTAAAATAGGCCAGAACCTTTTAGTCTTTGATGGATGTTTAGAACTAGGAAATGAGATATGACCTGGATGATACAGAGTGGAATTCAATAGAGTTAACAGAGCTGAAGATGGCTATTTGAAAGAAAATTAAAGAACGTTCATTTCACATATTATGTTTTAATAAAAGATGAATCTTGGCTTTGTGTAAGTCAGCATAGATTCATGAATACTAAGAGAGGTCTGTGGAGCTCTGGCTGTTAAATAAGAGCTGTCAGAATTAGCAGCTTCAACCTTTTCTTTGTCTTTCAGATGAAGTGTGTGTGATGGTAAAAAACAACGAAACCTGTTATTTGTATTTCATTTTATGATTGCATTACTATTTTAAGGCAGATACTCCAGTCTGATTTCTTCATAATTTGTTCCAGGTACAATGGTTATAAACTGATTAAGTGATGCAATTTAACACAAATCAAGTTTCTTTGGTTTTGTGTTGTAAGCAGTCTAAACAAATTGCATAACAGTATCAAAGGTGCTTAGGTTCATATTATGCAGCAAGTATCCAGATTCATGATTTAGAGAAGAGGTCCTCTTTCTCATCCTGGATATTCAAGGCCCATTTTGAGCTTATTTATTCAATTCTATACTAGGCTAACTGGCTGAAGTTTGCAATTAGATGATGGAAGCTCTGAGTTATAAGAAATGATAATGTTTAACTAGAAAATATATTCTGATATTAAGCTGTGATTCTGAGTGAGGCATTTAAAAGAAGCAAAAAAAGAAGCATATTTTTCTAATTCTGAAACTGCTATTCTAGACCCTCTTTTTCTTGTTTTCACATTGATTTCCTGCTTTCAAGTTTCTGTATTACTTTAAATGTTTGCAATAGCTATCATCCTCTTTGAGTCTAGAAAAGGTTCTCCAAAAAACTATCAGTAAATCAAAATGGTGGCTTTAAAAGCTACTTTTTTACAGGCATTATAAGATTTAGAACAGAGCAGAAAATAAGATATTTTTCTGGTAAGCCATGATTATGCTAAGATGAAGTCTCTTAGACAATATTTTTGAGTAATCCAGTATTCTAATTCCATTTTTATCCTGTTATCTCAGCACCACTGCAGTTCTTACCTTTATATGTACTATACTCAAGGCCATATCATGATGAGCTAACTAGTTTAAAACAAGAATCTGATTGCTGGACATAAAACTTGTTTCCACTGTTTTCCTTTTCTAGTCTCTGCAACAATTCTTTTTTCTGATTGTTCCATATCTCAATATTAATTCTGGCTGTAATTCTTACAAGTATTTTAAACAACTCTGCAATCTAACTGAAAAACCTATGGCTAATTTTGCCTTGGGCTTTCCTTTTGTTTTGAGAGTGAGTTTATGAAAGTTTTCATATGGTTGAGAAATTAAATGCCAGCTAACTGTGGTTTGTTCTTGTTTTATGTAGTGGTGTGCAGCACTCTCCATCCATCTAGCAGCAACACTGCAGATACATTTTCATTCTGGTTTTTTACTGCTTGGATTCTCTCTCTCATGGCTGTTTGAGTGAGTGGCTGCATGGTGCTGAGTTGCCAGCTGGTGTTAAACCATGACAAATTTTAATTCACCTTCTGGCTGGCTGATGCTGATAATGATATTTAAACCAAGAAATCTTGATTGCAGATTTTCTCCATTTCAGTAAAGGAACTTTTTTTACAGTTTACCCTATCTTTCTGTCTCTTGCTAGAGGTGTGGTCTCAATGGAGTTCTAGCCTTTCCCTTCTGTAACTGCTGCTTGGACTAGTGTGGAGTAACCTATGGAATAATTGCTGCAAAAAATGGAGTGTGGCATTTAACATCTCTGGTTTTGATGTCATGGACCTGCATGTCTTTTGAAAAAAATGCAGGCTGCTAGTCTTTGATCCTACAAACTCTCCCACATGAGTTACTCCTGGGTTTAAAGGCCTTTAAGGGTGACAGGTTGATACAGGATTAGCATATAGATATGAGTTTTCTGTGTTCTGACACTTATCTTTATTATACTGGATCTTACCCTGGCATTTTTCCTTGCTGTACAATATTCCATAGTGCATGGAAAAGTGCCAAGGTAAGATCCAGTCCAGTTAGGACTAAGATGTGGGTGCCAGGATAGAAAATTGTTGTGCCAACTGTCAGAGACATATCAGCTTTAGTGAAAATGTCTGAGAGAAGCATCTTGGGTAGCTTAAAAGCCTTATAATTATAAGGCTTTAGTATTATAAAATGTAAATTTTATTTTTTTTTACATTTTCAGTAGAAAACAAAAACCATAAAAATTTATGCATTCAAATGCTTTAATTAGATGTATAAATGCAATGTGAAGAGTATTACAAAATATTTTGGGACTGCAGCTCTAGGAGGTATCAGTTTAGGTATGTTCCCCCAGTTTGATTACCTATTATCTTGAATTAGCTTTCTCACTCTCTTGCTAAACTCAATATCTAGGTATTAAACAAAAAAAAAATTAAAATGCATTTATTACTGTTTCTTACATTATTGAGTCATGAAGACTTAAGGAAAGAACAGGACAACCATCAGGGATATAATCTAATTCCTTTATTTAAGTAAAAATCACACTTAATTAGAAATCAATTTCTCTCCTGCATCACTTTCTTTAGGAAAAAAAAGGTAAAATATGTTCACTTTCTACTAAAATCATCTGGATTCCTGGGTTTGATTCAGCATTCATTCTATATGCCAGGAATTAAAGATTTCTCTATGTAATCAGTGTCATGCTCTTTTTATTCATAACAAGATAAAAAGACCTAATGCAAAATGAATTTTAATGTGGTTCTTCAAAGGATGTAATATGCTACTAGTTGAAATGTAACTTGCTACATCAATTTGGAATTTATGTGTTAAGACTAGGGAACAATGACACACTACTTGTGCTCACATTATATCAAGCTGTACCACATTCACACTAGATACGTGGTGAATTAATCTGTTGCAGTTTTTCTACCAGCAAATAATGATTACTCTAAAGCCATTATGATTTCAGCCTTTTCCTGACATTTGTTGTAGTCTCAGTGACATGCTATTACCCTTGTCACAATTTGGTGTAAAACATCTCTCATTCAAACACCATTCATTACCCTTGGGCTAGACTCACATTCAGTACATGTCAGTAAAGGGGCAGGAGGTCAAATCTCAGTAAATTAGCTGTCCTCTGTGAAAAAATAACTCATCTCAGAAGATAATTTACCTTTAAACAACTGCAAGATTTCCACTTCTGTAAAGTTAAATTCAGTTTGGGCTGTATGCTGGAAGACCTGCTTGCAAAACATGTTTACACTTTTTAATGTTTCCTGGGTTGTCCCCAGGTGCCAATTTGTGCATACTGATCTCTGTGTGACATGGTCTGAATGCTTAGTCCTATAGTCTCAATAGCACTTCTCAAGTCAACAGCCTGAACTACCTTTTGATTCTCTTCTTCCACTAGTGTTAGAATGTGAATTTTTTTTGGAAAAATATAATCTCTTTATTTTATAAATCATCTCTTTCTGTACCAAATGAAATCAACTGTTCTTTGATTTTCATCTTTGAAGCCACTTTGTGTTAAAAAATACTGTGGTTTTACACTCTGATTTTAATCCTATCAATGTAATATATACAATGGGCTCAAACTGGAATTTTATGCACTTAGTTAAGTAGTCCTCATTAAATATATATACATTTAAATTGTGTATTACTTCTCGGCCTGTAAAGTTGATTTTATAGTGTGGCTGTGCCTAAGATTCTTTCTCTGAAAGACCTGGGTGATGCTTCAAAGAGTCTGTTTCACTGAACTTGAGTCTGTAGCATAATTTCTTGCTTGGTGGCTTGGTTTCACAATGTGTTGGAGTCCTGTTCAATTTCTATATGGGGAGAAGCTCAGAGTGATTATGTTCAGTGATGATATTACATCTGGATCCTAAATTTGGTGCTTCAGTCCCTATGTTGACCCTCAATGCTGTTGATGTTGAGCTTGGAGTGTTTTTGATAACAATTCTCCAGAGACACTTTTCTTTCCACTTGCACAGGCTCACATTCAGTGATCCCAGACAACCCTTTGTGAAGGCATGTAATGTAATAAACATAAGGGGAGGAACTGATGTTCCTGCCAACTCTCTGTTCTCAGACTGGGTCTAGCAGATATGAAAGGAAAACACTGTGACGTCTGAACTCTCCAAACAAGTCTGGTCTTCTGTTAACTGAGCAGGAAATCTTGCTACTTAAGTATTATATTGTAGGCTTGTGGTCTTAACTCCCTTGGGCAAATTTTAAAGGAAGAGAGTTGGTTTTGCTAAGTTTTCTACAAAGATACTAAGGCATTCTCTACGGAAAGTGCCATCTCTGTACTTCTGAATTCTTGGCTGACACAGGGTTCTGCTGGTCTCCTAATGACCTATGCTGTGTCTCAGCTTTGACCACAGAACAAGAGGCCTCAGTCTTAAGCTGGGACAGGGGATGCTTAGGCTAGACATTGGGAAAAATTCTTGACTGAAAGAGTGATTGGGCACTGGAATCATCTCCCAGGGATGGGCAATCACTGTCCCTGGAGGTGTTTAAACAAAAGACTGGACATGGCACTCAGTGCCATGGTTTAGTTGGTGAGGAGGTGTTAGGTCATAGGTTGGACTAGATGATCTTGAAGGTCTTTTCCAAGCTAGTTTGATTCTCTGATTCTGTAAAAGGTACATATCTTTGTTCAGAAACTCCTGCTAACTCTCAGCAGTCTTTTTCCAGATTGCTCTTTTACAGGACTGTTTCTTCCTCTGTCTTGAGGATAAGTGGCTTGCCCAATGAATCTGAGCACCAGAGCCTTTCTTCATACAAGCTGTGACAGCAGTCACTTTTTAAAGCTAATCATAAAAGATCCTTATGCCTTTTTCAGGTTTGAATCTTCAACACTTACAATGTATAATGACTTCTTATAGTCTCATTAAAATCAAAGTAATTTGGGGGAGAGTTGGTGAATTTGAATTCCCTTGATACAAACCACATCCTCATTCCCTGGGTTTTGACTATTCCTATGAGATTAGAGAGGAAAAAATCCAAGCTCTTTATAAAAAAATATTGCATCTCATTAAAAAAAGAAACAACAAATAACAAATTTGACTCCAACTTTTACCATTCTGTAAATTACATTTATATTAAAAAAACAATTGAGTGAGTCACAGAGACTTGAAAATCAAGGTTCACAGTGGAACCTGATAGCTATTCTACAATGTCTTTAATCAGTTTTAATTTTGTCCCCTAAGTGATCTGTGAAGGTCTTACGTTTATGGGAGGCTTGTAGGTATGGGTTTTTGCTGTTGCTGCTAATCTGGAGCCAGAAATTGTTGTGTGTAATTAGGGATCCACAGGTAAGGTGAGATTTTGTGTTCATTGAAAGGGACTTAGCAGGTATTCATGTGGTGTGACATAATTTTGTTCATTAGGATAAGAAGCTTAAATTCTTTCACTGTAATCACCTCCTCATGAAAAAGAGCTAGAGCTCAATACCAATTGACTAGAAATTTACATGGCCCTGCTGTTGAGCACTGAGTGTATTTGGTTCTACATTTTTGTCTAAAAACATTACATTTTCCCACCTCGTGCAAGTTGAATGCATTTATATTTTAAAGAAACCACTCATTTTAGACCAAAATTCCATACACATATTATTTTCTCATATGTGAATTTACACATATTTACTTGTAGCAAGCCAAATACAGTTAGAGGAAATGCTGGCCGAACTGTAAGTAACGATATAATGGAAGCATACTTCCAATAATATAGTGTAAGCATAGAAGAAATGCCGATGTGATGTTTTATAGATTGATTTTTGGAAAAGCATTTCTTAAAACATAAGGAGGGATTAAAAATCTCACAAGTCTGTAGAACTAACAGCCAAAAAAGTCATATAGACTAGCCACTAAGAAACAAAACAAAACACAACAGCCAAGGTGTTTGAAAGTCAGCATCTTGCTTATTGTTTTTTGGTGACTGTCATGTGATAAGAGATGACCAGATCACCATCCCCTTTCCCCAGTGGAAGACAGCAGCAAAGAAGAATGCAGACATAGTGGGACCAAACATGCAGGCAGCTAGGCTGTGCCTGTGAATCCTTTTCCCTTGCCCCTCAAGCACACAGGTGCCTTAGGCACCTTTCTACTCTGATTAAGCCTTGAGTCATTTCTGGCTTCAGGGTGCTGCATGCTGAGCATGCTGATTGTGGTTTCCTCACTTCAGAGGGTACTGACTCTTTTAGATCTTTCTCTGTGGTGTCTACCTCTTTTGTATAGAGAGCCTAAGCAAATTCCACTGGAAGGGTGAATTGCCTGTAAGTTACAGATATATAACTTATGGTACTTTGATACATAACTTTTGGATAGCTAAACTTTTATGGGAACTGGCCTACTTTTCATATTGACCTTGTTAGGAGTTTTTCCAGAAAGTTGTGTATTGTAACCCTGGAAGTGCTGCAAAAACATAAGTTATTACAGCAATAAAAGGTGCATCGTGATTTGTGTGCCAGCAGAAAATCAGGGTTTAAATGGTTGGTGGCTCCTATTCCTATCTGATTTTAATGGTAAGACAGAAATTTCTGGTCTGGAAAAAAAAAAATACCAGAAGGATCATAGAAATGACAAAGGACTTCAAGACAGGACAAAAGACAAGACAAAGCCATGGCTGACTTGTCTTGTGCTGGCAACAGTCCTGCTGTGAGTGGGAGTTTAGGCAAGAAGACACCCAGAAGTATATTCCAGCTCAATATTTTTCCTGTTCCGTATTTTCTGTAGGTCTCCTATAAGGTTTCTTAATATTTTTTTCTGAAACACTAGTAAGACTACAAAAAACTCCATTCATTTCTAGAAGATTAAGTATCAAAGACTATTATATTGTATTATATTATATTATATTATATTATATTATATTATATTATATTATATTATATTATATTATATTATATTATATTATATTATATTATATTCAGTTCCAGACCTGTGAGGGGGAAAAAAAAAGGAGATTCTCAAAGACAGGGTCTTGTTTAAGGAAGAGCAGGAAGGATTGCCTTGGAAGAGGCCTAACAGGAATAGAAGTAGTTGGAATCTGTCCTAAATGGGTTCTTGAACTCCAGCCCAACCAGTAGAGGAGCTTCTAAAAGCTGTGGATGTCAGATCATTCCTGTAGTAATAAATATGGTCATAGAGGAAAAGGTGTTAAGATAGAGGTTTATGTATTTAAACAGCAGCAGAGAGAACTTTTGTAGACTCTGTCAACATTCCAGCCCTTGAATCTCAATGAAATGAGGGTTATCTTTTTCCTTCTTTGCAAATACCAGCTGTCTGAAATTCACTGGCCTATGAAAAACAAGTTACCTGTACAGGAGTATTATAGATACTAACTAGATTAAATCAGTATATAACATTATTCTTTGGAAATACCAGTTGCTGAACTGAGCTCCTTCATTCTCACCATGTCGAAAATCATTGAAGGAAAAGCATGGTGGTCTATTGTACCATGAGGTGTTTGAAACTTTCCCTTTGCAGTGGAAACATCCCCAACATCCCTTTGGGGTGTTCTTGAATACAGGCAAAGCCTGAGACTAAGCTAGTTCTCAGTCATGTATGATGACATATCTGAATTTGAACAGACTTGTGCTTGACTGACAGGATAAACTTACAAAGTGGCTGTAAGCTTAAAAATGCCCCTCATTACCGTCTGTAATCAAATTGCACTATCTCATCCTTAATGAAGTTGTGGCAGGAGAATGAGATATGCTCGTTTAGATGTATTGGGAAAAAATCAGTAACAGTGTAAAGTAGGTCCATTAATAAATGAGATGGAGAATGAAATTACTAATGACTTTGAAATGGCTGAGATAAAGGAATTCCATGCCAAGCTGCCTTTAGTAAGAGAAATAACATTAGGTCAATTAGGAGTGCTGGAAACCCCCCCCCTAAACTGTGAATTCAGTGTGAGAGAGCAGCTAAGGAAATAAACTTTCGAACACGACTGCTACTACACAGTAAAATGAGGCTCTCTCTAGTGCACCTGCAGTTCTAAAACCCCTCTTATCCTCTGCACTGGTTAATACTGGGACTGTATTTTCCAAAACCATCTTAAACTCTTAATGCTATCAAAAGAAATAACAGTACTTTGGCCTCTAGGAGGTTGTCTCATTCATGCTTTTTCTCTTGTCCTGTTGCCCTACTTGTTTTGACAGAAGCATTTGCACTGCCTTATATCTAACTGTATTTTTATAGTTTTCGACTGGGACAAATAACTTCTACAGAGTAATGAGGTTTATTAGCTTGAGTGAAGGTAATTCAACAGTATTGCTTCCATTAAACAAATGTATTTGTCAGCCCAGGTATGTCTTCATGGCACTGGATTCATTGTACTGTTTAGATTTACTCTAATTAGATGTTAAGCTGAAGATTTCTTACTGCCACTGGAGCTGGTACTGACAGGCATTTTTGCTCTTATCAGGTTTTATTCTAGATGTTTCCTCATATTATGCCTTTCATTCTCTCCTTTTCTGCTCAGGTCATTAAATCCTACCTGACTGATTTTTCCAGTCACACTTTTTTGCCTTTCATACAACACTTTGAACTCTTTCTTCTTTTTGAGGAATGTGGTACATTAGGAAGGCTCATTTGGAAATGAAATGCCCATCTTTTTTATCATATTTTTCATGCTCATAAAAGTATGAGGTGCATTAGAGTAATGTAATCTTGAAATAATCACCCTGAGAAGTGTGAAATGTCTCTCTTTATGGAGGGTTTCCTGTTTTAATATCAAGGTGATTAATGATTGGAAGGGTCAGTAATTTAGCAGGACCATTTCAATTATAGGTTGTTTTATAATCCTCAATTTTTGATATGGAAAGACCCAACTATTATTTATGCAAATGCAAATAATTTCAAGCTGCTTTTCTGGTAACGATGCTAGTTCTGTTTTTTTGATGTAAACAAAATAGGTTGAATGATGAAACCAGAAATGCTAAGACCAATAGAGATAATTATACTTTTCTGCAGTAGAACCAGAAATGGAACAAACATTAACTTTATTGCAGTATTTATCAGTATGTTGAACTCAAGGTTTTTAATTTACAAGGCTCTTTCACACTATTCTAATTCTGCCACAGATATGTTCCAGTGAAAGCAGGGCATTATAAATCAGAAGCAGAGAATGATCGTCCCCAGAAGAAGATTTAAAAGAAACAAAACCAGCAAAAAACCCTAAAAAGAAAAAAAAAATAATCCAATGAGAGCCTCATTCTTTTGCCTCTCAGAACATTTCTTTTGTTTCTGAAGCATTTTATGAGCCATATTCATTAGCCATTCCTCATCTGGTGTTCCTGTTCCATTTCATCTTCCCCAAAAGCACTATTATTTCATACCAAGAAATGGTTGCTGGTTAGGGAGGGAAAATCAGAAGATGAGAGACTGCAAACATTGCCTTTCTTCTCAGACATACAGGGAAAGAATGCCAGGTGGTGAGGGAACCTTTCCTTGGAATTTCAGTGGTGGATAAAAGGACAAACATAATATCAAATACTGAGAATTATCTGGAAATATAATGGAAAAAGAAATTTTTCCCAATGGGTTAGAAAGAAGGTATGTGGCTCTCTGCATGTGAATTTCAGTAACTTCCTTGTGAATTTAAAGCTCTGGTGAACTGCATACTTTGTCGAATATTCAGTCAACCTCTAAAAATTGCTTGAATATTTCAAATCAAGACTAGCACCTGGATATGTTATTAATTAAACATTTTTTGTCTGATGCTGAGTCTAATGAAATCTAACAAATTATAGAGAATGATTAGTAAAAGGTCAGACAAAAGCTTTAAAAACGTTAAGCACATTATTTTGGCTTCTCATTTGCATTCTGAGTTCAATGGATTTATGTTCTTTACACTGTTTTACATTAAAGTAATGGCATAAGGTAGTCATAAAATTTTCTAATAAATTAAAAAAATCTTATGTACTCTGTATCTTACTGTTGAAAATATTGCTAATACAATAATGCCAGAGAAAGAAGTTTTAGGAAAATGATAATCAGATTCTTATTGGACCTGACAGAAATCTAAGAAAAGCAGGTTAATAAAAATGAAGCTCCTGAAGTTGATAGAAACAGTTTGATATTCTCCTTGAAGAAGTGAAGATTGGTAAAGTATTTTTAGGAGAAGTCCTTAAACACCAGAACTAGGGTGAGCACTGAGAGTTGTAATCTGAAGCTTCAGTCAATTCACCTTGTTAGAACAATCTTCTTGTGTCGTAAGCATACTCAAGAGTAAATCATGCTAAAACACATTGAAGGTACTGCTTGCACAATCTTACAAGAAATAAATTTACCCTGTAACTCTGATTCTGAAGGAAGATTGCTATGGCCAGCAAAGAAAACTAAAACATTTCCTTGCAACATGTGTTGAAATACTTTGAAGAATGTTTAATTTCACATATATTGTTGAAAATTAATGATTTTTATTTCTTTAGCAGCTTTTATAGCAAGAGGTGGTGAAGCAATGTTTTGTTACATTTTTAAAAATGTCAGAGAAAATATTAATTTTGTTTTTTTCTATGTCTCGACTTCAAAGACAGGAGAGTGGTAGGAATGCACTCATGGAAATTAAGCATATGCATCCACCTTCATACTAATGAAGTTTGTTACTAAAACTGCACTGTTTTTCTGTAAAATTATCTAATGCCTATTAAGGATCTTTAGTATTATTTCAAACACCCAGAGTTTTGTACTGAATGCTCATCCTCCCTAATGTCTCTTTAGAGATATAATGCATGAAAGTATACTAATGTTGAAAACAGGTTTTTTTGAAATGTGAGAAGAAGCTCATGCAAAGTAATTGATTTATGTTAGTATCTATAAAGCCATGGGAAAAAAATTCCTTGCTGAAGTTAATTAATTTTAAAAATTTATTGTTCACGTATTATGTATGCAACTACTGGAGTGTAAAATATATGGGTTTTTAAAAAATTTTATCATTTTCTCAGACAGCAAATTCCAGCTTTGTAATGTGACTTTAATCCTACCCACTGAATGATAAAATATAAAAAACCCCATTGAATCACCATGATGTAAATTGTACAAACAAATAATTTTTGAAATGACAAAAACTTAAATAAAGATTCCTTTTATTATTTAACATATTTGTTTCACAATACTGCATGCATGATACCAGCATATTGCAGTACCACAATCCAAAGCTGAATTAATATTGTTACTTTGTTATTTTGCACATATATTTGAGAAGTCAGTCTTCTAAGCACAGTTTCTCTTGAATTACTGCTCATGCATGCTATTTGCCATTGCAAGGCTGATTTTTGAAGTTCATCCAACAGTGATTTAGAAATTACTTTAGAAAGACTGTAATTGATTGCAATCATAAAGTGCAGCTGTGTACAGGGGAAAAAAACCCAAAAAAGGTCTCTTACAAAAGAAAGTGATTTGAGATTTAATTGAGATCTGGAGCAATTTTAATTATATTATGATTTCTCCACCTGTTTGTTTAATGGAAGACAAGATAAACATTTGCTTATAATTCAAATTCATTAATATTGTGATTCAAATTACTCAATTTTATACTTTATATATTAAAAATGTTCAGTATTAAGTATCATACAGAGCAGGATAGAATTTGCAGTTTGAGACACCTAGATAGAGCTATCCACATGCAAATATCTGTATGTTTAGCTGGGTCAAACAGGCCAGTCCTGTGCATATGCCAAGGGTACTGCTGGGTATTGCAGGTAGCACAAGGTGACTCTTTTCTTGGCAATGGAAGCTCGACCATGTCCAGTTCAATTAATGCATCCTAGGTAATGACTCAGCTGTCCAGTCACCAGACATCTGTTTTAGGGTGAGAGGAATAGCTCTTTGGGGCTCTGTTTGCTTGACTAAAGAAAGGAATCTGGTGTTATTGTCTCATCACAGAGATCCTGAGGCATCATCTTACAGCTGCAGACACAGCTTGGGACATACAGGAGATGGTGTGGGCAGTGAGGACACCTCAGGATGTGTTAAACAGCACTGGATGCCTATGTGTGGGCACTTCCATCAACTGTATTGACAAGAGGTTTGATTTATTTGCCTACACCTAGAAGATTTAGAGGTGGGACTTACTTATTTACCTGAGCATAGGTGACCTGTGTCAGGACATGCCCTAAGATGCGTGTTCAGAGTCCTTGACACTTCTCAACAAGGTATGGCTTCAGTTGTCACCAGGATGATTCGAGTCACACAGAGGCACACCAAGTCGCACTTGATGTTGCATTCAGATAATTTAATTGAGAACTTAATGTCATTTAAGAGACAGAGGAGACTCTTAGGGAACAGCAGCCAGCTGGGATGACTTTTCACTGGTGCTTCTAGATCCTTGATAAAAAATTCCAGATATCCACTGCTTGTAATGAATATTTTCACATTTAAGTCTCAGGTAAAAACCTACTCATAGATGCCTAAACACAGGTGTCTTTGTGTTCTGAATTCTATCAAAAAGGCAATCTAAAAATGTCTATTATAAAAATGGCTGTCAGAGCCAAGAGAGTAGTCATTAATGTTATTTTTAAATTGGCTAATAAAATACTATGCTAGCCTCTTTTAAAATTATTTCTGTCCAATACACAGTGGTTCCATAAACTTGTGTTTATTTAACTCTTTCTTACTACACCATTACTTGTAATTTCTTCATCTGCAAAATAAAGTCAAGATCTCCCTTCCATAGAAACGTATTTGGCTATATCTGAAAGGTAACTCTAAATTAATACATATTAAGTTTCTCTGTCTCCTTTCAGCCTAGTCATTATCCTGTAGGAATAATTGGTCTAGTTCAATGTAGGGGAGTTGTGGGTCTCCTTTTGATGCTCTATGTAAAGAGAAAAGCTGAAGGAAGAGTAAAATGGTATGCATTGTTTCTTACTTCAGGTTCACAAATATAATAATTCTGGTAATTTCTCAAGTATCTTCTGCTTACATTTGGTCAGACCTTATGGTTTTGTCCTCTTTGAATTTACATCCACAGGCAGTAGCAGATATACCTCTTTTGCTAAACTGATGTGCAAAGGCAGGCTGTGACACAGGACACTGATTTGGTCTGTCTGCCTTGGTGTTGGCCCACTCCACAGATCAGTTTTGGTCTGCTTCCACTAGCCATCTCCAGATGAGATTTGCCTTAAAGGAAGCTAGCCCTAAGCAGTGTAGGTGTGTGCCAGTTAGTGTTCCTGTCTCTCTTACATTTAGCTGAGCACCATATAACCACAGTGACTCTAACCCTTTTCTAAATACTCTGTTTTTCCCAGGACACTCTTTCTAAGCTACAATTCATAATTACAATTCCTTTCTTCACCATGCAGCTGTCCAATTAACATGTTTTTATGAGCTTGAGACTGGTACATCAGCTACCATTCATCATGAAGCAGAAGGTGGTTCACAGGTTCTAGCTCTGACAAGGACTGGAAAATCACAGCACACTGATATGAAGACTGCCTTTTGTTTGAGTAACTCTCTTCGAGAAATTCTTGTAATTGCTATTTTTTCTAAGGCTCTGAACAGCCACTATAAAATTCTGTGTCATTTTGTCTCTTGTAATGGCCACCCTGACACTTGATTGAACAAGGATTGCACCTTTCTCTCTTGCATTATTTGATGCAGAGCCTGTGAACTATAGAAATCTAAAAAAAAATGTTATTTTATACTTTTAAAAATACTGCAGGCCCAGCTTTAATTTAGTTTTGTTTGGAATCCAAGATAATTAACCCTGGAATCAATCTATTTTAGAGAAAATGTTTTCAGCTGCAGCTGCAGGGAGATATTTCAGTTTCAGACACAATAGCCATAGTTAATTATCCAGTCAACAATAATTCTGTTTAGTCTGAGAAGAAAAAAGCCACCCAGGTTTTCATTTTCAAGCTTTAAATCAGCAAATGCTGGAACTTAATCAGTCTTTGTCTAATGAGAAATTAAGCGCTGCCCTTAGAAAACAGATTTCACTCCTGTCTTCTAGGGTGAAAATTTAAATTTATATTTGCCTTAAAAAAACCCCAAATTGCATTTTTAGTAGCTACAAGGAAAGTGCAATGAGGTTAAGCTGGGAAAGGTCATGCATTACAAAAGATCACACTTGGCATGGAAACACCTTGAGAGATTTCAGCTGGAAAAGCGGACACAAAAGAACACTAATTCATTTCATCACAAATGCTTTCCAGTTAAAATGCAAGGCAAACAGTAAAATAACCTTTTTTTTCCCTCTAAAGGAAGTTCACTACTAATTCTGAAATATCTAGCAGCATTGAACCTCTAACACAAGAATCGAAAATCTTAGACAGCAGGAACAGAATAAAACCTAAGAATATAATGGGTGCATTGAAAAGAAGCTTTGGTTTTCTTATGAAATGTGCACATGATATGCCTGGTATCATCTTCTTTAAATTCCTTACTTGAGAAGGAAAATGTTACAGCAAAGTGGCAAAACTATTATAAATTTGTAAATATCTGGGAAGGAAGATCCATAACATGAAAGCACAGTACTTCTAGCTTTCATACTCTAGTTTTCTTTTCTTCTGGGAAAAAAACCCAAACAGTGGTTTGTTTCCTGTCCCTCAGACTGACTAAGGTGACCTGCTGACAAATGCATCTGGGGCCTGTTGGGATCTCCTTAGAAGAAATCATTCTCTTGGGTTCAAACTGACATTCATCTGGCCTATGAATTCAGGCATCTGTCCATGAAAACCAGGGCTTGTAGGAAAGGTGGACATATGAGCAGGAAATTGGCCTTATAAAGTGTTTGGTTGTGGAGCAGGTATGCACATTGTCAATATTTTTTAATTTGGTTGGTTCCTGCCTGATGGAGGAATGCGTAAGCAAGAAATTACTGTTGACACTTGGCTAGAAGGAGTGAAAGTGTAGAGGGTGAGGAGTTCCTGCCACCTCAGTGATTATCTACAGTTCCTGGCAGTCTAAAGAAGCTGAAACCATCCAAAGGCCCGTGTTGTTCTTGCCCAGTATAATTAAACCCTTACTATAGTGAATGCATTTTGAAGGTGACAACCTTTCTCTCCATTACATCTTTATGTTTGCTTCACTGCAAGGGTGCTGCCCTTGGCTTGCCCTTTCCTCAAGACAGAAGGGCAGGGCACTTTTGAACATCTTCTCAAAGGATCCACACCCATCCCTTACAAATACATTGACTTCCACTATTTTCAGCTCCTCTGTCCTATTCAGTAGAACTCATACTACCAAACCCAATGGATGTAATTTCTTCCCCCATATCCCAAAAGGTTAACTAATATTACATTAGGCATTTTGTGCCTTCCCCCTTTCAAAAGTGCAAGAATCCTTGTTTCCTTCTATGCTAATCAGAGGAGGGAGGTATTAAGAAACTCTCTTCACAGTGTGGCCTCCTGCAGCTCTCTTTGCTGCTTGTGACATGGCCAATCATGGACTCACTTCAGTGCAGCTTCACAACTACAGGACTGGTTCTAACAATGCTTAGCAATAACCATTTTGTCTATGTGATTCACTGTGTCATGGAAAGGGACTGTAATTCTTTATTAAGGAGAGATATAATCATTGAGACAGTAACTGAAATTAATAGTGTTAGCCTATGTGGAAAATAAGGCATCATGTGTTAGGGACTACTTTTTTGTAGGGTAATCTTGAAAGGGCTGGGGAAAAGTAGACCTAAAGAACTAAGTGATTAGTAGATCTGATAGAAACAAAATAATTTGAAAAAAAAATAGTGATTCTTTTTACTTTTAAAATACATTGATTCTGGATCTAATAAAATCATGTGCTTTTTAGAAGGGAGCACATAAGAACCAGGTGGCCACAGAATACATATTTATGTCCAAAAGCTGGAGAAAAACCATGAAGAGTTAGCTAAGGTAAAATATTATATTTCTTTTTTAATACTACACAAGTGTGTGTCACTAGGTATTTTTGAAATGAAGTTAGACTCAAACTGAAACTCCTTTCACTTTACATGTCACAAAACATGTCATTATGATTTCAGTCATTTGCATATATCACTGCTAATTATAATTACTCTGGTTAAAATATTACTTTGATTGTTTTATGCAATTTTCTGGATTAATAAATCTCTAAAGCAGTCTGCAGATAGAAGAAGTCTGTAATTTGTATGAGTACTGAATTGTTTGAATAAAATGAAATAGTCCATTTGGCTTAAAGGAAAAAATTACAGATATATGCTAGCTATTTTTAAAGCAATTTTAAATATACATACCTGTTGTGCAAATACTGATATATAAATTAAAGGGATTATATCTTGTCTTTTCTTTTTTTCAAGTACAGCAACTATTGACCAGATATATAGCAATAGCTCAAAGTACAAAATGAGTTAGGGTTTACTGTGTTATGATGTGTGGATTACAGACTCCCCAAGTATATAGTCATAAGATAAAGCAAATGACTCCTATGGAATCACACTGGGCTATCATGGCAAAGAATTGCAGATTAAAGATCACTTGGAATAGTTAGGATTGCAGTGGAGCAAACATAATGGGTTTCCTATTGCCAAAGTATTCTCAATTACAGGTTTTATTTTCTGTTTATCCAAAAAATAGCAGAATAGATTGAAGGCATGTGTAAAGGCTCTCTCAGCTTGAATGAAGGTATTGAGGGGACATGAAAGATTTGACTCACATCAAAGTCCCATTCAATGTGGTTGCTACATGTATGAAAAGACTGGAGAGAATGAGAAGGTGTTTCAGGTGTGTTGGCATTCCTGTCTTACATTAAAATACAGTAAGTGATTCAGACCAGTGGGAGAAAAAATTACTTTCAGGGGCTATTTAGTTAGCATGAGGAGAAAAAAATCTTCTCTACCTATGAAAACCTTTACTTCTCATTTTTATAATGCAAATTTCCCAAGCACTGCCACAGCCTGGAGACAGAGAAGAAGCAGAGGCCTGAGAACGAGTCATGGGTAGGCATAACTTTCACTGCGCACAGGGAAGAATGGACACATAATCAACAGGGTAGATCACACTCAGTGAAGAAGGAAAAGCAGTTTACATGTACTAAAAGAATAAACAATATTGTACAAAGGCACATGGGATAATCGTGGGTGGTGTACTAGAAATATAGAGCAGCTTGTTTAAACTATGTAAAAATGCAGGTTTCTTTTTGTAAATTATTTATTTTATGTGAAAATTACATTGACAAATTAAAAAACCTAAAGATCCTTCATTTACAATCAGATGTACATCCTACATTTTTTCATAACAACCATAATATTGTTCCTTGTTAGTTTAGTCATAAGTACAGAAAAAGACTGAACATGACAGTTATTATTTTGCTACATATGATATAGTGGAAAACTCCCCAATAGTTCATATCTTGGATCTTTGCTCTCTGTTTACCATTCTTCCTGTGGATCCATATATCAAACAGTTGCACCTCCTATAGAAAAGCAGAAATCAAAAACCATACAGTATCAAAAGTTAAGTTACAGAATTTTAAGATTTAAGGGGACAACTCACACAGGACTAGATTAGACAGCAGTGATTTATATTAAAATATGTTACACTGAAATCTTTTAATCTGTGTGTTACTGCAGGCAGATATTTAAATCACATTCAACTTAGAGTTGCTTACACTTATCTGTGCTTTCATGATGCACTTATCTGTGCTTTTTTCACCCTACATTAGGTGCAAAGTGATGGAGCACGTCCAATGGAAAATCTACTCTGATAATCATGGAAGTTGAAAAAAGAGTATAAAAGAGTCTTTTCTAAAGGGAACTAGAAGAAGATCCTTGACCACTGACTGTTTCCCTGAGTACAGTAAATATCACTAGTAAAAGAGCACAATGCACACGAAGTGCTTTGGCAACAAAAGTATTAACTCTTATAATACTTGATACTATAGACATAGCAGACTGATAGACTTTCCAGGGACTTATAAAATTTGAAGTCTACTTGAGATTTCTAAATGTTTTTAAGGCAATTTGATGTTGTATGAGAAGAGGGAAAAAAGAAAAAAAAAAAAAAGAAGAAAGGATCCAAAGCCATGATTTATTTTTGCTTGCGGCTAATTAAGGAAAATGAGAGTATGAGTTTTGTAATTTGTGAATATTGGCATGCATGGTCAATCAAGGGGGAAGAAAGCTGAGAGCTCATAAAACACAGGCCATCTGTCTTCTTTACAGAGATAATTAAGTATAATACAACCTGTGGCAAAATGACAAAAGTATAGTTATTCAGTATAGGGATATTAAGGAATCTGATTTATAAGTTAGTAGTTGGTTAATAATTATTTTTCATACAGCATTCGGACCATATTTCTTTTATCTTGAAATCTATTTTCAAGGAAATACTATTGGATGGAAGATAAAAGTCAAGAAAATACTATTTTTGATCATGCTTGCAATTGAACTCTAATGAGAATGTTCAGTTATTTAAAATAAAAACCCATTAAATAAAATTTTTGTAGTTTAACAAAATAATTTAAAAAGTCTTTTTTAATATAGTAATACTATGAGGTCTTCCTAAAATTGTCTGAAATTGAAACACCTTTTCAGAATGGAGAGAAAGTAACAAAGAAAATATATGCATCTATTTGCATGACTATATTACAGGAGTGCCTAGTCACCCTAAAAGACCCTAAAACTTGTCCAAAACATATTATTCGAAATATTATTAAATTGATGTGCAATGACCCCGTGAGGTCATGCTATTCCTCGGGTTTTGGGTGCTTCAGCCCAGCGTCCTTCACAACTCAAATTTATTTGATTTTATTTTCCCCTGTAAGATGTTTGAAGGGCAGATTTAGGCGTCTCTCTGTAGTGAAAGCTCAGGTGCCCTACAAAACTCTTCATTGTTAGAAACACCAAGGACTCCTGTGAAGCCTATGGAGACCCAATAAAGATGTTATCACTACTCTGTGGAAGTTCTGCAAAGTTCTGCTGTAAACGAGTTGGGTCCTGGTTTTACTGAGATTACTTCTGCCAGTGAACTTTTAACCCTCTACATGTTTTAGAAGTTACTATCATCACACATTAAAAATATACGTAGACCAATTGAAGATGAATGTATGAAAGATGCACATAAATGTAACAAAAGCAGAATTTTGGTAGAAGAGAAACTGACTACACTAAATGTGCTTAAGTCTATGACATATAAATCATCACAATAATGCATAAAGTGTAAAGGAAGTACAATTAAATTTGAAGTCAAAAAGTGACCAAAGTGACAGCAGTATCCCTCAAAAGCATTGGATTTGCTACTTAAATTTTAAAATCACAAAGAGAAAGCATTACAGAATGCCTTGGGTGATTGACCTACATTAGTCATTGATGAAATTTCTTCTGCTACTCATTGCTTTTCTAGGCATTGGCTACTGCCTTGCATTTTTCTCCAGAGCTCTGTTGGCTTTGTCATCTTATTTTCTTATCCATTGCATCCCCATTCATCTCTTTTGATTACTTCCTGAATATTATGCAAATCTTAGATTGCATTGGATAAAATAATAGATCATAAACATATTGATGTCACAACTCTTTAAAATCTTGTCTTCTTCTCTGTATCATCTAATAGAATAGAGGCAAACCTTTGAGGTTTGTAATCACTCTCATTTGTGAAGGATATTCTGTTGTGATTGCAAAAAAATTACTTCTTGCTTCCAGAAGAAATAAAACCCCACAGCCCCACTAAATTCATAATTTGAAAGCTCTGAGAAAACTTAAATTCTGGCTTTTCGGAGGAAAGTGTAGTTTATACAATCAGGACAGAAAGGTATTTTGCTGGTAATCTCTTGAAAATCACACAGACAATCAGCCCTTCCTCTGGGGGTGTGGATACACACAGAATTAACTTTGCTGCTGCTTTTCACACTGATGCCAGCTATTGCAGCTCTGTGCAGATGCCAAAAGCAGTCAATATACAGAATGGCAGTAAGTTTACTATCCTTTCTGCAGGGCTATAAATCACTACCTTAGCACATACATGGCAATGGTACGCATTTATTGTGTCCTCTCATCTTGTACTGCTGTGTGTCTGAGTCATTTGCTATTGCAGTAAATTAAGAGATTCTTACTTATTATTAAAAGATTCTTGGCTATTTAGAAAATGCATGTGACTATTTAACATCTTAACACAAGAAAGGGTTCTTCTGAGGAGACCAGTGATTCGTCTAGAAAACTGGCTCTGAGTGTACCATCACTGAGCTGATTCAGATGGAGATGTAAAATCATATGTTCTGACAACTGTAGAATATTTTTTTCTGCAATGAAAGGTGCTTTGAACAATCAGTATTTAATCTGTGGGATTTAATATGTCACAATGTAGTTTTGAGATGGAAATCGGGCTGGTAAGCTTTTGTGGGTTCTACCACTACTATACTCATATCATGTTTAATTTATAAAGTACTGCTCATCCATTTTAGATATCTTCCATTTGAGAAGTAGCTGGACAGTGAGACAGTGCAATTCTTTCCCAGAAGGCTTTACAGAGTGCTGATAAATTTGCAGTCCTCTCAAGTATCTCTTACTGAAGGTTTATAAAAGAAGTTTCTTGCATGGGGAGGAGATCACTAGCTCCTATGGAGCGTATTAACTAAATCACACATCATGCTAAAGAGTTAGCACACTCAGGTCAAATCATCTCTGTCTTTTAAAATAAGATTTATCATCACTGAGTTATTAAAGTTTTGTCTATTATCCTGAATAGTCTTTTATTGACTCAGACAATCCTTTGTACCTTCCCAGCATGAAATTATGATAAAAGGTTGAGTCCTACAGATGTCTAAAATATCCTTGAAATGGAAATGGAAAAGGGCCTAGGTTGCTTTTCAAAAAATGAGTACTGTATCACTCTTCACAGAAAAATGAATTTATTTTGTATTCATTAGATGATATGTGAAATATCTTCAATTAAATGAACAAGAGATTTCTAGTTCCTACAAAGATAAAAATTTAATCTTACATGTTTTTAAATTCCTTTTTTTTCATATATCAAAATTGTGGTTTTGTTAAGACAGTGAACTGAACAAGAATAGAAAAGCAGCCATAAGAGAGCTCTCAAACCACATGGTAACTTATACAGTTTTACAATTGCTTTAGCACTCAGAAGCAATGAAAGGTTTATTTAGCCAGATAATGTAACATAAATCCATATATGTAATATTTCCCTTTTATACCAATTTATACCTTTAGGACTTGACCTAATGAAACTTCCCCATGCACACATCAGGGAAGAATTATGGCAGCAGTTATGGTTTTACTTGCTTTTTGAGTTCAAAAAAGATTATCTAAATTTCTCTTCTGTCTTTACATGTATTATAATGATTGTTTCAATTAAAGAAGTGCCAGTGGACTCAGCCATGAATTAGACTTTTTTTTGTTAAATACCACACAAGTACATAAGAGACCTTTGCCTCCAAAAATCTGACTGGGAAGAAGACTGATGTATGCTACAGCCAGATAGTGGGGAAAAAAGAAACCAACTAGGACAGGGGAAAATGAAGCAGTGTCTATAAACAAATAAAAATCAGAGATTGAAGGCACGTTTTCACTCAAGTGTGAAATGACTGCCTCATAGGAAAGACAAAAATGATTTTTTGGGAGGGACAAAAAACTACTGAGTGTTCAAAGATACGTTGTTTTTGGCTAGGATAGTGTTAATTTTCTTCATGGTACCTGGTACGGGGCTGTGATTTGCTGCTTTTATGCTGAAGACAGTGTTGATAATACAGGGATGTTTTTCCTAGTGCTGAGCGGTTCTCAGAAAGAGTCAAGGCCTTTTCTGCCTCTTGCTCCATTGCAAGGACACAAGAAAGGACACAGCTAGGCCAGCTGACCCCAACTGACCACAGAGGTGTTCCATATGGCATCATGCTCTGCATATAAAGCTCTGGGAAGAAGGAGGAAATGGGGGGAAAATTCAGAGTGATGACATTTGTCTTTCCAAATCACCATTCTGCATGATTGAGCCCTCTTTTCCTGGAGATGGCCAAGCACCCTCTTGCTGATGGGAAGTGGAGAATGAATTCTTTGTTTTGCTCAGCTTGTGTGCACAGACTTTGCTTTAAACTGTTTTTTCTGCATGCATTTTTTCTACTTTTATCCTTCCCATTCTCTCACCCATCCCCAGGATGGGTAAGTGAGTAAGTGGTTCTCTGAGGTTTACTTGTCAGCTAGGATTAAATCACAACAAAAGGGTAGAACTGAAGTCAAAGTATGTCTGTTACTCAAACATGAAACTGGAGCTGCTGGTTTTTTTTCAAGGAGACAAATAGAGGTTTGTTGAAAGAAAAAAAGGAAAAAAAAGAAGAAAATTCAGGGAGTAACTTTTGCACAAGAAACGTGGCCCAAATTCAATTAATGCCCGCCAGGATATTTTTATACTGAAACTGAAATATGGCTGCGAATGCAGGCCATACTTCCTTATAAAAAGATATTATGGAACCATTTTCTGCCCCTGAAGTTCCTTGGGCTTCTTTCCTGAAGTGTTTGCTGAGCACGCTGTTAGTGGGACAAGTGGAGGCCCCCCAGGCCCTGGGATCTCATTCATTGTCCTCTGTTACTAGACCAAAATGAACAGTGAATATTAATGATACTTACATCTTGTCTCTGAGCTTATTAGCTTTTCCCTGTTTCTTCATTCTGTAGTTGCTATAGCATCATTCTTGCTTTAGGAAAAGGAATGAATGTCCAGTGAAACAGGAACCATTTCCTTCAGAAAGTATCAAACCCGTTTCTTGTATTGCTTCCTTCTCAGCTGGCTGCCATAATCTTCCCTTGATTTTTTCCTCCAACATAGTATTTGCCCAAGACCTTGTGCTGAAAAAATGAATGAAAATAAACCTCTCACCTTAATAATATGCTTTTACTCAGTTAGCGCAACAGTTTGAAGACATTATCTGCACAGTGTGCGGATTTCATTTTTGAGACTAAGTGTTCTGCTACTGCCTGACAAATTGCAAACTTTATTTTTACTGCAAAGAAAATCATTGTTTTCCTGCAGTAGCTTAGCCTGAATCTTAACTAAAATTCATAAAGGGTTCTGATCCAGGGCTAACAGAAGTATTACTGGCTTAAAATGTATCACTTAAATGTAATTGCTCTGACAATAAGTTAAATCCCATAGCGGAGAATTGTTTTGTCACCTTGGCAATAAAGTCATTTGGAAAGGATCAGAGAACAGCTTGTAGGGCTGATCAGGGATTCACCAGGCAGAGCAGCTAGAAAGTTATAAAAAAAAAGAAAGCAAGTAAATTGTTTGATCTGCTTTAGTCTTTTTCAGCAGCTAAGGATGAAGGAAAGCTATTTGTCCCAGGGGTAAAATAAAGCAGAGAAGGACAGAGCATAAGTAGGTTCTAAAGAGGATCCAGAGAAGGTCTGAGCCAGAATAAAATACATGAATACATTTTGAAAGAATGTCAAAAACTGTGTATTTTTCTTTAATTCCTTTATAATTAATTTTGCTTTATTTGAAAACTAAAAGCAATAATATGATTAATTTTTTTCTCTGTATTTTCCTCTCCTGCTGGCAACAAGTTTGGAGAAGTATTTTTGGAAACTCCTGTGGCTATCTTTTTTCCTAGCTTACTAAGAAGAAAAGTCATGGCTTTTAGTTTTGGATTCATCACATTGTTGGAAAAGTATCTTTTCTCTCTTATTCACTTCAAAGGCAACAGGACCAAATTTTCACTTTAAAGGTGAGGAAGGACTGACAACGTCTTCTGAAATGCCTGCACTCATCCTGGATCTTGAAAGGTCTGAACTGTTTAGAGGCAGCTACAAAGCCAACCCAAACTAAAACACATCAATGGAAATGCATCCATTCATTTAAATGAATTTAAGGAAGAGTTTTGATTGCAGCTTTTCCTGCATCTGATCCCTCCCATCCATTAATTGATGAGGGCAATTTTGTGATTGTCAACAATGTGCCTTCTCTTCAAAAGTATTGTCATCTGGTAGAAAGAAAACCAGTAGTGTGAATCTTAATATGTAGTTTCTTCTTCCTTGACAGCCATTCCTTTGATAACTATATCTATCTATCTATCTATCTATCTATCTATCTATCTATCTATCTATCTATCTATCTATCTATCTATCTATCTTATTTGGCAAGGTACTTCCACTTCAGGCATTCTGGAGAATATACTTCCAAAGTGCTATTAAAGTTATTAACTTCTGGGGCAAAAACTGGAAAAAGGACTTTCAAGGTATAGTGGAACACCAGAAAAAAAATACATTTGGACTTTGGAAACAATCTTTAAAACAAAAAGAAACAATTTTTAAGTATGTCCCAGACATGACAGAAGAAAAGGCCAAAGAGAAAGGGACAAAATATAAAGCATCATTTATAATTTTCTTTCTATGCTCTAAACAAAGAATCTGTTTTTTCACCTTGGGTTCCACCTGTACTGTGCTGATTTTGTATTTTTCTATCCAGAAAATATAAATAACCACACCAAGTATAGCTTTTGTTTCAGTGGAGGCATTTTAATTTTCTCTAAAAAAGAAAAGCTGCAATTTTTCTTCCTCTTTCTAACATCATGTGCTCATTTATCTGCCATTTATAAGTATTAGATGATAATACAGAAGTCTTGCATCATTTGAATCAAGTGTTTCCAAACCTTGAATGATTACAAAACCTCTTCTCTTTTCCTTCTGCTGTTTTTCACAATGTTTTTATGCAAATCCAAACCAATTTCCCATTGCTGAAACATGACTCTGCAATATGATATATTAATAACTAACACTGAGTCAACAGCACCTGATTGTCATCCATGCTGCTACTGATTTCCCCAGCTAATACCTTGAAATCCTGTCTGAGGGAAGAAAGAGGCAGAAATTCTTCTGATGGTTTTCGAACTGGGTATGTGTGCATGTCTTCAGATGATTTAAATTTAAAACAACAAAAAAAAATCAAGACATAAAATGGAAGAAATTCTTTACTGAGAGGATGGTGAGGACCTGGAACAGGTCACTCAGAGAAATTGTAAAAATTTCTGCAATACAATATTAGAACTTTGCCTTGAAAGGCACAAGATAAATATCCCACATTCCTTCTGGTTTGAATCATTTGACTTAGTTTAGACATCACAGTTTGAAGATAAAAGCTTCAGATATGATTTCACATTTACTTTACAAGGAGCCTAGGGCACACAGCTCTTTGTATACAGCCATGACATCTACATTATTTATGAGGCATATCCAACACTTGAGTTATTACAGTCTGAGGTAGGAGTCCCTACTTTCAAGAGATAGTAGAATTACATGGTCACAGAAAAAGCACTGTGATACACTCAATTTATATTATTTTGCTGATCTTCACATTTTATTCATTTTTGCCCTTTATTTTTTTTCTCATGTTCTTATTTCCTTATGAAGCTCTTATTCTGGTTTTGTTTTGCTTTTTTTTTCTCAATAATTCTCTTTTTTTTTTTTAATTACTAGAAACACCTTAGAACACCTTGGAAATACCATTTTCCTTTTAATAAAGATATACATAAAACCACAAATACAAATGACACACAAACCTTAAAATCCTATTTGGTATTCTCAATGTTGTCCTTTCATCCCAATTACAGAGTGATTCGTTCATCTTAACAGGCAGATAGGATTTTTCAAAAACAAAATAGGTAGCACATTGCCTGCATTGGTATGTTTAACTGGAGTTATTTGCTTTCATTCATAGCAACTACAGAAGTGAATTTTAAGTCATCCCACAAGTCTAGACTTGATATACAAATTTTGTAATGCCCTGAGCAATATCTTGAAGAACCATGGCACTATGTAGGAGGTATCGAGCAAAGGACACCAGGGGAAGAGCAAAGAATTATGAACCATGAGCTATAGGATGAAATATCTGTCTTTGTCATGCTTCTTCAATTAGTTGATTAAACAAATCATTCAGAAGAGCTTGGATGCTGAAGCATATTTTATTCCTACAGGCAAGCTGGCTGTTAGAAGTCCTCTTTTCATTCTGCAGTAATTACTTTTATGAAACTTGTTTATCTGACTTTTTTTTTAATTCATGCTTCTAAAAAATATTTTATATTCTCTAAAAGTACTGAATTTGTAATCACTAGCTCTGTTGATGGCTACTATTTAGGGAAAATATCTCAATACATACAGAATTTCAGTACAGAATCCTGGACCTGTGTGATTAGCAGGAGTTGGATGTTAGCTTATTTATGTATAAAAAAAATCTCAATAAGTTGGCCTATATCCAAAATGTAAAGTACCTCATATAATTTTCCCTGGTGGAGGTTTATCCAACCAATGGAATAATAGCCTGAACTTGGTGACAAATTCAAAGCACAAACAAAAATAACAGCAAAAAACTAATGAACCAAAAAAAACAGTCACTTGATTCATGAGAGGGCTAAAACTACAGGGATGAAATTACACTCACTTCTGCAGATATTGGGTAAAGTAAACCAGTGCTTTCTTTTATGGAGGTAAGTGTGCTAGGAAATAATCTTGCCTAAAATTCATGACTTAATATTTAGTGAGGTGCCCTTAAGTTCTTGCAATGAAAGACCTTCTCTTTCAATAGCACAAATCTTTATTATTTTCTTACTAAGGCTTAGAAGTTTCAATTTTTTGTCCCTAAGAGACACACCTGAGTGCTTATTGAAGAAAGCTTTTGATTTTCCTTCTTTAGAGAAAAATAACAGAGATGAAAATAGTATTTTCTTTGCTAACCAGTGTTTTGCCACATTTTCCTTTCACTAACTTTTACTGTACTTATACAAGTATATAACAATTGTTGTGTTGGATTCCTCTAACCTTAAATCCTGCATCTGACAATGACTGATATTTAGGAGGGAGCACAAGAATAAGGCAATTTTACAGATTCTGGCAGTCTTTCGTTTAGAGAATTCCTCAACTAGAGATTATGCCCATTGCTATCCTTCAGACATATTCTAGTCTATTCATACTTTGAAATCTCACATTAACTTTTAGAATTCACAGATTTTGTAGCAAAACTTTTGCAATTTAACTTTATATCATATCTTTTAGGTAAGATGAATGACATTTTGAATTTAAAGCTTCTGTCTGAAATTTCAGCAGTGTTCCCTCTGATCTTCATATTATGAAAATTCAGTAAATAGCTTCTTCATCAGTTTTGCTGTATCATTGATGAAAGCATTTTTATTCAAGTTATTTAAACCTCACTAACCTTTCTTTGTACAGAAACTGTTCAAGTCTTTTGATTTTACTTACTGCACTTTTTGACACTTTTTAAATCTAATCTACCTTGGTTGAGGTGAGGCAGCATCAGGAATGCACATCTTATTCATGAAATAAAAACATACCAGAATAATACATGAACATAATGCTGTTTTGTTCTCTAGTTTGTATTCCATTAACCCTTTTGCTGATGTTAAGCATTAAGATGCTATTTCATCAAAAAATCCTCAGTGTGCTCAAGTGGAGTTACAAATTTAGTACTGTTGTGTCTTTGTAATTATTTAATGCATTCAAGACATATCATTATGGGAGGATCATGGACACTATGATTAACTCTCACCGACATTTGGAAATTTGCCTTTGGCAGAGTTCTGTTTGCAGAGAAGGCAGAACATTTGGAGCAGACAGAGTGCTAGTGTACCTTATGGTTTTCCTCATGCCCACCCCTACTGTGAGTCATGCACTTGCAGGAGAGATTTCGTGGAGATTTCACCCGAGCCCCCAGGAGGGTTTCAGCTGAGTGTGCCTCAACTTAGCACAAAATGGAGAATATTAATAGGCTGACTATGTAAGCCTGATAACATCATTTTACCTTGGTGTGTTGCACAGTCTACAAACTGGTCTTCCCAGGTGGGTAGCAGAAAGAGCACGTAATTTTCATTACACAGGCTGGCACTGTTGTCAACAGTGGGGTTGGCACTGGGAAAGGAAGGGAAAAGGGTAATTCCATCTGGCTAAATGTAGCACAGAAATATAGCAGAGGTGTGAATTGTACTTGTTTGCTCAAAATTACTCTTACTCTGCTCTGAAAAGAAAAGCTAAACTAGAAAGCCTTGAAAAAAAGAGAGGTGCTACACTATCCTTTAGGAAATGTTTGAGCAGGTAAAGTCAGGGAATATCTGAGAGCTGGGACACTGCATCTTATATAGAGAAGTAGTAGAACTCAGTTCCTTAAATGGGAATGTGCAGTACTCCATTAGATGTAAAACATTCCACCCATCTGCCATCCCCCATTCTGGAAGAGTTTGGATTACCAATAGTTCCTGCATCCTGTGTGCCATTGCTATGAAAATATTTCAGATGGCTTGCTACATCAGAGATGTATCCAATGGCACCAGGCACCTATGTTTAGGCAGCTAACATGAATCCAGAGGGCTGGGTTCAGTTTAGTATTTTAGAGAACTAAATTTAGATAACTATCTGTCAAGATGTTATCTAAACTGCAGGTGTAATGGACACCTAGGACACTAGCCCAGTTAAGTGTGCAGATGCATTCTGTGGTGATGCACTGCTTCCAGTAGGACTCAGGGACATTCTGAGCTTTACTGCAGTGCATGATTAAAACCTTTAATCCCAGGAGAAATATAGGCAGTACAAATTTGCTCAATACTAAATGTTTAAGAGATGTTGAATCATCAGCATCCCAACCTTCTGTCTTGGAGTTTTCCCACTATTTGTGGACCATTAATGCTGAAAAGTGATTAAACAGGATTTGTACACTTTACACAGGCTTTTTGGTATCAACCAAACCTTTACTACATGCTGAGAGCAGGTGCCTATTTTCTCACCTCTTCTGATAGGATGGAATATTTGTGATCAGAAACAGTCATGTGAGGTTGTTACAAACCAACTATCCTTTCTTGGCATGTTTTTCAGGAATGGTCAAAAATTCTTGAAGCTCATTGTCTGCTGGGATGTTTGATTTATTCCTGGGGTATTATATTACTGTCTTCTGAAGTAGGAAGGGAGCTGGGTGAGTGACTTTTTTATTCTTGCTGGCTTTCACTTCAATCAAACTTTGCAAAGTCTCTGAAACCAGCTTGTAGCTTTCAATCATGCTTTGGGTAGTCCCTGGCGTATGGCTGGTAAAAGGAAATATTGATGCCGTGTTGTTTGGTTAGTTTTTTTCCTTTGGTGGGAATGTAAAAAGATTTGTCTTTAGAGACTTAATTTTAAAGCTAGACACAGATCTTGCATGAGATGTTATTTCTACTACTTACTTATATTCTTGAAGTAACACTGATGGTTGTCTTAGGAAAAAGAGACAACAGTTCAGACATGGAACTTTTGATGCTTTTTAAAATTTATTTTAGTTATCACAATTAAAATACTCTTATGATACTGTTTAAGATTCATATTCTTAAAATGGTGTATCATATATATCTATGTAATAAGGATCAAACAGCTGATGCAATTGAACTTGGTTAGGTTTAAATAAATATTCTAGATATTTTGAATTTGTTAAGATGAGACAAACGCCAGCCACATGAAAGGTATTAATAATCAATATAAAGTTTTGTAGTATGGATAAAAATCTTATTGATTTTATGTGTTTACATGGCTACATTAGAGATTTTGGAGAGTTTAATTTTTACATTTCCCCCAAACAATGAGAGCCTTCTTCTGTTCAGTGAGCAGCAGGCTCAAATCTTCTAAGAAGACTGGATTAAAGATATATCCATCACTACATAAGCTTCTTCTAAATCTGAAATTTTATTTAATTACTAGAATAGTTTTCTGAATATTATTCATAGTTATAAAGCAGTACCTGATAGGAAAAGAGTGAAGAGCATTCCTTGAAATATTCTTCCAAGAAGACACCCACCTAAGGAGAGAGTTGTTATTTCCTTTTTTTTCTCCTTGTTGGATTTCATTAACACACAACAGATTAAATTTAAGCAGGGGATTTATTTTCACTTAGTTGGGGATTATTTGCTAAAACATTCTGAGGGCATTCAAGTTTTGAATGTACATAGCCTATATAGCAGCAAATAATCTAGCAGCTCATTTACTTTCAGATCTACCTACACACCTAATATTGCCTTTTTGCTTGTGTGTACAGTTAGCTTTGTTATAAACCCTCATACATTCTTTTGTACTAAGGAGTAAATTGTTTTCTGAAGACAGCATCTTTGAGTTTTGATTCTTACAAATGTTAGTTCTGAGTGAAGGGGTACAAGAAAAAGGAATGTATGGAAGAAATACTTCAAAGAAGATAGTTCCCAATAAACACAGAATAAATGAAGTGCAAAACTTTCTTGAGGAATGTGCTGGTTTGCATTTGATAGTTCTGTAAATCACATGTATTTATATGTACACTTATACACCAATTAACATTTCTACAATTCAGCCTTTCTCTTCTGAAGCATGCATAAATACAACTTTACACAGTTTGCAGTGATTTTATGATTTTTTACTTGGCTGTATATATTTTTAGTGCTTTTTTCCCTGACAAATTTGACTACCAGTTCTCATTTTCCTTACTGCTGTCAGTCTACAAATAAATGATAAAATACCATGAAGATAGAAACTGATAGTTTCCTCAGTTTAGCTTGAAAGATGTTTTTTTTTCATTAACCTCTGTGGAATTTTGTATATTTTTTAGTTTTCAAAGCTGAAATGCTTAATGCTGTGGAGTTCTGTGGTGTAGTGACCTTAGCTGGTCAGGACCCAGCTGTTCTCTCTCTCTACCTCCTCAAAGAGGCAGGGGGAGAAAATAAGATGAAAAGCTCATGGGTCAATCTATAGACAAGGACATCACTCACACTGACTATCACACTGACTACATTCATGGGTAAAACAGACTTGATCCAGGAAAAATGAACTTATTAATCGTTAATTAATGAATTTATTTATTGTTAATTAAAATATATTTGAAAGCTAAATGTGCAAACATTTAACTAAAACCGTTTGAATAAATAAATGATGGAGGCAAATAACTGCAGCTATCAATTAAGCAGTGCTATTTGAAAGTTTCATTCAATCAGCGCAAAAGGGAGGATATTTTGAAATGTGTTTTTAATGATGCTAAAGAGGCAAATTAAATAACAGTTTAGAGACTGCATAAAGCTTTTAAGCATAAAATATAGCATTTGATTTTCCCTAAAAGCACCCACTATATGCAAAGAGTCTGTATAGGCAAAATTAAAGATAAGTAGCCTATATTTTTAAAGAGAAGCCAGTGTTGCCTTTCTGTCTGTATTCTCCTCTTGTTCTGTTGAGAACATGTTTTGAGATGTATTTTTGGAAACTCCTGTGGCTATCCTTATTTCTAGCTTACTAAGAAGGAAATTCATGGCTTTTTAGTTTTGGATTCATCACATTGTTGGAAAAGTATCTTCTCTCTCTTATTCACTTCAAAGGCAACAGGACCAGATTTTCACCTTTAAAGGTGAGGAAGGACTGACAAGGTCTTCTGAAATGTCTGCACTCATTCTGGCTCTTGAAAGGTCTGAACTGTTTAGAGGCAGCTACAAAGCCAACCCAAGCCAAAACACATCAATGGAAATGCATCCATTCATTTAAATGAATTTAAGGAAGAGTTTTGATTGCAGCTTTTCCTGCCTCTGATCCCTCCCATCCATTAATTGATGAGGGCAATTTTGTGATTGTCAACAATGTGCCTTCTCTTCAAAAGTATTGTCATCTGGTGGAAAGAAAACCAGTAGTGTGAATCTTAATATGTATTTGCTTCTTCCTTGACTGCTGCTCATTCAATAAGCATATTGAACAAAACCTTACAGCACTATTCCTAAACCAGTGACTTGAAAGAAGCAGTATCATACACAATCTCACTAGATCTGAACTTGAAGTTATCAAACAAAAATATAACTTTGAAACATATTTTTTAATGTGTTTTCCGATAAGTTATGCTATGATTTGTAAGTTGTAGTTTATTTTTTATTTTTATTATCCACTAGTCATTTATTTTTTATTTTTATTATCCAGTTATGGATTTAGGTTAATAACTTTTCCAATATTGTAAATTATATTTTGAAAATGTAGAAGGTATGGATGCATTAAACTTACAGGATTTACAATTTTCCCCTGCAGAAACAGTCACATGTCCAGTCTGGATAATTCCTCATTTTACAGTGTTCAAAAAGGGCAGAATATGATGACAAGAACACTGGAAATTGAGTTATTCTAAGGGGTTAAGAATGAAGAGGCTCAACAATAATTTAAGCATGTTATGTAGAGCATCTGGGATATGGGAATTTCCTTTATTTAATTACAGCTATCACTAGGTAAATCAGTTTATAGAAAATACATGAGCCTGAAGACTGAGATAAGTTTTTGTGTTTAACCTTTGCTGTCTAAAATGTTGATGTCTTGGGTAGAAGGCTAGCTGAATACTAATTACTCCATGGTGTCTTGCAAAACAGGCTGGTTGATATTTTGGCTTTGATTTGGATGTAATAGCTATCTTATGAGACTGACAACCCATTTATTCTCAGTTGCATCCATGCATGCTGGAGGCCATACATGAATAGTTCTTATCCCCAGATGTTCACCACTGTTTTCAGCAGAGATTCCAAACTTTAAACACTGGAACCTTGCCAGAAATTCAAAATTCTGGACACTATTTGCATACAGTCACACAGATGGCAGGTACCTTCATTGTTGATTTGGAAGGTTACAGCTCTTGGCTTAAAATATTCCATCTTGAGGTCAGCACTTTGAAAAAAACTTTTGTCTATGGCTGAAAGTTGATCTATCTTGGTAATATATCAAATAATATAACAGTGTATATATAATTCATAGAAATAAAAATAAACTCATATAAATCCCTCCATATAGATTGTGCACTTTAATGTATCTATCTTTAGGTGCATACATAAGAAAATACACTTGTTGATAAACAATTGAAAATATTAATTTTTTACAGGAATTAACAAAATAAAAATACCTGGCCACTTTCAAAGTTTACTAGTCTTGATCTAATTGTAAATGACTGAGGCAGGTCTTCATTTTATCTAGAAATTAATTTATTTTTCTGTACCGCTGCAAACTGATTTTGAGCACAAATGGATTTCATTTGTTGCCAGGTAAGGAAGCTTTCATAATTTACACTTCAGTGTGGACTAAACTTTTAAACTTTGCCTGTTGGCAGGAATAATGAGACCATCAGAGCAAAATAATTGTGCTTATAGAACAGAATATCTTCTGTAAAATATAATATATTGGAGAGGCATGATGAAATATATAATACAGCCAACTGATTATGTATTTAGTCATCAGAATACACCCCTGATGCCTGCTAGAGTTATCTTAAATGCTTCATTTAAAATCCTAAGGATAGTGGCATGCATCACTGAAAGTGAAAAATATTAAGAAAAAGTAAGTGGGTTTATTCCTTTCTTTTCTTTTTTCCCCTGTACTGGCCTTCCAATTTTTTGTGTTTTATAGACATCCATTACACAAAATACATGAAGATTTTATCATTATGAAACTCCTTCAATGCAGATGCTTCCAGTAGTAAAACACAAAGTCTATGGCTTTAAACAGTGTTTCCTTCTGATCAGATTCATTGGAGAAGGTGAGATTTCCTGCTTTGACTCTTGCTATAATATTGAAGGACTCACATTCAAGCCCAGGTCTTTGCATGCTTCCCTGATGTACAGTCCTGTGCCAATATTATGAAAAAAATAGTGAAGCACATGGCAAAATCAATGTTATGGTTTGTAGTCATGTGGAAGTCCTGTGGCCACTTTTCTCAAGCTGAGACCAAAAAATGTGGCAAGAAAGTGAGATAAAACACAGAAACACACTGAACTGTGCAATCACACAGACTGAAATTTTATATCATCCCTGCAATACCCATAAAATGAAGCGGGAAAAAGACAGAGTAAAATTTTATCATTGAGGAGTTTCTCATTGAATAGAGGTCGAATATCCACAGGTTACCATTTTAGACAATCACAATCTTTGTTATATTTAGTCTGCAGGTACACTGGCTACAGGATCTATCTGATGGCATTCCAAGAGCAATAAATATGATCATAATACTGTTTGTGACACAGTTGTACCTATACCAAAGACTTGGATAAGAAAAAGGGAAATAAAGGCAGGCTAACTAACAGAAGAGACTTAAAAATAAATCCAGTAAAGTCTGGTGGAAATTTATTCAAATCATGCTACACCTGTAGATATTAAATTTAATGAAGTCAATGGAGATGCATCACTTTACCTGAAATTAATTTCTGTTCCAGTTTCAAGTCTCTTTTCTTGCCTAGCAATACAAATACAGTAAAACTGAGCTGCAGGTTGAAGACTTAGAGCACACCTGTAACATTTTCTGACTAGAAATAAGATTATATAAATCAGGAAATACATGAAAACTCGACAGTAGCTGTTAGGGATTTCAACCTCACTACATGCAGAGCATCTCCATTTAGTCTTTCAGTCCAAAAGGTACTTTTATGATTTGCTTGAACTTTCTGAGTATAAAGCAGGTCATAGAACTTCTCTAAGTCGCTCTATATCAGTTTCTGGATGTATATATTATTTGAACCATAATGGCTCATCCACCATTAATAAAAGGATTTTGCACATTTGAAGTACATATACTGAAAGTGCTTTTATGAGGAACTGACACTTTTATTTGCTGTAATATTTATTTACAGCTTGATTCTATGTGAGTTTTACAGTGTTGTGGGGTTTTTTTTAAGTGCTTTAATATTTTTTGCAAAATACTACTTTAAAGGACACTGTATGTTTGTAGTTCATTAGTCATTCCTAAGCACACAGACCAGTAGAATAAACACAAAATGAAAATCCCCAAACACCTTTAGTTTCTGCAGTATATGAATCTCCATAAACAGAAATCAGTCAAGTAAAGAATTTTATGATTTTAATCCTTCCAGCTAAGCAATCAAAGAAATAGTCATGAAATCTGAAATTGTGAAAACAAAAATATGTCTCGATGTAATGAGCCAGACAGCATACTAATAAAATCCTCAAACACAATAGTCAGTCAATAAAAATACAACATTTTGCAGTACACTTCACAAAACATGAAAACTGAACCATTTTCCCAGTGCATCAAGAGAAGTAACTGAGATTCAATATAACAGGGATTTCAGTATTTTACAAATACCTTGCTCTTTACTTGTTTTTATATCCAATAATAATATATAAAGAAACTTCTACACCAATACATAAGAGACTGTAATTATTCTCAAAATTAGTCGCTTTTCTTATAATTTGCCATTTTCAGTAGCTTTTCCCAATTAACTTTCCTTTTCTGGGGAAGGGATTCTCTTTAGGTGTTGCATGTGATCCAGTCATCCACATCATTTAAAAGGTAATGGAAAGAGACACACATCCCCAAAAGCCAGCAATAAGTTTCTGAGCCTTCTACTTGAGGAACAGAATCATCTTCTACAGGTGTCTTCTTCATCCATTAAGGATGGAAAGAAGCCTGTAAAGGTATGTGGAAGGAGAATGTCTGCTCTTTTAATGGTATCTGATCAGAGAAGGCATGAATAAGATCATACAGAGACAAACATGTGATAAGGGAGGTCTTGATAAGAGCAACCCTGCTCAGAGACACTGATTAAAGAGGATATGGGGAATGTGAGGATGTTTTTTTTTCTCAGTTGGGACGATAAGGAAAAGGAGGGAAAGAAAAAAAGTTATAAGACATGATTAATTAGCACTAACAAAGACCACAACCAGAAACAAAGCTCTCTGTCACACTAACTTATGGGGTAACAAAATACTGCAAAGCAAACCAGGACTTTGAAATGGCTAGTGATGCAAATCTGAGTGTCTAGAACATTGGAAGGGGTTCAGTGGGACTATGCCAACTGATAAGACCATGTGCAGAGGAAAGGAGAGCAGAGAGGAACAAAAAAGAGATAGGCAGAAAGGGATAGAAAAGGCGCTGACATGTAAAATGGGGCCTGTTGCTAAGTTTTTCTGGCTGAGCCCTGCTCCTGATCACCCTGGTCTGTCCTGTCACAATAAATAATTTCTTAACAATCTGTGTGCGTGATCTTGCCCTCTATTCTGTGTGTGTCAGTGCTGCAAGAGTTCAGTGACAGCTACTGGAGGGTGAGCAAGGGCATGAGCAGAGATGAGTGAGGGGCTCAATGCTGTTGGCTGAAGCAGCCCTGTGGGTCACAGCCTGGATGCCAGCTGATGGAAACAAGCATCTGTATCTTCCCAGCTGGTTGTGCACTGGGTGTGCATGTGGATCTGTTGGGAAACTCCAAGCTGGATCAGCCCCAGGTTCAGACAGGTCTATCAGGCAGGGGAAGGGTCTGTGCTGGTGTTTGAGGGGACCTGGGATTGAGGGGTGTCCATGGGATGAGTACATGAATGCAGTGTGTGTGCAGTGAGCACCTAGATGGACCAACTGGTGTCTCAGGGACCCATGGGATGAGTTAAGAAGGCTCTCAGGGATGCCAGGTTGGCAGAGGGGCTGTGTGGGTGCTCGAGGAATCTGTGAATGTCCATGTGTTTGTTAACCCAGGGAGTGTGGGGTGTGTGTTGCACTTGTCACCTTCTGCCTCTGCAGCCCAAGAGGAGGACGGGACGTGTCCCTGTGTGCCAGTGTCTGCTGTGAGTCCTGAATGGGGGGCATGCTGGAGCAGCACCTTGTCTACAGTTATGTCAGTGTCCCATGTGTGTCCCCTGCTCAATGTGTTTGTTTGGGATATGTGCCCAACTTCACTCCTGGCTGAACCTAAAAATGGGAAAGCAGCATCTGCCTCCTTCAGCCTGACCCAAGGTCTCCAGGCACTGGGCTGGGCTCCAGCACATGGGTCTTGGGCTGGCGCTGCTGAAGAAGGCAGGTGCAAATTCTGGGTGAATTTTTTGTCTTGAATCAGAAAATGGTAGAAAAATACTACACCTAGATTTCAACACACATTTCTTAACTGTACGCTAAGGAGTTAAATATTAAACATAGAACTGTGCAGTTACAGGTGGTCAATCTTCAGCAAGATTGCTCAAATTTTTTACTGAACTTACTAACCTTCCCTTCTCCCCTTTTCCTTTTTTTTTCCTGCTGATTGTAGCTTACAGTTTACTGCCAGTACTTAAGATGGCCTTAGAGTCTTGTTATTTTTTCTAGACTTGGAGTAACTTCTGTGCCAGTAGATACTTTTCCACCCAGAGCTATTTTCCATGCAGTCATCCTGGGACAAGATTTGGGCTTGCAAGAAAAAGAATCCAATGCAAGCATACCCATGAGAAACTAAAAATTTATCTTTCGGCTGAGGAGAGGAAATCAATTTTGGCAAACTGTGCATAGCACTCCATCTCCAAGCAGATGCTGATTTCATTTTGCCTGCACACCAAGGCTGTCTATGAGGAGGCTTGGAGTTCTGCAGATGGGCTATGGTCTTTTCTACTGGTTCCAGGGCATGGTCCCAAATAAAAACTTTCTGTCAATTCTGGGATCTCCTGGTACTTTATATGCCCTGAGGCTGCAACTATGAACTCATGTAGGCAACAGTTCCTTATCCTCTGAGGAGGAGTCAAGCTCCCTGAAATGAGCTCTCCACCAGTTGTGAATTAACTTAAAAGGAACTGGGCTTTGGAGGCTCAGCAAAGCATGCCTGCATCAGTGTAAAAATTTCATAGTGCTTCTGTTGGACTGCAGCTACTTCACAGCTTAGTGCTTGGCTGAGGCCAGAGGGAAGTGGACACAGTTTCATAGGGGAAAGGAGGATTATTTGCTAAAAGTGAGGAAGAAAGCAATATTGAGGCTCCTTTATGCGGCACTGTCACAGTAGGGCAGTGCAGATGGGAACAGACAGATGTATTTTGCAGACACAGCAAAAGAAAACCAGTGGTTTTTTTGCAAATGTGGAAGATGAAGAAGCCTGCTGTTGAAAAGAGGTTTTCAGATAGTTAGGACAGAGTTTAGGAGTAAACAGAGGCAGTACACTCCGTCAGTGTGGCCTGTGTAATTGAAGGTAATCAAGTGTTTGATATGACATGTTACTACTCAAAAATAAAATGTTCCAAAGAAGAAAGCACTTTCTGAAAATATTGCTGTCTTACTACCTTGACATATTAGAGCTCTAACTCCCTTTTCTTCTCCTGGCAGAAAAGGAACTGAAGGCCTTGATGGACAAAATATTGACCATGACACAGAAATTTACCATGGTCTTGCGGTAAATAAGTCCAACAGCTTCCTGCCTGCATAAGAAGGGTTTTACAACACGTTGTGGGATTGGATCCTTGCTGTCTGTTCAGTGCTGATGAGACAAATCTGAAGTGATGGGTCCAGTTCTGCAATCACCAGTACAGGAGAGGTATGGACTTGCTGGAATACAGTCTCATTGGAGAACCAAGTTTTGGAGCATCTGTCCTAAGAGGAGAGGCTGACAGAGACTGGAATGTTTATCCCAGGGAAGGATCAAGAGGGTCATATCAGTGCATATAAACATCTGCTGAGGTGGGGACTAAAGTAAGTGGATGTAGGCTGTTCTCACCAATGCCCAGTAAAAACACAGCAGGCAATTGGCACAAGCTGAAATACAGGAAATTACATTTAAACATAAATATACCCCAAAACTCCAATTTTTTTTAAACTCAAGAGGTGTTTGAATACTGAAGAGTGTGCAGTCTCTATCCCTTCAGATACTCAAATCCCAGCTGGACAAAGCTATAAGCAATTTCACAGAATCATAAAATCATTAAAGGTGGAAAAGACCTCCAAGATCAACAAGTTCAACCTCTGACCAAACAAAACTGTAGACTTAAGTGCTATGTCCAGCCATTTCTTGAACATTTCCAGGAATGGTGACTCCACCACTTCCCTGGGCAGTCTGTTCTAATGCTTGACAGCTCTCCTTTTTTTGAGCAGAAAGGCTGTATTTCATGATCTCCAGAGCTGCCCTCCAGGCTCAACTATTCTACAATTCTATGAAAATGCAGTGCCTGCATGGATGCTCTCACCATAGTGGAAGCTCTTTTTTAGTAAACCGCTGCTTAGTGATTGGTTTCAGAAGATTATTCCCAGGTTCTTGGGAAGAATTGAGTGATGCCAAATTTTTTTGTGCAGCTATTGGTTTATAAGAGTAGACACTGGTCTCTGTATAGTCCAAAAATTTGTGCTGAAGCAAATGTAGACTAGAGTAGGTTGTGGCTGGAGAGGCTTCTGTGAAATATTAATAAGGCTTTTCAACACTAAATCTCAGTTTTCTCATTTGGACGCTAAGGAAATATGGTCTGTTAGATGGAGTGGAATTTGGATAGATCCCTGAGCTTAAAGGGTACTTATAAACAACATAAATTCAGATGTCAGATGACAAAGGACTATCTTACTGGGACCTGTACTTCTCAGCATCTTCATCCAAACTTGTGGATGCACACAACATGTATCCTTGGTGAGTTTGTGGATAAGACTAATACAGGAAGAGTGACTGACACAAGGATTGTTGAGTTTCTGTTCAGAGCGAGATGGATAATCTTAAACCAGCCGACCTCACAAATTCCAGTGAGGAAAAGAGATCTGCCTTTCTGGTGTAAGAACCTTACACACTAGTGGAGGCTAGGAAAGGGCTCTCAGCTGCCTGAAAAGTGCTGGTGGACGGCAAGTCAAATGGGAGCCAACATTACACTCATTTCAAAAGAAGTACACTGTGTAGAGTAGCTAGCAAAGGTATCAGTCCTCTGGAACTGGCACTGGTGAGGCTGCAGATGAAATATTGTGTCTGATTTTAGATCCCACAGTCTCCAGCTGAAGCATGTGGAGAAATTGTAGAAAATTCACTGGTAAAATACCAGATAGCCAGAGGTCTTATATACCATATATTGTGAACACTACTCTGAATCATGTCTATGTAGAAAATTTGGATTCCCTATGTTGTGGAAGGCAAGTCCTAACAACAAACTTACTGCCTGTTTGTATTCTCCTGGCAAAAGAAAGACAATTAGCCTGGACAAGATCCTTGCTGATGGACTTTTCTTGGTCTTTGAGGGCAGTGACAAAAGCAAGCAACGTAGTTGTGTTCACAGACAAAAAGTGGAGCCTGGGAGAAGGTACAGCTGATTTTTCCTTCTCTTGAAGAGGTTAGCAGGTAAATTCTGAATGGATGCAGACCTGATGCACTGTTTTGGCAAGATCAAACTCACTAAAAAGGGTTACTTGCTGTTGTGGCACACTACTGCAGTGAAGTTTGGATGGCAAGAACCACCCAGGAAAGACTATTCCCTCCATAGTATAGAGGTAAGCTGGACCCATAAACTCTGCAATGTGTTCAGACATCAAGAGAAAGGAAAAAAACTTCACCAAACCCAAACCCCCTAAAAATCAAAGAAAACAAACAAACAAACAAACAAACAAACAAAAAACACAAGGAAAAAAGCCACAAACCAAAACCTCTTTTGTCTGGGAAACAAAGCTGGAACTAAGCCAAACCATAAAACAAGTGAGGCTATTTCATTCCATAAAAACTTCAAAGGTAAAAAAAAAAAAAATGCTTTGAGGTAATCACAGCAAAATTTAAATATTTAACTAACCTTATCCTGGATATTGGAGGACAAGAGATAAGCTCTTAATTTATCATCACAATATGTAAACTAGAAATTAATTCACTGGAGGCTGCTTAAGTATACAGTCTTAGTTTGCTCAAATGTATTCTGTAAATCCAGCTGGTTGGGAAAAAATGGAGGTAATATCAAGAAACTGAGTTGCAGAAGCCTTGTGTTTCTCTTTATAAGAAAACTAAGGTTGAGAATTGACAGTGTGATAGTAGATACAGATATGAAAAACACAAACAGAAGGGTGAGTTTATTTTGAAGTTGGGTCATTAGCTGCAATGGGTGACACATAGGTTTGCTTATTCTATTATGCACTGATCTTTAAATTTTAGCAGTCCACCCAGGGCAAGGCTCTTGTCAGAACCACACAGTAAAACAACTTACTTGGAATGCACTGTACATAAGCTGACACTGACCATGCCAAATGGGCTACAAGAGCACTTAATTTGCAAATTCTGAAGTAAATGTATTAGATGCAGCACAGTAGAGGATGGAGATCACATTAGTGGCATTGCTAAGTAACACGCACTAAGTAGAGTCAATTGAAGATTCTTATCCTTCTGGATCCTCTAATACTGTTGCTTATGATACAACACTATTGTATTTGGGAGAGATGACAGAGATACAGAAAAAAAAATCATCAAAATTATTCAAACCTTCCCTAAAGTGAGAAGAAACTTACAGTTAGACATTTCAACCCTTTTCTTCATATCCCATCAAGGTAAGTTCTCTTTCTAGATATATTTAACATCTACACTACCCTTTCCAGGCCAGGTAGCAGTTACTGTTGTACATGTTGACTCTTCCCCTAGAAGGCAGAAGCAGCAGAAATCAGCCTGAAATTGCATGATAGATTTATGTATTCGGCCCCACAACTTCAGCTAATTTCTATTATTTCTGTCAAAGACAAAGTAGCCATGAGAACCTGGAAAGATCCTAAACAAGCTACTGCTCCCAGCAGTAGCCACCATAGTCAACTTCCTGATTTACCAGCGCTTGTAACTAGCATCTAGGCTCACAAGTACTAGACAGTACTAGACAGTCCTACCCTGCATTACATTGATTTATTACACTGAAGACAGACAATAGGCAGTTCAAAGGTACGAAACAGATTTTCAGAATTCAAGTCTGAATGACACAAAAGTTCTCTTTGCAAGGCAAAGAAAAAAGCTTAAGTTTTTACCTCTGGTGCAAGCATTGTTATGTGGAAGGTGCACATTCTCAACCAGTCTACTTCTCTAACAGACAAGCAAAGCTAGAGTCTCCACTGACATGACAGTATCTGTCAGTAATGCTTCCTGTCATTTCTGGCTGGCTAGAGGACTCTGTCCTATCATAGTTAGTCTCAGTTATTGGTTGTTTGTCACCTTCCAAGCTATATAACAGTATCATATATATTGCCATGAAACTCTTGGCACTTAGGGAGGACTACAGTACACCTCCTTAAAAACAATGGCTATTATATCAGAAAAGGCTTCCTATCCTCTCCTTCTCTCTCTTAAGCATCAGACTAAACCTGCTTCCTTAATAGGAGGCTTACTAGAAACTCAAAGCAATGCACAGAAGTAATTAAAGGATAAAGAAATTCTCTGCTCAAAAGACTCATTGCAGTTGTGATTTTCTAATAGGAAGCAGCTTTCCTTGTCTGTCCAAGGGCTGCACTCAGGATCCACCTCAGGATGGTGAGAAGCATTTTAAGACCTGAATGAGATCAGCTGGGAGAGTGTTAGACTGAAGATCAAAAGCTTCCTGTTTCATTCCTGGGATCTGGCAGATGTGTTTGACATCTCATCTGTCTAGGTGGTCAAGGCCAGATTAGATGGGGCTTTGAGAAACCTGGAGTAGGGGAAGGTGTCCCTGCCTGTGGCAGGGGGCTTGGAACTAGATGACTTTTAGGGTCCCTTCCAATCCAAACCATTTTATGATGGTGAGAGGGCCAATGCTGCACACCTCCTACTTTAAACACCTTTCTACTCACTGTCTATAACAGCAATTAGCAAGGTATGATTTACCAGATTTAAGAGCTCTAAAACAAGTGTTTCACTGCGTACAATTCTTCAGCACAAGAAGAGTATAAGGGAACAAATGCATTGGAGTTGTTTATCATTGAACAAACACATTTTTCAGAAACTATGATGATGAGCACTCCTCAGCAGTCTGTACTGAAGGGGTTTTTAATAGAATTTTACTCTGACATGCAACCCTTGCCATAGAAATCATAGTCTCTCCACAGTTCCAAGTATGACTTTTGTCAAGGACAAAAAGTTGTTGAGATTGGTTTTGTTTGTTTTTTTTCCCCTGGAAAAAGGCTGAAGAACAAGCTTTAAGATTGCTATGCAAATCAATAAGTTTGTAATCTAAGAAGTTAGTAAAATGCATTTAGATGAGTTTTGAATTAATTCTGTTGAAAAATTCACTGCAATGATGAAAACTGAAAGCATCAAAATATTTCTTAGTCTTTAAAGGGCATTGTTGTTCCATAGCAGAAGGTATTTGATTTGACAGGAATGACTAATAAAACCATTAAAATGAGCTGATTTTTGTATCACTAGAAGGGTTTTACAATATTCCTCAGAAAGTAAGGCTTACATTTTCTTACAATCAATCAATCTTGCTAAAATAATCACAAATTGAAGAGCCAGCAATCTCTGAAAATAAAAAATACATCTCACTGCTGCAAAAGAATTACATACAGTGCTTTACTAGAAAGGGTAGGAGTAAAAGAGCTTGCTTGGCTGTATTCCTGTTTGCCAGCCTACATATGTCATTACAGATGACATTGATTTATTATGTATTAGCTGAAGTGGAGTTCACTATTTAAATCTAAAACTAAAACAAAACCCAGAAATTCAATGCATACGGAATATTAGCTGTACTGTCATTTTTGGTGAATCTTCAGAAATCTGAATTTTTCTCATTACATTTCATTAATTAGTGGCTCACTTGGATTTTTTTTGTTTGGTTTTTTTGTTTTATTTTGTTTTCCTTTTCTCCCACCCCCTCCCACTATCCATTTCAAATCCAGAAGTATAAGATGATTCTATGTCAGGATGAATTTTAGATAATATATAGGCCCTTGAAAAATTTGATGACAAGTATTTTTGCATCAATTTGATAACAAGAGATCTCTTCAAGAAAAAAGAGACAAAGAAAATAGAGAAAAATCTAGAAGTATGTTAATAAAGCTTTTGATGGAGCAAAGTCACTGCAATGAAGAAAGAAGTACAAATGTCTGTAGAGCAGGATGAATTTATACCTGCAGCAGCATTGATAATGGTCTGAGATAAAAATGAAGATAAATGCTTTAGCTGAAAAATTGTTTTGAATACCTTGCAGTTGCTTGTTACAACATACTGTTAAAGCTACATGATGTTTGGGCCAATTGTTTTGCATCAGAGGTCCTCGTCACAGAAATCACTGATTATGTCCTGTCATACAACTGCATTATGTTGGAGAAAGGTGCAGTGTATAGCATGATTCTCATTATCTGAAAGCTAACAAGATTACCACACAGAGGAAATGTTCATAGTACCTTTGAAGACAGCCTGAGGCTAGCCTGAACTGATATGGAAGAGGAATAAATCCCATTTTTCAACTTCTTCAGTTTTGCCCACTGCCTAGACTAAAGTGTCTTTAGGCACAGCAAAAATAAAATTGCTGTGTGGAAAAGCTGAATAGCAGAGCGATCTAAGAGCTGTGTTTGTGTTGACAGTTTCCTTATAACTGAAATCCTGTAAGGTCAGACTGGTCATGACTGAAGTAGCAGAAGCAGCCAGTCCCATTTTCCTGAATACATTGATATGTTAATTCATGTCTGTCCTCACCTCTACATCTCCCTTTTTGATGGCAGAAGGGAGCTGAAAAGTTCTTTCTGGAGCACCAAAACAGCTTCTTAAATGCTCTATGGCACTCTAGTCAGGGTCTGTGCCAAAGGAAAAGAGTAATTAATGGACATGGGTTTGACTTCGTTCCCCTAAATGTGAGTACACCTGCATCTCAGTAGCTCTTGTATAAGACAATTTTTAAAAGTGGTGAAATCTACAAGAACAGTTTCCTTATACCCTCCTCTTCCTTCTGACCTCTTATGAATGCATGGTGAGGCTGTGAAGTCTCTGTTCCTCTTCTCTGGGAAAGGGTGAGAGAATGGGAGTTCTTCAGCCTGAAAAAAGACTTCAAGGAGACCTTACTGTGACCTTTCAATACTTAAAGGGGGCTAATAAGATAGATGGGGTATGTGTGATAGGACAAGAAACTAAAAGAGGGTGTATTCAGGCTAGATATAAGGAAGAAAATTTTTATGGGGAATGTGGAGAAACACTGGAATGCATTGCCCAGAAAGGTGATAGATGCCTCATCCCTGGAAACATTCAAGGTCATGTTGGATGGGGATCTGTGAAGTGCGATACAGTGGAAGGTGTCCCTGTACATTGCAGAGAGGTTGAAGGAGACAACCTTTAAAGGTCTCTTGCAACTCAAACCACTCTACACCTTGTTCCTTTGCAGAGCCCATGTTGTGTACAGGATACTTGTATCTGATAAACAAAACACTTGTGCATTTCCATCTTCACACTGTCATCACTGCAGTGTATATCAGCAGATTCCAATTTGACGTGTGTTTCTCTCCCCATTGTTTGTGGTGGTAACTTCTGGCTTAAAAATTATGCAGTATTCATTCAGTACTTTGGAATACTTTGTGCCATAAATGCTATACTTTTCTGATTATTCATTTCTTATTAATATGCTATACTTAATTTTTATTAATTGACATAATATAGGAAATCTGTTTTGATTAAACACTTAATTGAGCACCATGCAATTCTTTGGCACCAGCTGTTGACTGGAATTTACACTAGTTTTATCCCAATTAAACAATAACACAAAATGGAAACACACAGAGGGTCGAAGTAAGGATGAATAACCTGGGAGAAATACAGAAACATTGGATGAGTGTCCAGGGTTGAAGTTAGAAAAGCTAAGGCCCAAATGGAATAGCTTCTGTCCAGGGATGCCAAAGGAACAAGGAGAAGAACTTTTTTAAGTACATAGATGCCATATAAGAAAAATAAAAGGTCTATGGAAAATGTGGGTCCATTACTCATTTGGATGGGGGACCAGGTTACATAGCTCCAGGGGATGGAAAAGGCTGAATTTTTAAATATTTTGCCAAAGTCTTTACTCACTAGATTGGCTTTCAGGAATCTGAAGTCACAGGGACCAGGGGGACATTGTCCAGGTCAGGAAATACATAAGCAAACTGGACATCCATAAAGACCAATGGATACTGTCTAACTAGTCTTTGGAAAAGACACTGATGAGATTCTCACAGACAGGCTGTGTGTAGCTCTTCATGTTTCTCTATTTTTGCTTTCCCTGGCAGATACAATTTGAGTAAATGCCACGTTATTTGTGTTTTTGCATGAAAGTGTGAATGAAATACAAATATGTACAGTATGTTTTCAGCTATGTACAGAGCTAGCTCTTACAGACATCTTGGGTGGTTTTTCTTCAGAATCTGCAAGCTGATGTGACCTTGAGAGATGGTTAATCTAGGTTACCACTACAATGGCTGAGGATGGACTTCGAGTAAAAATTTCAGTTTTCTATCATAGAAACTAATCATGATTGTTTAAGTTACTAGTTTAAGAAGAAAACTGTTCAAGAAGTCACAGTTGGACTGAGACTGAAAGCTGAAAAGTTATGCTTTTCAAAATTGAGAAAGGAATGCAAAGTTTTCAGGTCTAGTTTGGTGCCTAGGTGAAATACATGGTATTGGGGAAGTAGGGTGTTATTTTTTATCATCTGAAGATCCTTAGCTCCCTTCCTTTTGATATAAAGGACCCTTATGTTGATCATAAATGCAGAGAGCTCCCAGACAGGTCAGATTAAATAAATTTTATGAGTATATAAAAAAAAATCAAAAAAACAACTGTCTAGATTGCATGTTTTCCCCTGCTTCCTGAAACACTGTAATTTTACTGTGATGGTAAGGTCTAATTGTAGCTTTTTGTGTTGAAGACATGGGCACAGTTATTTTCTAAAGCTCTGTTGCTAACTTTCTACAGTTATTAGAATTAGAAAGATGTAATAGGTGTTCCATAAATTCTTTTCTGGAAGTCCCTGAGACTAAATGTCAATTTTATTACATTTCTACATAGCTGTAATTGATTCCACTTTTGCTGCATATGAAATCTTGATTGAAAAGAGAACATGTACATTTTTTTGTTTGAATGACTGCTGAGTCTTGTTTATTACCATTTCTAGGGAAATGAAACCTCCAGGGCAAATACAAAAACCGACCTCTTAATTGCCAACAAGCAGATAAAAATATGAAAGCTAAAATGGTAGCAATAGAAGGTCATGTAAACAGTGTTGATTTGAACAGAACCTGAAGTGGTAGCAGCTTTACTTCTGGCTCTTATGTTTTTCTCCATCCTCTGTACAAAAAAGGCATATAGGATACTCAGTCTCTTTCTTTAAGGTTAACTCTAAAATGGCATCATTGTAGTTAAATGTTTTTCTTTAACATTTAGGTTTACTTCTATAGAAACAGAAGAGAGGAAAAGCATTATTTAAAATAAATTTTTAAAATAAATATAGGAAAACACTTTTGTGAAACTTGCCAAACCAGTTAAAAAACCAAAGAATTTGATTTCTTTTAAGGCTAAAAAAAGGGCTTTCCTAGAATAAATAAATAAAGAATTTTATCATCAAAGCTATTTGCTTTCTTTGCTTCATTATGGAGTCTCTATATAAACAATTTAGTTTTAAAACTTTAATGAAATGGTATTCCAAATTTTGGAAAAAGCTAATCTTTGGCTGCTGATCCTCAGGAAAACAGGAATGCTTGCTCTTATGACTTAAAAACAATAAAAACATGTTTACAGTGAGATTTTAAACTGAAATAAGAAGGCAGGAAAAAAATTAATACCTTTATCTTCTGTTCAAAAATTCAGAACAAAGAGCAGTGGGATTTTCAGATCTATGCAATTGTCTAAAGAAATGAAAAGTCTTAATCCTTTGCAGTTATTTTTCTGCAACTCTGGTTTCCTAAAGACCGTTTATTCTGTCTCCATACACTCAGTTTAAGGAAGGTGAGCTTGAGAACACAAGAAGGTTACAGTAAGTTGATGGTGCATCACAGTCACAGCAAGTTGCTTTCTTAAATGGGTCTGTTTCTCAGCTAAAATTGGGTAAATAGGAAAAATGATTTTCTTCTTGTCAGTATCTCATTGCAAGGTTGAAGGAAGAAAAATAAAATCAGTGTGTCTGTAACTGAGGTAGCATATTGAACTATATTGAAGCACATCATACACAAAATCTTAGGCCTGAAATATATTGCAGACATTTATTCATGTAAAAGATAATGCATTTGTTTCTTTAAAGGGGAATAATTTGCCTTGTATTTGGTGAAGGTTAATAATTCTGTTCAATATTGGGTTTAATACTTTTCATACTGCTTCATTTATTTCTGGGGTTTCAGCAATTATACCCTGCTTTATATAGTCAATACAATGAAACAGTCTGGATTATTGTCATATGGTCATTCACTGTTTTTCTGTCTATATAAATCCTACATAAAACCTTGCCTCTGATTGAGTTGTGTAGAGTTTGATAAAAAACTTTGAAAGAATCTGATCCTGAGTTTACAGAGCCAGATCCTGATCTGTACAGATGGCTTGGGATAGAAAAACTGGGAATAAAAGCAACAGGAAAGAAAGAAATTGTGAATTCTTATAGGGTCACTCTGATCTTATGTAACATGTGCACTTATGTGTTATCTTTTTCTTCCTCGCTTTGTAATAGACACTCTTTTCTGTTTTAGTTTTTTTCTCTCCTTGCTCCCACTGTATGTTTGTATAATAGAAAATATATGTTGTTTGGAAAGAAAAGACTCCATTCCCTGCAGCTACTAACAATTTACTTTTCTCAGAGTTAGAATGCAAACATTCTATTTCTGTTTTTCTTCACCTCAGATCATCCTGACATTGCTTTACTCTGTGGAAGGACATTTTGACAATAGGTGAAAGAAAACATAGCAAAGTATCCTTGTAGATATAACTCAGTTCTGAGCTGATCTGACTGATGTGATTGTGTGACTTGAGCACCAGTCTTTTAGAGCCCGGCTGTTGGTCTCATAGCACTCACATGTATAGACTGAATGTAAAGGACAGTATTTTGCTCACACAACCATACAACCTCCTTGTCTCCTTTAAAATTAAAAAATGCCCATACTTGAAAAATGTCCATAATTCCAATTAAATACTTCAAGCCCATTTGTGCACTGTCTCTCAGTTAAGGTTCTTTTCTCATATATTAAAACAAAAGCTAAGAAATGCAAATACATTAATCTCTTACAAATAAATAAATAACATTTTAATTAATAAAATATAAGGATTAACTTCAGTGCCTCCTTCCAGGTCCTGTAAGATCATCCTCATGAAATAAATACTCAATTAATAACATTTATTTTTGTGTTTGAAAACCTCTTACTGTGAATAGCTGAGGATTGTTCTGAGTCTTCAAGTACCATACAGAAGAAGAGAGGTAATTTTAAATCCTTTCAGAAGTTTCTGATTGAGTGAGAAAAATAAACAAAACAAAACAAAACCCAAAACCAAAGACCCCCAAATCTATTAAAAAGCATGCAATAAAAAAATTAAGAAATAAAGTGATTGGTGCATGTTTTTGAAAAGCACTTGTGTGAATATATTGCTAGAAAAAGTTACATCACCATATTTTTCTTATTTATTTTATAAGAAGGATTAGAAAGCATAAAGTGGCTGCATCATTTGAAAATAATTCAGACCCTTAGAAAAGCCGTGAATCACACAATTTAATTTACAGTCTGCAAATCCTGTCATTCTTTTACTTTATGCCAGATAATCCTATCTCCAGATACATGATTTTGTTTACTGTGTATTTTGATTAAATAATTGAGAACAAGGACAGAAATTTAACAGACACAGCAGATTCATTCGCTTTTCGCATTTAAGTACCTTTTACCTTTAGCCCTTGCTCAGTTTTTTGCTGAAGAACAAATCCACAGAGCAGGAAAACTTAACATTCGTTGACACTTTTAGAATTAAGTAGGGAGAAAGAAATAGTGATAGACTATCTCATCAATTCCCAGGATATTTTTGCACACAGAAGTGTAAATTACTATAATAACCATATCTTAAAATTTGATACATTTGAAGGTATCTTAGGAACCAGATAAGATTCTTCTCAGATGCAGAATTTTATTATGTTAACCTAATTTGGACTCAATCACTATTGTCTCAAAAGTATTTAATGCCATAATAGCTGCTTCAGCAATTATGTTTTTCAAGGCATCTTGCTAGATGTTTCTAGAATCTGAAACAATATGTTAAAACACATTTATTAAGGAAAATAATACAGTTACAGAATTTCTCTAAATTGCCAGAGAGAACATATAACAAGGTAGGTTTGAAAAAAAGCCTTGCAACAGGCATGATTACAAAATGCAGGGGTAACTGGTAAAGCACATTTCTGATTTCTGATTATATCAATTATAAAAAACTTTCTTTGTAATCCACTTAGATTCTGTAGAACACCATTTATTAAAGGAGGGTATGCTGCATTACTAGGAGATTTTCTATCCAAAGGACTTATTTAGTGGAGCTACTTGCACCAACACTCTGAATGAGCAAACAGAGAGTATCCAAAAGGATTGCAGAAAGATCTAGGCATTAATTTGAATTTGAAGTCCATGGCAGTGTTATCATGAGTGAAATACCTTGGGATTGGCTTTAAGATTACTAAAATATGAGCAAAATAGCAGAAGTGTTACTTAGAGATTTATTTCACATATGCACTTCCATTTTGTTCTATTTCTTGTTTATTTTGATTGTTTTTATTACTTCAGCTGAAAGCAACCTGTATCATCACTGAAGCAATTCAGGTTATAAGATAATGGACTTTACTACCCAGTTGATATCTTATCTTTAAGAAAAAGGCAGTAACCTCCTGTATAGGAAAATGGCTTTGGCCTTTCTCCTAGTGACATACTTTTCATGTTAGAGAATTTGGATATCTGGATGGAAGGTTAATTACACTATGTTGAATGAAGAATACTTTATGCTATGTACTAATGAAATGTGGTTCCTTTGAATATTTTGTGCTTGGCTTTCGTAAAGAAGATTTATGGACCACAGCATTGACTACATTGTTAAAAAAAGAAACTTGGAATTTTGAGAAATTAAGACTTGCCTGACTTGGTGAAATGGTGTTCAAAATGTAATATGGAAAAAAAAATCCCATTAAAAGCCCAGGAAATTATTAAATTAACCAGCTTGGTGAGAAACAAGTTTCCAGCACAGAAATTAATTATTTTTAACTTTTGTGGTGCAATTCACTTGCTTAATCATCTATCATTTTTTGCTACTTAGGATTTCACACTTAGGCACAGGCCTGCCCCTATAGGTGCCTTCTCCCATATGTCTGTTCTGCATCTGCCTTCAGCAGCCTAAAGCAAAAACATTGATTAATTGGAGTAAATCCAATGGAAGGCCACGAAGATAACTGGACTCAGAGTGCATTGTATGGAGGTAGTGACTGTGAGGACTGGGTTTATTCTGGAAGACAGAGGGTATCTTAGTGCTGCCTTCAACTTATGGGATGATGTGAAGGATACATTTTGGGATGTACACAGTGATAGACAAAAGACCCAATTACAATTTACCAAGGGAAGTTCTGATTCTGTATTAAGAAAACAGCGTTCAGCATGAGGATATTAAAACACTGGAAATAGTTGTCCACAGCAGTTATGGAGTCTCCATAGGTGGAGATATTCCAAATTCCTCTCAAAGTGAGCAGCCTTAACTGTGTTGAGCCAAATAACCCACACAGATCCCTTCCAATACAAATTACTCTATGATGCTATGTTTGTGCACTTGAAATGTGCCTTCTACATTTACAGAGAAAGAAGCTGTGTGTCATGACTCATTTGATATGTTTCAGTCATCTCTAATAAGAATCAGTCACTCAAAACATTAACTGTACTGTAATGTCTATAAAACATTGCTATTATGAGTGTAGTCTTCTAAAAACTATTCACATTAATCCTGTTGGCAGAATTAGTGTGATTATTGTAAAATGATACAGAATGTGAAAGTAATGGACTTCAAACGTGTCCTTCTATCCTCTGAACATTCCTTAAGCTCTTTTGTCAGCTTTTCTTTGAAATGCTAACAGGGAACCTTCTTCCGTAGTCAAATTTGACTAAAAAATTTGAAACACTCTTTGCTCAACAATTTAGTGATTATAATTGTCATTGTGAGTATGAAAGGCTTCATGACCTCAGCCTCAGGAGTTTCTAACCTTCTTGAAAAATGAAGAGTGTCTAGTTTATAAGACATAGAACCCCTCCCACTGAACTGGTGACACCAAGGTTACACTGTCCATTTTTTACCCTTGATTACAGAAAGATGTAGGGTTTCACTGACTTCTCCCAGTCCATGCCCTGGTTTCACAGGATTCCAAGAGGTGCCCCAATCTGGACAATTGCTAGATGAGTATGTCCTAGTATATCTGCCAAGCCAGTATTTACAAATTTATTTGTCCCTCATTTACAGCAGTCACACTGCTTTTCACTTAGTGAATAGCTAAGATGCTAAGCTACTTATAAGTATAGCACTTGCTTACTGACATTAATCTTTCACAAGCAACAGTGGAGATTTCAGTCATGTGGTTTCTGTTACTGGAAATGGTTATGGACCATGAGACACTACAACACTGAATAGATTCTCATGCTCCAAATTAAAAAAAAAGGCAAAAAAAAAGAGAAAACTCTCTAACGGATGGATGGATATCATCTTGTTTCCTTCTGAGTTTTTTTGCCTTTTCCAATTGGACCAATGTCATCTCAGAAAGCCAGTATTAGACTGTTTCCTCCCACCCACGCAATTAGCAGAGTTTTTTCAATGCGTAAGATGTCAACATGTCCTTAAAGTCTGTCAGTGTGCATGACTGTAAAACTGGTACAGCAAACTCTTTATTCTGTCCCTTATGCTTAGGAAGTTTTAATCTTGCTTCTGGTCTCTGAAGATTTGATGGTGTTGAAAAGGGCTGAAGAAAGGGCTGCTGATGATATTATCAGGTATATAATGCCTTATGATGCTCAGCTTGAAAGCTTCAGTCTCTTATCTCTTACAGGAATGTTTGAAGTTACCTCCAGCATTTTTGAATCCAGTGGAGTTCTTCACAGGCAGCCATTTAATCCAATCCCTTTCACTAAGTTTATAAGATTGTTTAAAAGTAGCTGAAAATCTGCTTCTAATTTAAAAACTGGACTTACAGTATGTGAAAAATTTTTTCAATTTTTTCAACACTGAAATATGTATTCTTGGCTTTCTGAACATCCTACATGAATCCTTCCCTTACCTGATATTTTCCCAAACAGATTTATAGAGCTATCATACCTCCTTTTCTTCATTTTTCTGCAGCCACACTCTTCTGTCTTCTAATCATATGGTAGTAAGATGTATTACTATTCCTAAAGTCGTCTTGATAAAAATTCTTTTACAGACTTGAAATCTGAGTTGATCTTTCTTAAGCAAAGATAACACAAAGGTTAATGAGTGTCTTATGTCATATCTGTCCTCTGAAAACTTTGTAGATTGCATTTGACATTTTTGTGTTTGCACTGCTTTTCCCCCATCCAGTAGATTGTTTGTCCTCGCTTCAATATGCATAACTGAAATTTTATTTTGCTTTTCTTTCTTCCCCTCCCCTCCCCTCCCCTCCCCTCCCCTCCCCTCCCCTCCCCTCCCCTCCCCTCCCCTCCCCTCCCCTCCCCTCCCCTCCCCTCCCCTCCCCTCCCCTCCCCTCCCCCCCTCCTCTCCCCTTTTTTCTTTCATTAAAGAAATATTAAAATACTAAATAAATTTATTTTTAGAAGAGTTCCATGATGTTTTTGCTATAACAAGTCCAATTTTCCAACTTTCAATTCTACCTATGAATTGCTGTCTTCTCAAGTTCATTGAGTAATTTCTCCTGTGGCAACATGTCATCTGCTTCACTGAAATCCAGACATGTTTCATCTACTACATTTCGCTACCCTGAAAAGTAGGTGTCAAAAAAGGATTTATAGCTCACAATCTATGCCTTGTACCATCTACCCCATTTAGCATTTTTCTTCATGTCTCTAATTATTTTTTCATTCCAGATACCTTCTAAAGCTTTGCATACCTTTAAAGCCTGCTTTGTTACTGTCCAGTAACTGTCCATCATTTTATTAGCTGTGTCTGCTATTCCTTGATTACCTGGAAATATCTGTAACTTGATGCATTTATTGAAAGATGTTGCCATTAAAACTGCAATTTCATTTGCAGTTTTCTTCAGGAGACAATGTTTCATTCCTGACTGCATTAAGTTGCTTGATTTTACTGTCATTTCAGATATGAATCTTTTAATTTTCTATCCTCATCTCCTCTTTGAAATTAATCCAATATTGTTGCCCATATTGAAAACTAAAGTTTTCATTTGATTTTTAGAACATTCCATGAACAATTTAAATCTATATTCTACCCTTCAAAGCATAAATGTATTTTTCTCTCCCTTTCTTTTTTTCTTGTTATTCTATTTCCTGAGCAGAAGGCTGGAAGTTATTACTCCTTAAACATGCTATGTACTGTTTGCATAAACTAAGTGGAACAGGAATAACTTTCAAAATGATTCAGAGTACATATTGAAAAATACATATGGGAAATGTGAAGTCAATTTAAAAGTAAGAAAAGCTGTAAAATATAAAGATTATCAGGATGGGATAATTTGGTGTTGATTTCATATTTTCTTTCTTATTTGCTAAATTAAGATTAAAAAAGAAATCATGAATTACCATGCTGAATTTATTATTTTTGGTAATGACTATCTTCATCCATTATCAGTTTAATTCATAACAAATCACAACAGAGTGATTAATCTTCATTAGTGAGTAATTTTATAATTAAAAAATATAATTTTTTAACTGTTTGGAAAAGTGGAATGACATTTTATGTAGAGGCATTAGCTACTATTATTAGCCAATCATATTGGCTTTATCCATTCTAGTAACTCAAGAAATATTTGCAAACAGCCACAGAACCGTGGAATGGCTGAGCTTGAAAGGCGCCTCTTGAGGCCATCCAGTCCTATCCCTATCTTAGAGCAAGGCTAGCTAGAGTAAGCTTGTCAGTGCCATGGCCAATCAATCATGCTTTTAATATCCTATGGAAAGAGACTACACAACTTCTCTGTTCAAGTGTTTGACCACTGTCAGAAAAAAAAAAAAAAGAAAAGTTTATGTTCAAGTGGAATTACTTGTATTTTAATTTGTATCCTTTTCCTCTTCTCTTATCACTTCATACCTTGAAGAGGAGTCTTTTCTTTACTCTCTGCCCCCATCAGATGTTTGTAAAATTTGATAAGAACCACTTGAATCTGCCTTTTTTGAAACTGAGCAGCCTTAGCTCCCTCAGCCTCTCTTCTATGCCCAATACTCCAGCCCATTAGAGAATCTTTTGTGTCCCATTTTTGTGTTGCTTTGCTGAATTTGTCCCATTAATTGTGTATATTTCTTGTCCCAAGGACTTTAGAACTGGACATAGCACTCCAGATTTGTCTCCCCAATGCCGAGCAGAGAGGAAGTATCACCTGTCTCAACCTGCTGGGAACATTTCTCCTAAGGTAGCTTGGAATGCTGTTGGCTTTCTTTGCTGCAAGATACACCTCTGTGTCACTGACAGTTTGTCCACCTTGACTCCCAGGACCATTTCTGCAGAGCTACCCCTGCTGCTGCAGGGTTATTCATCCCCATGCCCTTGTTTAACAGCATTAGCTCTTCTGCCCAGTTCTCCAGTACAATCCTATGGTTGCCAAACACCTCTCCCAGTTTTACATCATCTGCAAATTTGCTGAGTGCGCTGTGTTACTGGAGTCAGTGTCAACCCTTGGAACACAGTGCTTGCCTCTAGAGGATTCACAATGATGACCATAATCTCTTGGTTGTAGCACAAGAGCCAGTTTTCAGTGCACCTCACTATCCATACATCATTCAGTTTGAATCTTACGAGATACAGCCTTGAAAAACACAGATTACACTGAGAGATTTTAAAAAAGATTTAGGAAAAGATTCACCCCTGGACAGACTGGAGTGACTGAGCATAAGGCTCATTTTATACACAACCAACCCCTTTCATACTACTTTTTGTCTACCTCCCTTTAGTTCCTCTCTGATCTTCTTTTGCCTACACATAAGACCATGTCTCTGTACAACTCAACAGATGCCCATAACCCACCCAGCCTGGACCTCCACGGGTTTGCAGCCCTTATCAGTTGCAATATTCAGGCTGATCTTTTTGGAAATAGTGCCTGTACTTTCTGGATAGGTCATCAGTTAGTGTGACTGGTGAGGTTTGTCTCTTTTCATTGTCTCCATGTTTTGTCACCTCTCTGTTTGGTATATTTTGTTTCTGCTTTCTCTATTTTAACTTAGTTTTCCAATTGACAAGATCTTCAACCAGATAACCTTACTGGAATAAACATTCTCACACTCCCACATGTCCTCATCAATTACCTGACTATGTTTAGCTGTTATCACTGCCTCCCCTATCATTTGTCTGTTAGGAATGTGTCCCTGTATGTTGTTGTTTATGGCTTCCTCCTTTTCTTATTATCCCTTTTATTTACAGTGCAAATGTCCTTGACTAGGCACCCAAAAAGGAGCAAAAATATTTCTTTATGGTAATCTTTCAAAATGGACTTTTTCATGTCCGATTTCTCAAACATGCCCTAATCTGATCGTACTCCATCAAGGAATTTTTTCAATCACAGGGGTTTGAGCTTCATGAACGCTGGTTAATACCACTAAAGACTGGTTTAAGGATAGCAATGACTAACTCATCTATTTCCATATCTTTCAACACCCTGCATCCTAAGCTACTTTTTTTCTTTTGTTTTTTGATATATCTGTGAAGGCCTTTTTTGTTGCCTTTCACATGCCTTGCCTGATAAAGTTCAGGTGGGCTTTGTCTTTCCTATCTGCAATCTGTCATGCTTTCAAAGTGTTACTACCTTTCTCCAAAGTCCCTGCTTCCCTCTCTTGTATTGTATGTTTCATTTCCACTTTAGTTTTGTCAGCATCTCCTTGTGCGCTCTAGTTTTAGCCCCTGCTCTCTGAGGTGAACCATTCTTGACTTTTGAGGAGGTGATTCTTGGGCTTTTTATACTCAATAACCCACTCTAGAAGGCAGCAGACTGTTTCTGTGCTAATTTCCTCAACATCTATGATGAGTTGACACATGCCACAGAGCTTTCTGAACAAGAAGTTTGAATGCCACCATCCTGTCTAGTGAGGTAAAACATGTTGGAACAGGTTGAAGGTAATTTCATACTGCTTGGCCTCTTTGGCACAGAACTGTCCCTGGTACATTAAGCTTACTGGAACTGGTATTGAAATGGCATCTGAATCTCCTGCTTTTTGTATTTATGGATTGTTAGTTATCTTCAACCTTAGATTTCTGCACTACTTCTCACTTTTCCATTAATTCTTAGAAATCTGTTTCTGGTTCATTCCATAGATTTCATAAATGAAAAATTAATTTCTCTCTGGAGACATGGACCATGACTAAATGGGTAACTAAAGAAAACTATGGGAATTTATGTTTGCTCCCCTCAAAGGACACCTGTTGGAGACCTTTTGGTACCTCTTGTGCCAAGGGCTGGCTGCTCTGAGCACAGCAGCTGCATCTACACTGCGTCGCACTCAAACCTCTGGGCCTTATGCTGTAACTCCTTGGCCCTATTGTGTGGTTACCAGTCTCTGTGATTTTTCAGCTGAATGTGTCTGAAACAATTTGGTGGCTGAACTTCAGCCAGGCAGAGGAGTGTTTTTACAGCATGACAAATGCTGGAAGTTGCATGAGAGAAAAGCTGAAATCCTTGGGGGTGAAAAGCCCCAGGTGGTAAGGAACTATTCAGAGTGAAAGTAGCCAAACTGTGCATGCAGATCAGTTTCTGTTTTTTTGGGGTGGTGCCCAAAATAATCTTTCAAACCTCTGTTTAGGCATTGTTGTAGAGAGTACTAACTGGAGTGGATTAAACAAATACAGCAAGTGGACTGCCAGGGGCTCAATTTGTGAACTTGCTTCCTGCTCTCTTTTTCTCATTAGTTTCAACATACTCACGAATTCCAGATGATTGCAGGAAGATTATTTGCCATCTGTATTTAGCTTAGTACTACACTTAAATCTTCTTCTGGGACATGAAGTCTAGGCCTGATAGTAAAAAGATAATGATAGAAAAATATAAGATGATACTTTGAAAGAGATAAATTTGATAACGATTTTTTGATGTTGGGCACATAGAAATAGGACAGAGACAACTGTCCTCTAGTTTCTAACCAAAAGTAGCTAAGAGGGTGGCTAGTTTCTTAAAAGGAAATGAAACTTTCTGAACTTTCTGAACTTACTAAAATAGTAAGTTCAGAAAGTTCAGAACTCACAGGTTAGAAAATATGATGTGCAATAAAGAATTTTTTTTCTCTTAAATCTGGGGAGTGGTTTAAAATATCTTCTGAAAAAAGCAGCAGTGAAAATTAACTCCCTCCAGTATTACGTTTACATTTTTTCTAGTTTCTCTGATTTGCTTTTATTTTTACGCCAACTTCCTTTTTTCCTGTCTCTGTTTTACAAGGCCACACGAATTCTATGCTATTTCTTACTCTTTTCTTAGTAAAATAATAGCTTACATATGAAGAGTTGTTGTCCATTCAGTGTAACACTGAGTTTCCTTAATCTGTTCTCACAAATGCCTCTGGAGAAGCACTACAACGCAGATAGTCAACTTTTATATGATCATGGAATAAGCATGCTCTTTCTAGATTTTCTATTTCCTAATATATGTTTATATTACTCTGTTTCTGTCTGTGCATTCAAGAAATTATTAATTCCCTTCAACAGTTATTTCCATAATAACATATTTGATCTGCTCTTCCATTTCTTCCCTTTAATTCCTGCAGTTTTTTCTATACAATCCATTATCTTATTTTTCATTTAATGGGAAAGTATTTTGCTACTTATCTGTGTATATTTTATTTGTTTCAACCTATACTCAACCTATACAGGTTTGATAAAGGTTTATATCAGACCCTTTATTTTATAAAGAAAATATATCTTTCTATGTATTCTATGTATAGGATATGTATATCCTATTTACTCTAATATTTCTATATTTTCACTCATTGCCCAAGTACCAAAAATAGCAATTTTATTAAGATGTGGGCTCCCAATTTATTATGCTACACTGGTTTCAATGAGACGAAAATCTCTTCATTCAAAGAAAACCAAACCAGATTTTCAGAGTAATATTTTTATGAGATAGCTAATGAAAAACATGGAGAGTTATTTTTGTGATTTAAATGGATTTATAAATAAAGCCACCTATCCTTTCAGCTCTGTATCCCATCCCCACTTAGAAGCCTGAAGCAAAAATAGCTTAAAAAATCCTTTCTATGTCTCATCTGTTTCATGTTAAATGACTTCATGCTCTGCACATGAAGTCATTTAACATTTATATTTTTCCTTTTCCTGATAACAGCTCTTAAAGAGTTTCTAATTAATGTTGCTGGCTCCAGGAAAATGTACATAGAACTACCATCCTTGCCCATATCCAGAACTCATGCCACAAAATAAGTAAAGAAAAATAAATAGGGAAGAAAAAGTATATGATAGTTACTGAGGAAAGGATGACTTTCACTCTTTGAAGTCACTCACACTGACACCATTTCCAAACATTCATTAAGGTTTAGTTCATATAGATTTGAATGTGGATCAGAACAAGTTTTATCTATCTGACAGTTTTATCTATCCATCCATGGAACATGGATTTATGCCCTGAAATAGATGACTCTATAATTGTTTCTTGATAATGATTTCTAGTGACTAGAACACCAGTCAGAGTTTAGCCACTTTTAAAATACTTTGATATTGCTTGTTAATCTTAGAAAATGTTCCCCATAAGAACAAAATAATAGTAGATTAATGACAGGAATGTCATGTCAGTGAAGAATGTTTAATCTGTCTGTTTTAGCACTGTGTAGGCAGAGAGTGATAAATCAAAATTGTGTGTATAACTGTCGTGCATAACAACTGTTTATGAACTTCAACAAAGTATATGTTGTAATTCAACACTATATCCTAGAGCAACATCTAAATTTTTCTGGTACTGGTGTCCTGGATATTGGTAACTAGGTTTTTTCCCCCTCAGTCTTTTGTTATTAAACTGAAGCACAAGTAAGAATAAGTGTCTTGTAAATCAGACTTTTTATATAACATGTGCTTTTTTGTCTGTGGTACTTATTTTGATTATATCACCTCTCAGCTGTTCAGGAAAGCCCTGGAACACGTACAAAAGTTTCCTTAACTTCAGTGGAAATTAAGCAGGTGTTTCAGATTAATCATTTACTGCAATGCTTTGTGGAATGGGATTTTAATCAGCAACTATAAGATATATTTTCTTTCTAGAAGTATAGATTTCTTTCAATGTAATTGAGAGGGTGAGCCAGTTAACTAAGCTAATTTAGTGGCATATGTCTGAGCAGTGCTAGTTTTATTAGGTGCCTTTTAGAAGTGATGTCCATTAACTACAAAACTAATAGAGTGATTCTGAAAACAGTTTATAGAGAAGAAATACTTACTCCATGTTCCCACTGACATACAACTCACCAGAGAAAATGCAGTTAGTTGTACATTCAGATTTTTAGTTAGCTCATTGTCATTGGCATCTGTTCACTATTGTTATACATAGTATACTTAGCCTGCAAAGTACTATTTAGTCACATTTTATGAGAGGTTTTTAAAACTATAATTTCTAAGGATTGGTCTTTGAATTCTCTGAGACAACGGTGGCAACACTTCGAGCTTGTGTTTTAGCAAGTGTCAACACTTGGAAGTTGATGTTAATATCTAAGAGCTGCTTACAACCAATAAATACATAGAATGATGATTCATCATCATTCAGCTTCAGTTGCAGTTTAATTCCTCTCAACATGCTTTTAATGCAGATGTATAGGTGTTGATGCCTGATAAGCTTAGTCTGTTATAGGACCTCTGATGCTGGGCAATTGTACCGGGAAGGGAGGCAAGAGTCACCCAGCATTTTCAGCTGGGTTTTTCTATTTCCTGGTCATTATTTGAGAATTATCTCTACAATTTGATGTCAACACAAAAATTTCATTTATATTTCATATTTCCAAAACTGTTAGGGAACAGCTTTCCCTTGAACTGTTATGCTCTCTAGCTATATGTACTCTTACTCTGCAGATGTGTTCCTTGAAGGAGTGCCTTACTTCTTTGCTTTATGTTTTACCTTGGGGAAATTGAGCTAGAATGAGGGTATTGCATGCATTTTAAAAATTGTTTACTCCTGTGAAATTGGAGTAAGTTTCTCATAATTTCCTAAGGGATTTAATAAAAGAGCTATTTCTTCCAAATTTCAGAGTCCTGTTATTAATTCTTTCAGTGACAAAGCTAATAAATTAAAATAAATTATCTGCCCCCCTGGTTTTTTTTCTCTAAGCAGAAAAGTATATTTTTGTATTTGGCAACTACTAAATGTAGTTGTAGGGGTTATGACTTTTTCAAAAGAGAAGACACTGTTCAATTGCAACTCTTCTGAAACTAGATATTACTGTTTGAAATTTTATATTTTACTGGGGGTCAGATGAGATATGCACAGGTCTTTCTTGATTGCCACATTTATGAAGCTTGACAAAAAGATAGGCAAACTCTCTTTGCCCAAAGCTGCACTATATGTATGTAACCTCTGTTCAATTAATATGAAATTTCATAAAGCTGTAAGTACCAAGACCAGGAATTTAGGATGAAAAAACAGTTCACAGTTCTAATTACAGAGATTAAGGTGTCTTAAATAATAATTAAGTTTGCCTTATCTGCTGTTTTTTATTTTAATATAAAACTATTTTTCAATGGTCTAGGCATTACATAATTTTTGCAAGAAACCAGTTAAGCAAATAATACAACCAAATTCATTTAGACTGTTCTTTGCACTCAGGTTAATTTTTGATGCTATCAGGAGATGGAAGAGCAAAAAAGTGCCTGTGGTGAGGGTCCTTAAATCTGTTTTATACAACTGTTTTATACAATGTGTCCTGCCTGGTGTTTGACTCTAATGTCTTATGTTCCTCTTTCATTTTATCACGTGGCTATTTTCCTTTTTCTGCTGTTGATATCTTTCTTGATATACTAGTGCTTGTTTGTGATTAGAGATGGGAGCTGCATCAACTACAGGGAATATTTCCATTCAAAACCTGAGGTTTTCCTCATTCTTTTTTCTCCTTTTTTTTGATAGAAGTCTTTATTCCCAGAAGCTTTCCTCAATGAATCTTATTACAATTAACATCCATGATGGTTCTATTTGTTATTGACTACAGTGAGATGGCCATAAGTGCCTAAGAACATTTTTGACTCAACCAAAATGGACACAGAAGGTGTTATGAAACTCTATTATTTTTAGTAGACTCATCTATTTAAAAATGACTGTTTAATAAAAATTAGTAGTTAGCAAGTCTATGTAGTTAGTTAATCTTTGCAGTTAGTTAAAGAAACATACAAAAACCTTTAGTCCTTGAAAGATAACCAGATAATCCATAACTTTCTTGATTTGGATAATACCCTTGTAAGCACTTTGTTTTGAACTGTATTCTGTGAACTGTTCTTGAATAGAAAAGCCAAAACCAGAACTTGGTATAAACATTTAAATTTGGCAGAAGAGTGTGATTAGATCTAAACCCACGATTTTGTCAGCCAAGACATTTATTGTTTTCTGTCAGTCTATTTGGAGCATGCTAAGAAAAATTAAACCGATGAGCGAATGCTGTTCAAATGGTTTGGCTAGCAAAGGGAGCAGCTGCTGCTTCTGACTTATGATACATCCTTAGTCCACACAGATTTAAAACTGTTCCACATATTATTTCCTAAGATGTTGTGTGGGAAATGGTTTTTTGCTTTAGTAAACCCAAGACAAATTTGTTTAAGTGTATAAGTTAGAGCCAAAATGCCCAAGCATTTAGCCATTTGCTTATGGGTTCTTCCAAACACCAATTGGTCTTTTATTGAGAAAATAAACAACAAAAAAAAAATTACCTCCTCTTGTGAAACCATATAAAAGAAATTACCCCTGGTTACTGTTAAGAAAAACCTAGTCTAATCAGATTTAATCAAGCTTATCATCTTGGAATTTCAGCTCTTGTGGAATTTAAAATTATGAGAAGTCTGTGAAAGAGAATCAAAAGATACAATAAATGTGAACTGCAGTGCTTCAGATACATGGTCTAAATAAATAAAAGAAAAAATAGTTTGAAGGTCAAAAAACTATCCTATTGTTGACACTAATTAAACTGAATAATTATTTCCTCAAGTATGACAACAAATGTTCAAATACTTGAAAATGGAATAGAAATACATGAAATAATATCTTGCATTAGCATTAGGATTTGAAGGATATTTAAATTCTTTGTGGAGCATGCATGCTGTAAATAAATCTATTTTTTATCTGCATAATTATTATCACCTTGTTTCATCAAAGCAGAGGTGTTCTAAAAATATAGTGTGGTTATTATTGCCTCAACTGACCTAATGACTTTTCTTCTCTATTTATATGAGCAATTCATACCACAGACCTCTCATTTTCAAATACTGTAAAATCAGCTAGAGACCACTAATAACAAACATGTTGACTACAACTGCAAGGTAACACAAGACCGGATTTCCTAACCAAGCTGAGAAATTACAATCTCTGCATGTTTTTAGGATTTGGATAAACAAATTAAGGTTTGATCTAGCATTGGGGATAGTTCATGTATTTTTATGGTCCTTATATTCATAAAAGTTGCTCTAAATCAATGTCAGGTTAATGTTCTGATTTTCAGGGAGGGTGAAGAAGGCAATGTTTGCCTTTATGACTCAATTTGAGATGTGGGAGATGTAGACTGAAGTTTATGAGTCTTTCTGCAAAGTGAATGGAGAATGAAATGATTCAGAACACCCTGGTCTGAATTTGGTTTTTACCGTGCTGTGTGAAATCAATACCTTGCCATAGCTCTCTCTATAGGTGGCCAATGAAGCCAGGGCTGCTAATTTAGGCACCTAGGATAGATTTCATCTGACTGAATGCAGATAACCCTATCTGGTCTAGAAATCCTGAGCTCTTTTTGGTAGTTGGTGGAGAAACAAAGTAATTTTAAGGTTGTGTTTTATCCTTTCCTCTTTCATCCATGAAGGCAGGGTAGCATGGCCATCACACCATAATCTGATAAAAGTTTTCTGAGGACTTAATCCCTCACAGATCCATGCCCTAGCACACACTAAGTAGAGAAGCTGGCATATGGCATGAGGCAAACTTGGATCATCTAGGCATCATCTGTAGTCTGTAGTACTTTGAGCTATGGGCCTACAGTAGCTTAAGCACACATTTGTGGACAAAATTTTTTTGTGGAATGCTGAGACTTCATCTCTGAAAAAAGAAATTATGCCATAAAATTAAAAAAAAAAATCAGGTGTTGAAAGGGTCAACCCTGTAGTCATGTAGTCATAGGTATGACATTATCCTGCTATTCTATGTTTTTGAGAGATCACATTTGCTTCATTATCCAGAATAATATACAGAAAATGGCAGTCTAAATTAGCTTCATGCATGTTAGATGTGTCAGTGCAAATTTTCAGAAAGTGACATGAGCAGGTGTGAATTCTTGAATGTAAAAGAGAAAGTCAACAATGTGAGAGATGGTAAGAAGTGCATCGCTGAGAAATATAGTTATTTTACAGTTCTGTGATGTGAGTCTGAAAAAACAAGTGCACAAATCATACTGTGCTGCCTAATGGCTAAAACAGGCAAGAAAGAACTGGCTTACATGCTCAGCTGCAATGCCTTCAGTCAACATAGTTGTATTGCATAGACATGATAGTAGGAAACTAGTCAGGAAAATATTATGGCTTGCAATATCCAGATTTCAATACTAACTTTAACTGTCTTTCTATGCAAAAATATTCTGCTATGCCTTGAGAAGTGATAAATACAAGGAATCAAATGCAATAAAAGTTATCCCTTGTTGGAATGAGAATAGGAGCATCCTGTTAGAACAGCAAATTTTCTCATTTATTTCTTTCTTTTAAAGACTTTTGCAGTCATCATGAATGGTGGTAGCAATTGAACCAAAGCACAGGTAGCCTTAAGAAAGAAAAGTTCAGTGATAGGAAAGTAGAAAGGAACACTACCATCAGTATCTAGGTAATTGGCAGAAGATGATTTGTAGATAGGCAGCCAGTTTTTAAAACATTTAAACTCTTTACATAACTGTGAGGTTGTTATACATTTCCAGTCTGTTCTGCTTCAAGGAATGTGGAGTGAATTTAAAAGAAAACAAAATAAAGATATTCATAACGAGTTCTCTTACTTACAGTGAGTAGAATTTTCCTCTCAAATCCCTTGAAAATATATTGCTATTTAAACTGCAGAAGATAGAACACAGGTATTTTCCTTTTTTCTATTTATATGTGGGTGTGATTTGTAGCATTAACAGCAACACTTCCCCTGTCTTTTTTGATGGAGGACAGCATATATATACTGTGTTTCCAGGCCAGGTTAAGAATGTGTAAGAACTAAATGCTTCCAGTCTGTCACATTATTGCAGTTGGAATAAAAATCCAGTCTCTGCTTGGCTTGGATACTTAATTTATTGTATTTTAACCCCTGTATTTAACCCCTAATGACATTTTGATCTCTGAAATCTGAAGTTATCCTCAGATGAATATTATCTGCTTTATAATCAGAAATAATCAGCTCTTCCACTGCAGGCAATATGTGTTCTATTCAGCAAATCTGTTGCGTGATTCACAGCTCAGCACAAAGAAGCTATTCTCCTACTTATGAATACTATCTTCTCTCCAAAATTTATGTTTCTTATTCAGGCAAAAAATTCTATTGGCCTTAGTGTTAACTTGAGTGAGTTTAAGAGATTAGGATCTCCAGGTGGAGTCATGAAAAAAAGAGAAAGAACTAATTAATAAAATTTTATTCAAAGGAATATTACTGTTTTCTGAGTGAAAATAACTCTTATACTGTTTATACATACCTTTCTAGGACTTCTAAGGAATTATAGGGGCCCTATGGAATTAGGGAACCCAAGATATGCCATCTGCTGTGAGCAGATCTCCATCTTTCTGCACTGCTGCCTCAGATCTCACACAAAATTAATAACCATGGACAAACACTTTTACCAGCTAATAAACACAGTGCAATTACTCTGAAAATCCATCAAATGTTCAGGAGGGGACAGTCAGTCTGTAATTTTCTTTTTCTTTTTTTTTTTTTTTTTACCAGTATGGAGCAGGCTTTCTAAGAAAGTTGTATATAATGTAGTCCTTTTCCATTACAGATTCTTAGAAACTGTGGCCTCTTCATACTCCATGCAGATAAATTTTATCATTCTGCTGGAGATAGGTGCTAACAAGAATGAAGTGGGATTTGTTGCTGAGCATGTGGACTCTCTTGCTGTTGTTAAACAATGGAACTTACTGTAAGAATGCTTGTGATAGGATAAACTTTTCCACCTATGGCTTCCAGAGCTGGATAAAATAATCTGCAATGTCACAACACAGAGAATCAAGCACCAAAGCAGTTATTCTCCTGTCTTGCTGAAAAGAATGCAACCTTTTAATGATAGCTGAAAATAAGGGATTTTTCTGATTGCTACTCTTTGAATCTAGAAGCCAAGCTAATTCCAGGAGAAACTAAAGCCTATTTTATTATGGAAAGCCAAAGAAGAACCTGAGTACCTTCGTCTCTAATTTTGCTGTTGATTAGCGTTGCCTTTAGATTCCACCCCTCTCACTGCAATTTCCTTTCTAACAAAATTTGTACTCTAACTAAACAAATACTTCAGCTAACTTTATGTCCTTCCTCAAGTAAAAAGTTCCTGAGGGAATTCCTTTAAGACATTATCATCACTATCAGAGATATTAGTTGCCTTCACAGCCTTTTCTTTGCCATTAATTATTTCGATGTGTGATTATGATGTAGCTTCTGTTTGAGAAAGACAAGATGTCAAGTAGACAGCTAAATATCAGGTTTAATTTCTGCAGGACTGAATTACATGAGATTGACAAGTAATACCACTTGTTTAGTACTAAATAATCAATACAAATTATTCTAATGTACTTTCCATAGTAAACCCACTGTTATCACTTAGCTTGCCATCATCATTCCATCTTGGCTGGGATTCCATAGTGAAATTCTAGTGGTGGTGATATGTGACATTACTAGAATCTGTATTTCTGCCTATCCCATTGTCTGAATCAATAAGCAGCAAATATCACATATTGTAAAATAATATGATATTATGAATTATTAACAAATTCTCAAAAAAAGAAAACTATTACTTGAGGAACTTTATATGGTTTATATTATATATATATATAGATATATATATCTAGAATATATATATCTAGAATAGATATATATTCTAGATACATATAGAATATATATCTAGAATATATATATTAAATATATGTTTATATTTCAAAAATATAGTCATATTTCCAAATGAGGAGTAAATATCAGAATTCTTGGGCTCTTGATAGATTTACTGGGTAGTCACAGAGTGCTACACATTTTTTAATGTCAGTGAATCATGGCTAATATTTATGGTACCTTAGTGAAATACAGTACAGACTGAAAACATATAGAATATACCTGAATTTATTTAAGGGATTATGATCTGTGTTGGTATTCTTCAAGGGCAATAAAAAACAAGCTGTGAAATATAGTGTCCCACATATTCTGTGATTCCCTTTTCAGACAACTTTCGAAAAATCGTTGGATAAAATGTTGGTACTTGCTGATGTACCTTGACAAGCTGAAAAAAAACCTTCTTCAAATCCAATTAAATAAAACCCCAAACTCACAGAAAAGAAGCAGCAGAGATGATAAATAATGAATTTCAAAGCATCATAGAATGACTTGGTTTGGAAGGAACTTTAAAGACCATCTAGTTCCAAGCTCCCTGCCTTGAGCATGACTTGGTGTAATTGACTACAGCAGGTTTTTGAATCACATGCAATTAATTTCCATATTTTGATCTAGTATCAGGTGAAGCTTGGTCATGGAATCATTTGAGTTTTCACTTAAGATTTGAATTTGTCTTGTATACATTTTCCATGTCTTCCATACTTTTACCAAAACTACCAAGTCATTTAATTTCTGGGATACAGATTTATAAATAAATACATCAATAGATAAGAATGAAGCAACTCTGCATATATATGCAAAGAAATATGCCTTTACATAACAGGAATTTGTTGTGTTAGAATCTGCTTTTAGAAGAGTGTCTGAACAAATATGATTGGATGGGATTGAGACTAAGAAACTGGATTAAGAGATCAGTATTCAACTTCTGGCTGTGTAATGCATTTCCTGATTACCTCAAGCACACCACCTCACCCTTCCAGATCTCATTCCTCTGCCTTTTTTTTTTTTTTTTTAATCATTTTATAAATCCAATTTACTTACAAATAATGCATGGCACAATGATCATAAAATTTGATAGCCAAAAACATGCCACTGAAGCAGTTATTCAAATGAAGCAGTCAAAGGCATATGACCTCACTATTCACAAGCAAAATTATATGTATATGTACATGCAAGTGCAATTTATTTCTGTAAAAGTGATGAAGAAAATGAAAACCTGCTGTACAGAGCCAAGAAACTTTCTTCCAGCTGTTTATTTATGGCACTCCTATTTCTTCAGTCAGAAAATAATCTGGTTATTTTCTATTTAAGAGCCAATTTCATTATCTAAAATCCTTGGGCTGATCATTTCCTGCTGTCACTTAAAGAGGTTCCATCATTTCCTCAAGACTATCATAAGTCCCACAGATCCAAACAAAGAGGTACAAAGTGCGTTAAGCTAGTAGTCCATACAAAATACAAAACATGTATTTTTGATAGTTAATACATGGTGGAAATTAACAGTTTCTCTACCATTATATGAGATACATTTTCAGAGGATCATGGCTCTAAAGCATTGAAAAATAACTCTATAATAACCATTATAAAAATAATAAAAACAACCATTATGAAAATAAGTCTATAATAACCATTAAAAAGAACTTTTCTGGTTGGAACGACTGATGTATGTATCTGCTTTTATATGTATCTCAACATTTTAATGATTTCTGCCACAGTCTTTCTTTAAATCTTTGATACTTCTCTTGGTCAAACAGACTGCTGAAAGCTTGCAGCTAGAAAGGGCAGAAAGTATTTTTTCTTAGTTCATGATATGCCACAATAGGACAATGACTTTTTTTTTAGCCAATCAAAAAGAAGATTTATTTTACTACTTGTACAGTCTTTGCAGGCCAAAGCAGCACATCCTTCATATGAAGCTGGAAAGTTGTTCTTAATCTATTTAAAACGTAAACATATTCAAGATGCAATTAGTAGTCCTGGTGTAATGATACTAGGAGTTTTACTTTAAGGTATCCAATGAATGCATAAAAAATATCAATAATTATTGATATCTTTAACATTGTTATAAAAAAAGTTTTGTATAACTCTGTTTCCCTGGAACTCTGCTTGTACAACCAAGGCTGTTCTGAGGGTGTTATTTGGAACTGTAAACATCCCAACTCCTTCTCCTGGTTATATATCCTGGTGTGGGTATCCAGACATTGGTAATAATGCTTTCTTCCTCACTGCTGAGAGCTGTTTTGACACATGGAGAACCCCTCATTCTCTCTTCATTGCTGTGTAACTTCACACTACATCCACACTTTTACATACTGTGGTTTACATGATCTATCTCTTTCTTGCTCTCTTTGTTAATCCCTGAAGCAAATTCTGTCCATCTTACAAGGCTGCACCCCTTTCATAGTCATTAACCAACAGCTGCCGACCTGTCCTTAGACCTGAAGCTTTTGATGCTGTCATCTGTACCTGCTTACAAGGCTTCTGCTATTATCCTGTGCTTGTGCTCCTCTGCATCCCAACAGTATTTTAGGGTAACAGGTTCTACAAAAATACTTTTTATCAGTGTAACAGAAATCAATCAATGTTTTTGTAACACTAGACATTGCACCTGCTATACAAAATTGTACAAAGCTGAGCAAAACTAAAACAAAAAAGATAATATCCACCTGGCTACTGGACAATGGTTGTTACAGCTAAGAAAGCTAAACAAAGTGCCAGAAAGCCCCAAAATAAGCCCAGACAAAACAAATTTAAGATATTTAGTCATGAGGCTCACACAGTTACTATATCCTGTGGCCTGTTAAATCAGTGGCAATCTCATATTTTCAAATTTACAAAAGGCCAGTGTTCCCTGCAGCAAGACTCTCCAAAGCTCATTGAAATCAACTTCTCAAGAGGTGTGCTGAGAGCTGGCATTCCATACTTCCTGCCAACAGTAGAGTGATGGGGGTGACAGACGGCAGCTTGTGTGTAGGGTTAATTTCCAGTCAAAAAGATTTTGTACAAAAATGCTATATCAAGAGGAAAGCAGTCTGAATGCAGAGACAGCTCTGAAGAAATAGATCTATCCTATGAATTGCAGCTTTATCACCTCTTGCATATAAATAAATTTAATGTATCTAACAAGATTCATATCTTTCTGAGCATCTTCCTCCCCTCTCCAGATCCTTGCTCTTGAAGACGATGATAAAAAATAGAATTTAGATCACAGAAGTAAATTTATATCTGCCATGGCCCACTTATTTAGTTTTTAATTATCAAGAGTTTTGGTTGAATATTCTTCATTTTTACTTGGAGGCCATCTCAAAATTGCTCCCTCATCAACTGCAAGTGATCAAGTTGCTTAAGTGGAAGAAATTTTCAGTGAATATATGGAAACCTTGGGTTTTTTGGAAATTTTAGTTTTCATTTTTTTATTACAAGAAGAGGGAAATCAATTCCACTCTGAAAGAAGAAAATGGGAAGCTATTGTAAAAGCAAACCACCAACACAACTATGTTATTAGCAGAAGTGGTGTTTAAGCTCCTGTGAGTACTTGCTAATTTCTTTTATATAATAAATGGATCTGACTTGTTTTTAGTTCTCCATAGACATCTCTGAGGCTTATGACACCTTGAGATCATCAATTCTGTGAAATATTTTTACACCTCTACACACATCACTTCTATGAAATATTTTTAATGTAACTCTTAAAGAGTCTTGCATATAGTTTAAAAACATATGAGTTTATGAGGCTAATGAAGGACATTGTCAACTTCCTTAAAATTCACTAAGGACAGTTGTGTCAACAAATATTTTTGTGCTAGTGTTTTGTGATGATTTGGAGGGCTCTTCGCTGAAGTATTGTCCTATTTTTCTCCATTCCTCTACTGTTCTAAGGCTGTGAAGAATGAAATCAAAGTATAAAGCTGATACAAAGGAAGCAACATTAATTATGTTGAGACAATCTGCTAGCACTCAGGGTGGATTAGGTATTTTACAACCAGGTTTCATTGGCATCAAGCTCCTGTGCTTGTTCCACTGCATGGCCGAACAGCTAGGTAGGTCATTTGTCACGGAACATAAAAGAATTTAGTCTTTTTGAAGCAGGGAATCCAAGCCTACAAGACCATCAGTAATTCATACTATAATTCCATCTTTGCATAATCAGAGAGATTAGCTGCCAGCAGCCTGTTTACGTGCAAAAGCATAGCAAAATCTTGCAGTTCGTTTTCCTTGCAAGCCTATAAATTTTTATGAGATTTATATATTTCAGTCAGCAAAACATATTTTGAGGAGGAATAAATATTTTTTAAGCTAAATATTTTTAAGCTAAATACTTTTTTTTTCTTTTTTTTTTTCCTTTTTTTTTTTGGTGACATGTGGATACTGGTTTGGCATTCTTTATGAGAAGTAGCCAAAAGCAAATTGTGCTCTCTTTTTGTGATTACCTTTTGAGACAAGGTAGAAAGCTTGAATTTGGAACTGTTAAATGCAGATGACTACTGAATGAATTTGAATTTCAGAGCTTCAATCAACCCAGCTGGAAAACTGGATATTAGCAGGATCTGACTGAAAAACAGATGTTGTAGCACAACAGTTTCCATAAAGAAATCACAGCCTAAAACTGTGTGAAATTACATGTAGTTACTGTAAAGCAGTATAAGGAGAAATAGATCTGTGATATTTTTAATTCAAAAATTCAGGGACAAGTTCAGAGATATCTTGTTATTGTTCCAACCCATCTTTGCAATGAGAGGTTAAATAGCATGACACTGCTAATTATTTTGAGGGGAAGAATTGTACTTGAAATCTGGGAGACCTAATGTAATAGAATAGCATCTAATGAATATATTTGGCAAAATCTAGTCAAAATGATAAAGTGAAACATCAGATACCTTACACATTTTATTGGAATTTGAAATAAATAAAAAAATCCTTTAAAATATCTCATATTTATAATCTTTATGTCATTGCATCTTTGGTAGATCTCACACAAATTCCTACAATACATTTCTTTCTTGAGTCCAGTGCATCATCTTTTGGTTTTTTTTTCAGTCAGTGATGTTGTTTCATGTGGTATAGGAAGAAATATCTGAACAAGTGAAGGAGCCAGACGCTTTCTCTCTGTAGAAGATGTTGTTAATAAGGAATGTCTGATTGAAATGAAGGATGGAAATCTCACTAGTTTTAATGGTGTAAGTGCATCGCAATATATGTACCTCCAAGGGAAGTTTTTTCTTTAAATCCCAGTAGTTTGGATGACTGAAATGTTGTAATTCATGGCTACATGGTTTTTCTAGGAAAAAGATGCCAGTAAAGCAAAGTGGTGCAGCTCCCCTTTATGTCAGAGAACATCTGGAATGTCTCTGGAAAGTCTAGAATTCTGTCCCCAGGAGAATGATGAGTGCCCCTTCCAGCTTAACCCATTCTATTTTTCTGTGATTTTGTGAATGGGTGTGCACATTAATGGTTTCTCCTTCTTCCTTGTAGAATCCAGTTGGGATAATTTCATATATTTTCTAATACATTTCTGTATCATTTACTCAATTATTCTGCATGCAGCACCATAGTATTTCCAAATGCACTGTCCATGGTGCCTTAGGTGAGTTAGTTACTCTTGTCCTGTGTGTTACCCCTAGGTTTGCCCCAGCTCCAGGCCTGCATTACCATAACTGACTGTGGGTGAGATGTGCATACCTGTGGGGTCTCCAGTGCCAGCCTGTGCCTGTGCCACCTCCCTCATCAATCTGCGCCTGCACTTCTGAGCTTTGCCTCCCGTGTCCTCACCTCTCAAGGCCTCTGCTAACACACTGGATTCCAGTTTCTCCACCCTGCATCTCCATGGTGCAGTCATAAATATCTCATTCTCTATAGAAAAACACTGCTATCTATAAAAATCCATGTTTGTACTATGCAAAGATAAAAAAAAAAATTATCTGCCAGCTCCGTTGAAATGCCTCTATCACAGCTAAACTAAATAAAACAGCTGTAGGTAGGTCAACTGCAGAGAGAACACATCAGACAAGCCCCAGCTCTGAGGCTGTGCAAACTCAGTATAAAGCTTATGGCCGGCTAATAGTCATGGCAGTGCAGTACTACAGGGCTACACAGAGTTACACCTCTTTGCTCCTAAACTTAAGGATGCTTAGTAATTTCAAGGGTGAAGCCAAACATGCAAACAGAGGTAGGATGGAGTGACTCAAAACTCTTGATATCATTGCATTGATTGTTTTAATGTGTATGTGCATGTACACAATATATATTTCCATCTATCATTTTCCCCCTATATACTATCTGCCAAGCAAACTTGGAGGATTTTGATCTTGTGATTCAGGCCAAAGATAAAATAGTTGTGTTTCTGCCTGATTGGAAAGCTCTTTTAGGCACACATTTTCTTCTAAGTGGAAAAAAATACCAATAATAAATAATGTAGATTTTTTTTTCCTTATACAGCTTCCCCCCATCCGATATTTTCCTGTGGGACCCAGTACAAAAACTGTCCCCCATATTTGTGTGTTTATTTTTATTTAGACACCATATACACTCAAAATGATGGCTGGTTGTAATGTATATACTGTACACAGATAAGATATTTATATGTAGATAATTGAACTCTTGTTTTGCAACTTGGAAGAATTAAGTTTTGCAAAAACCCTGAAAAAAAATGATTGAATTTATCTTGGCATTATTGTATTCCTTATATGTAATTAGCAATAGTCAGATATCTTAAATGTATTTGAAAGCCCCCGTCTAAAGCTTAGTAGGTCATGGCACTAGAGCAAGGCCTCTGCAACACAGTAGAACATCTGTGGTAAGATTCTGAAAGCTCAGCTATGTTTTCAGATGCATTTATCATAATTGCTTTTGACTAGAGATTATAGGTCTCTGTGGGTAGCTCTTCTGAGACACTTCTAGGCAGTGATAGACATACTGCAAAAGGCACTCAAGACAGTGTTTATGTGCAGCCCTAAAGGTACTTTGAAAAGGCTCAGTTTTTTTGAACAGATGGTGTAATTTGCTTCCTGTTGCTTTTAAGGGATGTCTTCCTTATCCTGAGGTATTCTAGCATACTCTCATGCAAATCCTATTTGTCCATTGCAACTGTTTTTGTTTATTTTTAAAAATTCTCCTCTGACTTATTTTTCACTTTTATTATGTAATAATTTTTTCAGGGGATTACTGGACTAATAAGCCTGATATAGCCATGTATGTCTAGCAACATTAGAAAGAAGGCTTCTCCCTCACTTTTATTATTCTCAAATACTACATTAAAAATTGCTTCTCTGAAATGAAAAAAATTGCTAATATAATGTAATGATGAATACATTATTACAGAGCTTCATGTGAAATCAACCCATAGCAAAGACTCAAAAATGCAGTTTAATATAGCTATTTTTATTCTTAGAAGACATGAAATTTGTGCTTTGAAGAGCTGTCCACTGTCATCACTGATTCCCTTAAAACTGCACAATGCTGAGATAGCAATTCTTGAAATCTTTCTTTTCACAATGTGGTACTTTTCCAAAAAAGAGAACAGCAGTCAGAGAGAACCATGGTGATTCTCTGCTGGAGAACATTGCAACCAATCAGGGCCACCCTTTTGTGAAACCTTCAAAGTGCCCCACGATCACGACAGTGGTGGCTGTCAGAGGAGGATGTTTATGCTATGAAATGAATGAATTCTGTTATGCAGATGCCTTTATTTTTTTCTTTAGAATGATAACTGAACCACTACTTCTGAAACTGAGGAAGCAAGTTCAGGGGCAGCACTACATAACTTACTGAAATTGTTTTACCGTGCTTGCTTGCAGCTGCATGCTTAGGGAAATATAAGTTTGTGTCATGTGTTGGAAGATGTGGGATTCTCACGACATCTCTTTTCCTTGTTTTCTGGAACTCTGGCAGAGAAACTGCACAATGAAGACATGAATTGATTGACTGCGTGTGAATTTGAGAATATTTGCCACAGGCTAAGGGTGCTCATCTGGTTAAACATGCCTATGTACCCAGATACAGGCAGTTGTCTGCTGAGCCTTCCAACACTGAACTGCCCAGTCATGAATCAGCTCCAGCTCAGAAGCTATCTAACTTAATTTGTGAAATGCAGTGTCTCATCTAAAGTAGCAGCTGTAAAGATATAGAAAATGAAGGAAGTACAGATCTGCTTAGATCCCTGTCTTAATTGTGATGGTGAGACATGTAAATAGATTTGGGGTCATGAGCACTTGTGATCATCAAGGACTACTCAGCAGATTGTACTGAGCAAATCTAATTAGGATAATTATTAGCCTCCTACTCAAATGCTTCTTTTCATCATGTAAGACAATTTAGGCTTTTTCATCCTGTATTACTGTTGTGATACATAAAGCAGTAGCAAAGTTCTACCTCAGATGAGGCTTGTATTTTAGGGAAATATAGCAAAGTTCTACCTCAGATGAGGCTTGTATTTTAGGGAAATATTTCAGTGTGGACAATGTATAGTTGTTTGTTAACAACCTTCATGATGAAAGACAAAACTGAAATAATGTTACTTGCTTAACATGTTTTTGAACTGTTGTGGTTGATACTAAAATTTTGTGTTTAACAGCCTATGCTAGAAACCACAATAACCCACAATGAAACACTCAAAACCTCTTCATTTTAGTTTCAGTAACAGCTTTTCGATAACATAGCTGCTTTTAAATGCTCCTGTTCCATCAAGGTTATTTCTATAATAGTGAAATTTTCTTTCAAAAGTGTAGTGTGGTAATCTGCAACTTTCTTTAACATGTGGTATGCAGAGCAAATACACAGCTTTTTTTTTTTTTTTTATAAAAGCTAGGCACTTAACTTCAAATGGAAAAACAAGAAAGGGAGAAGCAGATGATGTTATTTCACATTGCAGTACAAATAACGATAAAAGGAATAAGTGGCAAGCCAATTTAAATGCAACTGAATGTAGCCAGTATGATTCAGTAACTGAGAGAAAGATAAGTCGAGGGCATACTGCACTCATTATTAATACTTAAAGTCCAAGTCTTGCGAATGGTTTGACTAGTTCATCAAACAAAATGAAGAAAACAAACCAAGTCAAAACAACAAAGGATTAATTTTTGTAACACCAAGTTCCTTCAGTAAGACCTAAGAAGCCTAAAAATAATACTGAAGTCTTATAAATGTGTGTCAGTCCAAACATAATATATTATTTTAATGAAAACCACTTAAAAATTAAATATAACTTAAATGAATAATGTACTTATTTAATTCTTGCACCTCAGTGATTTCCAAAAGACACTGTTGTTCTACTTGAGTAAAGTTTCTTCTAAAGCATTTTCTATTAAACATAGCAAGCACCTGGGGAGCACTTGGAACAAAAATAAACTGATCTCAGAGACATCAAAAGGGTTTGGTTTTTTTCAAGTTTATTGTGGATCATAACAAAGAAAAAATTAAAAATGGCTTATATAAGACTATTCTCTTCAAACCTGCATACTAATTATACACGTGTACTTCTGCAGAAAACACATGTTAGTTTCTGGCCAAATTTCTGGACTAAATATTGCTTGGGAAAGATGCTTGTGAAGACAGTACAGATCTCTTTCTTTTCCTCCTACTCCTCAGATGTGAGATAATCTCATACACCAAGGAACAGTGATGGAGAGAGTGAGTTCAAATTAATTGGGTACCCTAATTGCTGTATAAATGTTTCCATTGCTGACCTTGGCAACAAAGGGTGATTTCAATCACTTGTTGAAAATGACAATAAAAGCTGCTCAGCCTTAAAAACATTTTTTAAAAAATATCTAAGATAAGGAAGATGAATCTCTTACTGCACTGGCTCCTGAATTGCATGCTACATGTAGATGGATAAAATGGCTAACACCTGCACTTCTTCCCTGATTTTGCTTCCCTAGAAACACGGCTTTGTTAACACGGCAGAAGTTTCTGATCAGGCACTGTTCCTTAGATTGATCTATTAGAAGGAGACACAAATGGCTGCTTCT